>NC_139347.1:118064650-118697150 GCF_055883805.1 Amblyomma maculatum | reverse complement strand
CAATTATCTGGTAGTTTAGCTCGGCAGCCACTTCCATAATTAAGGGTAGTGTAGGAAACAAATTATCCTTGCAAGAATAAACTGCTCTATGTTGCGACGAATCACACATACTACATCATCAACTTACCTATGCCTTTTTTTATGGTGTCTGATTAGCCTGAGTCTGTTTGGAACGTTTAACTCCATAAACAAAATCAAACTAACCCTCTTTTTTTACCTGAGGAGACATGGATTTTTCCTTCAATTCTTTTTATGTATGCTAAAAAGCGAACTGGTTGAATTCCAGGCATTACTTTCGGAATGCGAAAGGAATTCGAATTTTATAAAAAGCGTGCTGGTCCTCTTGTTCCCGCCGATCGTTTTGCCAATTTAAAAAGTAACTGGACGCATACATCATTTACCAGTGCTTAATGAGACTTCCCATTTCCTGTCTCTATTCAGGTTTATGGTCGCCTAGTCAAAGCTGTTAAAGCCATCGAGAAGCAGCTGCCCTTCTCTCGAGACGACCGGTTCGGCTACCTGACCTTCTGCCCCACCAACCTGGGTACCACCATCCGGGCCAGCGTGCACATCAAGTTACCCAAGCTGGCTGCCAACAAGGCGAAGCTGGAAAAAATTGCAGCCAAGTACAATCTGCAGGTCCGAGGTAGGTAGAGCAAGAGTTGTCCGTTATGTACACAGCCACACGTGCGCGCATTTGAAGACCAGCATCCGTACTTCTTATGCTGTTCGAGTCTCCCTAACCGCAGTCTTGTTCTTTCTAGAGTATTGCAGAGTAAATTGCATTTTCGGGTCTCTTTACGGTGATTTAGTTAGTTAGTTAGTTAGTTAGTTAGTTAGTTAGTTAGTTAGTTAGTTAGTTAGTTGGTTAGTTAGTTAGTTAGTTAGTTAGTTAGTTAGTTAGTTAGTTAGTTAGTTAGTTAGTTAGTTAGTTAGTTAGTTAGTTAGTTAGTTAGTTAGTTAGTTAGTTAGTTAGTTAGTTAGTTAGTTAGTTAGTTAGTTAGTTAGTTAGTTAGTTAGTTAGTTAGTTAGTTAGTTAGTTAGTTAGTTAGTTAGTTAGTTAGTTAGTTAGTTAGTTAGTTAGTTAGTTAGTTAGTTAGTTAGTTAGTTAGTTAGTTAGTTAGTTAGTTAGTTAGTTAGTTAGTTTAGTTATTGTCCCTCAAAAGTCCACCACGGGTGGGATTACAAAACAATATTGATGCAGATGCAGGTACAGATTATCTTCGAAATACAGATGATTCATTTGGCATCAACATTTTCTTAAGCTGCGTAGAATAAATTGGAAACCGACGTCGCCTGGGCGACCGGTATGGCACAACTAACTTACCAGGTAAGGCGGCTGTTGACGTTTTTTGCCTGAAGATGCCACAGACATAAGAGAGGCGAGTGCACTGATCCTACTCATTGAGTAAAGGCAACGCTTCTCCTCTCCGCTCCCTGCATATGAGAGCATCCGGCTCTTCTGAATTCGCATATATTGTGAATAACGTTTTATCAGCCTCAGCCTCAGCAACATATAGCAGCGCAAAATACGGTCCTGCACAATGCGCTCAAATAGATGCGATATTGTTGGGCAATATAGCCCTTACTACCAAGCCCACATCCAAGCAAATATTTTACAAGGTACTAAATTAAATGCGCACGTTATAACATGCTATCAAAATATGTAAGAAATAAGACTCCTTCGGTCCAACGCTCGGCATCGCTGGTTCGGAAAATGGGTTCATATCACTTACAGTCAAAAAGAATATCCAGAGGAATGCGCAGCGTTTCAAAGGCACGTATCAGCGCTCTAGTCTGTAGCCTACCTTTAGGCTCGACGCAAGAGCAATAGTATAAAAAGAAACTACACTGTTGGGAAGGGTCTTGCTCAAAAAGATGTCTTGCCCTTCAGGAGTAACGAAGGGATGACTGGATATGTAGAACATAGTCATCGGGTATGTGTTGCTGTTTTGCACATAACGTTTTGCGCTTTGCAATGCTTTGCACATCACTTTCAAATTCTAGTGTGCGACCAATCGTATACGCCAAGATCCAAACCCATGAATGAGAATTTTTTGACCGTTATAATCCGGCATCCGCGAGACAAATCCGTCACCTTAACGTCAGCAGAATGTTACTCACAGCGCTCGTTGGCTGCCTGCCAAGCAGATCCGTTATCATATGGCAACTAATGAACCTTTTCTGAGATACAAAGTTTTTTCAACGGTACCTAAGACAAACAAGGAACAAGAATACAGGCTCCACAAATGTGTAGTTGTGCTTGTAAGTTGCCTCCAATTGAATGCTTCAAAAAAGAACTGTCTCCCTTTCTTACTTGAAGCGTTTCTGTTCAGTGTCCTACATCAGCTAAGCGATGCAGGCAAAAATATAAAGCACATGTGATACGAAAACGAGCAGGAGGGAGAAGGCTAAATCACTCGCCTACTACAGTTGTATCATCATCACCATCATCAGGGCTACATCCACTGCAATGCGAAGGCCTCTCCAATATTACTCCAATCAATCATCTTTTCTGCTAGCTGCATCCGACTTACCTCCGCGAACGTTTTGGGCTTATGCGCCCACCTAAGTTTTTGCGGCCCCCGGCTACGCTTTTTAATGCCTCAAAATTCAATTTGTTACCGTTAGCGACCATCGGTTATCCTCTTTTCGCACTACATTCCCTGCCCATGCCTATTTCCTTTTCTTCATTTCCACTAGAATATCATCAAGTCAAGTTATTTCTTAGATCCACTCTTCACGTTTCCTATCTCTTAACGTTACACCTACCATCTTCCGTTCCATAGCTCTATGCGTTGCCCTGAGGTTACCTAGAACCCTTTTCGTTAGCCTCCACGTTTCAACCCCATAGGGGAGCACAGGTGAGAGGCAATTGTTATATACTTTCCTCTTGACTGATACCAGTAAACTGCTAAACTGCCAACGTTATCGCACCCATTCTACTTCCGCGATGCAGTCAGCAGAACTGTTAATTTCACGTAGCATTCGAAAGGTCATAGAGCCCTAAATGTTTCTTCGTCGAGCAGACCGTTGCGCTTTCTTTTTCGTGCCTGCTCACGACGAAGTCGGTCGCGAATCGCCGTACAATGTGTTCTGAACAGCTTGATTCAACTTCCTCGCTTGCACCCTGCACTGTTGCTCATCGCAGGCACCCGGGGCGAGCACACCGAAAGTGAGGGCGGCGTCTACGACATCTCCAACAAGCGGCGTTTGGGCCTCACTGAGTACCAGGCCGTCAGAGAGATGCAGGACGGCATCTTGGAGCTCATTAAGCTCGAAAAGGAGGCATAGGAAAGCACTGAACCAAGAGACTCAACAGCTCGGGCGGAGTACCGACGATTGTCTAATGTTCACGACGCGCAGGGTCAAAATTTGTAATGTAAATAGACTTCAATAAAGAGGGGAGGTGGATAGGTTTTTTAGAGTCCTTGAGCCTTGATCCTGCGGAGAGAGATCAGTTGACAGTTGTACCACGGCCGCTCGATGGAAGCGCACTAGGTGCGGCCTGCTACGTCGCCCGAAACCGGCGGGAGGCGCCTACTTCCCGTCGCCACCGCCGCGGCGCCACCGTTCGGGGACAGCAGCGCGCGGAGAGCTGCGCCTGGCTGCGCTTTCAGGGAGGCTTCGGCGCGGTAGAAGCCTTTTATTTTAGGAATATAAGAGCTTCACACAATTTGCCAAAACGAATTCGTATATACTGTCCTGTCTAGTGTGACCATGTCAGCACTTAGCTCTTGCTCGGCAACGATGTATACGGTAGGTCAAGGCCACTCGATCGGAGAGCTCGCATTACCGTGATGTTGCATTCGGATCAAGTTGTTTGTCACATGATAATCTCACCCGGCTGTGAACAACTCCAAGCTGTTCAGCTGCCATGGTAGCCTAATGCATAACCACTTAACTATGTCGCGAATTCCGTGTGTCATTTTCATACCATTTACTCAATCCTGCATACAACTTTTATGCACAAATTGATGTCAACCTGTTCTAAGCTGACAGCGCTATCCAATAAAAATATATTGTCCTACTGCGAACAACCTCTGTGAAAATGCGACATGTAACCAACCTTTCTATCTCATTCTGACAAATGTTACGTTAGAAATATGAAGATGTTTATTAGGTTAAATCTACATGATAACCTGGGATCTTCGACTCAGCTGGAGACCTTAAACTTTTTACGCCAGAAGGCTATCCGTCATGGCTTCCCGCATTTTGCATGACCGAACTAAGCGCGCTTCATACTGCCGGTCTGCCTCAAGCTTGCTACGTATATGTGCCGAAAGCTTCTATTACTATTTTTATTGGCTTCTCGCAAACCCGTACAATTTTTGCTGGTTTGTAATTTTCAATGGAAGAACGCGCATCGAGTGTTCCTGTTGTGAAACTCTTAGCAGCGATCTCAACAATGTTCACGCTTCAGAGCGCAACTGCAGCCGAGATTCAGCGAGCAGCCGAGTACGCTTATTAAATGGCCACACAAAAAAGGAAGAAAATTACCAATCGCAGATTGAAAAACCTTTCATGAGAGCGGTTTATGCCATAGCCATAAATGTCGCTCGACTGTTGAGTTGACATTTCCAGCTCAGCTATCAGTGGGTGCCGCAAGTTAACAATATCTTGCATAGCGCCTCAGCATGGGCACGATCGTTGTTTTCATAGATTAGCTGCGGGCACTGTGTACAGTGAGAAAGCAATGATGAAATCAATCGCAGCTTGCTACTTTGCCGGACCTCTTAAGACCTCTTAAGAAGGTGCTCGTAAGCTGACAAAGCTTGATTACTTCCTTTGCGGGGTACATCAAGCCTCCATTGCCCATGGTTTTCATCAACCTGTAACTGGTACAGTTGACTCATATTTACTGCAACAGGCTTTTGCATATCTGACATGTCGCCTCAAAACCATTACTAAATATCGCATAAATTAAGCAACAACTTCGTAGTGATAAACAAAACTTGGGGCTCCTAAATCTCCTTGCAGAGCCTCGTTAGAGTACCCGCTCTTTGCTACCTGCTTATTCACCGTATCCCGTAATTGCTGCCTCTGTCGCATATCATTAGAATGCAGCCTTAAGCCATCGCATTATATGAAATAGCACCCTACACATAGCTATATAAAGCCCCTCTTTACTGAAGCCGAACGAACGTGCCCTAAAGGAGTATAGTGTGCCTGACTTGGGATCTAAGGGTCCCACTTTCAATAATTCCCATTTCACCCTTACATCTTATTGACTCTCTCTGATTTGGCAGCTCCTGCCACATTGAACATGTCATGTGTTCTGATTGCGCCAAAGGTGTCTGCCCATATCACCAACGAACGTGCCTCTTACCAGATAGGCATTTTTTCTACTTTCCGCCTACAGAGCGGGCGCCGGATATTCTGTGGAACGTGGCTTTTCAGTTTATCGCGTCGACTCAAACAGTCTCAAGAGCATAAACAGATGTTGTATGCACAGGCTCCTTTGCTTGCAAGGCCATTCAGACTAGCGCGGCAAAATTTAGAACAAATTGTATGCTTATATTAAAAAAAAAAACGCTTCGTACTGTTTTCTGATATGTCCTCGCAACATAACCTGGGAGAAAAGCTTCTGGTGCTACTTCATCGTGTTCATCTGCTTCACAATACATCGTTAAAAATCCTAGTTCACTGGCCAGCTCCCTGGTAACCAAATAGGTTAAACAACGTGACGGTAACACAAGAAAAGGGGACGACACAACTAGCGCTGTTGTGCCATCCTCTTCTCCTGTGTTCCCGTCACGTTGTTTGCACTGTTAACCTATAATTAACCACCAACAAGTCCAATATGCTGTCCCTTGTAGCAAATTCAATGGCAGCTGATAGGGTATTATGCTTCAGCATCTGGACTTTTTAACCTCAGCGCCGCTTTCATTTCAGAGGAAGCGAGTGCATTTCCACTCCTCGCTGCTGCCTTTGTCTGAAGCGAGCTCAGCAGATAAAATTTGAGGGTCTCTCATAGTTTGCCACAATTCGTCATTTCAAGTCGTCGTTTGATATTGCCACCTGACGGTTCGAGGTAGCGCTAAAACGACAAAGAAGTTGGAGACTCTCGCGCGCTTCGGCTAGTTAACCCCTGTGGACTCTTGAGCTTGTGTCTTCGTGCTACCGTTTCTCGGGAACCTCTCTCTCGACTGTGTGTATCTGCCCCTGTTGCCGATACCCCTAAATCCCTGTCTTCGTGACAGTTTTGGTGGAGGTGCTGGGTAATTGTCCTCTCAATGTCGCACACCCCTCCGCGAACCAACGACACCGAGCTTTTGCCTGTGGACACGCCAGTTCATCGCGTCAGCCGGAGGAACCTGGGCCTTCCTCCCGAACACGGGCCCTTGGAGTCCACTTCAACAACGAGCCTCCGGCCAGCCACGCAGAGCACTACGACAGTCATGCAAGGTACTCCTGTTTACGTTCAAAACCCCCGAGTGCCGAAATCGTTCCATGGCACTGCGCATGAAGACGTTGAGGATTGGCTAACTCAGTTCGAACGAGTCGCATCCTTTAATCAGTGGGACGACAGCTTAAAGCTACGGAACGCCATTTTCTGCCTGGAAGACCATGCTTTGACATGGTATGAGAACCGAGAAGGCACGATAACATCATGGCCTCAGTTCCGCCGTCTTATCGAAGAGGCGTATATCAGCCTTGATAAGCGCGAACGAGCAGAACGTGCTCTACAATCTCGAAAACAGATGCCAAACGAGTCCGTCATGATGTATGTTGAGGACATGAGGAAACTATTTCGACGTGCGGATCCCAACATGTCTGAAGAGAGAAAGCTGCGCCACCTCATGCATGGGGTTAAAGAACAGCTTTTTGCTGGTCTTGTACGTAGCCCACCAACTACAGTTTCCTCATTTTTAACAGAGGCGGTCACCATGGAAAAGATCCTACACCAGCGCCGCTCGGCGGTCTACGACAGCCCAATCCTCGCTACGACTGCTGCCGAGCCTCTTACAGCTGCTGTAAGAAATACTGAACAGCTCCGAGATCTTATTCGTGCGATTGTACGCGAGGAACTGCAGAAGGTTTGTGGCACGTTCCAACCCAGGGGTGATTCTCTCGCACATATGATCCGTGAAGAGATTCAGCAAGTCACGCAGCCATCTCTGCATGTTGCTGAAGCTCAAAGTACCCCTGTTCCTGATTATTCTCGTCCGACTTACGCTGACGTTCTCCGACGCCCAGTTCCCGTCCAAGCTCCGTTGTCTACGTTACCACCAACCCAGTGCATGCCCGTCCAGGAGCCAATGCAATACATTCCTGTACAGCAGCCTACGCGGTACGTGCGGCCACCGCGATCAAACTTTCGACGAACGGACGTCTGGCAGGCACCTCGGAGCCGCCGCCTTTGCTACCACTGTGGGGAACCTGGTCACATTTTCCGGTGGTGCCCTTATCGGGAACTCAGACAGGAGGGCTTTTACACCAACGCACCTAGACGCACGTTCGGACAACTACCTCGTGACATTGGAAACAACCTCGCACAAGAGAGCCTCCGGATGGCGCGCCGACAATCCAGGTCTCCATCCCCACGTCGGCAAACCGCTTCAACAACTGGCAACTTCCCGCGAGCACCGCCTGGTCGCTCGCCAAGCCCCCACCGGGAAAACTGAGTAGAGCGACCTCCGGGGGCGGGGCCGCTAAATGTCAGCACAAAGAAGTCCCCCCAATGAGAACAGATATGAATTTTGGAGCAGAAACGACAGCATTTGGTTCACGAGACCGGCTATCGCTGGACATCCCTGTGTGCATCGATGGTCATAATGTCAGCGCTTTAGTGGATACCGGATCAGACTTTTCGATTTTGAGTGGGAAACTGGCAGCGACCCTTAGGAAGGTTATGACACCATGGTGTAGCACACAAATACGCACGGCTGGGGGGCATGTAATTACTCCTATTGGACAGTGCACGGCTAGAATCCAGATTCGTACTTCAACGTTCGTTGTCAGCTGCGTCGTTCTCCGGGAATGTTCTCGTGATTTGATTCTCGGTGTGGATTTCCTGCGGGAATATGGCGCCATCATAGATCTCCGACAGCGAACGGTCTCGTTCTCAACGGAGAAAGCGGCTGCCAGCCCCACCGATGGCCAACGTACGTGCGCCCTACGGGTTTCAGCCGAGTGTGTTTCAGTGCCTCCCCGCTCCAGCGTGTTTGTGAGTGTTGTGTGCGACGGGCTTCGTGACGGGCCGATAATAGCTGAAAGCAACCGTTCTCTTTTATTTTCTCATGGCATCTGTGCAGCTCGAAGCTTAATTATTCTCAGCAATGGTCACTCTGAGCTTCTCGTCACGAACTTCACGAATGAATCTCGCCACCTCTATCGCTCTACTGCCATCGCTTTCGGCGAACTGTTAAATGAAGTTTCTGAATGTTTTGCGTTTGACGTTATCGATACTCCCAGTGTTCTAGACCGCATCGATGTTAGCAGTGACCTTTCTTTCTGTCAACAACGCGCCCTGCGTGCCTTACTGCTGGAGTACGCCCCGTGCTTTGCCTCATCATCGAAAGTCCGGCAAACTTCTATCGCCAAGCATCGCATCATAACGTCTGACGATGCCCGACCTATTCGACAGCAGCCGTACCGTATTTCGGCCAAAGAACGTGAGGCAATTCGGACACAAGTCCAGGAAATGCTTAATGATGATGTTATTCAGCCGTCTAAAAGTCCGTGGTCGTCGCCCGTCGTGTTGGTTAAGAAAAAGGATGGCACGCTGCGTTTTTGCGTTGATTACAGGAAACTGAATGACATCACAAAAAAAAGATGTATATCCGTTGCCCCGTATCGACGATTCACTCGATCGACTTCGCAACGCCAAGTTCTTTTCCTCAATTGATTTAAAAAGTGGTTATTGGCAGATAGAAGTGGATGAGCGCGATCGGGAAAAGACTGCCTTTGTGACACCCGATGGCTTATATGAATTTAAAGTATTGCCTTTCGGTCTGTGTTCAGCGCCAGCGACGTTCCAGAGAATGATGGACACCGTACTTGCTGGTCTGAAATGGCAAACCTGTTTGGTTTATTTGGACGACGTCATCGTGTTTTCAGAAACGTTTGACCAACATCTTAAGCGGCTGCGAACGGTATTGGACGCTCTTCGCTCGGCCGATTTGACACTCAAACCGGAAAAATGTCACTTTGGATATCAGCAGCTAAAATTTCTCGGTCATGTGGGTAGCGCTGACGGTGTCCGGCCTGACCCTGATAAAACAGCCGCTGTAGCCAATTTTCCCATCCCTACCACGAAGAAAGCAGCCCTACGTTTCTTGGGCCTGTGTGCGTACTATCGCCGTTTCATTGCCGATTTTGCCAAGATTGCAGAACCTTTGACGCGCCTGACACGTGATGACGTCCCGTATGTCTGGTCTTCCGAGCAGCAGGAGGCATTCACCGAGCTGCGCCAACGGCTGCACAACCCTCCCGTTCTTGCACACTTCGATGAGGACGCTGCCACCGAAATTCACACCGACGCCAGCAATGTCGGTCTGGGTGCTGTTCTGGTCCAGCACCAGCAAGGCGAGGAAAAAGTGATCGCTTATGCCAGCCGCACCCTTTCTCGGGCAGAATCAAACTATTCAACTTCTGAAAAGGAGTGTCTCGCCGCCGTTTGGGCCACAATGAAATTCCGACCTTACCTCTACGGCCGTAAATTTAAAGTTGTGACAGACCATCATGCTTTGTGTTGGCTAGCTAGTCTTCGAGATCCATCAGGACGTCTTGCACGGTGGAGCCTTCGTATGCAGGAGTTTGATTACTCTATCGTTTATAAATCCGGACGCAAACATGAAGATGCTGACACGCTGTCTCGATCACCCGTGGAGTTGGCCCATGACAGTACGGATGAAGACGCCCATTTTCTTGGCATTATCAGTTCCTCTGATTTAAAGGCCCGGCAACGGGCTGACCCAGACCTCAAAACTGTGATCGATCATCTGGAGGGTTTCGATTCTACAGTATCTCGACTGTTTGCTAAGAACTTGTCATCCTTCTGTACGCGCGACGGAATCCTCTACAAGAAAAGCGCCGGCAACAGTGACCGAGCCTATCTTCTAGTCATCCCTGAAGATCTCCGCGATGAAATCCTTCATGCTTGCCATGATGAACCCACCGCTGGACACTTGGGCTTTGCACGCACTCTAACGAGAGTGCGCCAGGCCTACTACTGGCCCAAACTTACCGCCACCGTTCATCGATATGTTAGAGGTTGCCGCGAGTGCCAGCGACGCAAGACACCGCCATTGAAGCCAGCGGGTTTCCTGCAGCCTATTCCCCCACCGCTAGTACCATTCGACCAAATTGGTATGGACTTTCTTGGCCCTTTTCCTCTATCGTCAGCTGGCAATAAGTGGATTATCGTGGCTACAGACTATCTGACACGTTACGCGGAAACTATGGCAGTGCCACGTGCAACATCCTCCGAAGTGGCGCAATTTTTCATGACGCAGATTGTCCTCCGCCATGGCGCCCCTTCATACGTCATTACTGATCGTGGCAAGGCATTTACAGCGCGTCTTCTTGAAGAAGTTTTCCAACTAAGCCAGACACATCACCGAAAGACTACTGCTTACCATCCTCAGTCTAATGGCCTTACTGAGCGACTAAACAAAACAATAGCGGACATGCTCGCCATGTATGTCGATGTCCGGCATAAAACATGGGACGAGATATTGCCTTATGTCACATTTCCATATAACACGGCCGTCCAAGAAACAACTCGATTCACTCCGTTTCGCCTAGTATGCGGACGCGATGTACAGACCATGCTCGACGCTATGCTGCCATGTGCAGCTGACGACCAGCTGCTTACCGCTGACGCAGAAGAATTCACCACCTACGCTGAGGAAGCTCGCCAACTCGCCCGTAATCACATTACAAAACAGCAAGCAACAGATGCACGCCGATATAACGACCGCCATCGCTATGTCGTGTTCCAGCCTGGTGACAAAGTCTGGGTGTGGACACCTGTCCGGCGCCCAGGCTTGTCAGAAAAACTCCTCAATCGTTACTTCGGACCTTACAGAGTGTTGCGTCGCCTCTCAGAAGTTACGTACGAGGTTATTCCAGACGGAACTGTACCGAGTTCTAGTCGTCAGTGCTCGTCTGACCTGGTGCATGTGCTTCGCATGAAGCCGTATTTTACCCGCTGAAAGTCATATTTGCCATCCGGAGCAGTTTTTTTTTTTCTGTGAACTTGCGGTTTTTTTTTCGAGGGGGGAATAATGCCACCTGACGGTTCGAGGTAGCGCTAAAACGACAAAGAAGTTGGAGACTCTCGCGCGCTTCGGCTAGTTAACCCTTGTGGACTCTTGAGCTTGTGTCTTCGTGCTACCGTTTCTCGGGAACCTCTCTCTCGACTGTGTGTATCTGCCCCTGTTGCCGATACCCCTAAATCCCTGTCTTCGTGACAATATATTGGTCGTTTCCCAGTCATGATGAGTCTGCCTGCGTAGTCATTGTAGCCCTTACCACTCATAACTAAGCAGGTTACTCATTTAGAATCAGCAGTGGTCATTACATGTCATCCTTTCACATATTGGTCATTTCTCAGTCTTTAGCAGTAATGATGAGTCATGCCTAGTTATTATAGTCATTACCACACATCGCTAAGCACTTGTACTCATTTCTAATCAATTGCGGTCATTACAAATCATTTTATTCATTATTAACCATTATTAGTCATTAGCATTAGTCATTACCTCTATCAATGTTTATAACGTTTATTGATTACTTATCACCATCAATCATTTCCATTCTTAATCTCCCTCCTTGCACGTCCTCTTTTGCGACTGACACACCAGTGCACAGATGCGACGCACAGATTACAGCCACAGCTTCTGCGCAAATTTTCGCTCCGTGAGCCTAGGGCGGCTTTCGCCTTAAAAAAACAAACGCATCCCGTTACAACGTTAACGTGCTTGCAGACACGCACACTAAAACGTTTGCGTTTACCACGCAGACACGAGGCGAACGCGTCCAGAAAGGAAGCAAACCGCACGCTCGGAGCCGGCGATCCTGGCGACGACGTGTCCCCGAACAGTGGCGCCCTCAACAGAAATAGCGGGCGCAACTGTAAACTCCCCAAGGACGCGCTTGCCCATTGACGGCGGCACGACGCAGCAGGCAGCACCCAGTGCGCTTCCATCGAGCGGCCGTGGTTGTACATTAATCTATAAAAGCGAAAACTACATGTCATTTTACAACAAATACGACTATTTTTTCCTGCAGTATGTTGGTGGGAACGCTATGGAATGTTGCAGACAATAGGGACTATTTATTTCCCTTGACTGGTACACGAAGCTCAGCCTCAGCAGTGCAGATTGTTGGGGCACTTGGAACAGACATTTCATAAACACCTTTGCGCAAAACGAAGAGAGCTAAAGAATAAGCGCGCAGACGATCGCATGGGAAGATGAAGAGAGCGGAACGTATCTGTTGCCTTTCAAGGGTGTTGGGGAAGAACCGCAAAAAGTAAAATAAATGAGTTCGTAAAATTCATGACTAGTAATGGTTCCGCAAACTAAATAACTAAAAATTCATCTGCGAAAAACAAAAAGCTAGGCAGGTTACTTAGCAACTCGTTCAGCAAACATAGAATTGTCATCAGCAAGAAAAACGCCGATAAGCGTGGCTCAATGACAAAGGGTTCGTGCAGATATGGAATCGCTGCATGGTAACTGGTAGCGTAAATGACAGTACGCTGCCCACTGAGTCCCGCGATGATCGCTCGCTTAGCACGTGGGGCTTATTCTAGGCAAACCAAGAAACTAATAGACGAGCAAGATAGCCCTGCAGTTTCATGGCTACGTTTTCGTCTGCGATGATTCTGTCGTTTACATCACGGTCTCTCTTCATTAACCTAACCAATATGTCATGGCACCATTCATAACTGTGAATGCGATCGATGTCAGTGGTCTGTTCAAAGCAAATACGCCATTCGTTGTATTGCTGTTAGCAGTAGCGCACATCGTTCGTGTAAACAGAAGAATGAATCCCCTTGATCAGCCAGTATCACCTAGAAAGCAGAGAGCGGTACCAGTCTCGCTGTCATTGTACTCAATAAAACTTGACTTACGCGCGGGCTAATTAGCTACAAAAAGCTGACCACGAGTGGCGATTTTTTTCGGTATGGTTTTGTGTGTGTGTGTGTGTGTGTGTGTGTGTGTGTGTGTGTGTGTGTGTGTGTGTGTGTGTGTGTGTGTGTGTGTGTGTGTGTGTGTGTGTGTGTGTGTGTGTGTGTGTGTGTGTGTGTGTGTGTGTGTGTGTGTGTGTGTGTGTGTGTGTGTGTGTGTGTGTGTGTGTGTGTGTGTGTGTGTGTGTGTGTGTGTGTGTGTGTGTGTGTGTGTGTGTGTGTGTGTGTGTGTGTGTGTGTGTGTGTGTGTGTGTGTGTGTGTGTGTGTGTGTGTGTGTGTGTGTGTGTGTGTGTGTGTGTGTGTGTGTGTGTGTGTGTGTGTGTGTGTGTGTGTGTGTGTGTGTGTGTGTGTGTGTGTGTGTGTGTGTGTGTGTGTGTGTGTGTGTGTGTGTGTGTGTGTGTGTGTGTGTGTGTGTGTGTGTGTGTGTGTGTGTGTGTGTGTGTGTGTGTGTGTGTGTGTGTGTGTGTGTGTGTGTGTGTGTGTGTGTGTGTGTGTGTGTGTGTGTGTGTGTGTGTGTGTGTGTGTGTGTGTGTGTGTGTGTGTGTGTGTGTGTGTGTGTGTGTGTGTGTGTGTGTGTGTGTGTGTGTGTGTGTGTGTGTGTGTGTGTGTGTGTGTGTGTGTGTGTGTGTGTGTGTGTGTGTGTGTGTGTGTGTGTGTGTGTGTGTGTGTGTGTGTGTGTGTGTGTGTGTGTGTGTGTGTGTGTGTGTGTGTGTGTGTGTGTGTGTGTGTGTGTGTGTGTGTGTGTGTGTGTGTGTGTGTGTGTGTGTGTGTGTGTGTGTGTGTGTGTGTGTGTGTGTGTGTGTGTGTGTGTGTGTGTGTGTGTGTGTGTGTGTGTGTGTGTGTGTGTGTGTGTGTGTGTGTGTGTGTGTGTGTGTGTGTGTGTGTGTGTGTGTGTGTGTGTGTGTGTGTGTGTGTGTGTGTGTGTGTGTGTGTGTGTGTGTGTGTGTGTGTGTGTGTTAGACTATGCGGCGCCGGCAGTCATCAAATAGCGATACGTTTGGTACGTTACTGTTTTATTGGAGACAACAAAGCTGGAAAAGAACGAAACAACGAAATCAGAACACAGATCAGTAGCAAATACTACAAACAACCACCGAAAGATAAACCAAGATGTGGGCGCTTCCTGTGAAGGGACAAAAAATCGCAGTTTGAAGCTTCAAAAACATGGTTGTAACCACAGTGACGTCTGAGGTTCCATTACTAACTATAAAATTTCAAATCGCGGCAAAAGAAAAGAACGTTGTTGTAATTAAAATTATTACTGTAATGTAATGATGGCATTTAAACAGCTGTATTCCACGCAACCGGACAAGAATCACGGGAGCAGCCCAATAGATGACTTTCCTCTCAAGCATCGCTGATAGTTGCTCGTCGATTAATTTGCGCTCCGACAGTGACACACGGTAAGGCTTTTTGACGAATCGGCCAAGATGAACCGGTAATTCGATAGTGTGGCGGGTACGAGACTTAGGAATAGAGGATGGTCCACGGAGCTGGTAGACGTCGAAGACAGCTGAGTACTGCAGCAGAAGATCTACAAGCGAGCAGCGTTGAGTGCTGCTCAGTGTTTTGTTGATCATGCCAAGAACTGTGCGTTCAGCGTTGGACGTAACGGATTCAGCCGGGGCAAGCTCTGCCGATGCCACAGCTGGAGAGGCATCGGGTTCTCATAAAGCAAGTTTTAAGTCACTTGGCAAAATGAGTTTAATATGATGAATTAACTGACCACAACTACGCGCTGCCGGTAACCACAGATACCAGAAATTGGGGCACTATAACGTTGCACTTAAAGCAGATCGGATTCACTAGGTTCACTAGCGCTTCAAACATTTCGCCTTTACCAAGGGCAGCGGACACCGGAACACGCACTGCAGCTCGCTATGGCACGATAACCTTGATACAAAAAAAAAAAAAAAACATTGTTCTGGCGTCACATGCACTGTTCATGAGGCTGGGCACATTCATACGCTCAAAAGTAGCCTCGCCACTTGCGCAGTCGACCGTCGCTCCGCGCAGCTTCACAAAGCCTATTCCTAAAATGCCATAATGGGTATAACTAGAGATAACGACGAATTCCACTTGAAAAACGGATCTGCCCAATTGAACTTCAATATTAAAACTCCAAGAGAACGCAACGGCTCGCCACTCATGCCAGAAAACGTTGAGGTTTCATCACACTTGAACATCGTTTTGCGTCCCAATAGGCATTTGAACCTCATACCAATTACAGAAACAGTTACACCGGTGTCAATGAGAGCTAATGTAGGTACGCCATTAACGACCACACAAACTTTGCTCTTAAGCATTGAGACGCGAGGAGAAATATCATAACAGAGCGAAGTTTCAGCGGCCTCACCTCCATCGGTTGCGCTAGTTAGTCTTCCGGACAAGGTGATGAGGACCGGCGACGAGGTGACGGAGACCGCCGCGTGGGAAACACTGGAGGAGGAGTGACGCACCGATCTGACGCCACGGCCGAATTGCGAAGGGTGGTGTTCTGAAGTTCTGTTGAAGGAGATGAGTACGCAGTTAAGGTAGATTCACCCTAGTAAGCCGGTAGCACTCAGAACGTTGGTGGCCCCAGACGATAAGGCCGACGGCGGTGGCAGAATCTTGCAATATGGCCTGGATTCCCGAAGCTTCCGCTTCGGGAATCATAGGCTGGCCATCAACACCCCGTGCCTGGTATTCTTTGTCAGAGCGATCAAAGATCCGTGTCTGGTAGTATTCATTGGTGCCGGGATCCATTCAAAAGGCATCACCCCATGGTTGTAATTGTTAACGGGTGGTGGCCGCTCATAGTAGCGGTGGTCCTGGAGCGACCTCGGAGCGTTGTGTGGTCGAGAATAGTGAGGCGCGCGGTGCGTACCAAAGTCCGCGCATTGATTGAAAAGACTCTCCCGGTCGCTGCATAGAAGTGAACGTGTGAATACAAGGGAGTGGATGGGAGCGAGACCATTCTTGAACTATCCGGCAGATAATGGGGGTGAGATCAGCGGCTTCGGAAGTTGTGGCAATGGCAGCAGCTTTTGACACTGTGTCCAAGCGGCCCAACTTTGTTGTTATTCGGTGCATCTTTAAACTCTCCAATATTCGGCAATGCCGTACGATATCGACGACGAAGTTCAGGCTTTCCTTACTGATAAGGAACGTGCAGGTGTCCTCAGCGAAGCCCTTAGCAAATGGCCCACTTTGTCCTCGTCGGACATACGAGCGAGACGACCTTGCAGAGCTTCAGTATTGCCTCACTATACTGTGTGCGCGTCTCAAGGGCATGTTGAGCCAAATGAGCCAATGCCTGTTGAGCCTCTTTTTTTTCGCCGAGAAATCACCAAAGCACTTTGTTAGTTCTCCCACGAAGCGAGTCCATAATGTCAATGTATCCTCGTGATTTTCATACCATGTGAGGGCCGTATCCGTGAGCAAGAAAAGAAAAGAACACTCGCCAGTTGGTTTTATTGACCAGCTTGTAATAGCGGCTCCCTCGTTGGTAGTGGGTGAGCCATTCGTCCACGTTATCACCAGCTGCTACCGCGAAGGAGCGGGGCTCTCGGGAACGCGGCCAGAAACTGCTGGGTGTAGGCCTAAGTATGGCTTCTCCGTCCAGGGCCCCCTCGGGCACGTGAGGTGGTAGGCAGGCAAGACGTCGACTACGACGAGGCTCGAGTTGATCTGTTGTTAATTAGGATGTACCGAGCAAACCTCCACCAAGATGTTACGACATGAAATCTTCAGACAGGAAGAGGTCGTGCAAAACGTGGGAGGTCAGATCTTGGTCGCGTTGAGCAGAGCCACTTCCACTTTTTACCCCTAACACTTTGTCCTTCCACTACGTCGTCTTCGCTCTTCCGTGACAATATCATGACTCGTGAACACAGTTGAAACCATAAGTAACGAAAACATCTGAAATAGAGTCCCGGAATGATAGTTAAGACGCTCGACTACTGTTCCAAGGGAAACGCGATGTAATTCAGGCTGCGGCTGCTGCGTTTCGTTGCAGGAGAAAAGCCAGGCATCTGCGTGCTTGAATACGACAAGCTGTCGGGCTAGTTAGTACTAATCCATGGTTGACAGCTCTTAACCATGCGAACAGAGTAAGGAACGCTTAAAGACGGCTACACAGGCGCTGAAACTTGAACTAGGTGCACCAGGTTCCTGGAGGTGTTCTTCCGGGGATTCAGGTGTGCACGTAGACTTGGTAGCATTTGCTGCCACGGGAATTAGGTGGTCCTGTTAGCCATGGCAGAAAGTTCACGGCACCTCCTGGTACATGTCGGAAACGGCGAGGTGCAGAGCACGAGCAGCCGCAGGTGTTTCTGGTGCAGACGAGCTTGATACCGCCATTCCCAAAGTGAAATCTTTCAGAGGTGAGTGGAATGACCAGCAGTGGGCTGGAAGCAACCCAACAGCCTTAGTAGTTCAGGGGAAATATTTTGCGGCGAATGCAGACACTGAACAATATCGCTCGGCAAGTCGCTGCAGTAATCTACATGGCAGTTAACGTAGGGTCATTTTTCTACATCTTGACTCCTCTGGCTTACCTGCACGGCCACGGTGGCAGCGTAGTGATCAGTTTCGAAGCGCAGAAAGGTTAAGAGGTCAAGGCGAAGATATTTCTTTTCTGCGCAATTTACCAAGAGAACAACTTTTATTTCTTTGCTCCATCGCAGATTTTAGCGTTACAACGGCGAACAACGACGCCGGCGGTGGCTTTTCTGCCACACGGAGTCCTTAACAGTGTCTCGTTAAAAAAATGTGTTTTTTCTTCGCCCAGCGGCCCCTCCATGGTGCCGGACTATGCTCGCCTATGTGCGCCATGAATAGTGATCGCATACATTTTCTGCTTTAAAATGGTGTGTTGATATTGCGCTACAACATTCTGCGCAACTGTCGCCTGATTCTGCTTTCACACTTGCACTTTCTATCGTGATTCAGGTCAATCTCCATTCCAGTTACGTTGCAGTTCCAGTTAGTTCAATTTCCCATTTCAGTGCTGACAAGTGTCCGAACTCGACTCTAGCAAACTGAAATGCGGCCTGCCAGGTCACACAAGACGTTTCTTGTAAGCGCGTTGTTTCGGCGGGAATTTGGTTAAGATCCTAGTTTTTTCGGGATATTGCAAGATGTCACCACAGCTGTTAATACATACACAGGCCCACTTTGGGCGCTCTTGTTATTTTGTGCTTCTTGAAGTCCAAATCACGCCTGACTGGCATTATAGCGCGGTCTTAACTGTTCGAAGCGAGCGCAGGCTTAAAATCAAATTGTTACTTCGCATCGTAATGTTATATGATTCTAATCAATACGTTGGCATTCCACAGCGGCCCCACCATAGGAAGTGATACCCAAGAAAGCTAGACATTCATGCACCCGTTAATTCATAATTTGTTGCAGATAAACTAATTTATTCGGCCAAAACGAATACAATGACCCCGCCGGGGTGGTGCAGTAGTTACGGTGCTCGACTACTGTTCCCAAGGACGCGATATCGAATCCCGGCCTCGGCGGCCGCTTTTCGATGGAGGCGAAAAGCAAGGCGCCCGTGTGCTGTGCGATGTCAGTGCACATTAAAGAACCTCAGGTGGTCGAAAGTTCTGGAGTCCTCCACTACGGCGTCTCTCATAGCCTGAGTCGCTTTGGGACGTTACACCTCAAACCAAACCAAACGAATAGAACGCATTATGCGCGAATTCTGTAGCAGATTTCGCATACCTACCTTAGATCCTTCTCAAGTAAAACAAATTTTCCAGTGCACGTACGCGCTGCTTCGTGTCTACTTGCCTGATTGCACAATAGATTACTCAAAAATAGATGTTCAGCGTAAAATAATATTTGGGGGTTTAACTCTGGTTAACCCAACTTTAATTGCGATAGCAACGGCGGAAGCTTTTTTTGCCTGCTGCATTATCCCCTATCAGGCCCTATCAGTGTAAGGTGCTACATTGTTGGGGACACTTAAGCTCATCCTTTAAGAGTAAGGCGCGAGAGCGTACGTTGTTGTTGTTGTTCTCCTCTAATGTGATGGCACATACCCACACAGGGAGGTCGACCAAGAATTGGAGTGCAGAGATATTAGATTTTGAGATGTGATGCTGATGCTGATGCTGATGTGGCCATTCCCCTTTCTATCGGGGGATCACAAAGTTCTGGATCAGGCCAGGAGAGAAATTTAACAGTCTTATCTGTTGCGCCACCAGTCCTCGAGGCGGCGCTTTGTCGTCTCCACTGCCCTCATGATTACCCTAGTCTCTTCGGGTAGTGACGTCGGCTGTAGACCTAGTGCTGTCAAAAGCGCCTCCGTTGGTGTTGTCGCTGTTGTAGCGGGGGCGGGTCGCAGTTCTGGGCACTCGATCACTACATGTTGGATGGTCTCGTCGGCCGCACCGCACCTGGGGCACCGGGTATCCAAGCCCTCGGTGTATTTGGCTCGTATTGTCCTTGTGCGCAGCACGCCGCTCCGTGCCTCGCAAAGCAGCCCGCTACCTCGTGTGTTGTCGTAGAGGTTTTCTTTAGTGATGGTATGCTTGGCACTGGAGTATACCGCCAGAGATGACTTCGCCTGTGTTTCTCTGAGCCATCTCTCTGTTTCCGCTTCCCGAACCTGGTTGCGGATCTTCTTTCTCCACGTAGGCTGGGGTACCTCTGACAGGCCGGCTTGCGGAATTCCGTACTTTTCGGCCAGCCTCCGAGTTCGGAGCATCCACTTGGTGTTGGAGCATTTAAATACTATGTACTTGTACACCTCCCTGGACCATCTACCGTCGGGCAGAGCAATCAGGCGATGCTGCATGGCAAGCTTGGCAGTGGTCTCACGCGCTTCAAAAGACGACCATCCGAGGTCGCCCTGTACGGCCTCGTTCGTGACATATCCATGGATGTATAACTTACCAGTATTCTTCTCCTCCTCCTCCTCCTCCTCGGCTGTTCAAGGTCGAGCGTGGCCTCCGCCGGGACCACGCGAAGGCTCGAAACCTGGCGCGGTATTGCTATCGCAATAAAAAATTCAACAAACAACTTCGTAAATAGCGTCGCATTGAGTAAGACGAATCGGTTTCAGTGTCGTCCAGCCGATTTACCATTTTCATTGCGCAGAAAGAAAGTGAACTTTGCCGACCTGTACCAAGCCTGGGTTTCGAACACATTCCAGCGCCATCACAGTTCAATTATTTTGTGAATATCGTCACCGTAAAACAGCCAGACGGAGCAGCCAAAGCAGGTTTTCCCCGGAGATGCGTTTGATAGCGAACTGGCACAAGGGCAAGGCAGCCGGGAGCACAAGAGAGAAAGATAAAGAACCCCAGGGTTCACTGCGTGGCTAAGGCCAGCTAAAACGTTCGGTAATGCAGTGGGGCCGCATGAAGGCGCCACGAAATTGATTAGGAATGCGGCAATATATTGAGGCCGCAGGGAATTTGAGTACGGAACTAAGGGACCAATAGCGGCCTGTTATTGCCTCCTCGCACAAGAAGTGCCACGGAGTATCCAGTGACCCCTGTTGCAGCCCAGGCGGCCGAATCTGCATATTTGAGAATAATGGTTCAGCGGTACTGCCTACGGCGAAGGGGGGGAGGGGGGGCATCGTGTTTTGCGCACTGGGATCCTCATCACACACGGCGGCGCTAAGGGGATATCACGTCGTCGGCATACATATCAGCGTATCCGGGTCACGCCCGGTTTACCAACACTTGACCACCTCGTGTCAAACCGGGTAGCATGGTCTGTTAGCAATCTAGAGAAAAGCGGCTTTCGTCTTTGTTAGTGGGGGTGTCGCCGCAATTCACAAAGGTGTTTCAGAAAATTCATGGACAACATCAGGTTCCCGCTCTAAGACAGGTATAGTGAAGCCACGCTCGCCGTCCACATCTAACAAATCCTAACAATACTGTGGATGCTAGGACATAGGGCCTGGTCAACGAACGGGTAGCTTCGCTGACCGCGCAAGACACCATGGACTATGCGATCGCATCAAGCGACCGCCTCTCTAGAGTAACTGTTGTTATTCACCTCATAAAAATGGCTCATACAAACAGGGGTATCACCCACGCGCTCTTGATTTGCATGTTGTCGTCTTCATTAACTTCCTTACATGCACAATGAATCCAGAAAACTCAGCTTTCGCAATACCCTTTAGGGCGCGTTACACTCATTACTGCGCTACCCACAAGTTCCCAGATTCTGCAATATTTTCCTGAGGCCGGACCTTGAAGCCTTAACCATGAACCGAAAGCGATATGAAGAGCGAATATAACTTCGAATTTTTCCAGTTTAGCTAAATCGACTGGATATTTATAAGCGCTTATGCTATGAGTGCACGGCACATTACCTCGCGATTTCTTTTCAGGGCTGATTCATAAAGCAGAAAGCCGTCATCGTGCAGTTTGGCTATAGTGACCGCATATGCGATTTTCCAGATTTAAAAAAACGCGGCACGCTGGTATGAAAGACCTAACGAGGTCCACCGGGAGATATACAAATTTTCCCAGCCAAAACGCACCAAGGTTTTTAAACATAGTAATGGTTCTTCACAAGTCATCAAGTGAGCGTTGTGAGGGTTGATCTAAAGTACTGGCTAGTATTTTCTTTATACCGCTTCTTCAAATAATTAGTCGACTTAAAATAATTAACTTTTTTAAATATGTTTTTAAACACTCAGGTGTGAATAAGAAAGCTGTCTCCCGCCATGAAAATGGCCGACCCAGGCGGTTCCCAGAAAGTAGCATTGCTTAGCTCTTTCCAATTGCGAAAACAATTAACCACGTCGCCTGATATCGTTGCTCCAATATCTTGTTTGCCAGGTTTAAGTGATCATTACATTCTCCATTTTTCAGTAAATGTCGCGATACCACACCGATATAACACTTCTAAATATATCCGTGACTACCAAAAGGCAAACTTTGATGCAATTAATCGTGAACTCACTGCTTTTATCGATGAATACTTGCCCTCTTTTCATGACCGCCCAATTGAAATTAACTGGACCCTTTATAAGGATAAAATATCCTCCCTGACTAATTCTTACGTTCCGCTGCGAAAAATATTAACTAACAACTGTTCGCCCTGGTATAATTCTTCACTAAAACGGCTATCAAACAAAAAGAAACGTCTGTTTCGCTCCGCCAAAGTGTCTAATTCTATGCCCCGATGGGACGCTTACTATTCTGCTGCGTCTGCATATAAATCGGCACTAAAACAAGCTAAGGAGTCATTTTTTAGTCATACTCTTCCATCGATGCTAATAAATAACCCAAAACAATTTTGGAACGTGGTTAAGAAAACTGACCCATCTACAATCAATCTGAAAACTACAGATGAACAATTAATTCCTAGTGAAATGTGTGCTGATGTTCTTAATGATGTGTTTACTGCTTCTTTTACGAACAATTTAATTACCGAAATTCCTCATTACCCACCGCGTGACTTCTTTGTTATGGACCCCGTTATAATGGATCCTGTGGGCGTAGAAAAAATAATTGAACAACTGAAGATGTCATCATCATGCGGAGTGGACAACATTAACTCAAAATTTTTGAAAAATACTAAAGTGTATAGTGCCATTATTTTTGCCGAACTGTTTAAACAATCTCTTGAGTGTAGCTGTGTTCCTAGCGACTGGAAGGTGGGCAAGGTGGTTCCCCTGCACAAGTCTGGGGACAAACATTCTCCTAATAACTACCGACCCATTTCACTTACTAGCATCCCATGTAAGATCATGGAACATGTCATCTGCTCTCATCTCGCCAATTTTCTTGAATCGAATTCTTTCTTCAGTCGTTCCCAACACGGGTTTCGTAAAACATTCTCATGCGAGACTCAGCTTCTATGCTTTTCACAAGACCTTCATTTCATTCTTGACCGGGGTTCCATAGCAGACTGTATATTCCTCGATTTCTCCAAAGCTTTCGATAAAGTTTCTCACCAATTACTACTTTTCAAATTAAGTAACCTCAAACTCGACCCTAACATCGTTTCGTGGCTTCAGTCTTTTCTCACTAACCGTTCTCAATACGTGACAGCAAATAAATCGAACTCTCGTTCCTCTCCAGTGGGCTCAGGCGTTCCCCAGGGCTCCGTACTTGGGCCCCTACTTTTTCTCATTTATATTAATGATTTGCCTAACAGCATTGCTTCTTCTGTGTGTCTCTTTGCTGATGATTGTGTTATTTACCGTGAAATTAACAGTGACTCTGACATTTCTGTTCTTCAGTCTGATATTAACCAAGTTTCAGAGTGGTGTAAATTATGGCAAATGGAGCTTAACATTAACAAGTGCAAACATATGCGTATTTCTCGTCGTAACAATGAAGTAGCTAATTACAACCTCAATAATACTCCTCTTGAAACTGTGTCTTCGTATAAATACCTTGGTGTGCACATAACTTCCAATCTTTCTTGGAATCTGCATGTAGAATCTATTACTAACAATGCTAACCGCATGTTGGGGTACCTGCGCCGAAACTTTAACCTTTCTTCTAGTTCAATAAAATTGCTTCTTTATAAAACCCTTGTTCGTCCTAAATTGGAATATGCAGCCTCTGTCTGGGACCCTGGCCTTGCATCTCTAGAATCTGAAATCGAATCTGTTCAAAACCGCGCGTCACGTTTTATACTTTCCAACTATCACCGTAACTCCAGTGTTACCGTTATGAAAACAACATTATCATTACCACCGCTTTCACTACGCAGAAAAATTTCTCGCTTATTCCTATTTCACAAAATCTATTACCACAATCCTGTCCTTAAGAGCCAGCTACTAACTACCCCCACATATGTTTCAGGTCGCATTGATCATCTTCACAAAGTAGGTGTTCCGTCATGTCGTACTAAACACGCCTCTTATTCTTTTGTTCCAAACACTTCTGTCAGTTGGAACCACCTTCCTAGGCACATTGCTGATATTACGGACCCAAATTCTTTTAAGACTGCCGTATGTAATCTATATTTATAGATGGTAGTCAATTGTTTTTGTTCGTTTTCGGTGACATTGTTGACTGTCGGAAATGTTTTTTTGCCTCAACTGCTTTTCCGCTTTTTTTTTTTTTGCGCCAATCCTCTTTTTTTTTTTTATCACTTTTCGCCGTGTTATTGTTTCTTCTATGTTGTTTTATGCTGCACTGTACCCTGTACCAATGTATCTTTCCCACTCCCCTCTTTAATGCCTTCGGGCCCTGAGGGTATATGAATAAATAAATAAATAAATAAGTCCGGGAGGCTAAAAATACGACATAACAGCGCGATCGGTACGCTGTAATGCGTCGCGATGACAGCGCTCTCATTCGCGACTTGGTTCCTCTTCGTTAGACACCCTGCACACAGCGAAGCCAGATATTTGTTTTCTTAAAAGCAGCGCGACCAACACACCATATAATTCGTGGTTACTGACTGCATCTGCCTGTTAACAATAGCCGTGACAACACTAGCACTGGTGTTGGCACTAAGGTTGCAAGATACAGTTATGAAGGTGGTGGAGACGATAAAGCACCGCTATTAGCACTGCTGGAAACCCGGCCACCAAGAACCGTAATGAGTTAGGACTCGGAGACCAACGCACCGCTTCACTTGAAGACCTCAGAAGCATTCGGGTTCTCCAGCTTCGGTTTGCTTCTAAATACTTTTCCTTCCTTCATGACCCGATTGAATGCGCTGTGATCCTCGAATAAAACGCTGAATCGTCCTTTCATCAATGTCCTTCTTTTCTCGCGCTGTTCGATGTCATGAAAACACTGAATGGCCGCATCAACATCAGCATCAGCGTTCGGGGCTCGCGCTTCATCGACAAAGGCCAGCCCAGGGTTGAGCGGTGGTGGCCGCAACGAGGGAGGCGACGCCGGCCACGCGTTCGTGAAGGCCTCGGGAGGAAACCTCGCTAGTCGGCACCTGGGGCGGCCAGGTTCGAGCGACCAGCGGTGCCTCGAGGAGCTCACACGCGCCAGCAACCATGAGCGGCTCACGGTGAGCAATGAGTAGCCTTCAGCAACCGGCGAAATCCTCTCGCAAGGCTGTATGATAGTGGTTAAGTCGAAAGAGCCGCCTTGATTCACATCCCCGTAGCAGACATCATTACTGTGGCCCAAGATCAGTGCTGCCGTGAAAAAATGCTTCAATGTTTAGTGAACTGCAGTGTAACGAGGGCCTCACATTGGAGACCACAAAACCAAAAAATGCCATTTTTAATACTGTCGCTGAAGGGTAGTGGAGAACTCCTAGCACAGTTTTGTGCTACAGGGCTGACTGCCAACACCTACTGAGTTGCTGTGGCCGTGTTAGCTTCGCATTGAAATCTGTAGTCAAAGCATTAGAGAAATCGATTTGCATAGATTTGATTAAATGCATGTCTTGCAAATGTCTGCTGTTACTGAAAAGCGCTGTGAATTTTGCTGTTCGCCCCACATAAAGTAGACTTCGTTCCCTGTGAGCCGTGTAGGCAACTTGGAGAAGCGTGCGGATACTTTCCCATATATGCATAGCCGACAAAGGTCTCCTAAAAGCCAGGTCAACACACGTCCAATGGTATGAACGTGGTAACACTGGAAGCTTTTTTGTTCGGGCCAGGCGGGGGCAGTTAATAGACGAAGGAAAAAAAGCGATTATGCTCACATTGTCAGAACCACGTGACAACTTTCAGGTGATTTCCCATGGTAAGGCGCCAATGCTAACGATTACTGGGTTAATAGTAGAATATCGGCGACGCTGAAAAATATTATTCGGCGGTGCTGTGTGTGTGTGTGTGTGTGTGTGTGTGTGTGTGTGTGTGTGTGTGTGTGTGTGTGTGTGTGTGTGTGTGTGTGTGTGTGTGTGTGTGTGTGTGTGTGTGTGTGTGTGTGTGTGTGTGTGTGTGTGTGTGTGTGTGTGTGTGTGTGTGTGCGCGTGCGTGCGCGCGCGTGCGTGCGTGCGTGCGTGTGTGTGTGTGTGTGTGTGTGTGTGTGTGTGTGCGTGCGTGCGTGCGTGCGTGCGTGCGTGCGTGCGTGCGTGCGTGCGTGCGTGCGTGCGTGTGTGTGTGTGTGTGTGTGTGTGTGTGTGTGTGTGTGTGTGTGTGTGTGTGTGTGTGTGTGTGTGTGTGTGTGTGTGTGTGTGTGTGTGTGTGTGTGTGTGTGTGTGTGTGTGTGTGTGTGTGTGTGTGTGTGTGTGTGTGTGTGTGTGTGTGTGTGTGTGTGTGTGTGTGTGTGTGTGTGTGTGTGTGTGTGTGTGTGTGTGTGTGTGTGTGTGCAAGCGCGTGTGTGCGTTACTGTAGTGTTTTTCTGCTCTCGAAATTGGATTCCAAATGCGTCCGTTATGGCTCACATATTTAAGAACGACGTCGCCATCACCTCTTGCCAACAGCTGTGCCCGTTCAGTAAGATGCAAAGATAGTAAACACCCACTTCGCATGTTCCATGCGTCGGAACACATTCAATAAACAATTCTAAGACTGATGTCTAATCTGCTTTTCTTCGTCTTTATTCGCTTGGCTTGCAAGTAGCGCTTGCTACTCTGAACAGTGAGACCAGCCCGGAATAACCAATGTCGTTTTTGTGTTCCCGGCAGGGAAACAGGGATTCTATTGTTGCTTGTAATTCATCAGTGGTCGACGTAAGCCTCGGGACACTAACGTTGTTCAGAAGAATTGAATCAATTGCCTCAAATTGGGTAGCTGCACTACACCTTTCCGCCTTTCCCAAGTGTTTCGGTTTATTCATTTAATGATTTACCACAGTAACGAATTTTGCTCTGGCCGTTTACTATAAAAACTGTCGTAAAGCAATAGCTCCGCATTTATGTCGCGTGCACGTGCAGATAGGTCCTACTGGCAGGCGCATCGGTAAGATCAGCGACTCTGCGGTAGCGGTAATCTAAGTGGTGTGTAGATACGCTATACTCCAGCGGCCGCAGAGCTAGTTCTTGTATATTCTTTATGTGATCAGGAGAGTAGACCTCAAAAGGTAAACAGGACAGGCCACTTAACCGAGGTAGCACATCGTGTGAGACACTTTGAAGCATCTGTTAGCTGCTGAAAAACGCCAAGGATTTATTGCCGCGCGAAAGCTGTGTTGCACAGGTTTTGCTCCTTTGTCGCCTTTGTGTAGTTGGCTAGAATGAGACGCACATTTGGAACCAAAAAAAAAAATCGCTTTTATTGATTGGTTCCGCGACTTAAGCGCCATACTGCGGTACTTCCCGTTGCCTTGCAAATATTTTATATGCAGCGATTAAGCAGACATTATGCAAGGCAATGTGTTGCTATGCAGCTATTGTTATGTGAATGTTGCTTAGCAAAATTGCTCTGCAGCTGTTGACTAATGACAGCTGCTCCGTAAAGAACACAATTGCACAGTGCGTTGCAGCCTCTTGATTAATGTCCTCGTTCCGAGGCTACCTGCCACCATGTAGGTGGCCTCCTGACACCTACCGGTACATGGCCATGGTAGATGGTTTCCTGCCACCTACTATGGCCTCTTGCATGGAAGAGCAACGGGCCACGGTTGACAGGTGAATGAAAATGGCGATGGGAAAACTGTCCTCCCCCATATCAAAAGAGAATCAGTAGAGAACCAGAAGAGTTAGAACTAATGAAATGCTTCGATAAAGCTTTAAACCTTCATCAAATATGTCGTCCCTGTTGTCAAGAAGAAGAAAGATCGATCTCAATCGATCTTTTGTACGAGCTGGCATGTTGCTTCGATCATTTAATTTTCATCTATCTGCTTTCTGCGCACAAAAGTGCCGCGTTTTATCTTCAAGAATATTAGTGGAACTATTTACTTGACCATGCGAAATTCGCGAGAATTACCGGTAATGCCTGTGAAATCTGCCATCCGATTTGTTGGTTTCTACTAGAACTCCCCATACGTGAACATCGTCGGGGCATAATATAACGTCAAACACATCAGCTTCATGCCCTGCTCTGACTGACGAAAGTATAAGCTGCGATTGGTCGCCCTCCTTAGCCCGCCCGGAAAGAAGTGTTTACTTCTTTAAACTACCACATCTTGCCGGTGTTGAGAATGCCTCTTGGACGTAAATTCACTTCGCTTTAATCTGTTCCATTTGCAGCCTGCACGTCGACATCAGCTCACAGACGCGAGTCAATGTCAGCAAAAGCAGGCAAGTACCAGCAATTGAAGATATTTTGCATGCAATCCTAAATGCGACCGACAAAATGGTGGGGTTTTAAGCAAAGTCAAAGCTCTGTTAAGCATGGTTTGTCAAGGTCGCACACGGTTCGAATTACACGCACACTAAACTTTACCTTAAGAGGCAAGATAGCGCCTTACACACTGGTTTTTAATTCCCGATTTTTTTTTATATTTTTGCTGTATGTACTCCGTAGCTTTCCATTACGGCATCTCTTTATTGCTTTTCACTTCTGCTCCCACATTCCTCTCTTCCCTTAAGGCGCGGTCAGCTGTCCACGTAAAAGTGTGTAGATTGCATCTTCCTTATTCTGTAGACCAATTTATTATTTTGCTTAGGTTGACTGTATGGCAAAGAAGTCGAAGTATTTGTCGCACTTTTGAGTGGACGCCTAGGCTTAATTCATTCCAAACCAGTAACGCGAAATCATAGTTGCACCTTGAGTAGGAGAACTTAGGCTCTAATAAGTTTCAACAAACCTTGAATTGTACATTAATCGAGTAGGAGGCAAAACTTACGTTGTCAATTCGCTCCATGGTTCAAATACGTTCGCTAACCACAAGCAGTGCCTCCTAGCACATGAGCATTTTCAAGAAGTATTTATTAGGACATAACGAGGCCGAAGAACTTCCCAAGCAACTATCACTGCACAATTCTGTAAATTATGATGTAGCTACGTCGCTCTCGCTCTCCTGAGGTGCAGTATTCGCAACAGTCGTTGTTGCGTATATTTTTCATTTATATCCTGTGTGCACAGAACTGCGGCAGTTCTCTCAACTCGTAATAGTCTCATGCTGAATTTAATTCATCAAAATCTAAGGCAGTGTTTTATTCATACCTGTTAACGAATAACCAATTTATATCATTTTCCAGAATCAGTCCCAACGTCGCTTTGGAGGCGTGTTTTTTGTCGCGTGCGGTCAACTGTATGTGGATACATTAACGTTACTCCTCTTAACCGACAGCTTCCAGCGGTGCTTAAATGCAGCACCGAAGCGTAGTAGCTTTCGAAGAGTTCTAGGGGCACTTTGGACCACTAAAGTGCGATGAGGCGAAAGCATCTGTTGCACGGTGGTCCGAAGCCCTTCACTACGGCATATTTTTCTCTTTTTTTTTTCACGCCCACCTTCCTCCTTTTTCTTACGTGTCGGCGCAATTTCCCTACAAACCAATTTGAAACGCTACTGACACCCGCTGTACTGCGTCTGCTTCTACATGGTGAGTGGGTAGCGTTCGAGGAAGCGCCGCACGGACGCCTGGATCGAACGCCCGGCGTGGTCGGCTTCGTATAAGCGTGAATCGCCTGGCGACTCTATCACAAGTCGTGACCGGGCGTGGTTATTATGACGTCAATTCCGGTTATTACACGTGGCATGATGCGACGTGATGTCCGGTCATGACGTCACGCTCGATGGCATCACCATGTTATGACGCCATAGTCACGCTCATTTCAATGCTCAATATATACTACACCACTGATGACGTCATTTATATCAAGGCACGACATACTACACTACTGATGGCATCATCATTAATTTCAAGGTACGACATACAACACCACTGACGACGTAATCGTTATTTCAAGGTACGACATACTACACTACTGATGACGCCATCATTAATTTTAGGGCACGACATGCTACACTACTGCTGACTTCGTCATTTATTTCAAAGCACGACATACTACACCACTGATTACGTCATCATTTATTTCAAGGCACGACATAGTACCCCACTGATGACGCCATCATTTATTTCAAGGTACGACATACTACGCCACTGATGACGTCCTCAAACTAAAGCGTTACGGACGCGAGCATGAGCCATTAAAGGCTCTCGCCTTAAAAGCAGCGCCGTGAAATGGTGGATTTCCTCGCGAAGTTCCGCACCCTGTGTGCTAGTAAGGGGCACGTGGAGGCGATTCTAATCGGATAGGTTGTTTTCAGTGGCAGCCAGCCGGAAATGCGGCCAGTATCTCCCCCCATGATGTACCAGCCTCCACCGTCTCCGCCACCTATGATGATGGCGCAGCAGCCCATGATGATACCCCAACCCATGATGGCGCCGCAACCAATGATGATGCCGCAGCAGTTTATTCAGCAGCCAGACCCCATGATGTACGCACCGCAGCCTCAAATGGCCTTCTGCCCCCCACCGCCACCTCCCATGATGTATGGAGGTCCCGGACCTGCTTACGCCAGCAGAAGGTAGGTGCATGTCCGGCCCGGTTGCGCGTGCTCCAATAGCCAATGCCCCAACGAATTCACAGCATCATGGGCTGAAATAACTGAGCAGCTAAACACGTACTGAAGAGCTCCAGGTGGCGCTGAACGCACAAACCATCGCTGAAGCTCAAGTGACTGAAAAATATGCGCGGAGGGATCCGCCTGCAGGTAATAAAGTGAGTCTGAAGGAGAACAAACTTGTTCGAAGAATTAGTTTTTCGAAAGTTAGCTTGTTGTTTCTCTGAGCATGAACACAATTTTCAGGTGACATTGTGGTGCTGCAGGTCATTTTCAGCACTATGGTACGCATGCTTTCTTTACGGAATATTCTGCTCATGACGTGCAAGCACTATAAATTAACTGCATTTTTAAGCATACGAAAATGCCTGCAGGAAGCAAGCAAACAAAATCAAATAGCAGTTTTGGCTTTAGTGACTCTTAAGCATGGTCACATTGTTTTGAGGAATACTTATCACAGACTTCGATAAACTGATTCTCCTTTTGTTTTCGGGGTCACATGACTGTTGGCTTGCTTATTCAGCGTAGCCCATTGGGCGCGGTTTTTAAATAACCGACAAAAAATCTACCAAATGTAGGATCTAGTCTTTCCTTGCCTATCCCTCTATATTGGTAAGAGCGTTATTTTTTAGCAATTATGTACTGATACAATAATGAGGACGTGCTAGCCTGACGGCTCAAAATAAGATGGGCAAGAAAGCAGAATGTTGGCGAATTTCTGAATCGAGAAAACGGTCAGTGATTGTACTGCAATGCATCTAAGGTATGATACGTGAATGTGCTGCATTCAAGAATGGTCTACAAGGAAAGCCGTAATTAGCCACTGCCACTGACAAAACAGACTTACAGACAGCGGTAAGGCAAAAGCCTCCTTTAATTCTGTACTTCTCTGGATAAAGTTTCCCGACACTGCAGATACTACGTAGGAATGCATAGACAAATATTTTATATACACGGTGACTACTCGCTGTCTACTCGGGCTACCAGCTCTTCGCACTTAGACGATGCAGACGACTTTCCTAGTGGTAGCTTCGCGTGCGCTCTTAATGCCTCGCCGACGATCTTGTGAAGGTCGTCCGGCATGGCGTACTACTATGGTCCGAGCTACAGCGAAGACAGCGGGTACTCCGACAGTCGCGAATGGGGTGGACGCCGGGACCGACGCTGCTCGGATCAGCCCTCTGATTACCTGCCGGCCCGCAAGAAATCCAGCCGCGGCAAAGGAAGGTCCGTGCGGATGAGCACCGCCTGCTAACAGCACTAAAATTAGCCCGTGTAGCCAGCATAACTGCGATGCATGATAGGGCAATAGATTAATTGTCACAGTGCCGTCCGTTATTGAGAAATCCATCTTGTTTGGTGGGACCAGAAAAGCAGCTTCGTTCTTTTATTCCTACATATAGTTGAATCGCGAAAACAGTATACCTTCAAAATGATAAAAGCAACGTTTAGTGAATAAAAGCAAGCTTCCATTTCCCTCCTTGGCGCTTCTTGGGCTTACATTTTACTGCTCTGGGTATTTTAGCGAGGCCGCTGATACAGTTATTCCACTCCTGCGTGAACTACAGCACTGACAATCAAATGTACCGCCCATGGGATCCTGCAACAGGCCTTCAATCCGAAATGTCCGCTAGGCTATGGGTTGTTTGTATTGGGTTGTCACTGGAGAGAACTGGAGCATAATGTGAGACGAATGCGATATTTGGATCCTTCGGACATCCGATGACCTAATCGTAATCGTGGGTCTAACGTGCGAACAATTTTTTCTTATTTAACTACCGTCTTAAAGCGTACCCCACTAGGACGCCCATAAATATTATGTACAAAATTAGATGTATGTATTGGGACTACTTAAAGCGTTATCATTAGGTTATTTTCTTTGTAATAAAGCTGTCAAATAGTTTGCCTCCAGACGCGTTCCTGAAAGCCAAGTTCTCACTGCAGTATTTTTATTCATGAATTCTGGCGTTGCGAACACAAGGGATTACCCTAATCAGCTGCGAGGCACATTTTGCGTCGAGTTCAAGTGCGGGCACAATAGATGCATCATTACCTTACTCTAACTTGACCTGAGGAACCCGTCAACATATCAAGCTGCCGGACGGAACAATTACTTAAAATAATACAGATAATGCTGTTAAATAATGAAGCTTTATCTAATCTACAGGGTCCAGACAACGCTTTGTACGTTGACGGATGACCGCATAACCTATATTCAGAAAAGCAAAAATGAAATGTGAATGCTGAGAGCATTCAGAATGCGATAGACACTTCTTTGTTCCCTAATATCACAGTGACAATAGAAATCTAGATCATGTACCATATTCTTTATTTTGAGTGCAGGCATTGAAAGTTATTAGGGTCGACAGACAGAAATGGTCCTTGTAACCGCCTTCCGAAAGAGTCAAACCGCACGCTGTTCGTGCGTTTAAAATGAAGGTCCGTTAGCCCCCTTCACGCTTCGCAGACCGTCTTACTTAGCTTCCTCAACGCAGTCTCAACTTTGACTACGCATAAGACTTTTTCACGTCGTATAAGCACGCAGAGAACCTCAGATATGGCGACGTTACGCTACGAAAGTCGTCTGCACTCGTGCGCACGCGCGGTACAAATTGTGTCGCCGCCACGTTATTATAAGTTTGTATATGAAAACTCGGGTCAACCTTCCTAAAATGCTTGTCGTGAAATGTTACTCCTCCCGTGCGAAAAACAATGAAAATATCTTTAAAAATTGGTCTGTGCAACAGCAGTAGATTTTAAATGTTGTGCAAAATATTCCACGGTGATCGAGGACATCAAAGCGATGAGGCGCACAGCACTCTTCTCAGAAATTACACATTGTCTACAGACCGCAAAGTGTCATACAGCGCACGTGAACAAGGTTCCACCATGTTACAAGAAATAAGCCTGAGTGATAATAAAATCAGTTCAGTTCAGGGTCACGAAGAGTCGGACACTACTGAACGATTGAACTGAACTGAGCTGAACTGAACTGAACTGAACTGATAATAGAATGCGGCATATTCCGTACTGCTTCATGCAACAGCCACTCTTGTAACAAATGACACTTTCGTAGCGTACAGAGAAGATCTTAGTCATTTCATGAAAAAAAAAAAAAAAGAAATACCCACCAACTCAACGTACTTATATGCGCCAGCTATTGGAGAAGTTTCTGTGTTGCATTTTAGTGTATTTTATTGTGGAACATATTGTATAAGTATTAGAGCACGTAATATTTCAGCAGACCGCGAGCAAAGGAAATCGTAGTTTTTACAACGAAACGAACATGCTAGCGGGATTAGCACATCGTAGCCGCTTGTCTTTTCGCACTGCTCCTTGTTGACTAATCCTTTGCTCCGCCTTTTCTCACTCCTGCCTTTTTAACGCGAAGCCGCACGAAGATGCCTGCTGATACGTCTAAACGCTACATTACGCTTATTCAAAAGTGAGTACTTTCTTTTGTTTCTTGTCGTCCTATAAGAGGTCTACACTAATACAGCATTGTGCGTTCTGCTTGACCCTTTTAGATGCGTATAAATACTTGGCGTATGAATATTCGATGCAACCCTCGTGCACGTGAAAATAAATCGGTCCGTTCTCCAAGTCACCAGCCCCACGTTTCAAGGGCACTGCGCATTTTTAAAAAATGCACAATGTTATATTGCCCACTATGGCTACTGTGTCAACTATGCATTTCATAGTATTTTGTTTTTTACCGAAAGGCGTGTAAAGCGGCCACCAAGGATAATGCTTCAAAAATCTGGTATCGTCCTGAACACAACTTCGAGATTATCCACACGGCATAAGGACCACCTTCTAGAAACGCAAATGATGACGGAGGATGACAACGCAAGCGTTATCCGCTCAAGTGATTTATGTGTCGCACTGCCCGACCTTTTGTACATCGTTCATCGCAGCATCACACTAAATACTGTTAATACTGGACCGTTGCCATATTAAATGTGCGTACTAGACAACATCGTCAACGATCCGAACCACCGTGGCGCAAACCTAAACACGAACTATGCACCATTGCCCCAATATTTCAAACATAAAGTGCCGAATGTGTGGCGCGACGCCTAAAATATCCGCCAGCCGTGCCCTTCATGCTGCTGGCTTGCCGTACAGTACAGTAAAATAAGTCACAAAACCCGTACAACATATTTTATAGCGCTACACTGACGACACGGTAAAAAGGGTGCAGACTCCTCTTGTTTTCATGTTTACATTTCTGTCGGACATAATGTTAACATGCACACTAAATTTAGCTTCATGCGCTCAAAGAGAAGCATTGCACTACCGTGGTAGTGTCACTGAGCTTCGAAATTCGCCTGAATGGTCTAGCCTTGGAAATTAACCCTTGCACACTGCAAATCTATGTGGGTGGTGGACAAAGCGCTACAGCCATCCACGTCAAATGCGCCTATATGTTCGAACTATAGAGTTGCTCTCATGCTATCGCCAATGGCTCAACGCGCAGGCCCGCAGAGCAGCAGAAGTTCTATATTAAGAATCATGCATTGAGGACTCTACCGATGAGAACCAGACTGTAGTCACCCTTCATCACCCAACACGAAGGGCGTATCCATGTTCGCCTAACATTACAGCACTGCCTTCGTCGCCTTGATGATTTGCCCTGATGGCACGCTACCGACCAGGAGCAGAAGACGGCGAAGCCAAATCGACCGAGAATGTCACGAGTAGTCAAACATTTAATCTTTTTCTTTGACGCCAGCAAGTTAAGCCTTCGTACTAGGAAAATCCGACGTCATTTTTTGAGTCATAGTCATGACGAGAAGCCCAAGCCACGGGCCACATCACGGACTGAAATAAAATAATCCCAAAATATCTTATAATGGGAACTGCATGTCGACGAATGACTCGAAAGAGTTAACTTTATGAAGTAAGTGGTTTTAAATAATGAAGCTTCTCCGTTTTTGGTCACGCTCTTTGGACGCTAGCCAAGCATTTTGACGACTATTGACGCAGTGACGATGGTGAGGTGCGAGAGATGAGTAGGGAGAGAAGTGACGCGTGTGTGATATGGGCAGAATCAAAGCTTAGTAATGCGGTAATGTGAAAAATGAATAGTGACTGCTTAGGAAGAGAAACCGCTAAAAGGAGTCATTAGACTATCATTTAATAACATTAAAGAGAAGCTTCAGTACATAAGCTCATAAGCTTTCATGACGCTTCATTTTTATTCGACCCGGGACATGTAGCGAAGTGCTAGATCCACAGTTCTGTCCAGCTGACAAATTAGGAAGTCAGAAAGCACTCGCAGAAGTCAAAACTGTACACCTGTCGTAATCACTGCCGGTTTTCAACTCTTCCACGTCTATGTACTGAAAAGTTTAAAACAAATGTGCGTCAACATGGCTCACGCCCCAAGTCAAGTGCGGGATCTGAACATGAGAGAGAAAGAAGTTCCTACATCGTGCCATGCACGCCCGAATAGATGAAGAAGAGAACGAATCCCTAGTGTTCGGTGGCGGCGGAAGCGGTGGCGGTTTCCGGAACGCCTCCGCCTTAGCCCTACTGTGACATGGCGGCACCAAAATTCGACGCTCCATCACCTGTTCCTATTTGGGGGGCCTGATAGCGCCCATACCCGCGCCACGGCTCGTTCGAAGGCCTCACCACCATGCAGAACATCCTGAGACTCGCCACGTGTTGCTGCCCCTGTCATGGTTGCCTCCGCTTCTGCACGCGGGGTTCGTCCAACAACAGGCACGTTCCTCGTTCAACTATTCGGCGATGCGTTCTTCGCACTTGCATTCCGCATTCCGTAGAGCAACGTTGCGTCGCCCTATGTTGTCCCTATCATATAACCTGAAAAGCCGTCAGCGTCGTTATTGAGGCCAGAATTCGGTTCTAAGAATACGTCATCACATGGCAATATGACGAAACTCTACGACGTCATAGTCTCACACAGACCCACCTGCGACCAATATCATCGTCTTTTCGGACAATAGTATACATATCATTTGGCCATATGTATACAGCCTTAGCGGACCTCCATGCGGTGGCAGTTTTTCCGACATGTGCATCAAAATTGAGATGCAGCCATCCACCGTAAAGTATTCCGGGTTTCCATACCATTTCTCGCTGTATGCAGCACACATCCGCTTGTCAGTTGGGAGGCTGTATTGTTCGATTTTCGCGCGGCGAACTGTGCTCATTTGTAGTTTTGTTCATATCGCATGTTCAGCATGCCGTCGAAGTGCCTCCGTTATCAGCGAAAAGAGTGATCATCCTCATCATCATCAGCCTGACTATACCCACTGCAGGGCGAAGGCCTCTCCCATATTTCTCCAATTAACCCGGTTCTGTGCTAGCTGCATCCACTTGACCCCTGCGAACTTCTTAACTTCATCCGCCCACCTAACTTTCTGCCGCCCCCTGCTACGCTTTCCTTCCCTTGGAATCCAGTTTGTTACCCTAAGCGACCATCGGTTATCCTCACTTTGCACTACATGTCCTGCCCATGCCCATTTCTTCTTTCTGATTTCCACTAGAACGTCAGTAACTTGAGTTATTTTTCTGACCCAGTCTGCACGCTTCCTATCTCTTAATGTTATCCCTACTATTTTTCGTTCCATAGCCCTCTGCGTTGTCCTCAACTTAAGTAGAACCCTCTTGGTTAGCCTCCAGGTTTCAGCCCCATAGGTGAGTACAGGTAAGGTGCAACTGTTATATACTTTCTTCTTGAGCGATACCGGTAAGCTGTTAGTCATAATCTGCGCGTGCTTGCCAAATGCGCTCCATCCCTATCTTATTCTTCTTGTTGTTTCCTTTTCATGGTCCGGATCTACGGTTACTACCTGTCTTAAGTAGACATATTCGCCTACTACTTCCAGTGCTTCGCTACCTAACGTAAACTGCTGTTCCTTCCCGAGGCTGTTCCCGAGGCTGTTCCTTCCCGAGGCTGCATATTGATTTTCAAGCCTACCTTTCTACTTTTCCTGTCTAGGTCATCAGTCATTCCTTTCAGTTCATCTCCTGATTTACTTAGCAAAGCAATGTCATCAGCAAATCGCAAAAGAGTGATACTCAAGCTAAAATCTCAAACTCACGATGATATCGAATCGGTAACCTTTATTTTCGGCTAGTGTGACGTTCAGTCTCATTAAATGAGCCACCCATCTAACGTAACCGCTCACGATCACAGTCAGTGCTTCGTATGTAAACAAAAAATAACGATACACTCATGTTGTAAGCAGGAACTATTAGTTGCAAATCTGGAAACTTATGACGGGATCCAGCGGTTTCTTAAGCAGTTATTCAATTCTGGTTCGAAGTTCAAATGCATAGAACTGTACACAGTTGCCTGTTCTAAGCGGGCTCGCGTGACGGATAAAGGATATTCAAGGGCTTCCTTTACTAGTTCTCTTATAAGGCATACAGTGGCTCACTTATATGGATGGAATAGCGTTCTTTAATTCAAAACACCTTTCGTCAGAGAGTTTTCATCATAGGAGTAAGTTATTTTTACTTCTGCCGTGAACTAATGCGGGTGTTAAAGAATAACCGCATGCGCGTTCAAAGCAAAAACCTCTCAGCTTAGCATAATACAAGCGGCATTACTCAGCATATGATCAGGTTACGTTAGGACTCTTAACTCTGTCCTCTTCGAGTTTAGACCTGTACTCTGTAGTCGAATGCTAAGCGTTCTGCTCATTCACATAATACTGAGTGCCTCGTAGCACTTGACACACCGCTTGCCAACATCTCTCCCTAGAATATCTACGGAAAACGCCAGGGGGCGAGGAGGAGGCGTGGACCTGGCTACCTTCGACAAGCTTGAGGCTGGCTTCAAGAAGTTGCAGAACGCCAAGGACTGCAAGTCTCTCCTCAAGAAGTACCTTACCAAGGAGGTCTTCGACAAGCTGAAGAACCGCAAGACAGCCATGGGCGCCACTCTCCTGGACGTCATCCAATCTGGTGAGGCTTGGTGGGTGTACCACAACACCACTCTGTCTGAAAGAATATCGGGGTCACATATAAGAAAAGCGCGTGTTCAAACTCTCGAGTAATACCTTTCATTTAACTTCACTGTGCGCTTTCAACTCCCATGGCATTTCCACTTGTGATCACGCACATGCGGTTCTCTTAATAACATCCGATATAATAAGTTTCAGAGACGTTTTCCTTCGACGCAGGAAATAGTGGCTCCAATTGAAAGTTCTGTGGAGAATTAAAATAAGCGAATTAGCGAATTTATTCGTCCTTCAGCGGTAATATGAAGTAAGCTTTGCAAGGGGCAGCAGCAGTCCCCGACGTTTTTTAACTACGTCAAGCGGGACATGTCATTGTTGAATTCACTAACTTATAAAATTTTATTACATGCGGAAAATTTTCTTTCACATAATTACTAAGGCCTTCATCACAACTGGCACAAATCTAAGCGGATGACGCCTTCTCGGAGGACGTGGGCTCGGATCCCAATACCAGCATCTGGTTGTTTTTGCTTCTACTTCCTAAACATTTAGCTAAATTGACTATGAAATCGATTTCTGATCAAGACACAAAAATTACAGTGTAACATAAACATCATCCTATGCTTTCCATGCGATATATGTTAGCTTCCTTCATGACATGCCACAATGGCCATTCATTTCTCACTCTTGTTTGCTCACTCTCACCATGTTAATTCTGGAGGACATCCGCATCACCTCTCTCGGAAAATGTTGGTTGAGATGCATAAAGCGCGCTCCTTCTCTGTGCTAACTGACTGACTACGTACCCGGCGGCCACTCTTCTATTAATGGAGTGAACATTTCTTGCAAAGCCTTCAAATCAAGCTTCTGATACAAATTCAATGTTTTGCTCTGTTTTTGTATCGGATCGTTCATAAAAAAAAAGGTCATTAATGACACAAAGAACAACTGACAGTAAAGCGTACCTTCCGTTGCTAGATATTCAAGTTAACGCGTCGCTGCAATTCCCGCTGCGCTGATATTATTTCTCATAACTTTTTTAATAAATTTGTCTATCTCTTTGGTACCCTTTGTAGCGAAGCCCAGTAGCAGATACAGATGTAGCTGCTACGAATAATGAATATCGCATAAATTTGATTTGTATATTTTTTCCTGGCTGCCCGCCATCTCAATTTACTTCTAATTGCTTGCCACCTCTTCCACACTTTTCACTGGCTAGAGGTTCGAAACGTTTCTTTTTTACGCGTTCGTCCAACATGAAGCACTTGTTCTCACATTTCGAAAAGCCGAATGCCGTTGATACTGCCCAAAAATCAACCATGCGGAGAAAGCGTAGTATTATTAGACAACAGGATGAGGCGGATCCTTCCAGCTTTGCTTACACTGAACGGGGAGGTGCTCTCTTTAATTAGTATTTGAGCTTGCGGTCTCTTTAATGCCAGGCCATTTGTGAGGTATCTCTGGGCTCTCGTGGCGTGCTGCTGAAGGCAGGAAACAGCCTTACGCATCGCGAACCAGCGCAGCGGCGCTTGTGCTCTCGAACTGAACCAGGTAAGACGAAGGTTACGCAGGTGGGTGAGCACACGGCAACGTCTACGAAGACCGATAATAGGCGCCAGCTGAGAGAAGGAGGTCTGAAAGCAACACGGCAGCTCGAAAAAGAGCTTCGTAAAGTGAGACAATTTCATTTAATTCGCCGCTTTAAGCGCCGCTCGCGGCTCTTGCATCGTGCCGTTGCGTCCCCTGGATGCAAAGCGTGAGGTGCGGAACGCAGCCGTGGGTAAAGCGTATCACAGGAAGCACCCTGGCGTGCGCGCTGTGAGACTGGCCTGTTTTTCTCGCCTGCCGTCTACCATTTGGCGCTGCGTCAACAGAAATAATTATTATAACGCTTTAAGTCACGACAAAGTACTTCAAGACTAGCTATATGATGCTCCCACCGATAGACCGAGAAAACTGCAGCCTTTCGTCAGAACAGAGATGAGAGTTTTAACTAGGGAAAGCATCCGTCTTTTACCGCATAATTTCCATTGGCAGAAGAAACATGTGTCATCACTCGCCATGTTGTCAGTGGAGGCTGACGGCAGAGGCCTCGCTGCGCAGTGGGCGTAGCGACATTCGGCTCAGGTTCATAAATGTGCGGACATGGAACGGCATCTTCACGTACCCAGTTGTCATGGAGCGTCAAGGAAAAACATCGGGCATAGAAGCGAACCCCCGCGCGCGAAAAAGCTCTTGGCTGTCCCAGAGATGCAGTCAATGTTTTTAGTGCCCCCACCATATTTGACAGATTGCAAGATCGAGAAAAAGAAACCTTTCTCTCCGCTTTTAAGGGAGAAAAAGGAAAAGCCCAAGAAGGTTAGTTAGTTAGTTAGTTAGTTAGTTAGTTAGTTAGTTAGTTAGTTAGTTAGTTAGTTAGTTAGTTAGTTAGTTAGTTAGTTAGTTAGTTAGTTAGTTAGTTAGTTAGTTAGTTAGTTAGTTAGTTAGTTAGTTAGTTAGTTAGTTAGTTAGTTAGTTAGTTAGTTAGTTAGTTAGTTAGTTAGTTAGTTAGTTAGTTAGTTAGTTAGTTAGTTAGTTAGTTAGTTAGTTAGTTAGTTAGTTAGTTAGTTAGTTAGTTAGTTAGTTAGTTAGTTAGTTAGTTAGTTAGTTAGTTAGTTAGTTAGTTAGTTAGTTAGTTAGTTAGTTAGTTAGTTAGTTAGTTAGTTAGTTAGTTAGTTAGTTAGTTAGTTAGTTAGTTAGTTAGTTAGTTAGTTAGTTAGTTAGTTAGTTAGTTAGTTAGTTAGTTAGTTAGTTAGTTAGTTAGTTAGTTAGTTAGTTAGTTAGTTAGTTAGTTAGTTAGTTAGTTAGTTAGTTAGTTAGTTAGTTAGTTAGTTAGTTAGTTAGTTAGTTAGTTAGTTAGTTAGTTAGTTAGTTAGTTAGTTAGTTAGTTAGTTAGTTAGTTAGTTAGTTAGTTAGTTAGTTAGTTAGTTAGTTAGTTAGTTAGTTAGTTAGTTAGTTAGTTAGTTAGTTAGTTAGTTAGTTAGTTAGTTAGTTAGTTAGTTAGTTAGTTAGTTAGTTAGTTAGTTAGTTAGTTAGTTAGTTAGTTAGTTAGTTAGTTAGTTAGTTAGTTAGTTAGTTAGTTAGTTAGTTAGTTAGTTAGTTAGTTAGTTAGTTAGTTAGTTAGTTAGTTAGTTAGTTAGTTAGTTAGTTAGTTAGTTAGTTAGTTAGTTAGTTAGTTAGTTAGTTAGTTAGTTTGTTTGTTTGTTTGTTTGTTTGTTTGTTTGTTTGTTTGTTTGTTTGTTTGTTTGTTGTGCTTTAGACAATGCATAAGTAGTGCCTATACTAATAGTAACCTATTAGAATAATGATATTGTGACGAAGAAGGATTGAGGGATTGTGCTGAGAGACGGCGACGCTGAAGTGTGCGCGGTTAACTGGGCGTTACTATATTTCCCGTTGTGATAGATAAGGCAGACTGCGTTAACACGTCATATCAAGACACCCGTAACAATATGATTTTCCCACGCATAGCAACATCGGGCTCTTAAGAGTTTTTGCTGCACTCCGGCCGAACGGTTAAGAGTAGCAGAGAAAATTAACGAGCTATGTTTTTGACAACACCTGAAACCCAGAATCACTGCGAGGAAGGATTCAAGAATAGCTTCCAGTTGAAAAAAAAAAGTGCTTGTCCGGAACTTTCGGATATGCATTATTCCTATGCGCACTATACGAATGTCTCATGCATAACGAAACCTTAGCATTCTGACCATTTATCTCAAAATGCTGAGCATGACGTTTTCTACAGGCCGAAATTAATTTACCCGCAGGTTTTACAAACACGTATTACCGACGTTAAAATTAAGCGTTGTTCAAATTAGCCATTGGATCATATCCGCCGGATTTGGCTATTATTTCCTTGTGATCGCCATTATTGCTTTTCATGAAAAACAAAGAAATGTTTTTTTGCAACCACTTGCAAAGCCAATAGGCTAAACTAGTTTCAGGCTAAGACACCACCCTAATTTGTACGACAGATCCTGCTATCAGCAGTTTGTCACTGCCTATCCCTGCTTTTTGGCACCTGCCTTTCGTTAGTCAGCCATGCTACAACTCAACACCAAGTTGAAGGCGCTCAGGCGCTGATATCGTTAGCAAGTTTCGGAAAAAACGTACCCGCAAGAAGCGTCCCGGCAAACACTCCAGAAATAACGCCGCCGTATAACACATCCCTGTATACGAAGTAGGAAAACATGCACCCATTAGGTGTCACCAACGTCCCGTTATCCCAGTATAATGAAGCGCATGGTATAATAAAAAAAAATTGCTTAGCGTGGCTGCACGAACAACAGCTATAAGCAGCATTTATTCAGTTTTGTTATCTGATCTCTTTTCGGTACCTGATTTTTGGTTGGTATTAACAAGGTTTACGGCTGTCGTCGTGCATGGCATTCAAAGCTCGACCGTGAACGCCATCATGCCAATATTTGGAGGTCATGTTACCAGAAGGGCAATTCTTCCTTACGTGCTAATATAACGCGCGAAAAATTCAAGATCAGGCATAGTTACTACATGTCTCCGTGCGATCTGGATCGTCCACTCATTATGGAGGACAGAGAATCAACGAGCATGTGGGGCACAAGGCTGGGAAGCATGATGGACCGCAGTCGTCCAAATGTGTGGAAGTTCACAGGCGCGTTTTGCGTGGAAAAGGCTGTAGTTATTAGTCCCTATAAAAGAGTAGACTTTGTTTCCCCAAGGCAAGCAGCAGCATTTTGTGCTACAGGAATTCCACACGTCGACTTGGAAGTCATTTTAAAAAGCAGGCTAGGGGCGTATATAAAACATGACGGTGAAAAAGGAATGGCCGGTGACAAGAGCTTCTTTGGATTATTCTGAGCTTCAGCGAAGTCAAAGAAGAAAGTGCTTTGTGGGGTAGTTTTATTTACGTGACGTGCACTACATGACTGTGGTAAGATGTGGGCCCTGCAAAAAAAAAAAAAAAAAAAAAAAAAAGAAAATCATCTGTTCTCGAAGTCAACAGAGTCCAATAGAGTACGGTTTTTGTCAAGTGGAGGTCCGAAGAATTCCTTTTTGGTTCAATGTTTCCTTTTGGGTCTTTTATTTTCTACAATCTTTTTCTTCTTCAGGGGCCATTTTCCTCAGTGCGTTTTTTCTTCCACGCCATATTTTAAAGAAACGTCTACTACATTCATTTTAACGCATGCACGCAGATATCTGTTAGATACTTGTTCAACGCTCAAACTTTTTGTCGCAGGTGTCGAAAATTTGGACAGCGGCGTGGGCATTTACGCACCGGATGCAGAGTCTTATATTGTGTTCGCCGACCTCTTTAACCCCGTGATTGAAGACTACCATAAGGGGTTCAAGCCGACCGACCGGCACCCGCCCACAAATTTCGGTGACGTCAGCTCGCTCAAGAACGTTGATCCTACAAATGACTTTGTCGTGTCCACCCGGATCCGTTGTGCCCGCTCCCTTCAGGTGGGTGCGCGTGCCTTGTATTGTTCTAATTACACAGTGATCTACACCTCGCCACAGATATTCATCGGCCTGCTGCAGAAAACGAACGAAGCTCACGTGAAAGGTATACACGCATTTGCGCTGCGTATAGACACATATCTGCATGCAGCTGACCTTATAGGTTGCAAAAAGTATTTGGTGTTAATAGGAGACCGCGGAAATTAACTGTAGTTCACCGCAAGGCACATAGGTGAGTAAGAGCGAAAGGAAAGAGCTTCTATGAAATAGATTTCACTCGTAAAGATGAAAGCTGTTGAGACTAGGGTCACATCCCGTTTGGCACAAAGTGTCCTCTCATCAAACGCCTATCATTTGTTACTCCGGTGGGTTTTAAGAAGCTACTGCTGCTCTTTAAGGTCGAGGCACTTTCTGCGTTCACACATATGTAACTATTATCGCTGCCGTTATCATTAATACAAAACACATGCAACCTCAGGGACAAAGAGTGAAGTACCCGGTCACCGCCCCAGCATTTGTAGTCCTCTACCCTCGCGGTAGCACTTTTTCTAAGAGAACAATAACCTACATCTGACGCTTCTCGAACGGGCACGTTCTCCTTGGTTTCCAGGGCTACCCATTCAACCCTTGCCTGACAGAGTCCCAGTACAAGGAGATGGAGAAGAGGGTGGTAGCCGTACTCGAGTCGCTGGAAGGAGAGCTTAGCGGCACTTACTACCCGCTCACAGGGATGAGCAAGAAAGTGCAGCAACAACTTATCGACGACCACTTCCTGTTCAAAGAAGGCGATCGCTTCCTGCAGGCGGCTAACTCGTGCCGATTCTGGCCCACCGGGCGAGGAATCTTCCACAACGACGCCAAGACCTTCCTGGTGTGGGTCAACGAAGAGGACCACCTGCGAATTATCTCCATGCAGAAAGGTGGCAACATCAAAGAGGTGTGCATGACTTTCTCTCTTCGCTTGGACGTTCTTTGCCAGCGACTTGGCTATCCTGCGTTTTTTTCCTAATCGAAATTGAATGTGAAATCTCCGCTCTTTGCCATCCGATAGGCGTTGACATAAGACAGCAATTGTGCATCTTATCGAATGATCCAAGAAGCGGTACTGCACGATATGTATCAACTCACGACTCATCACGTTATTTTTTCTTGATAACAGTGCCGTTCATGAGAGCCAAAACGTTGAAAGCATATTCTTATTAGTTTTACTATACGACATCGCAAGCGCTCCGCAATGCCATTCTCCTCCAGAAAGGACGAATTTGTACAGCTCGCAGCCCGAAACGTGTACAACAAAGGCAGTACAAATCTTTGCTCTATTGGTTTCGCGGCTTTCGCGGCGATAGCCAGCAAATAACTCTCTCCGCTGTACTTCCGGTGTAAATAGCAACAAAAGTCAAAACACAAATGGCCGTGACCCGAGCGACCATATTAGCCTGCCAAATCCGGGTCTCTGCCTTACAACCATAACTTGTACGCAGGTTGTTCCCTCTCTTACAGAGAGAGGAAACAACAAACTATACACCCGATCCTTCTAACGTTTCCTCTGCCTACACGTTGGCACCGTGCACCTAGCCACCCAAACGCCACGGCTGGCAACTTTAATTTCGCGTTGTCGTTTCGCCGTATCCGGCAAGTGACAGTCAGAGAACTTCACCCTTGCTATTGTTGCTGAAACGACTCCCTCCAAGCGGGTGCATCTTCCTTTTGTACGCCTGCCATCCAACGAACTCCTCAGATGCTGTTCATCTAGCAAGCTCGAAGAGTTAGGTATCGACAAGCCCCTTTGTCCTGTGTACCCACAAGAAACAATTGCTGACGCTGGCATGTAGCAGGCAAAATATGCTTGGGCTTGCATCCAGGCTTAACCAAAGCTAAACCACAGCTAATTTTTTCTGTGTTTGGAGACGAACGTGTGGCAATGCTAGCATCGTAACGCACTTCTAATATATATATATATATCAACTCAACTGTGTTACTGCTCGCGGCAACACGGCATGCCACGTTCTTCGCCGCTTGGACGAGGGTGGCATCTGGGCGCAATATCACGGTTCGATAACAAGCAGTAATAATACCAGTCAAGGGAAAGGTTGGACTGCCGTCCATGTAGCTCAATTGGTAACTGCAACGGACGCAATATTTGAAGTTCGTGGCTTCGTTTCCCACCATCGGCACTTTGTTTTCCCTTCTACTTTGCATTTATTTGCCTCTCTCCTTAAAATGACAGTAATATATCAGGTCATTAACAACTACAAAACGAAAGAATATCCAACTCCTCGCCGACTGTTGTGTGTATGCGTTCGTGTGCGTGCATGTGCGTGTGTGTGTGTAGTGGGGGGGGGGGGGGGGGGGTTAACGTCCCAAACCGACTCGGGCTATGAGGGCCGCCGTAGTGGAGGACTCCGGAAATTTCGAATTTCGACCAACTGGGGTTCTTTAACGTGTACTGACATCGCACAGCACACGGGCGCCTTGCTCCACCGAAAAGCGGCCGCCGAGAACGCGCGCGCGCGCGTGTGTGTGTGTGTGTGTGTGTGTGTGTGTGTGTGTGTGTGTGTGTGTGTGTGTGTGTGTGTGTGTGTGTGTGTGTGTGTGTGTGTGTGTGTGTGTGCGTGTGTGTGTGTGTGTGTGTGTGTGTGTGTGTGTGTGTGTGTGTGTGTGTGTGTGTGTGTGTGTGTGTGTGTGTGTGTGTGTGTGTGTGTGTGTGTGTGTGTGTGTGCGTGCGTGCGTGCGTGCGTGTGTGTGTGTGTGTGTGTGTGTGTGCGTGCGTGCGTGCGTGCGTGCGCGCGCGCGCGTACTAAGGTCCGCTTAGGTTTGGCGCCTTTCTTTCCTGGCAGGTATTCTCTCGGTTAGTCAAGGCCGTTAAAACCATTGAAAAGAAGCTACCCTTCTCCCGAGACGACCGGTTCGGCTACCTAACCTTCTGCCCTACCAACCTGGGTACCACCATCCGAGCCAGTGTGCACATCAAGGTGCCCAAGCTGTCCGCCGACATGTCCAGGCTGGAGTCCATCGCTGCAAAGTACGACCTGCAAGTCAGAGGTGAGTGTCGAACGATGGAACTATCCGTAAATAATTGTGGAAGTTTAACCATGGCTTGAGCCTAGTGGTAGAGCGAAAGCTGTGAGTGGCAGCGAGAGCCCACATAACACCGCTTTTTCAACGTGCGTTTCTTTTTCGTAGTTGTTCTTCAATAATAATAATAATAATAATAATAATAATAATAATAATAATAATAATAATAATAATAATAATAATAATAATAATAATAATAATAATAATAATAATAATAATAATAATAATAATTTGTTCACAGGATAAAAAAGGCGCCGTATCTGTCACAATTGTTTTGTAGTCATCAGAACCCCGCAGTGGAAAGATGCCCGTCTACTGTGCCGGAGGAGGAGGAGGAGGAGGAGGAAAACATTTATTTAGCCCTATATTACTTGGCGGTTTTTGAGACGTCTTCAGAGATGTCTGCTTGTTGAATCCACAAGAGTCTTCTCCGTCGACCTCGTCCACTTCTGCACAATGGTCGGTTGCCCTCAGTCCAGGGCTCCGCTGGCTACTGCCGCCCGTTGGGCTCGCTGTTCCAGTGTTCGATCCCGACCGCGGTGGCTGTGTTTCTATGGAGGCGAAACCAAGTGGCGTCCGTGTGCTGTGCGATGTTATTCTTGTTGTGGCTGCAGGAAGAAGGAAAAGAAAATGCACGGGCCTGCTACTGGCTCTGTAGCTAAGCCACCTCCGCTGCCTCGTGCAGGCAGAAGAAAGGCCTAGGAAGGATGGCAGTTCCTGGCCCTACGGGGCTGGGATGGTAGGTCAGCGCCGCTTGCGTCGGGGGCTAGCCAGCCACCAATTTGTATGTGTTGTAGGCCGTCATTGCACCCGCCACTGCTTCGGTGGTGGACGACGGCTGTTGTTGCGACGCGCGTCTTTTTCTCCTTCTTTTTCCTGTCTTCTCTATTTCCTCTTCTGTCCGCACGAGGCAGCGGAGGTGGCTGAGCTACAGAGCCAGTAGCAGGCCCATGCATTTTCTTTTCCTTCTTCCTACAGCCACAGCAACAAGAACGTTTTCATGTGTGTTTATAAATTGTAAATTGGTTTATAAGAAAGAAAAAGTGCAGTGGGTGCTTGAGCTGGGTCTCCCACATAGGGACGTCAAGGTTTTGTGTCTTCGCCACATCGAGGGCGCGCTGAGTCTAGAGCTGCGCAGAGCGGCGGACCACATCGACGAGAGGGTTTCGGAATTACCTCCTGTCAGTTCTGCACTCCAAGTATTTGTTTACATGCAACTAGATTTGTCTTGCAGACCTTGCAAGTGTTGGTGTTATATGTTTCGGGGCAAATCCTCTTATACAGCAGTGGGTTCGAATATTTGTGTATATTAAGTTGCCTACTGGCGACCGCCTGAGCTATGTATACTTTGATGCATGGCGGAGGGAAGGTCCGCAGGCCAGTTAGAAGGCTTTGATTAAATAATTAAAGCTATTCAGCCTCTTTATCCACTCGGTGAGCTTGGTGAGTTCGAGCGAAACAAACTAGCACGACCTTGTTGTCCAGTGAGCGCTTCAGGTTCTTGGTTATTCGACAGGCTTCCACTGATATTCTCCCCTTGACGTAATTCTTTATGTCCGTGGCTGAGTAGCTAACAACGACCTCGCAATCATGATCAGATATAGCAAGTGCGATAACCAAATGTTCGGCATGTCGGGACCTCACGCTGGCTGAGTGGACAAGCGTTGCGGCGGTGCCGACGACTGCGACGGCGTATCATCGATCGTCTTGATACTCAGCAGCGTCCATGAAGCGCGCTTCCCTCGCTTTTATGTAGTCCCGCATCAGGGCCGCCACTCTTGATTATACGTCGGGTGTACGTTTCGGATTGCCGTAGTATCTGTCACTCTTGTTCTGTCGACACCTGAACCGCGCAGTGAGGGGAAAAAAATTGTTTTTTTTTATCAATCGCCGTGAGGGAAGGGAGGATGGTAGGACTGAAACCGGACAAAGTGAAAGAGCTCCCGTTGTGAGGGGTTACGGAGTAATTTTGGCCGCCTGGGGAAAGGAAGGTGTGGTGTGCTTTTGGGCCCACGGAATCGTGGACCTCCACACTTAATTAGGTAAAGGTCAAACTCACGGCCACGGCGACCTTAATAATGAACCATGGCAAGAGCTCTGAGACCAGACACCGTGGGCTGCAGTTTTCTAAAAAAAATTGAAACCTCAAGGCTGGTCAAGCTATGCCTTCTAGGACTGCGTCTCGTAAAAAAAAGCTGTCTCACCAATATCTGTGAACCCGTGTTGGTTCCGTTGCAAGGTTACGCATCCACGCTGTGATAATTTTTCCTCCGCGCAGACTTGCACGGTTCGGCAAGCAATAATGTGAACAGCTTACTGCTGAAGTGATGCCAAAGTTCTCCCAAGGCGCTACGTAGGGACTTGACATTCTTTGTGCCGCATAAAAGTGCCTTCTGTCATTCCCCAGGCACCCGTGGCGAGCACACGAAGAGCGAAGGCGGAGTCTACGACATCTCCAACAAGCGTCGCCTGGGCCTGACCGAGTTTGATGCCGTTAAGTGCATGGAGCAGGGCATCCTCGAACTCATAAGGCTCGAAAAAGACGCCTAGGTCGCCATGGGCCATGTGTGCTCTGTAGAAAGCACATTGCTCACATTAGCAAGTCTACGCGACGGCAGATTGCCCGTCACGCACCGATTATTGGTCTGGTTTACTTGACGCGGTGGGGAAAACAAAATTTTCATCCTGCGAAATACTGCTGCATGGTACCGAGGCACGACGTCGCCTTAGAGGGGAATACCTTCAGTGCCGCATAACGTCACGTGGCTATTTTGGAGCTCGTTGCAATAAAATTACAATAGAATAATTGGGCCGATCCTCAAAGTGCATTTTCCACATTTCGCACAACGTACTAAACAGGCCTGAAGCCATGGTTACTTCTTGAGCCTATGTTAGTCGCAGCGCCGTGACCAAGTAATGAATGCCAACCAAACAATGTGCACTGTGACGAATACCATAACACTCTCTGGTGGCTTGATTTTATCTCGTTCATAACACTCTCTGGTGGCTTGATTTTATCTCGTTCAGCTTCATCGTCAGTGAATGCATCCGCAAAGATACGTTCGTTGAAATTATGGGTTGTGTGCCTTGCCGTTGTGTATTCGTGAGATTTGTGGCAACAGGAAGCAGACTAACGGTAGTTCAGCCACGCTTTACTTGAGCATTTCAGATGGAGCTGCAAAATTTCGACTCCTTGCCTCTGAAGTCTCGTGCTGTGAGACGTCACCTTTCATACAAAATTTCTGAATTTAAAAAAAAAAACCTGTACGTGACTTGTTAAATATGCTTGCTTAGTGCTATTTTCAAGACGCAAGTTACTAATGTTATCATCCTCCAAACACAAGGCTTACTATCTTTTTCGTTGGAGGTAAATAAATGGCTTTCTTTATTAGTACAACTCGTTTAAACTTTTATCCATTTTGCTAACGAAAGTACACCCATTCCCGCCGGGTGAATTCAGTGTTATATTGAGTGGGATGGAATCGTGAATGTGTTCACCGTAAAATTGTGTGCAATGCTTTTTCATTACTTTTTAATTTCGTACATGAAAATATGATGTGTTTATGGTGGCCACATATTTGTGTAGTCCCCATGTAGATTTATGTTGTGTTGCGAGAATTAGGTGTGTTAATTAGTGTCCGGTAGGAAGGTGACATCGACTAGATCACTTCCACCTCTCGTTGACATGCTTCACTACGTGCAGTTTGTTGTTTATTTCATTATCGAATGAAGCCATTTCGCCCTCAGTAATTCCTCTCAGCTACTTTTCAACGTTAAAAAAGTTATCTCCCTCTCGTTTCTTCGTGGCTACATATGTAGCAAAACATACAGAACATACCTGTTTATCTTTTCCAGCTGTTATTTATTATGCAAAACATCTGCTCGGGGTTCTTTTGCAGTGGCGTGTAAATTTTGGCTCGATGGCTGACATTCAAAATACGCATGCTACCATCGTCAGTGCAGCTTGCATAAATAGTTTTGTTTTCACAATAAAGTTGGTAGTTATAGCTGTGTTGTAATCCTTTCTTTGACCACTGTGTATCTTGCACTACAGCCAAATTCTATTGCATTTCTGTATAGTAGTGCCGCGGTACATATACTTAGGGATTCCGTGCAGATGACAGTCTGGTATCCGGAGGGAACGAACAAGCGCAGACCGCAGCTCATGGTAGACCCTTTATTTACGTCAGAGAGAGCGTGTGAGCTCGAGAGAAGAAAGAGAGAAATGTGCTGATGATGATAGCACTGGTGCGTGAAACCTAAGCCGAAACTTGTGTGGGATACATCACCTCCCGCTTTAAAAAACACGAAACGCGCGTAAAAGCACAGTATGCAAACGGGCAGAAACAGTAAAGTCAGTATTGAAGTCTGTCAGGTGGACGACAGTCTCTTGCACTTCGACGGAGCGTTTGTCCAATGTCGTTGCTTTGCGGAGGAGTTGAACTTGCTTTAACCACTGGAGACTGCGGTTCAGATGTCGTTTCAGCTGGTGCTGGTTCCGCGCGATCTCCATAAGTAGTTGGCTCGTTGTTTGGAAGCAGTGCCCAGGGCGGTGTAGAGTCAGAGCTGTTTTCGGGTACGCGAGCTAATTTAGATACATTCCACATTTAGATGCATTCCAGACCGTCACTTAAGAGAAAGGAATTTCGGCCTCTCTTTCTGACTGCTTCAAATGGACCCATGTATGAAAGCGATGCCTTGCCTCCAGCTTTGGAAATCCTTAACTCGAACGAAGTCACCGTTTCGAAATGTTGGGGCTCTAGCACCGCGTCTCCTATCCGTATACTGTTGGGTGTACGACTGCTTAGCTTGCACCCTCTCGCGAACTGGCTTCAATACAGCATTAGAGTGTACGTCGCCCCCAGAGGGCATTCCAGCAATACTGAGCCGTGTTCTAAGTTGACGACCGGGTAGCAGCTTCGCGGGTGACAAGCCAGTCGTCGCGTGCGAAGTAGATCTGCATGTACCGAGGTAGTCAACCAAGGAAGTTTGCAACGGGCGTTTCTCCAACCTCGCCATTTGTATCCAATCTTTGATCACCCTATTGAGTTTTTTTAGTGCGCCATTTCTCTGGGGGTAGTACACTGAAGAGCAACGATGTATAATGCTCCTCTCGCGCACGAACTCCTCGAACATTGAGATTTGAACTGTGGTGCGTTGCCAGTTACAATTTCATCCGGGAAACCCTCGCGGCTGAATACTCCCTGCAGGAACTCGACAACAGTATGCGACGTTACTGTCGGTGCAAATGCAACATCAGGCCACTTCGAGTAGTACTCAGAGCCATTATGTATCGACAGTTGGAGGGTGCCCATTCAAGAGGGCCTACAATGTCCATCTCGAGCTTTTGTCATGGCTTGTCTGGGATAGTCACAGGTTGCAAAGGCGTGTGAGATGGTTTAGCAGACTTATCGAGTGTCGGGCAAATTTGACACTGACTTATAACTTCCTCAACTGGTTTACCCATTCAGGGCCACCAATAGAGTTCACGCAGCCTTTGCTTGGTTCTTACTATGCCAGGGTGGTTTTCGTGTGCGGAGCTGACTAGCGTAGCCTTCAGCACATCGGGGATTACAACTCTTTTCCCCTCGGAGCAGCAAGCCGTTCTCCTGAGACAGTTCCTCTCGCACGTCAAAGTAAGGAAAGACATCAGGTGCCACGGACGTTTTCTGCGGCCACCCTTTTGTGACATACCCCACAATCTTTTGCAATAGCTCGTAAGCAGCGGTATTAAGCTGCAGCTGCTCTTTTGTCACGGATGACACGACCGAGACTATTTCTTCGTCTACGGTTTCATTTAAAGCGCTTTCAATAGGGAGACGCAGAAGTGCATCTGCAATGACGTTTTGAGACCCTTTATGATACTCGATCGAAAAGTTGTAGTACAGTAAGCGAGCAGACCATCTGGATATTCGCAGAGACCGACGTCCTACGCCAGCTGACGAAAGCAAAGTAACCAAAGCTTGATGGTCTGTGCGTAACACAAATCTTCCCCAAAGATAGACATGCCCATGCTCGCATACAAACAGACATGCCGAAGCCTCTCGTTCACCCACGGAATTTATTCGTTCCGCCGCGGTCAAGGTTCTCGATTCAAATGCAACGGTGCACATTTATTCACCATCGCGTTGCTGAAGCACAGCACTCAAGCCCTTTTCGGAAGCATCCGTGGTGACGATTACATCTAAATCTGGGTTGAACATCTGTATGACGGGACTAGCTGACTTTTGATGAGATCAAAACTGCGTTGAGCTTCCTCATTCCAATTCAACTTTTGATTTGACCTCAAAAGCTTTCTCAACGGTTCGACCAGATCAGCAAATCGGGGAATAAAACAGGAGTAGTACCCCACAAGTCCTAGGAAAGAACGCAGTGTTGAGAGATCATGAGGGGCAGGCGCTTTCACAACAGCGTCTACTTTGGAAGGCAATGGGCACAAACCTTTCCCACTAATGACGTATGTCCCAAAACGTGCAGCTCAACAGCGAAAAGACATTTATCATTTAGCTTCAATCCTGAAGCACTTATACTTTGAAGTACCTGTTTCAAATTTTCATTATGTTCCTGGCGTGTCCTTCCCAAGACGATTATGTCGTCAATGTAACAGAGCATACCCTTGCAGTCCTTCAACAACAGCTGCATAATTCTTTGGAAAGCCGCAGAAGCAGAGACCAGACCAAAACATACTCTTTTGAATCGAAACAACCCATCATGAGTGATAAAAGTTGTTAGGTCACGACTCTCCAGTGTAGGTTCAACTTGGTGGTACGCAAACGCCATGTAAGCTTCGAAAAACACGTCCCACCTGGTAGTTGATGCAGAAGTTCTTCCGTGTGCGGAGAGGAAACGCGTCGGCGATGACAGCTTTGTTAGCCTCGCGGAAGTCCACGCACACCCGAAGCGAGCCATCTTTCTTTCGCATGACGACTATGGGGGAGACCCACTCCGACGCAGACACGGGTTCTATTACCCCCTGCGACTGCAGACGGCGTAGCTCCTCGGAAACGTGCTCTCGCAGAGTCAAAGGCCGGCGCCGCAGTTTTGCAGAAACCGGAGGCACGGACGAGTGACGCTGGATGTGATGCACGAAGTTCTTTACGAGCCCGAGGCCCGCCGAGAAGAGGTGCGAAGACTGATCCTGCAGCTCGGCGGGAGCGAGGGGGGAGAGTCTGCGTAAGCGACGCTGCGGCAGGTGAAAGTTGAACCGACGATGTTTATGCCCAGACTGCCTATGGCATCGAATCCCAGCCAAGATGTGCCTTTGGTCGTGATATGGAACAGCCCACCGGCGGTGGTTTCGCCATGAGCCACGTCGGTCAGAAAGCATCCGACGATGTTTATCTCTCCTCCGAAGTAGTTGCGGAAGGTGACAGCAGGCAAGCACAACGCATAGACATCCGCGAAGAATCTGCGGTAATGTTCTTCGCTCAGCAAAGAGACTGTAGCGAAATTCAACAAGGTTGACGACTGGGCAAGTTGGTAAGGGTTCATATTTAACCAGCCGTAGGACGAGACACAGGGAAGAAGAGGACAGGAAAAGGCTGGACTAGCAACTGAATGTTTATTGAACGGAAGAAAACAACGAAGACTCCTTCCGAGAAGCACGCGCACAACCCAACCGGTGGAATGGCAGGAAATTGAGAAGAAGATGAAAAAGAAAATTCAAATCCAATTCAAAGTCAAGGTCTAACTAACGACTTTTCTAATAGAGCGAATTCCTTACAATGAGAAAATTCAAAGCCAATTCAAAGTCAAGGCCTAACTAACGACTTTTCTAATAGAACGAATTCCTTACAATGAAGACAAGGACAAGTGTGTGGCTAAGGCATCGGTTAGCCTTCATTGTAAGGAATTCGCTCTATTAGAAAAGTCGTTAGTTAGGCCTTGACTTTGACTTGGATTTGAATTGTCTTTTTCATCTTCTTCTCAATTTCCTGCCATTCCACCGGTTGGGTTGTGCGCGTGCTTTTCGGAAGGAGTCTTCGTTGTTTTCTTCCGTTCAATAAACATTCAGTTGCTAGTCCAGCCTTGTCCTGTCCTCTTCTTCCCTGTGTCTCGTCCTTTGGCTAGTTAAATATGAGACTGTAGCGCCAGTGTCAACAATGAGAGAAAAAAGACGTTGCTCTATAGTAACTGTAGCACGAATTTCTTTCGGTTGGCCATCCTTATCGTTGACGTTTAGGATTGTAATGACAGTGGCTGTCTCTGCTTTCGGGCAGCTCTTCTTTTAGCAGTTTTCTTTTCCTTTGACTTACAGACACTTGCAAAATGTCCAATCTTTCCACAGTTGCGGCAGTGTCTGGCTTTTGCTGGGCATGCGAGAACTATGCTAGATGGGAAGCCGAACCACAGCGGTAGCAGGTGCTATGCGAGGGGCCGAATTTTGTCCCGCACGCGGTTCACAGAAGCGCTGACGTTGAGTTCTTCTAATTGGTTTTCTGCCTGCTCGATCTGCTTTCCAATGTCAACTGCGCATTGACGAGAGAGACAATCCCCCGTAAAGTAAGTGCTCTCGTATCTTTTGTGAAGTTGTTCCCTCAAGTAATTGGTCACGGATCATGCTGTCAGTTGCAGTTCTAAAATTGCACGTTGCGGAAAGTTCTCGTAGACCGTTTACGTAGGCTTGGAAATTCTCACCGGGTTGTAACGTGCGCTGACGGAACCAGTGACGTTCCACCAGGTCGTTGGTTGCTATTGCGATGTGGACATCCAGCGGTGCGATAGCAGCATTGAAGGGGTCTTTGTCAGGACTTGACGTGACACTTGCCCAAGGATCTGCGGTGCTCCTTGTTGCGTCGAGGCTGCGGTACACACATTGGCCTTCGATTCCGAGGGAGATAAAAAGTATTGCCTTGTGACGCTTGGGCTGTAGCTCGCCGCCTCCCACCGCTTCCAGGAAGTTCAGGAAGACCAGCTTCCACTGTTGTCAAGGTACTGCAGGTTCGCCTGGCGTAGGCAGGAACGGTGGGGGTGGCGGGAAATATCCGCCCGACATGTTGGCGAAAGTACAGTTTTCGGAACGGGAAACTATGCTTGAGTCCTCGTCGCCATTCTGTGATGTCCGGTATCCGGACGGAGGGAACGAACAAGCGCAGAGCGCAGCTCAGGGAGTCAGGGTAGACCCTTTATTTAGGTCAGAGAGTGTGAGCATGTGAGCTAGAGAGGAGAGCGAAAGAAATGTGCTGATGATAATAGCACTGGTGTATGGAAACGAAACCGAAACTTGCGCGGGATACAACAGACACTTTTTCAATTTCATTGCAGTCTTTTACAGCAAAACCTTATAAATGGCACCACAACTATGGCATATTTCCGAATTGTAAATTGCACACCGTGGCGACGTCTCGGGTCGTCTGAAAGAGTTAAAGGAGAACTTAATTTGCTGACACCTGAACACGCTGTATAAAAGAAAAACTTCAGGAGACATCGTAAAATTTTTAGGGGGTTTTTCTTACTTTAAACGGGGCATCCCAAACTATTTCGTGGCATTTGAAAGAGCTTTAACAGCGATGTTTACTTTAAAACACTTCAGGTCGTTAACTAAATGTATAAGAAACGCCCTTAGGAAAAAACAAATTTCTAAGTGGTGATTGCTGTTTCAAAGGAAAACGACATGAAACAATGTCTTGGTCACGAAAACGCAGAGGAAAGGATCCTAACCGCTGTCATGTGCAGCGGAAAAAACATTACTACCCGATTGCTTCTCACAACCAAACCTTCAAAGCTGCTCCGTTTACTATCTGCATTGCTTACGGCAGATTGGCTGTGCATTGTGGCCCCCACTGAGATGCCATACCTGGCGCTGTGTGAACCCCGGCTCGGATCAATAACTAAATGCAGCAAGCGATATCGCATTAAATATAGAGTATATTCGTGCACTCAAAACAGCAACAACCGCTTATAACACAAAGGGCGCCGCAAAACAAACCATGTTTACGCTATTTCTGAAACAGTAACACCGAAGTGGTGTTCTTGTGGTAGACTAACCGCCTGGCTTTGAAAGGTACCACGTTCGATCCATAGTACCACGGTGCCGGTTTTTCATTAAAGGATCTCTCTCTTTCTCTATCTCTCTGCTGAAACATATCTGTGCCGTAGCTTTGCTTTCCTATAAAAGCAACCAACCCGGAAATTCTAAACCTTTCCAACGTCCATCCTGTCATTCTAAAATACAGCTGTCAGGCTTTTCGTGATTGATTAAAACGCCCTAAAGCCTTAAGCAGTCAGCGTTCTTTAATAGTTTACCACCTATCATGCAACTGCCCCAGAATAGCGCCCTATGGAACAACGTGTTTATTTATTATCAGAAAATAACTCGAAACATCACTTGATCGTACACTCTGCTTCAAATGCGTAAACCAGCAATAATGTTTCTCAAGGGCAACAAAGTGAGACCGTTTTTGAATGTGTTTAATGTAGTTGTATACCATTTCGCCGGCTACCTATTCGCTGAACAGTGCAGGTCATCTAAACGCCTTCAAAGCAAGTGCCTATTAGGCCCTAAATTCAAATAAATGGCAACGCATCGTCTCTTGGATTTGCACCCTGAAGCGTAAATTATTAATGTGCTCATAAATACCAGTTAGAGGAGTAGCACATAGGATTGTGTGAAATACGAAGACCGCTACGAGGTAAAAAGAAACTTGCTGTTTGTTTTGTAGAAATGGCTTTCTTGTCCAAATCTAGAAACGTTAATGCTTATGGAGGTTAATAGCGCCTGTTTGAAGTGACAACCGCGCCTTTGTGGCTCAGTGCTTATGGCGTTAAACCGGTGATAACAACGAAGCGAATTCGATCCGGCCGCAATGGCTATTTTCTTATGGAAGCAAACTCAAGGCGCCTGTCTATGCAGTGTGTACTGCCAGTACGCGCTAAAGAAACCCAGGTAGTCAAAATTTCCGTAGCCCTCCACTACGGCGCACATCACAGCCTAAGCCGCTTTGCAACGTCAGATCCTCTGAACTAAACTCAACTAAACTTTCTGGTATGATAGCTGTTCTCCTGTATGGGCCTCTCGGTATAGTTTATGCTCCATATTCCGATCATTTTCACAGCTAGCGCATCTCTCGCCACTCAGCGGCTAACCGTAATCACGTACAGTCGTTACGTTCCTTTCTTTGTTCCGGCTGATAATACAACGCAGAAAGAACGCACGGCTGAAATGAGGTAAACACCGATGTTGCTAAGTTGCTTTTGGTTGTCCTGACCGGTGCCAGATGGCGCAGCGTGGTTAGAACTGAGGACGTCGCGTGATGAGCGGCGAGTTACTCGCGAGCAAGACTTGGGGAAGTATAAGTTTTTTATTTATTTTAGTAAGAAAGTGGTACTCGCATCCTGTGATGCATTACGTGCCCAATTACTGCCGTTAGTTCCGCCCAATGTGCAATAAATACCACTGTTACATTCCCATTTCTTCTCGGCAGTCAGTTTCACACTCATCGTCAGTACCAGTCTCGCACTTCAGTTGCCTCAGTATACTTGCAACCGCTGATCTGGCGCAAACAGTTTAAATAGCAGGCATATTTTAAATTCAGTTCAAGCTTTACTGGTAGTAAGCATACATAGGGGAGCCGCCCAAGCTTTTAGGACTCTCACGAGAGGTTATCCGAAAGAACTAAAAAACGAAGCAGTATACGTTTATTCGCATAGCTTGAAACGATAGCAATTCCCAGCACAATGACAAGTAAATAATGTAAATAAATTGTGTAAGCAAATGTCGCTGTGCAAATTAAAACACTGGTGCTCACTCTCATCGTACTTGTTCATTAACTGAATGATAAAAGATCTCATCTTTGTTAACCCACAACTACGTCAATTTCTGTTTCTTTCTTCTTTCATTGATCTAATATGTACTGTTTCTTTGTACTTTGCACTCTTGCGATATTTTGTCATACAGTTGCATGATTTTCCAATAGACAACTAAATGAACTAAAGTTACCAAATAAAAGTACCCTCCAGTTGAAACACACAAAATACAGCCACTGCAATGTGCCACACTTCGGTGTTTCATGTTCAGATTGTTTGCATCGCATTCTGTTTGTTCCGGAGACTCCATCGCTTCTTGTAGTTTGTCTGCCCGCGCTGTTTCAGTTTGATTCGACGCCATGTATTTCAAGAATTTATTTACGTTGAAAATGATAGATACGCCAAAGCAGCACGTGTTATATATATATATATATATATATATATATATATATATATATATATATATATATTGTGAGCCTTCTGTGGACCTTCTTTCATTTGTACATGCCATGATCTTCTTCTTTCATTTGTACATACCATCATCATCGTCCCGCGGCGCCGGGTCCGGCGCGCGCCTGGGTTCGTGATCGGATTAAAAACGCTAGACAAGGCTTGGCTGTCCTTGCCGTTACGACCTCGCCGTCTCGACCTAGCCTTCTTTTACAATATATATATATATGTGTGTGTGTGTATGTAGATCTAATAGTAGCGGCAGCGGGGCACCGGAGTCGCGACAAAATTATCAGGTCACATCGGCCCCCGCTTGTGGCAAAAGCATTTGTTGGGCGAGTTGGTGTTTTTGATAATCCATAACTACAGCGCAAATGACAGGACAGAGATGAAGGAGGGACACCACACAGCGCTGTGTGGTGCCCCTCCTTCATCTCTGTCCTGTTGTTTGCGCTGTAGTTATGGGCCACGCTTGTGTATATTTCAGAGGCTGACTGCCTTGTTGGCCGCGCGCAGTACAGGCTGTTTTCCAACTTCCAAATCTCAAAAAGTACCGAAAGAAATCATGCTTCTCGATCACTGTCATAGAATTCCTACACCTGTGCTGGCGTTGCACATGTGAGAAAACGCATGATCAAGCCTTCATTAGTCGCAAGACCAGAATACGGCTTCAGTTCGCAAAGTCGATTCACGTACTTTATCCCGAGAATTCTACTATCCAAACCTTGAAAGATTTATACACGGGACCTTGAATATAATGAGCTGCCTGAATGGGTCCTATCTATCAAGAATATGCGAGACCGATCGATTGGCGTATTCGTATGAGAAGAGAAAGAGGCAAAAAAAAAAAGAAAAAAAAGCCCACGGTGCGACCTTCAGCAGTAGGTCGTCACCGAGTCACGCGGCTCCAGGAGCAGACGGCGACGTGTCCGGTCTGCCGTCGTCTGCTCGGTGACGCCCACGGGTGTGCTATATAGGCGACGTGGGCCCACGAATCGAAGGACGCATGCGCTTTGGGAGCCCAAACCCGGAGCGGTCTAAACCGCGGCGCGGTAGAAAGAAACGCACAACTACGAAAATATAACCGGCGAGAGGGAAAGGGAAAGGGTGCAAAGAGAACGTGAACACCCCACGGAAGCTGTGGTTGAGGAGGATAAAGCGGAGCTGCCGACACAGGGTTACGTGTGCCTTTCGTGTGCCGGAGAGCTTTCTCTGTTTGACACGATATTCCATCCGCAGCGTTTTGTGGCCACCTTAGCAGGGCAGTGCTTCTGAGGAGTTCATTCGGTGTCTTCCCGAATACAGTGTTGCCCCGTTCTCCTAATAGGGACGTCGACTCCCTTCATACAGCAGCTCTTCCCGACAACTGGTCTTCGGCGACAGCGGAGTGATGTTCGCCCTGTGGGAGATCTACTGGCTTCTCAAAGAGTGAGTGCGAGCCGCTGTTTGCTGGCGCCGCTATTGAGAGCAGTGTGTGACGTGCGAATCTGGGCCCACGTGGTGTTTCTCTCTCTCTCTTTCGCTCTTTACCGGGAGAGCATCGTCCGCCTTGCTGACCCAGTCTCGCGGCCTCTCGAGGTGCGAAGGGAGAATCTCGCCACCTCCGGCCTTGCCATTGTGCGTGCAAGGCCGCACCGTGGGTCTGAAAACGCGAGCGAACTGCGGGCAAGAATAGCAACAATAATGGCAACAGGAGTTCCAGTGGCGCGGCACAATGTCAACTTGGCGCCACGTGGAAATCCCTGAACGGGTTTTCAAATAGCACGCATTCGTTGCGGAGGCCCCGTAGACAGAAGGGGTCGGTGTGTAAATATTTCGTTTTTATTCGTAAATATCAACTTGTATGGCTTAGATTTTTTTAACAGTTTGATTTGACCTTGATATGCGCCAGTCACAAGTTGTGCACGTAAGGACAATGTCAAGGTCACCGCTAGAAAGGCGCTCTTTACGGATTCTCCGTATCGGTCATTCCACCGTCTTATTCATATCTTCGTTCTTCCAGATAATAATCTTGTACGAGCCCATCTTCAGCAGACACAGGTTCATTTCTATCATAACTTTGAATATTCAGGCTTAGCTTGAAACAAGCGCATCCATTTTACCTGCACATGCACATTACGTGCGTTATGTGCCTTTCTCTAGATCCTAAAGTAGAGGTGAAAAAGGGATCTATTAATTCTAGCATACCCGGCCATACGGATTGGTGAAACCTGTGTTTGAATTCTCCTTCCTTTCAGAAGGTTAATTTGGGGGACTTTTGGAAGACAGTCTTAAAATATTGCATCTATAAAGAACCCCACCACGCGTAACTGGTAAACTTTCTTTCGTCATGCAAAACTTCTGATTTCAGCGGTCTTCTTCTATGTCAATGTTATTTTCAAATACTTCTTGAACAGTGCCTTTCGTCAGACCGTTCAAAGATGCGTAGAGAGTTGCGTGCTGATCCTGAACTCACGATGTCATCAGTAAAACCTACAGTCGCCAACAAAAAAAACATATTCACAGAAAAGGGTTCAGAGAGTATTATATCATTCCCTCATTTAACAACCAGCTTAAACAGCACAAAACTGGGGAACCTGATCAGGAGTGAAAAATATTTAAGCAACCATAGGTGTGGTCATATGAATAAGAGCGTGAATTTGTCACGTCCGCGTAACGTATCGAACATTGCGCTGTCTACAGTGAATGTGATCGCGTTCTTTCTGCTGTGGTATGTAAGAACCAGCATATTTCGGTTATTGCAATATTTCTTTAACTTCCGATAAACAGTCCGCATATGTGCATATTGACAGTACAGTGGCTACTCGAAACCATTCCTTCATTTTTTTTATTGCCTTTGAGTATTCAGCGTCTGTTCAAACTTGCGTGCGCATTGTGATCCCAAAGCGCCAGTGAAGAGTATAAGCTCGCACATGCCATCTAGAAGAACACAACTCATCTCTGTGATCAAACGCAAAATACTATGAATGAACTAGTAAATGTTTATTGTCGTACCTTTCGTCTTTGCTGCACTGACTAGGGCACTTCTCATATTGGCATATAGCATCCTCGCAAGCAAGCATTCTCCTTTATATTGGATTCGGCACTTCCATCATAAGCACCCTTCTAATCTTCACATTTGGTAAAGTTTCTTGTATTCGTTTTACAAAGATTTCCCCTAATGCATCTACTTCTACCTTCTTACTCTCTCCAGCTCTTTTTCTCCGCTTCCATATCACAGTGACGCTCTTGAATCCTTTCTATTACACACTTCTGTATCCTTTTCTTTTCGTTCGCACTCTTCAGCAGCAAGCAGCAGGTTGACTGCGCTCATGAAGGGCCAAAGGAACCCAGTCCTGAGCTGGCTGCATCCACATGACTCCCGGAAACTACTTAACCTCATCCGCCCACCTAACTTTATGCCGCCCCCTGGTACTTTTTCCTTTCCTCGGAATCCGATCTGTTACCCTTGGCGACCACCAGGTTTCTTGATTTTCGTTACATGTCCTGCCTAAGCTCATTTCTTCCTTTTTCCGACCAGGACGTCGCTAACTCGCTTTTTTTTCCCTGATCCATTCTGATTGCATGCAGTTACTTAACGCTGTCACTACCCCTTTCCGTTCTATAGCTCTCTGCGATGTCTTCAATTTACGTTGTATCTTTTTTGTTAGTATCAGGTTTCTGCGTCATGGATGAGCACCACTACAATTTGTATACTTTTTCAGTGAGGGATACTGGTAAGCAGACACTCTTAACCACCGCCATGACGACCCAGTGGTTAGGGCGCTCAACCGCTGATCCTGAAGTAGCCCGTTTGTTCCCATCCGCGGCGGTTGCGTTTTGACAGAGGTGAAACACAAGGTACCCACGTACTCTTCAATGTCAGTGCACGTATAAGAACCTTAAACCGTAAAGCAAAACACAACAAAGTCATTCATGTTTGGCGAGTACTTGCCAAATTCATCCACCTCAACTTTTTCTTCTGAGTTATTTCGTTCTCATGTTCCAAGTCTGCGGTGACTGCCATTTCTAAACAGACGTTTTTACCCCTTCCAGCGCCTCGACACTAGTCGTAAACTGATCTTCCCATACCAGGCTGCTGAACATCAGTTTAGCCCGACCTTTACTGATCGGTTTTTTTTCCTTCTTACACACCGTTTCCATCGTAGTGACCTGGATTTTTCTTTTTTTTTTTTTGCTCAGACCACAATCATTATTTCCTTCTTCCACATCGTATCGTTGTTCTTGTTTGATTAGAATATATGTATATATATATATATAGTTTCCATCGAAACGCAGCCGACCTCGGCGGCTGCGTTTCGATGGAGGCGAAACGACGAGGCGTCGTGTGCTGTGCGATGTCAGCGCACGTTAAAGATCCCCAGGTGGTCGAAATTACTCCGTAGCCCTCCACTACGGCTCCTCTTTCTCTCTTTCCACTTTCCCTCCCATCTTCCTCCCTTCCCTTACGGCGCGGTTGCGGTGTCCACAGAAAAACAAGTGAGACAGTTACCGCGCCTTTCCCTTCCTATAAATAAATCAGTAAATAAATCAGTTGAGGTAGCCGTATATTCCAATCGTATTCTGATCTATGCGCCCTGCTCTCTGTCTTTACCTGATTTTACTTTCTGCGCTATGCCCTTGTTTTTGAGTGCCGTTACCCACGTGACCAATGCTGATCCGTCCCCATCATTACATGACCTGGTCGTGTGAATCTCCCATTCTTGACTTCGAATCGGGTGTTAATAATCACCCGTTGTCTCTTAAAACACTCTGCATTTTTCCTTTATTATACGTTACCTTCATCATATCCATCTCACCTATAAGGGGACAATGCTTATCACACTGCGGAAGGGGGTTTCACGAAGGAACTACTCCAGCTGAACTCATGAAAAGACCACCTCACCGACACAAGTTCGCTTAAATAGTAAATACGGGCAGGAGAGTTCTTTAACGAAAACTAGTAACTGTACAACACCCAGCGAAAAAACAATTGCAGTTTTCGTTTAGATATCTCGCGACACCTTAGTATCAACTTAAACTTTTTCTTTTCTTTACAGTGTCATTTTTGTTTCAGAATGCCGAACTGCTCTTCGACATGGTCAAATATAGCAGCGCTTTTGAAAAAATTGGACACAGAACAGAAACCTACACGAAACACTGGTGCGCAAACTATCAACTGAAATTTTATTGCAGAATACATACATATACAAGCTTCGGGTGTCAAAAGTTCTCAACGAAGTCAAAATCAGCAATGGTGTTATTATATCTACGGGCGCTGTGTGTGAAATGTGACACAACCGATAATTTTTCCATTTTTTACTTCTCCAAGAATTCTTGCTCTTGTTTGGATAGCGTAAGTTTTGAATTAATTACTCGTGGCCCTTTGTTTTTTCAGATTCGATACAGTAAGCCTCCCACAGCTCCCTGGTTAGCCTGTCCCTGGAATTTAGCAGAAGTGCAGTCTCGTGGAATAGGGTGTACAATTGTATCTAGCGCAGTGTGGCGCCAGATTTCCATTTGTATTAATCTTGCCACAGATGTGTTTAGAGTCGTTTTCCGTTTTGTGTTCAGGTTATTCAAAAGCACGACGATGTTTGACCACGTGAATCGCCAACTAGCACAATTTGAAACCCTTTTGATGCTCTTTGACTTTTTCATACGAGCCCAGTCAACCGCATTTAAGCGCCATTCGCTTCATCCCAAGCTCGGGTTTGCTCTTTCGCGGGGCTGACGGCTATCGGGATTAACGACTGCCGTTAGTCACGTCTGGACTAAAGGCGAAACCGCGCTTTCCAGCCAGCCGCGTATGTGCACACCAAACACACAATACCCACCTTCGGCGTTCGCGTTGGCGAGAGTGGCCTAAGGCGGTGCTAACGAACCTGACGCGGTCGGCCAGACCCTAAATGCTTGTCCGGCATGCTAAGCACTGACCCTCGCGTATCGAATCAGTGCCTTGGCGTCGACGTATTCGTGTTCACTGCAAGCTGAAGGTCCAGCTCTTAAAGCTGCGCGAGGCCCACCACCACATGTAGAAAATATAAACACCTCGCAGTCAAAGAGCCGCAGTTTAAATAGCGGACAGAGGGAACCTGCGGTCTTATAGAACACCGCGGTGTTACTCGTGGTAATGCGTTTCCCCAGTGAGCTTGACTAAAAGCGATTCTGGCCCAGGCTGGGCCACAGCGTCTGGTAGCGATTTTCCCTACTGTTCGCTTATTACGAACCATTGAGGGCCGTGGGGAAGACTGAGTCTTTTATTTCAAGTGATGAATAACGCTTTTCTCTGACAGCGTGCCATGTGAATTCCCTTAGCCGATTCTGCAAGCGTCCAGACATCTCCCTGCGTTAGAAAGTGAAAATTCCGAGGGAACTGTTGCAAAATTAGGGGGACGCTCGAACTTCGCCTTAGCAGTAAACGCAAAGCGGCTTTAACACCGCTTTTTCATAGCGAGAATCCTTAGATAGTTTTCTTTATGTTGGTTCCAGTAAAAAGGAAGGTGCACTATCTGCCTCACTTCTCGGTCGACATCATTTTCAATTGTGTCATACAATGAATGAAAAAATTTTCCGACGATTACATTACTTCCTAATACGACATTTGAGCGCAGTTCATCAGTTGTTTCACTTTTTCGATAGATTAAGGCAAATATTTCGAGCGAGACATGTATGTACAATTGCAGACAACTTTTTATTTTTTCACACATATTCCTTCAAGAAACACTCCACTAAGAGTTCTTGGCTGTCATGAAAGAAGCTTTGTGGTCGTCCTAAGCCTTCCACTACGGCACTGCCGCCTTTTCTTAGCAGCTCGGTTAAAGTGTGCGCGCAGAATTGTGACAGATACTGCGCCTTTTCTTTGATGTCAGCCAATTTTAAACGCCGCTGATGCCTGCTGTACTGCGTCTATTGCTAATGCTCTGTAGCATCGAACGGGTAGCATCTCCTGCAAATAATGACAACACTAAATCAGTCTAGTGCTCAGTAGCACGCTAGAAATGATCCAAAGAGAACAGGCGAGTGTGCGTGCTTCAATGTTACCGCCGTTGTTTCACTTCTTAATGGACGTAAACTTTTGAAACGATCCTCGGATTGTCTTGAATAGGTGTGTTCCATCGTGAATGTCGTTTATTTGCTCTATTTCGCACAAGGCCTAATCAGTACGCGTTCCTGCACTACCTTCTCTCTTTTCCGACATTTTTCTCTCTCTACCTTTTTCATGGACTTCCTTTTTGCAGCATCGGCGACCGCCGGACGGACCGTAAGTAAATTAGATTTTTCGATCCTTTTTTTTTCTTCGTGGATAGACTGGGTGTATAAATTATCCCTGCATGTGAGAGACTGGCTAAAACTCATTCGTTCATCCCATCATGGTAGTGCAGTGGTTACGGCGCTCGACTATTGTTCCCAAGGGCGCGGAAGCGAATCCTGGTCGCGGCGGCCGCTTTTCGGTGAAGGCGAAAAGCAAGGCGCTCGTGTTCTGCGCGATCTCAGTGCACGTCAAAGAACCCCAGGTGGTCGAAATCACCGGAGTCCTCCACTACGGCGTCTTTCATAGCCTGTGTCGTTTTGGGACGTTAAACCCTTACAAACCAACGCTCATCCATTCATTTGAAGTGCTCAACAAGGGATAACTTTTAAAAGGCTCCTTTTATCTTCGATATAGCGCTCACTCGGCAATAATTGTTTTACCTCAGTCTATATTCATCCGCAAAGCGCAGCACGATGCGTGGCTTCGACGCACGCCCGGCTACTGTGTGTGACCCGCTCTCGATGCGCGCGGAAGCCGAAACACGCCGGCGTAAATCAAACGCCAGACTGCGAGCACAAGCGTTTACGAGCTTGCGTGTCTTGCGAGAGCGGCAGAAACGACGCTCTACACGACCTGTACAGCGCCTGGAAGACGTTTGCCGCTTGACCAGCTCACTGTGGACTGTGGCCACTGGCGAACACCACGGGCCCCACCCGTAACACCATCGCTATGTTCATCATCCGCATCTGTGAATACTGCACAGGTCAGCATGCGCCACAGCGACCATTAGGAGTCTTTTACTGAGAGCCGAGCAAACAGCGGGGCCTCAATCCTCATCCAGCAACTCTACGACAAGACTACGACAATGGATGCCTTATCTACCAAGCGCACGAAACCTGCGCTAACGTAGCTGCATTACCAAAATCGCACAAGGAGTGGATATAAGATGGGTTAAGAAACTCGACGCAAAGGCTGGGCGTTCCATCAGTCAGCAAACGATTGGTTGTCTCGTGGACGCTTTAGGGAAACTTTCCACATTTGGTAATCACCACGAAAGTGAAGTAACCGAGGATGCCTAGACTTCACAGCGAAGTGACCTTCACACGCGATCGGTGTGATAACCACCGCATCAGTTTGTCATGATTCTGTGAACCATCAGCGTTGCCGGAATTTCGCCGCCAGACGCTATTCTTGGCGTGGGGTCATGTTGCTGCATTCTGTGACTGCTGAGAGGCATCCCTTTAATACGGTGTCGACGGAGAAGGTGTATTGCCCGACACAAACTGTTTTACAGCCTCGTTTTACAGTCTGCGCTAATGGAAAGGGCTCACACCCTCACATGCAACCTGCAGTAACGCTTTTCCCATCGACCACAACGCCACAAACATGGACAGCCCAGCGAGCGTGGCAAAAAGCTCTCTTTCATCACAAGCAGCCGATGCTTCGCCGCCCGACATACCTTGAGGCAGGACGCTCTGAGTTCGGCCGCTGCAGCATGCTTACGTGGCCTGCGCAGCATACTGCAAAATGCACCGAAGCACGATAATTGTTACCTAGATCTTTCGTCTCAATTCTGACGATCCTCAAGGAACAATCACTGGAGCATCTTCGAGTGCAACGTTCGAACAATCTCATCCCCATCAAGGCACTGCGTGTGACGGACCGATGAGTGCAAAGACTGTCACGCGCGCTGGTCACCAGTTCTGGACAAGGTTGACCTTGCTCAAGAACTTGCACTTATGCATACACCAGAAGGAGTGCCCTTCGAGCCGCGCGACGCTAGTCCGTCGCGAGGTGTCCCACGAGACCACGCTCTGCATTCAAGCGCGTTTTCAACTCACCATCCGCATACCACGACACTGTGAGCCCCATCCACGAACACATTTACTTCGTTTTGTAATAATTGGCCTGTGCGCCTGAACGCTTTCTTCCGCCCTGGGTCTTCCAGACGACGCTTCCTGCTCAGCATCGTCCGCGAAAAGACGTCGCGGAGTGTGCACCGCTGCTTCTGCGCCGCGACGACTAAAGTAGGCTTCTTGGCAGCTGCTGCCGGCAAGCACGGCGGGCGCCGAGAGTCGGCATGGCTGCCCTCCTGACAACCTCAGCCACCTTGGCCTCGGTCGCTGTTCTGCTGCTCGCCGTCTACTGGGGCTGGCGGGGAGACCTCTCGTGGTGAGTTCAGCCACAGGGCGCGCAAAACGGGTCTACGCTAGTCTACACTCAGCCGCTACAATGTTGGAAACGCGTATACCTTTTGTGGACGGGCCGGTGGAGCACGATCAGGGAAAACAGTTGGGCTAGTTGGTGCGTTTCAGTAAATGAATGCGACATTGCTACAGTCGAAGGGCAAACTACGCAGGTGACGTCGAGCTCTATTGGAGTGACGTTTTCTTAAAAGCTTTTGAATCTTCATACCTTCACCATGACTAGCAGCTTACCGGTATCGCTCAAGAGGAAAGTATACAACAGTTGCATCTTGCCTGTACTCACCTATGGGGCTGAAACGTGAAGGCTAGCCTAGAGAGTTCTACTTAAGTTGAGGACAACCCAAAGGGCTATGGAACGAAAAATGATAGGGGTAACAATAGATAGGAAGCGTGCAGAGTGGGTCAGAGAAATAACTCAAGTTACCGACATTCTAGTGGAAATTAAGAAGAAATGGGCATGGGCAGGACATGTAGTGCGAAGAGGGGATAACCGATGGTCGCTTAGGGTAACAAACTGGATTCCAAGGGAAGGAAAGCGTAGCAGGGGGCGGCAGAAAGTTAGATGGGCGGATGAGGTTAAGAAGTTCGCGGGAGTCAAGTGGATGCAGCTAACACAGAACCGGGTTAAGTGGAGAAATATGGGAGAGGCCTTCGACCTGCAGTGGGTATAGTCAGGCTGATGATGATGATGACTTTGGTTGCAGGGGTCGCCACTTGCAAGGCCGCCACTTCGTGCTTGTCTTGGACTCTACGCATTGAACAAGTGGAATGTATATAATGGAGAATTTCCAAATAATTTTAGGTAGATTGCAACGAAGTTCAAATAATTTTCCTTTCTTTACCGTCTAGAACACCACAACATCTGAGCTTTATCAACGAGTTGGTTTAATACCCCACACAACTGCAGCTCAAGCTACTAACTTTTACGGCAATATAAATGCGCACACAGACCAGACTACCTTGACAACCGTTGCAGACACTCTGTCCATATCTGTATGTATACTTCCATTTACGTAAGCGTTACTACTCTACGCTATGTTTGTCGGAAGCCTACGGGTATGCGCGTTACTCGCACAATATTAAAACGTGAGCTCTAACATTCGAGGTGTAACTTCAGATTTCGCTGGCCGTTGCACAAAACCCCCTTCCCTTACGGCACAGTTCAGGCACAATCGAGAACTGTGGCAGATACAGCACCTTTGCTTCTTTATAAACCAGTTTAAAAACTAGGTTGGTTTGGTTTGTAAGGTATGACGTCCCAAAGCTACTCAGGCTAAACATTGCTTAGGAGAGACGCCATAGTGGAGGACTCCAGATAGTTCGACCACCTTGGGTTCTTTAACGTGCACTGACATTGCACAGCCCCGAAATGCCATTCCGTTTCGCCTGCATCGAAACGTAGCCGCCGGCGGTAGTGTTCAAACCCGGGTACTCTGGTAGAGTAGTCTGGCGTTAACCACTGCACTGCACCACAACGGCGGGGCACAAATTAAGCGTAGATGTCAATCGCAAAGCGAAACAGATACTGTGTCCTCCTTTCCTCAATAACCGAATTAGACAAAAATGTTTATTTGGTTTAGCTTATGAGGATTAACGTACCAAAACAACTGAGACTATGAGTTACACCATAGTGGAGGGATCCGGAAATTTGAACAACTCGGATTTTTTTTATGTGCATTGAGCCCACGGACACATCTGCGTTTCGCCTCCATCGAAACACAGCTGCCGGCTGTCGGCTTCGAACCCGAGAACTCCGGAACAGTAGTCGGGCATGATAAGTACGTCGCCGCAGCTGCGGGGAAGAAGTATTTTTGAAAAATTTCGGAATTTAAAAGCGCTGTCACCTCTACCTTTAGTCAAAGCTTGAGCCTCCCCCTAATTCAAAGCGTCACACCGTGTAAAACCTTGCTAATCCATGCAAAACCATGAGGTTTCGCTTGTATAACTATGTTCAAGCTATGTTTGAACTCCCAACGTTTTATTACCTCCCCTTTACTAATAACCCGTTACCAGCTTTTAGAGGTCCATGTAATTATTAGCACCAAGTTGGGTTTGCCACTGCAAACCTGTTGTTTCCAGTAAATCATGCCAACCTGTTTCTGCGATACTGCCAGTCGATAAAGTGCGCTTCATCTGCACCCATGCTTTTGTATGGAGCGCAGGTGAGGTGTAGGTACTCGTTTCTAAACTTTTTAAAAGTCCCAAAAAGTTCTGCTCCGTAAACGTTTGCGCCGCGCCCAGCCGAGTAAAGACGCTGCGCTTGTGAACATTCCCAGAGAATTAACCACTTAACGACCATTGCAGCCGCCTGTTATACGTGTTTTTTGTCTTCGCAAATCGCCTTTCTAGGATTATTTCGCTCTGCACAAGCTCTTCAGTGCCATCTTATTTTGCCCATATCACATAAACACATTTAACGAGTATACAAGACAAGCAGCTGCATACCACCCAAGATTCTTGAAAACGAGAAGCGTCTCAATCGAGTAAACGTAAAACGACCGAGTAAATTCAATTGGCTGCCACTGGATGTCCACAGCCATAGTCGCCAGCATGTCTTTATTCCTTCTAGACAAGTTCCAAGTAAATGGAAAATAATGAAGGGGCGCTGCGAGTGCTAACTACATCAAATCATTTTTACACATGCAGGGGACCATGAATTCGTACATGTGCTATTTTATTAACTTTCATACCGTGCGCGAAAACACGTTTACCGTGAACGTTGTGGGGTGCTTCGAATGCGCGAAGTCATGTGCGGTGACGTCATGACCCTGTCAACCAATCAGCATTTTCGCTCAATGCCAACTGCTCAGGCGCCGAGGATGGCGAAGCCGGCTTTACTGAGTAAAAGCGCCGGCTGCTGTTAGCGCATTATCGGGCACTCCTCACGTAGCTGCTTTTACTGGCTTTGAAAAAAGTCCCCAAAGTATAGAAACTTCCAAATGACAGCGTCGGTATTTCAGCGCAGCCACGTATGCTCCCACCGCAACGGTGCTAGACGCTCGCAGTCTTCGCTTGACAGTCGCCAGCAATTGAACTGAGGCGTTGCGAAAGCTCGTAGGCGTGCACTAAGAACATAATTAGAGTCTGAAAAGCACAAATGAATGGTGTTTTCCTACACAACTATATTTTCCGGCAATTCTAAATGAATTCGCCGGTTTCTTCTCGAAACTGCACTCCACTTCTGCGTTCAAAGGCGTCATTCTTTGCTGGAGTTGCTTGTTATGAAGGCCATTAACACTTGCCTGTCGTTATTGGGGTATGAAATGCAGTGTTGTTGGTGCGCGCTGCATTGGCTGATTAGGACGTGGGCTATCGCAGGTGTCGCTTTTGTTCGAACTCACTGGACTCGTTGCATCGGCGCCTCCCTCATTTGCTTGTATGGCGCAGCAACATTTATATAGAATCGGTATGGCTGCACCACAACTGCACACCATAACACTTTCATCGTGATTACATGTCCCAGTAGGCAGCATCAGTCATGCTTAAACTACGCTGAAAAAAAAATTATCTAACTTTGGCGGTAGTCGAGAGCTTATGGCTAACATTCGTGACAAAACGCGACCGTCAGGTGCTTGGCGATAAACAACCGAACATTCAACGAGGGCGTCATCACCATTGTCTTTTTCATGCGCTGATGCGCGCTTGAAGAAGAGAAGGGTCAACTTTGCGAGAGTGAGAAACGAAGTGCCGAACCAGACTTCTGTGGTCATCTGCAAATCACGCGTGGTCGGCGGCGCGAGTTCCGGCGTTCTTCAACAAAAATTAGACAAGTTCGATAAACTTCTGTCCATGTAACCCGTAATAAACGTTTATTTAAAACTTGCACTCTGACTTCCGCTCTTTTCTACCGCTTTTACGATAGCAAAACGAGGTTAATGTTCGCAGCAAGATCAACAAAGCGGGCACGCTCGCCTGTTTCCAAACTGTAGAGTTATCGTATCTTGTAGAATACTAATGTATCAGGAATGACTAGTTTCTAACGTACGTATGATCTAAGGCAAAACTCAGCGAACTTTCATTTCTGTCCTGTGTTAGCTCTGTTGGTTAACGAGGGCCTCGGTTCTGGAAGATGTCATTCACAGTTCTCGCCCTCCCTGTAGGATCCACGTGACAGTAACTCCGCTATATGGACCATGACGCTCATGGTTAGGTCGCACGCAGCATAAATACACATGATAGCGGTAAACTGCACGACCGCCGCTGCAGCTCCGTCAGTAGGGCACCGTAAGCGAGATCCGGAGGTCGTTGTTTCGGATTCCGCCAGAGCCTTTTTCCTTCTGCTTCCTAATCAGCTATCTTTCACTAATGCCGAAAGTTGGGCGAGTTGGTTAATATTCATGATGGAAAATAGCGCGAAAGTACACGAAGGACGGAAGGAAGTAAGACACGGACAAGCGCTAACTCGCAACTGCAGGGTTTATTGCTGAAGCACGCAATAAATACAGGTCACATGAAAAAAATAACAGAAAAAAACAAAAGGAGAGAGAAGAGAGAAGCAGCCTCCTAAATGGCAAGCTAGGTCATAACATAGGCAGTAACACACAGTAACACGTGCCACTCATTGCTGGGGTGGGAAGAAAGAAAATGGAAGATACACCTAAGTATAGATAAGTAAAGTCAATGTAAAGTAGAGGCTAAGAAATCAATTTCGCAATCTACCAAGTTAACCGACGGCTCGCTGACACACAAATTTTGACATTTTTTAATATGGTCTATCTTTCGACTGCCCAAGAATGGCATTTTAATTGCACATTTGACCCCCAACCCAACGGAAAGGGTGCTCTACTATCAATCATATTCATACCATCAACCAGGTGATAGAAAAATGCTTGGAATATAATCAGCCCTTGTACATATAGCATTTATTGATTACTAAAAAGCTTTTTACTCAGTAGAAACCACGGCGATCATGCAGCAATTGAGAAATCAGGGTGTAGACAAGCTGGAGGTAAAAGTACTGGAAGATGTATGTACGTATGTATGTATGTATGTATGTATGTATGTATGTATGTATGTATGTATGTATGTATGTATGTATGTATGTATGTATGTGTATGTATGTATGTATGTATGTATGTATGTATGTATGTATGTATGTATGTATGTATGTATGTATGTATGTATGTATGTATGTGTGTGTATGTATGTATGTATGTATGTATGTATGTATGTGTATGTATGTATGTATGTATGTATGTATGTATGTACGTATGTACGTATGTATGTACGTATGTATGTACGTATGTATGTATGTATGTATGTATGTATGTATGTATGTGTATGTATGTATCTGTGTGTGTGTGTGTGTGTGTGTGTGTGTGTGTGTGTGTGTGTGTGTGTGTGTGTGTGTGTGTGTGTGTGTGTGTGTGTGTGTGTGTGTGTGTGTGTGTGTGTGTGTGTGTGTGTGTGTGTGTGTGTGTGTGTGTGTGTGTGTGTGTGTGTGTGTGTGTGTGTGTGTGTGTGTGTGTGTGTGTGTGTGTGTGTGTGTGTGTGTGTGTGTGTGTGTGTGTGTGTGTGTGTGTGTGTGTGTGTGTGTGTGTGTGTGTGTGTGTGTGTGTGTGTGTGTGTGTGTGTGTGTGTGTGTGTGTGTGTGTGTGTGTGTGTGTGTGTGTGTGTGTGTGTGTGTGTGTGTGTGTGTGTGTGTGTGTGTGTGTGTGTGTGTGTGTGTGTGTGTGTGTGTGTGTGTGTGTGTGTGTGTGTGTGTGTGTGTGTGTGTGTGTGTGTGTGTGTGTGTGTGTGTGTGTGTGTGTGTGTGTGTGTGTGTGTGTGTGTGTGTGTGTGTGTGTGTGTGTGTGTGTGTGTGTGTGTGTGTGTGTGTGTGTGTGTGTGTGTGTGTGTGTGTGTGTGTGTGTGTGTGTGTGTGTGTGTGTGTGTGTGTGTGTGTGTGTGTGTGTGTGTGTGTGTGTGTGTGTGTGTGTGTGTGTGTGTGTGTGTGTGTGTGTGTGTGTGTGTGTGTGTGTGTGTGTGTGTGTGTGTGTGTGTGTGTGTGTGTGTGTGTGTGTGTGTGTGTGTGTGTGTGTGTGTGTGTGTGTGTGTGTGTGTGTGTGTGTGTGTGTGGCTGCACAGCAACCGTAGTTCAGCATTAAGAAAGTAACAAAATTCTTATAAAGAAGGTGTTAAGCAAGGAGGCACGTTCTTCCCAGTATAATTCACAGCTTGCTTAGAATAAGTATTCAGACTTGGCATGGGGAGCAGTTGGGGTAAGGGTAGATCGAGAATACCTCAGTAATCTGCGATTTGCTGATGACATTGCCTTGCTAAGTAACTAGGGAAGGATGAAAAGTAGAAAGGTAGGCTTGAAAATAAATATCCACAAGACTAAGGTAATGTTCAACAGCCTCGGGCAGGAACAGCAGTTTACGTTAGGTAGCGAAGCACTGGAAGTAGTAGGCGAATATGTCTACTTAGGACAGGTAGTAACCGCAGATCCGAACCATGAAAAGGAAATAACAAGAAGAATAAGATTGGGATGGAGCGCATTTGGCAAGCACTCGGAGATTATGACTAGCAACTTACCGGTATCGCTCAGGAGGAAAGGACAGTTGCATCTTGCATGTACTCACCTGTGGGGCTGGAACGTGGAGGCCAACCAAGAGGGTTCTACTTAAGTTGACAACGCCGAGGGCTATGGAACGAAAAATGGTAGGGGTAACATTAAGAGCTAGGAAGCGTGCAGATTGGGTCAGAGAAATAACTCAGGTTACTGACATTCTAGTGGAAATAAAAAAAAAAAGAAATGGGCGTAGGCAGGACACGTAGTGCGAAGAGAGGATAACCGATGGTCGCTTAGGGTAACAAACTGGATTCCAAGGGAAGGGAAGCGTAGCAGGGGGCGGCAGAAAATTAGGTGGGCGTATGAGGTTAAGAAATTCGCAAAGGTGAAGTGGACGCAGCTAACACAGGACCGGGGTAATTGAAGCATTATGGGAGAGGCCTTCGCCCTGAGTGGGTATCAACTGGTAGGTATAGTCAGGCTGATGATGATTATGATGAACACAAATTAAAGGAAATATATAAAACATGTACCGTGGTTAGACCAATAACGAATTGGGTGTGCAAGCACGTCGGATCATAATTTGACCTAAGTTTCCTTTTGAGTGGCAACGCACAACGCGAGAGAATTGCAGTTGCAGTGAGAGTGTCAGTGGTGCAAAGCAGGAGTCAGTGAAGCTGACCGCGGGGATAGAAACCATCTCGCGTCCATGAAGTGCTTTATTTCATTTCAAGGTTGAGGAAGTCTTCGCACAGGCAAATATCGGTGAAACTTGAGATGGGGTTTTCAGCCCTGGCGCACTAAAAAAAAAAAAATCATTCCGGTACGTTTTCCTTGGTTTTAGTGGCTGTTGGCATCTTTAGTGACTATGAGAAAATAAATCCCTCGTTTTCTTTGTATTAATTCAAACGTGAATTCTCTAGACGCGCATTTTCAGGTAAAGAAAAAAAATATTGGTTCAGATGCGTTCAGGTTCAGGAATCAGGCAAAATAGGACTGACTTTACCATGGTGAGCATAACTTCTGGTCATGCGGTGCACTGCGTGTTTGACTTGCATAAGGACGCTTGTGCAATACGGCTTGTTGCTGCACGCAGAGACAAAAGAACATTATGTTGTGTTGAAACAACGGTGTTGACAAATACAAGAGCAATGCGATGGACGCGTGTTCTGCCGCCTGGATCCTCTTGGCGCGTACGTTCATGCGGCTAAGAGACCGAAAGAACGCGAGCTGGCGTGCTGTCCAACTTTTCATGGCTACAGGATGGTACAGTCTTAAGAAACTCATTGCTTGAGAAGCGGCTGCGAATGGAACATCTGAAGAAGGAGCGACCTTAAAAGTAAAAAAAAAAAAAGGTTCTCGACAATGCCTTCACCAGAACTGCGTGCCATTGATGAGGCTTCTATAGCGCAAAGAGCTCGGGCAATTCTGTGTAAAGGGTTTCCGCCGTGAAGGCAGAGTGAGCACAGGGAACTGGATAGTTCTGCCCCCTCGCGGTTACCGCACTTGAAGAAATTAATTTCAGGTATTCCATGCTTTACCTCAGCCCTAAAATAGTTTTGCGACGTACAGGTGCATTGAATGAAATTACCGAGGCAAGATAAAATTAGCCCGCGGAGTCCACTGTTTTCTTTTGCTCATCCGTCCCTCTTGCGCGCCGGAGCAAGGCGAAGGAGCGTTCCGCAAGACAGGGAACAGGGTCCTTTCGTCGTCTTGTTCCTCGCTGCCCGTTCCGTCCGGACGCAGTGGCTCTTTGTTTAGAACTCAGCGGAGACCGGGCGAAGCTAGAAACCTCCTCGGCCGAAGATAGTCTCCGCCACCACTGGAAGAGTGCCAGTCGTTGGAGCGGTGGTTGTGGTCCGGGTGTCGACGGTGGCTCTTTTTCGGCCCCATCCACGCGGCCCGGGAATAGCGTTCCTCCGCGGTGTGTGTGGGCACGAAGAGCGCAAGGACTCGGCAAGGGCGCGCAATGCTGCCGCGTCTCTGGTTGTCACCTGATCAACGACCCCGGACGTGGAATGCGCGCCGCCGAGAGCGTTTGGCGCTCGCCGCCACCAGTCACCTCCCTCTCATCCTTACATTACGTTCGAGAAGAAATCACTCAGCAGATGTCGGAATACAACTGGGCATCCGTCTTGTTTGTCGTGAATCGCGCTGATGGAATTACTAGTGACTATATTCACTCGCCGCAGGTCGCAGTGATCGTACATGTCGTGCCTGCCCGTTTAGTTGATTTTGTGTAGAGCAGCCCTATCCTCTCTGCCCCTTCCTCGAATAACCTATCCATGCTAAATCAGTCTCACGCATCCTGTTATTCATCTATGCAGTTCGTTGTCCCTCTCACGCACCCTCCCCGGAGCACTGCTCTATATATTACCAAGGTGTCAGTTTCGTCGCCAGTCAGTTCGTGTGCAGTTCAACGGAATAAAATAGACAGACGACTTCCCCCCTCTCCTTGAGTCTACTTGGCAACAGCAGTTTAACGACGCCATAGCTCAAGTTCTTCACATTACCGAACATGACAAAAGGTAAATTGATGCACTGTTTGTGAAAAAAAAAAGATTGTGGCATTTAACCTCCCGTAGCGACACAAGGGCTATGGCGGAAACCACCGTGGAGATCTCTTTATTGATTTAGACTAGATGAGGCTTTCAACGCATTGCAAAGCATTATGCCGTGTCTATGTTTTGTCTGCATCGAAGTACGACCTCCATAGTTGGAATCGAACCCGCGACCTCGGGAACAGCCACTAAGCCACCGCGTCCTTCACCCGCGTTTTATTTGCGCAGTCTCAGCTAGTACTGTTTTTCTATGTTACAATTATGCTATGTCTTCTTTAAGCACATTAAGGAGACGTTGAGGACCAGTGATTGTCATCGGCCTGTATCCGACAACGTACCGCTCTTTGGTTACAGAGAAACTGGTCCGAATGCAGGGGATTATATAGCCTGTGGAAAAGAAAAGGCGAAAAAAGATACAGGTGTCGCTCTCACCGGCCAATTTAGCAAGTAAAATGCTTGGGTCGAAGCCGGTTTTCAGACGCTGATACCGGAGGCCGTGCTGCACTGCCAGTCATCTCAAAATTGTCGCGATCAGTCTATCTTGGTAGGGAGGCTACGCATGTTAGTCTATTGGCAGTACTAGTAATTTTTGAGTCCCCTTTTAACGGTGTTATATGCCTCTTTTCGGTTGTCGGGCAAGCGTCAACATAGCCAGAAAGCGACACAGATTACTTGCTACAGTGATTACGCCATACTGTACTCAGAGTACATCCTGTCACGAGTATGCCTGTGAACATCATTTTTCGAGTCTGTTGCCCTTCCATACCTATATCACTCTTCGAACATCACATCGAAGGCATCGGCACGCACAAATTGCTTTCGAGTTGGCATCGCTGCAGCTTCTCCGCGTACAGCCACCCAAATCTTTAGCTGGCCAGCGTAACGGAGACATTTTCTGTGATTCTGAGCATTGCAAAGGAGCTAACCTGCGAAAAGTCCAAGTATAATCAAGGGCTTACCAAACCCTTGCTTAATGTTGACCTGCGGGCAGGTTTTATCCACCTTAAGGCGCATGGAAAAAGCGACCATCGTGCACGTTAGTTAAAAGTTTGGGCGGCTGTACACTAAGTAAAATATACATCCGATTGCGCATTTTCTTTTGTCTGATGGAAATGACAGTAGCTGCTGAGGTAATAATTTCTCATATTATGACCGTGCAGAGCAGCGGAACGATTTCGTCGAGACAAGTGTGAAATGGGCGCAAGCATCCTTCGGATACTGATAAAGAAGGCAGTGCAGACTCCACTCGCAAGGTTATAGGAAATATTCAAACATATACTAAAAATGATCTTTTTTGTGATTTCTAGAACGCAGAAAGGGTGCCAGAATTGGTCATATAATGTGCCATTGCAGAAGACATCGCAAGGTTCTAACTAACTAGTCTGCCGACCTTTCATTTAAATGCACGACAACACTGCCTCTTGTCTGCCAGTGTTAGCAACCTTGTACGAGCCAAGCCACTTCTTTTCTCATGGGCACAAAATAAATAAAGAGAAAGAAAAACCACTTTTTGGCATTTGAAGGAAGCCCACTTGAAAGGAGAGCGGTAGGAGGCCAGCGTTCACCTTGGAACGAATTGAAAATCCACAACACAGAAAAAGAACACTCTTTTACAAGGGGTGAATGGCAAAGCTAAAAGCTTAGTATTTCGCATTCTGGGCAAGACCCGGAGATTGCAGATTTTTGGCTATTCTTCGCAGGAAACGACCTGGAAATGCTTTCCCGCTGAGCATCAGCTTAATTTTAACTGACGAAGCTGCGCTTGAGGCGCTAATATATTTTATTATGAATATGTTGCCCATACATGAACATCGATTTTAAATCGTATACTTAAATATGCGAAGCTAAAAAAAGTCTTTTTTTTTTTTTTTTTTTTTTTTGCAATGCGCACTGTCTTTCGAAAGCTGTGAAGTGCGTCTTGGACTCTTAGTTTATTTGTACTTTCGTACTGGTATTCGTATTCGCACTTGTGCTTTAGGCATCGTACTCAGGGTAAAAGGCATGTGGTGAGTAAAAGGATGCTATTATGCAGTTTTCCAATTTAAATTCTATTCTATTATGTCCTTGTATTTGGACAGCTGACTAATATATGTGCCAAAGAGGACACGGGATGAACAAAGTATAGAAAGATCAAAATTAAAATAAATTCAGAAGTCATTATATCAAGCCAACCTCCCTACCTTCTTTCTCTTTGGATAAGATAGCAATATACCATCACACTCCCATGCCTTAATAATGTCTGTAATTGATAGCTGTGCGCACAACTCTTCAAGATTCCCATGCAAAGACCCCCCCCCCCCCCCCCCGCCCCTCCTCCATATTCGCACTGTTTCATGCAGTCCATGCAAATAATCTTTTTACAACCTTAGGCTGGGCGCGAAATACAAACCGTTTGTATTTCGCGCCCAGCCTAAGGTTGTAAGCTTAGTAAGCTGCCATATCTCCGCAAGCGTTCTACGACTGCGTAAGATCTCCTCGTGTCCTGAACTTTCCGCACAGCTGTCATCAGAAACTGCCACAGTGAGAACTGGCGGCTTTTCTTTCTTGTTGACGGACAAGGATCTATGTAACAGCGCTTCCGAAACGAACTTTTATAAGGAAAACATTAGCAAAAATGACCGAGTGCGGCGGCGGTTACCACTCAGGTAACCGAGTGCATCACGCGTTTCCGCGCGTGCATATCCTTCGTGTACTGGTTCGCGACGAGGCCGCCAAGTGGCGTTGATGTCGTGAAAATACTAATACTATGAGCGAACTTGCAACTTGTTGCATGCCAGCGCTTTGTTCTGCTAGAGAACACCCCGCTGCGCTGGCTTAGTGACGAACACGGTTAAAGGTGTCAAGGAAAAATCAGATACTTTGCATTGGAATGTATTTTGAGCAGAATTTATTATTTTCTTTTCTTATCCGTGTTCCTATAGAAACCCCCCAGCCCCAACTACCGCCCAAGGAAAACAAATTACGTTTTGCAAAAACGCAGCTTATCAAATCACCCAGACACGACATCGAAGTCCTTCAGTCGACGGAACTTCACACGGCATTCACCATACGCCTACCTGCAAATGGTGCCAAGCAAAGAACTCCTCAAGCCTTAACATTCTGCAAGAAATAAACACAATATTCGATTGCTAGACCCTATTCAAACGTTGCAGTTATAATTGGAATGCACTGACCTGCGTACGTTCTGGAAAGAGATCATACGACTATTTGTCATGCCAGCGCTACCTGTAAGTTGTTATGTAAGTTGTTATGTGGTATTACATATAATGAAAGGTCAGATTTTTTAGCAAAATCAGCTCTTAGTGGACCTCTTGTTCCATTCATACCTAATACCATTTACTTAACTTTAGCACGATTTCAAAATTTCCAACGTCTCCATCACCTCAGTAACAAACCTCTCCTTTCTGCACCAGATTACCAACACCTCAGATGGCCTTGGCGTGGCCGCATGTGTGTTTCAAGGCTATGTGAAGTGTCTATGACTCTCTTGCGCTGCAGATTGCCGAAACTAAATCTGTATTTATGTCGCTCGGGTCTATCCGATACTAACCTTTGTGAGCCTTGCAAAGAAATTGAATATATACATCATTTTGTTTTTCTCTACTGCCAGAGGTTCGCATCTCTCCGCAAAATTTACTTAGCAACTTCCCTTTCGAGATTAAGCCTTCCACTAACCATTCAAGTTCTCCTCTCCTTCGGAGCAAGCGTCAAGAGATATGCCTTAAAACCAGTTTGCGATTTTATTCATGATTACATAATATCAACAGGCACAATATCGTATCCTAGGTACGATTTCATTACCTTTTCTTTTCCTTTTTGTTTTTTTTTTTTTCAAATTTTAGTTAAAGATCCATATTTATCTGAATACTCTAGTCCTTGAACATAAATATTTACAATCTACAATTCACCCTGGCCAATCCCCCGCCGTGGGTATGTGCCATTTTGTCTCAGGTCATATCATCATCATCATCATCATCATCATGCAAATGTAGATAATTCATCCATCTCCGAGACGCTCCCACTCTGAGAAAACCGTTGTGTGCGCCTTTTTACTTGAGGCGGTGTTGCTAAACTACACATAAATGCCGTCCCCTAAGATCCCGGTAATGCGACATCTGCGACGTATTAATAGCCAGGCACTTTATTTCAGTTCGCATTCTGCGTCCGATCTCCAACTGCCGGTATGAACCGTGTATTGACGAGAAGAAGAAGACAAAGGGGCGCGGCTGCTCGCTCACTGCTGCCTGTCGCGAGCCGGGGATCCTTCGCGGCCGCGTCCAATCCAGCCGGACGGGTGCACCCCGTCAAACCAAGCGGCCACCACCACCACCGCCGGACTCCGCGTTCCCCTCCCGAGACTTGCCTTGGTGCGGTCGGGGAGGGCGACTTAGAAGCACGCTGCGACTGACCGATCACTGACCACTCGCACGCTGCCTCGACAGCCACCATGAGTAACTCGCAGCAGAGGTGAGCGTCAAGCAACATGCTTTCGGCTTAAGTCGTCCGGTGGCACTGCAGACTGTCGTGAATTCCAGTAGATTGCGTAGACTTCATGCTACGACGCAAGAAACATCAGCTCGCTGCCCCTGAAATATTATCGGCCTTGCGACGAGGCCTTCTATGACACTAATTGCCAAGAATCTTTACGAAGACGACCAAGTACCGGGCGTTGTTTATACAATAGTTCTTAAAGTATATCACTGACAACGTTAAACTCCCTTAATGTGTAGCAAGATTATCGCTTTTTAGGCCAAGATAAATTGCAAACAAAGCACGCCTGCCATACAGATCGATAGCCTTTCACTGCAGCAGAGGCTGTACTAACGCAGAAGCTGGCTCCGGACAGTGGCATACGTTGCGTTCTTGTTATCGTACGCAGCAACTTGAAGGTGCGTCACTGTCAAAGTAGTCAACCGCAATAACGGAGTTTCTTCGGCGTGAGAAAAAAAAGAGACGGGGTTATCCATAACGTCGTAACCACCAAGCGTACAAAGGAAGTCCTTGTCCGAGTGTGCACCGTCCCGTCGTGATGAGTCAGGCGGCACGCCCTGCAACATGCGTGGTATAAGAGAATGGTCACGCGTGGCACTTGAGCCGTCTTCTCGCCTGCCTGCGCAACTTGTGTACGGTATTAAAGTATAGGACCTCTCTTTTTTTATCTTTTTATAGATCTATTTTGTTCAGTAAATGTTTTGCACATCCACACTCATCCCCTTACCTAATGGCTATCCACATTCGTCATGGGCGCCCTACAGTATAATCGCTAGCTGTCGAAGAATGGTAAGGGCCTCTCTCTCGCCTTACTATCGCTCGGTCCTAACCTTTCGCCCTGGTAGTGGTTGTTTCCAATCATGAAGGATCATCCCAAAGGGGACCTCTTCTCCGTGCCCTATGAAGCGCGCACCAGTTCACCGCAGCGGTGGTGTCGCGATTGAAAAGTCGGCTTTGTATACCTTATTTTTGACGATGTGAACTGACAAGTGTAGCTCTGAAAGATGTGCCTGAAAACGGATTCTATCAAAAAATGGCACTGCTTTATGAAAGGCGGCATCCTAAACTTTAATTGTAATGTAAACGGGTTTCAATTCTTTCAGTCGTTCGAGAAGTTTCACCCCAGGAAGCAAAACCTCTCGTGTTTAATTGGGCAATAAAAGTTCCTTTCTTTTTTCTTTTTTTTCACCAAGTACTATATCCTCGTTTTATCACACTTCGAGCGCCTTCTGAGGCTCTGGCTTCAACTTGACTGCAGCAGTAGTGCCAACAGCACCGGGGAGGACGATGCTTTCTAGAAGTTTCAGGATCTGTCGCTTTTGACGCTATTTCGAGCGCCCAAACGCTTTGCGCTGTTTGGATCAACTGTCAGCGGTCGTCGTCTGTTGCCTCCGTACGCGCAATGTAGGAAGGCGAAGTTCCCACAATAACGCTCTTCGTTTGTTCCGAAGTTTAGTAGGTGAAGGTCTCGCCTTACCCACCGCTCGCAGCTACCATCATCAATATGCTTTGGAAAGTAAATACATGCTTGGGCCATCCGCACCGGGCTGTTTTCGTCTATGATGGCAGGTAGCCAATGGGAGGTGAGAGCTGGCAGAAATTGTCGGCAGACGTCACTGCTTTCCTGCACTAAGGGGACACAAGGAGGCAGAGAAACAGCGCGCGAATCCTCGCCGAAGAGAAGTAACAAAGATGGGCGAAGAGTGATAGCTGGCGAGACTTTGTGGCTGGCTTGCGGTAGTTGGTTGTTCACTGAAGCACAGCCGCAACTGAAGAAAAACATGACGCACTGCCAAATTGCGGCAGCCTGATCATTACAATTAGGACGTTGTCTATACATTTCGCGCCATTCGCGATATTTTGTCCCCGATAGTTGAAATATGCGATAGTTATGTCAAAGCACGCTGCTCTGCAGGTCTGCAGCAAGTGTTACACTCAGATTCAACACTCAATAACGTTTGTCTATCATATATACCGCAGCGCAGGTTTTTCGCACATGATACTCGTGAACTCGTAGTTTAAAGTGCCCCTCTATTTTAATTTCTGAAGACTTAAGAGAAATAAGCACCGCAGGAACATCGTATTGGGACCCTAATACTAAACTATCCATACCAAACTGGAGCCCTAAGTTTGATAACCTCGAATTTGTAATCAAGATCACCTTAATCATCACATTTGCGGTGTCTTCACCATACAGCCGTCGACTCTCGAATTAAGGCCGTGCGACAAAACAGCACCATTGGATCTGTTTCTCGAGTGACTGCCATCTACTAATGAAAGTCTTGTGAAAAGCACGAAGTTCGCTTTTTTTTTTCTTCTTTTGATTCTTTTATTCGCCAAGTGGAGAGCTTTTGAAATTCGCTCAGGGCTATAGAGATAATCTCTACAAAACGTGTGTTTTACTACTAGATAGTGTTTCTGAAGGAAAATGAACCCATATTCGACGTAAATGCTTCCGCGCTGTATACCGCTTATCGCTCATCATGCCAGAATATGGTCAGATTTTGGGCGGATGAATACCTTCAAAAAGAAAAATTACCGGAGTCCATCACGGCCAGCTGGAAAGCGTCATGCAGCTTCCGTTCTACAAACAGTTTTGCACTTGTTGCTTGATATGCTTAGAACTTTAAAACATCGGTGGTATTCCTTTTACTGGTGGAGCAGAACAGTCTTCCAGACCTACACTCCTTTTCTTCACTGCACATTTTATCCCTGCCAGAGGAGCCGTCGGAACGAAAATACCTCTTTTCAATCTAAAGTGCACGTTGCTCCATAATCGCAGTCCTCACAATTTTAGTATTTTTGCTTCTTTAAACTTTGACCTCCAGGGCCGAATATCTCCTACGAATATCGGTACACTTTCTGTAAACGAATCGACTCGAGCGCCCATCTCATTCTTTAGATTAGACAAGCTGAAACCTTCTTACTAAACTGATATTAAATTAGTCGCTTTCTTAGACAAACACACACACACACTCGGCTGCTGTGGAATCCGGTTAGGTGATAACTGATTGGATGCCTCCGCAACGGTGTCGTGAGAATGGCGGGCACAACGAAGGCGTACCACAGGATAAACAGCCGTCGCAACAGGAATTCCATAATCACGATAGAAGCTCCCTCCAGAAGAAATAACGAGACAAGCAATCAGTCAGTTAGCCTGGTGTTTCGGCCCCCAAAATATTCAAGGGGAAATTAGGACAATCCAAGCAATACTATAGACGTCATCTTGACGGCGGGGAGGCAGAGTGGTCGTTGATTTTTCTTTGGAATGAAAGAAAAGATAATAAATCTCAATAGTGACTTTTATTTGTTCAGCATATGCTCCAAATTTGCCGGAGTTTCTGATCGACAGATTTGGAGCCTATACCAGTAGAAACATTTAGGAGTCTAGAACATCTGCCTTGATGCTAGAGGAGGGAGGAAGTGTCCTCTGTGCTATTTACTGCTTGTACAACGCGATTAATTTCCGTAGGCGAGAACACGGTAAGCCTCATTGATTTCAGACTTTCACCCGCTGCCTTAAATGCGGTTTCTCTTCTGGAATTCCCAACGCCACTAAAATGTGCGAATAAAATATCAGCTTGTTTCACACTCACACGCCGTTCGATTTTCGCAGCTTCCACGTGGAAGTCAACTCCCAGACAAATGTCAGCGTCACGCCCGGGTAAGGATTCCAGAGGGAAGTACGGCCTCTGTCGCTCCATCTTGCAACGAAGCACGGAAGAAAATTAAACGCTTATAGTTAAGGTTTTCAGTACTTAATCCTCCGCACCATTAGCAAGGTCATCCGAACACTTTCACACCCTGCAGGTACCCTTCTATCGTGACTATTTAAGGAATAAATCACGCCACTTAAAAATTTCGTAAGCGCATATAAACGTCAACTAAGGATTGCATCGCCTACAATCAAAGTTAAACAAAGGATAGCAGCTCGGTAGTGATTGCACGCACTGTGAAATTGTTCGAAGCGCTGGCAACGAAAATCGGGAAAGATAGGCTGATTCGCGCTGGACGTGTGATGTTTTTATTACTAAGCCAGCAGACGCGCAACAATAGCTGATTCGGGGTCAGTAAGCGAAAAGCGATGCACAGAATATAGAATAATATGTTCAAGGAAAGAAAAAAAAAAAGGGGGGGGGGGGGGGGGGGGGAGGGAAGCGCGGGAGCCTGGCGTTGTGGCTGTAATTAAATAGACAGAGAAACGGGCGGGAAAGAGTACCTGGAGGGAAGATTAACTGCCTAGTGCTGGTACTTTTGACATCTAACGTAACTTTTTACTCAGCAACAGCTCTTGGCAGCAGCTGGGAGCCTTTTACTAAAATACAAAAAGTACAGCGTCTATATATCTTCATACTTAAATGTCGTGCATAGTGTAACAGCTAGGTAGTACCCCTGACACGTACTCCCCTTAGTTCGAACGGCTTTTGTTTTTGAAGAAACTAAGCTGCCTTAATTTTGGGGAGAAATTTCAGCATAGCTCGCTAAATATCGCCCACTGAAAAATTGAGTTAACAAAATCAAAATTACGATGTTTATCTGATTTATCGAGTTACCATTGGATTAGTCTGTTACCAGTGAGTTGTGTTTCTAATTAACGAATATTTATTCAGCAAGTGGATAAATAAATAGATGCCCCTTGAAAGAGGCCCTTCTACCATTGGCATCGACCAATTTTCGTGAAGCCGGGGTTAATCCGATTAAGCCGTGGTTGCCACTATGAAGTCCCAGTGGCTCTTTTAGAGCGTCATTAGATTCGGTCGACGCTATTATCTGCAGGGCTGCCTTCGAGGGGCGAAAGCCGCATTTTTTTCTTCAGCTCTATGCGACTATAGGAGAGCCATTGGTCAGGTATCCAGCAAATATGAGTTCTTTGTTGATATAGCAACTTGACCAATCCATAATTGCTTAAATACAGTACTCCAACAATCCGTAACCCCACTAATGGAGAATGCGAACCGTAAAGAAATAATAATAATATATGAACCCACGAAGCCACACAAAATATGCTCGCAGTGACAACGTAGACAATCGCTTCTTATAGCAGCGCAAAGTAGAAGATATGCGATTGCACATGTTTACTGGCGGGGTGCGGTAACTGGAGACTTCGCTCTCTGCCGGAAAAGGCTCCTCACCAACTTACACCAACTGGTAGTGCGGCATTCACCGCGGAGGGTACTGGTGGAAAAGATTTGCAGCCGTTTCTGGCTGGCGCGTGCCCCGTACCCCGCACAGGCAGGGCTACAACCAGACGTTCACGCAAGGGGTCCGCCAGTCACCCAGCCACACGAGCACGATGTCGGTGGTGGCGTCGCCGACCCCGTTCGGTCCTCCGCCGGGCGGCTTCATGATGGCCGGCGCGCCGGCGATGATGTACGGCCCCCCGCCGGCCGCTCCATTCGGACCACGGCTGCCGCCGCCGCCGTCCAGCCAGTACGGGCCCCCTTTCGACGCAGGGGGACCACCGCCCTTCGGACCACCTCCGCCATTTCCTCCGTCGTCCTTCATGCCCTACGCCAGGTCAGGGCTCGTCCGACTCTCTTCACGGCGGCCCTTTCGCCCTGCGTCCACGTATTGTGTCCGCCGTTTCTAACGTCTCCCACAACTCGTCCAAGATCGCACATAGGCCCTTCTCGACTCCGGATGCCGCATATCTGCGCTTCAAGCGCACTATCGAATGAGATAACGCTCAAACGAAAGAAATTCAGAACTTAATACTGTCCCGCAAAGCTGTCCAAGCATATAAAAAATCGAATAGATAGAAATATTCATTTTATAGCCATTCTTCTTTGCGGGGATGTCATACACATGCCAGTCTCAACAAGCGAGCGGCGCCGGCTAGAATAGCTACACAACGCAGGCTTGGAAAGTAGCGTCGTTTTGGTTGAGTGAAGGATCCTATGGAACTGCTGCTTACTAATTTCCCCTGCTGCAAAAAAATGACGCACTCCAGCAGTAGTAAATCGCCCGCCGGTCTGCTAACTTTGAATTCGCGCCCATGCTCCTAGCAGCTCTTCATAAAGCTCACTATTTCATATATAGCGTCTCGGCAGCCCAGAAACGAATAATATAGTAAAAAGAAAGATGTAAAATAGTCTCCAACGTGCACAGACTTTCACTGTGAAATATACGGCTGCTTCAATGCGCAAAAGCAGCAAGACGCAATAGGTTTAGGATGTAATGCAGCGTCGTTATGCCGCGCACGATTTTCGCAAGCAATCACCGTGCATGTTGCACTCGAACAAAAAGTCGCCGCGCAGAAACTCCGCCTCGAACGTATTTGATGAAGCAATTACATTTTGTGTACACGTAGTACCGCTAGTGTGGGCCGTGTTCTACCGCTCTCGCGCTCTCAGAGACTCCACCGAGAGACAACAGCGAACTGCAGCTTGATCTCGAAGGGCTCCGCCCCCGCCGGCGAGGTTCCGCCGGAGCTACCGAGATTTGCGGCCGGAGCCACGGCGCGGACGGGACGACGATGACTACGGAGACAGGGGGCCTCCACGGCGAGGCGGCAGCCGGGAGCGGCGCGGAGACGACGGGCCTCCTCGGCGGCGGCGAGGACGGCGGCCGCCATCGCGTCGCGAGGAGGAGGACCGCGACGCCGAAGACGAGGACGAGGGCGGTCCGCTCGTGTCGCCGGCCGAGGCGGCTCGCCACGAGCCCTCGTGTCCCATCCGCAAGGCGAGCAGCGAGCGCACCAGGCGAGGCCGCCGGGATGAGGACGAAGACGAAGAGCGGCCGGACTTCGAGGAGGATGAGGATGAAGCCACCAACCGCCTCGGTCTCAAGAAAAAGAAGTACGTTCCTCCCCACAGAGGGCGCTACGCGCATGCACAGATACGAAAAAGACGCTTTCTTAAAGGGGCCCCCAATTACACACTTTCTACGCGCATTCTGTGTTGGTCAGGGGAACGTATACCACACAGCCGTTAAATGTGGGATCAGCCCCTGTCCAGCACACTAGACAAGGACATCGTACTGACTTCACAATCAGCTCTGTTTCAATTGCTAGGAGGATCATCACAGCTGGGGTAAAAGAACCGCGTCTAAATATGCGGCTACGGAGTATTTATTACGGGACCGTTCATTTTCTCCTTACTGGAAACGAAAAGAAAGCTTCCTCCTTTTAGGACGAGTTTCTTTAATCCTGCTTAATTTCCCCGGTGACATCAGCACAGCAAGCTTTTGCTCTATGGGAAGAGCTAACTTGTGTCAATAACACAAGGGTTTGAGGTGCCACTGTGGGCCTAGGCGACAGAAAGTAATATAGAAAACGCCACACTGTTGCCCTTTAAGCATATGAAATAGACCTTCTATTCGCCTTTATCAGCAGCTAATTCGCTTATATAATAGGTGCTGCCCTGCTCTATTAAGTCACTCATGGCGGCTTGTTTCATCATAGGGGACCCTAAATATCCATCCACTTGAGCTTGCCAGGTTATCCATAAAACGCTCGAACAGCGCCGCCATGAAGATGTCAGCCCGGGTACACACCACTACAGGTGGCGCATAGCACTTCCATATGGAATGCGAACGTAAGGCTTCAGTCCTGTTAATGTATCATGCTGCAGCCCTTGCAGCAGGATGAGGTTCCCTCCAATCTGCCCTCTGTAGCGCCGCTGCGGAAAAGCGGTACCCTTCTTTCCTCTGGCAGCCCCGCCATGGTGGTGCAGTGGTTACGGCGCTCGACTACTGCGCCCAAGGACTGCGGGATCGAATCCCGGCCTCAGCGGCCGCTTTTCAATGGCGGCGAACAGCAAGGCGGCTGTGTGCTTCGCGATGTCAGTGCACGTTAAAAAAACCTCAGGTGGTCGAATTTTCCGGAGCCCTCCACTACGGCGTCTCTCATAGCCTGAGTCGCTTTGGGACTTTAAACCCCACAAACCAAACCAAACCTTGCCACGGGCAATGGGCTTCTTTGGAAGCGGCTATGCTTGCCAATGCACTAGTTAAAACTAAATTAAGATGATTCCAGTTGAGGGAATTAACCTGAAAATATCTATACTGTACATTCAATTCGTCCGCTCTAGTAGCGCGTTTAGGAGAAAAATCATTCACGAACGACACTGCCAAGTGGGGAACTTTCAGTTTCCGATGTGTTTATGTGTTTTCATGATCGGTTAGCGCAGTGATTCAGGGCCCGCTTAAAGGGACAGTGGGAATGACCTCACTTGAATACTAAAAAAAAAAAAAAAAAAGTATATTCTGTATATTAGTGTTTGTCCTTTAGCAAAAGTCGCGATTCAATAGTTTTTCGGGCACTCTATTCATACTCGCAACGTCAACACCGAAGACTTCGTGAATGCAGTTCTATAGCGAATGACGGTGAGATATGCACGTAAGAAAAAAGACTTTCTAGACACACGTATTGGATTAGGCCAACGATTCTGGGCAAAATTACCGAGATCATTATAGAAACACGAGGCAAACAGCTGCGGCATTGCGTTGAAAAAAAAAAAAACGAGTATGATGCAATGTGTGCCACGGAATCTAAGCAATGAGTTACTGCCAGCAGATATGAGATGCATGCTGCGCCGGTAAGTTTGCGTTTTGAACGAATATTAGCACCGAAGAAGCAACAGATGCGATAATATCAATTATTATTATTATTATTATTATTATTATTATTATTATTATTATTATTATTATTATTATTATTATTATTATTATTATTATTATTATTATTATTATTATTATTAAGAATTTGCGATGCTTCAAGGAGGTGTAATGAAAGTAGTGTTCAGTAATGTTGCTACGAGCTGTATCTGATATTGTGCTGTCGAAGTCTTAAATTCATTCGATCATTCTTGTCATGAATTCGATTTTAATTCTTACGTGGACGCAAATTGTCCCAGCTGAGGTTGCCACTCGCAAGAAAATCTAATACCACAGAAATAGTGCATTCACGCAGCGCTCAAAGCGTGCGACTCGTAGAAATCCAAAGGAATTGAAAGTTGGGTTGGGTTGGGTTGGGTTGTGGGGTTTAACGTCCCAAAGCGACTCAGGCTACGAGAGTCACCGTAGTGGAGGGCTCCGGAAATTTCGACCTCCTGAGGTTATTTAACGTGCACTGACATCGCACAGCACACAGGCGCCTTGTTTTTCGCCTCCATCGAAAGGCGGCCGCCGAGGCCGGGATTCGATCCCGCGCCCTTGGCAACTGTAGTCGAGCGCCGTAACCACTGCGCCACCCCGGCGGGGCCGAATTGAAAGTGTTAGCATCGGTGTTGTGGCAAAACTGCAGAGAAGCGCGGATCGGAATAGATGGCATCTAGCCGGCGCGCTGGCCGACGTGTCTCCGTTAGTAAGAGTTTGCCTTTTAAACAATATATATAAGAGTGCTACAATAACGAAGTGGATGAAGACCGCCTTGCACAAACAACCTTGAGTAAAGCTGGGTTCCTTCGAAAAGAGAAAGTATGTAGAAGTTTGCCAGCCCTGAGTATGCCTTGCATCGGCGTGAGTGGGCCCTGGTAACGGTGGTCGCCTGTTGCGTGTGCTGCATGAAAACGCGTCGAAGTGTCCGTTCTCTTTATACGGCAGTGTGCCTGATAGATGAGCAGCAACAGCAATTGCAGCATGCAATACGCGCTCGGCTCTTTCTTCCCCGGCGCAGATACAGACTCGTTCCGGCCGACACGCTGAAGCGCTACATCACCGTCATCCAGAGGTGAGCGCGCCACCGGGCCCCCTTCTCTGAGACCGCATTCGCATTGCTCCTGCATTCGCATTGCTCCTCCTCCTCCTCCCCGAGAGCTCGGAAAAAATGGCGGATTTCAAGATTTGGTCCGAAAAATGTCCAACCTGATTTCCCATGATTAAAGTTAGAGCTTATCTATTGCAACGTCGAATGCTTCAAAAGCTGTTCGTCGTATCGTACGGTTAATCCCAAAGCCAGCCTCATATTTCGTGGAAATCATGTGCAAAATGTAAATTTATATCACTGAATATTTGAGCTTTAATTTCATGCTAAGTCAGTAGCGATACCATTTTCTACAGACGCCTACATTTCGAAAAGCATTAGCGCCCCGCGTTGTGACAGCGCTTGGAGTAATAAAACACTATCTGCCGTACTTATTCAGCATATAGAACACGTCGCAGTTCCTGTAGAAACACTGACAGGGAATTCTAAAACATGTTAAGTTTCAAACAAGATAAAACAGGGCGAGGGGGGGGGGGGCAACAAGCTTTCTCTTAATTTATTTTTGGACCGGGCCTTGCTCACTGTTAATCCGCCCCTGACGCGCAGTCCAAAGGTCGAAACCGCTTTCCGCCACAAGAAAGGAACAATACTTTACATGTAGAGTAACAAGACCATCTATCTCAAAGGCCGCAAGCCTTGTACCGCAAAACAAGGATAACTAACTAAAAGCATGATAGGGTAAAGTAAAACTAAACTTGCTAACCTTGATCTGCAGCAGGCGTATATAGTTCAGCACCTTAGTAAAACTATGGAGGGAGTGCACACCCAGTCATCTTGGATGCGAAAGGTCCTGGTCGCTTCAGTCACTTTCTTCGCCATCTGATCTGGACGCCTCACTAATCTCAAGAAACGAAAGAAGCGCGATCACATTTTATGCGACAACAGTTCTCGCCCAGCAGAGAACCTGGCGTGGTCAGTGACGTGTCGAGAAATTCAAGATAGGGAGATATGTTCCCTAGGGAACATGTAACTGAAATCGATTAAAAAAAAAAAAACAGATTAACCCTGATGATGTTGAATCATGACAAACTTTATTGTGACACTCTAGAATGTAAATTAACTGCGCTGGAAAGAAAACTGGGATGAGATGGCACTCGAAACCGGCACCGTGTCGCCACGACTCGCAGTCTTGTGCACGTTACAGAAATATGTAACCGATTACCATTGCTCTATCTGAAATGCAACTGGTTACAGCGGTCGACTAGAGCACAGGAAAAGGAATTTAATTCTTAGAGAACAATAATCAATTGTTATTGAGTTACTCATTGAAAAACGTGATGAATAGGTTACAAACTTACGCAAAAATGAAAATAATAACAATTAATCAATTACGTACAACTCCGGCTCACGCTACTCTGAGACACGCTACTCCTGGTCCATCGAGGCTTGCTCGTTTGAATTGGTTAAAGATGAGCACTTGAGTTGTGGTGGTCTGGTGGTTTGTGTTTGTATTTCAGTATTAGTTATACACACAATGAAACTAAAGCGTCTTGAGGATGCAACAATCCGAATATGGAGCGCTTCATCACATTTTGCCATAACGCGAGGCCCGTACATGTCCTGTGTTGCGTGCAATGTGCCCCTCGGCACCGGGGGCAATTGCACGCTCGCAATGCAACCGGACTACCCTCGGCCGAAGGCGTCCATCGTCTCGCCCACCGCGCTGTACAGGCGGCCGGTTCGCCGTGGTATCCGGTAACCGGATGCGAGACGAGCTCTCGGCTCAGGTGCGGCGATCACGAGAGGAGCGCGGCGATGGCTTTCAGCGGCGTCGCTGGCCATGAGTCGAAGCGGCGCTCAAAGGCCAAGTGTGGACGGCAACCGAAACACGTCACATCCTCTTGCACTTCTGCCGGCTTTGAGAAGCGGGGCGTTGGCATGTACGGAGTTTGGCCAACGTGTCGTCTACCTTACAAAGATCGTGCGCAGAAAGGTGCGACTGGCCTACACCCACGGACATTGAATTTTCTGTACACGGACCTATGTAGTTCCTGTAATAACTTGGTGTTTGTCTTTTGTTCCTTTTATTTATTTATTTTTTGCATCCCAAATGCGCGCCTATACATATCATAGACAATGTAAAAAAGAAAATGCGCGTAAACTATAGATCGGTTTATATCCACACTTAGCGAGGAGACATTCATTTTAGTTCATGATACGCGTTTTACTGTTGCAAGTGGAATCTTACAGATGCCGCCGGTAATAGACGAATGCGGCCCTCACCTCGCCAGCGAGTATACGTCGACGTTTTGTCCTGATGCATGATGCAACTGGCCGGTCTGAAAGTCCACAACATTGCATAGTCGAGTCCTCATTGGAAGCCGTTCACGGGATATGATTCTGTGGCAATGATATCCACAGAGCGTTCGTTTGAAGCCCACAATGACAGGTTTCGGAGGCGCATGCCCCTGTTTTCAAGCAGTCCACCCCCGAAAAGCCGAGCACCAGGACTGGGAATAAGCTTGCATTCATTAAAAAAAAATAAAAGGAAGAACAAAAACGACGGGTACCCGACCAGCAGTGGGAGTCGAACCGACCATCTAACAAAGCCGAGGCGCGTGCGCACTACCTCAAGCGCTGTAATAGCGCTAAGAAGGGCGCGCGAAAGCCTGCAGATTCATTTGGACATTGGCCGTGGTGCGTCAGAGGGTGGCATCTCTACTTTCCTCTAGCATGTCCTGTATGCAAACGGCAGGCAAACGGAGAGCAAATGTTTACTTTTGTTCCTCTCGCCGACCTGGCGCCCAAGCAGTGCACGCGCGGCATTGTCGGTGGAAGCACGTACTCTTCAACAGACACCGACTCGGCACAAATGTAAGACGCTGTGCCAGCACATCAAGAACCTCAGTAGTTAAAACGTTATGTGCTCTTGACTAACACACTTTCAAAGTCGGTGTGTGTGCGACAGTTTTCAGGAGGATGAAGTCACTTCATGTCACCGTCAGATGTTTATACGCCATAAAAATCAGTTTACGCATTGCCAAAAAAAAATAATAAAAAATGAATACTCAAAAGCGGTCATCAGAAGACTGCCTACCGGCGGAAGAGGAAAGGCTCCGAAGGGAAATTAATTTTCTGTAATTTAGACCCTATATAAAATCAGTTTCATTTAAACAATAACTGATATCTATTTAATCACTGCTGTTGGTTCTCGTAATATTCCAAGGCAGTGCTTCGAGAGGACTGATAAGAACGTTATTCTAGCAGCCGAATGTGTAAAGAACTGTATTTAAAATCAATGATTAATTATCTGATTCAGCTCACGTAAAGATAAGGTAGGAAGCCTTGGTCTGTGCTCAGCCTTTTTCTTAATCACTAATGGGAGGGAAAAGTTGGGCCCAAATTTGCGCTACGTCGCGGGGAGTCTCACTGACCCGTAATATTGGTCGCGATCATATCTAGGCTGCCATCTTGGATTCCGTCTGGCGTTTTTGATCGTGCCAGTGAATGTAAATATGACCTGCCGCTTCCGTGGCACGGTAGACAGTAGTCATAACGCGAGACCCTGCTTCGTCTTTCCGGCCGTCATCTCGATCCTGACTGCTTCTGTCGCGACTTGCAGTGTATCGTGTTTGTGGGCGAACAACCAGGTTCCCTCGGCGCGCCTGCCTCACAGTCGCAGTTCGCACTAGTCGCAAGAGAAAAATGCTGGCATACAGTGTTGACCACAACATGTTTTAGAGTTTCAATACAATGAAGACCTAAATCTATCAATATAACGTGTGTGAGTATTGGCAGTCCGATGACTACCCGTAACCTGGTTCAGAAGCCGGTGCACGAAATTCCAAGCGTTGTCGGTGTGATTTCCGGACACTGAGAACCGTCTGGCGATTGGGAAATTCAAATTTGGCTTCATCCGCAATCCCGGGCCCGTTCAGAGGGTACTCGTGTACATTTACTTGCCTAAGCTGCACTGCAAGCACGCCCACTTTGACAATGCGTGCGGGCTGCGCTCACCTAGCAAATTGTTTTTCCGCTGACTTCAATGTATGGTTCGTGCAGTTTCTGCTACATAAGTAAGCGACCCCTGCAGTCTACACTTGGGAATTCAAATTTAGAATAAGCGGTTAAACGTTGCTTTTTATTTTTTTATTTTTTCTGGGGTTGGGGAGGGGGAGGGCGGTCCAAAGAAGATTGCTGACGCCATTTTGAATGTTGGACTTCAGTCGAATTCAAACTAAATGCGCATCGAGCGACGTCGGTTGAACGGAAATCGGTCGCCAGACAGGCAGGAGGACCGCCGACACTCATACTTACAAATTCTACATTACTACTGCCGCTCTAACTGTGAGAAACAACCGAGCAGCTTAAAATAGAACCAGAAAGCATTGTAATCTGTAATCGCTGTCTGCCAGATTTTTATCCTGGATTCATTAACGCTTTGCGCCAACACTGAGTTCATATATTTCGTGCCAAGATGCTTGGAAGGATCGCTGTGTGCCTCCTTATTAAAATAAGAGCTTTACATCCATTTGGAACCGCATTGTTGTCTCACACTCATTACGAAAGTCAGCGCCTTCTTACTTTTTTTCCGAATATGTCGGTGACTCCATTTTTTTTTTTTTTTTTTTTTTGAGGCTTGCAATTGCCTAACCGTTTAATGCACTACATATACAACGACGGACACAGCGGTCTCGTAGTTTTTCCTTTCAGCACGGTGCACGTAACGACTCTATTTCTTCGTGGCGAAGATAGAATCCTCAATGTCGCAAATAGTGTTGTATTTTATGGCGGCCACCGAAATACGCAAATGTTCCATTAAACGTACAGGTTCCTGTCACGTCCTCCGCCGTTCTTGCGCACTCGCCGCTATTATTATCACTATTTTTTCTGGGTTTTTGATTCCATTGTGCACTTCAAAACAGTGATTATATGATCGATCGGACATTTCCTAATTCTGAAATTTGAAGGTGGCGCTTTGTACCATTTGTGGCGCTTTGTAAGAAACCCTACTTGCTCCTTTAAATTTCATGATTCGCATTAAACACTAGCCAGAATTGTCTTCATTCAGGTCTGCATATACTATTGAAGTCAAGAAGTGCAGGAAGCTGAAAGGGTTAAGGGCGGCGAAAATACTGTAGAATATCGAGACGATGTAATTCCACCGACCAGCGCTCAGAAGTTTCTCTGGGGCAGGTTAGTCTTCTCAAAACACAACGTCAACTTGTAGCGGGGATGCAGAAAACAAGAGTCTGCATTTTCCTTATGAACACCAGCGGAGCAGAAAGAATATATATAGAGGTGACTTGATACCAGAGGAGGCGTGAGATAGCTGCCGGAGGATGATGTACGCTGACGCCATGTTGGCTGACACGGAAGGCTCCAAATCAGCGATCAAAGTGATGCGGAACTGTTGATGGTGTGAGCAATAATCTGCTCTATTAGACGCAGGAAACTTTACGTAGAGTAATGGGGTCAGTGAGCGGTGATCCCGCAGCTTGACAGCATAGAATTTTTAATTAAAACAAATGCGTCACAATTTTCGTCAGCTCAGGATAAACATAGCAGCATGTGTTGCCTGTGAGTAAGAGCGTAAGGGATGTGCTGAAACCACCGCGACAAACTCCCACAATTTGGAGTATATTAACTAAAAACAGATCCACTGCACGTTACACTCGGTTCGATTAAAGAATGCCCTACGGACCAAGGCAAAATAATCGTTGAAGGCAAACAATGCGCTCCGACCAAAGCTCGGCCTCAGCACACCAAGACGCCACCTCCTGGGAGCACCGATTGGAGTCGCGCCGCTAACACGTAGCTTTCCGCTGGACGCCTGGCGCAAGCCGCCCATGGCTGGGGTGCGCTGCGCTCTGCGGCGGTGCTCTTCGTGGCTGGCCGGCCGCCCTGCGGGTCTGGACCCCGCGATACGCCGCTGCCACTTGGACCGGTGAGCCGGCGCTCTTCAAGCACTCCGCACAGCGCGGTGCTTTTTCCCGCGCAGCCTATTTCTGCTCCCTTTATTGTTGTTAGAAATAGCGCAACGCTCAGAAGCCCCCGAAGCTGGCTTCCGTCTCGTTTGACTGACCTTCGACATGGACTCGACTGCGGTTATTTCCTGCGCATTCTCCGGTTGCACCTCGCTCCCGCTTCGGTTAATTCAGTAATCAGTCTGTCTCACTCATTTTGCTGCACCCAGAAGCTCGGGAAAACCCATCTGCCTATAGGCACTGCACGGGTAGCACTTCATACACTCTTGCTGCGTAATCTTTTGATATCACTTCGCTCGCATTATCTAGATAAAGCGAAGCATGTGCACTGTAGCGACCAAAGATGGAACTCACACTAAAACGGTAGTTTGTGTTCGCTGAGTGCACCTTGCGAAGAGGCTCCATCTCCCCATTCATTTCATTCGAGCACACCGCGTATCGATGATTGATGCAAACGAGAATTTTTTTTTTTTTTTTTGTCTGCCTTCGTTTCTGGTGTTCTCATTTTTACTCGAAGTGGCCATCAGAAAACAACCTTACTTTCATGTCCAAACAAATTTTGGCCCGCAATCGGCGCGAAGCGTGTGTCCGAAAAGAGACTCCCTATTAAATCGGCCTCTACTCACCTAACCCCTTCCACCCCTCGGCTTTCCCTCCGTTCTTGCCGCGTGTTGTCAGACAATCTCGCGCTCATCTCCTCTTCCTCTCGATCTGAACTTCGAGTCATATTCCGCATCCTCCGAGAGAGTAGCGCCCAATGCTGGGCATCGATTTTCTAACACGATTATAGCAGCAAGCTGAATTCTATGGGGCACTTTTTTTTTTTCTTTATATGCACGTAGCCTAAACTCGCTGTTGGTTCCCGCTCTTGCCGTTTCTCCCACGTCGCTCGTGCGCACCGAGGGAAGCCGTGCGTACAGAAGCCGTGCGTACATTGACGCCACCCACTGCTGTGCGCGCGCTTGCCGATACGAGGGGTGAAAAAACGCGGAAGTTCGAAGCCAAGCGGTTGTTTTACGCGAGACCACTTCGTTGCGCGGGAGTGGATCCGCACCACCGCTGAGTCCGCGCGCGCGGTCGGCACACACGGCTGGATCGATCGTTGGCGCCATCTTGACGCCGGCGATTCGGCGCACGCGGAGAAGACGCGCTGCCCACCTAGCGCGAAGCGGATGAGGATTTCTCCTAACTCCCTTCTTGTTCAGCCGCTGCACTTTGCTCGTTCCCTGATGGGCCACTTAAGTAGGCGAGCGTGTAAGACATGTTTGCGCAGCTCCCCCGATGAGGAGCCGTTATTAGCGAAAGTCAACGCGGCTCAAAAGGGAAGCCGTCGCGCGGAACACCGCACTTCGCGAGCGTCGTTGCTACTAAAATCGTGAACGAACAACCTTCATTGCATCATTTGCTTGTTATTTGTGGTTCCCTTTTCAGGCACTTAGTGCAAGCAATGAAAGATACCTCTTTAGAGGCGCGTTGAGAGATAAGGGTACGGATAGATACCCGGTACCCCGGCACTGTTTATAACAACTGAGCGACTGATCCTCATCTAAGCACAGCTCCAGAAGCGTAACATTAAATTCGGAAAAAAAAATAATTCTTTCGAGAGTATGGGGGAAATTAAATTACGATTTTTTATTACATTCTACCTTATTTCAAAACGCTGTCTGTGCCTCCTAAACAGGGCGCTAACACGAACGTTTCCCGCAGTGTCCTCCAATTGAGTTGGCTCCCTGTTTAAATTATGGCCTCGTCTTGCGAGACTAATTTTACGCGCTGCAGGATTCGGCCGGTGTTCCTCCCGTGTCGTACTGCGGTGCACATAGCAGTTCCCCGCGGCGGTGTTCCTTAACGCCCTCGTCTTGCGCTCCGCGAGTCTCGCGCGCCTCCGCGCTGTCTCTCTTGTCCCCTCTGAAACACCCTCTCTTCCCCGACGGCGAAAACCCGAGCCGTGCCCGCGGTCCAAGCTCCTTGGTGTCGGCTGCAGAGCACACACCCGCGAGTGGTGAGGGGTAGGAAGAAGGAGAGAGCGTCTTCCCGTGATCCTCCGTGGTGGCTGCCCTCCTCCTCCCGGGCCCAGGCTCGGCTCCTCTCTCCGGAGCGGCGACAATACCGGCGCTTTCTTCACAGTCTTCCCACCGCTCGGGTAAACAGCGCACTCGCAGGAGCCAGTTCTCTATCCGCTCTCCAAGAAGAGGTCAGTCTCAAGCTGTACTTTCACTAACTTGCACCGTTCACCCCTAATCTAATTCCCCTCGCTCTTCCTACGGCCGATGCTTTCAAATGCTATTGATTCCTCTTAATCAAAGGACTTTATTGCGGAAAATATCTTCCCGCGCCGGTGATGTTAGACGCTTCCTACCGATGCGAGCCGGCAGTTACTCTTGTTTGCCGATGATTGTGCTGGAAACGGTTGAAAATGCCTACGTTCACGTGGATGTCTCAAAAGGGTTATAATTCTGGAGAAAGACTATTAATATTTCTTCGAGATTTTCGGTTTGCGATAGGTTTCTGTCAAAAGTTGCCCTGACCTCGAATTCTCAACGGGAGCGGGCGTGACCTTGTCTGCCAGCTGAGAAGCAGACCAGAGAGTGTCGCCCAACGGTGATGACCTTCCATCAGTGTCATGCCGAAATGAAGCTGAATTTCAGCTTTTTACATATTGCAGCCGTACGTTCTTCGTACTTCCCATCATTGACTATGAATTTTTTTGTCCTTGAAATTTCGCACATTATCTGGATTTTTTTTTTTACGCGTGCGATCGTTGTCTCTTGTTTCATTGCACACTTTCAGAATCCTAAATTCTGGCAAAATCAAATGTAAATGCACGCAAGGGTTAGCAGAAAAATCTAGGAGGACGCTTAAGCTTAGCCCTCAGAGTAGACACGATAGCGCCTGAAACACCACATTTGTAACAGCTATTTGTATCGCATTTCTTGTTCAAATCGTTTAAATTTATCATTACTGTCTTCTCAGTGCCTCAACATAAAAATTAGGGGGACGCTTGAGCTTCGCTTGTACAGTATATAGGTGCGATAGCGTCTTCAGCACTATCTTTTCATTGGATGATTATTTACATTTTTCTGTTTTGTATCATTTAAATTTTAAAAATAATTATTACTGCCTTCTCAGCGCACATTCCAAACACGCGTTGGTAACTCGTGCGCTCCGCAGCGCTTTCAAAAGGTGGCCCTCTCACACGCTTGGTACCAATATATGGAACCAACATATGTATCTGCACGAAGGGACCATTCCCGAAAAGTGCGTGAATATGCTTGCCGGATAAACGTATTTACGAACAGCTTCTTCCCTATAACAGTACATGAGTGGAATGGTTTACCTGAAGAAATTGTTTCCGGGACCCCTCCGTCTTCTATCCGGGACCTGAAGAATATTCTTTTTTAATTGGTTTTAGCATTGCTTTCAACTTCACATGTCTGTATTTCCGGTGTCCTGTTGTGTGGGTAAGTGATGCAAATATCTAGACAACTAATTGTATAAGTACCGTTTTATTTTTCACTGCTCGTTTCATGCCTTTCAATTTACAGCTGAATTTGTATTATGTCATCTGTGCACCCATATTGTTTTTTCTTTCCCCCTACACTAATGCCTGCAAGGGAGCTGTAGGTATGTAAATAAATAAATAAATAACAAATAAATAAACGACCCTTTGAGGCCCATGCGCTAAGTGCCAGTCTGGCATGCAGCGGACCTAGGTTTCGAACACCTATAGCGAAAAAGCTTATTTCATTGAATTCCATATTTTTCCGACACGTTTCTGCGTTACGGCGACAGCTTTTTGGCTGAGCGAGCCCTTCGCGCTATGTGTAAAACATGACCTAGCTCTCTGGTGGATGTTTTCCAACGGTAGATGCAACACCTGGTGTTTATTTGCTTTTTTTAGAGACCTCACTTTCAAATATTCTACCGGCAATAGCCACCAGCGTTAATGCAGCACATAAGGTAGGCAGAGGCGGATGGGAGTAAACTGACCTCTTCTCGTTTTCGCATGATAAGCAATGAGTTCCGGTAGGAAATATTTACAACGTCCGTGACGCAGAAATCCGAACACAGCTGAGCTTGGCAAAAGAAGCTCTGTCCAGCCCAAGAATGCATTTTAGTCCCCTCGCGACGAAGGGAAGGGGGGCAAGCATTCCGCGGGTCGCCGCATATTCTGGGTAGCGTAGAGGTCCTTCCGAACACTCCGTTACATGCTCTCTTGTTAAAGCCCCTTGCATTCCCGACGCTTTTGCCGCAGGGAAAGTGCACGGAGAACAGCGGCCGAGCTCACCGGTAGGGTCTGGTTGCAATGGGCTCAACTTCGCCAATTAGGTTTCGCTGCGACATAATCTGAATTTTTACCCACTCTCTCTGCTTAAACTGCTTCAGCCGGAAGGCAGTTCACTTCGCATCATCTAAGCCAGCCTGGTAATAACTGCATCCTAAAGCACGTGGGAACATTGTCTGCATACCTTGGATAGGCAACGTTCCCAGCTTCTTTCTGGCTCGCTTCTATCATCGCTTTCACACATCGTGGCGAAATTCTTCCCCGGCAGCAGGTTGTTGGAAACAGCCACGCGGGTGGCAGAATCACTGCACTCCCGCCAAGCTCTACATTAGAGCGCGGTAAACTTCAAGTATTTTTATTTTATAAAAAGACACTGGTTGCAAAGCGCCCAAGTAACGCGAGCAAGTCCGAGCCTGAGCTAAGAAAGGAAGTTATAGTAAATCAAGGGATCATCCGTTCACCTGCTCCTCCTCGCCGATTTCGGCCGTAGCATTATACGTTATTGCACTGGTCTGGGAAAAGCCTGTCCAGCTCAATCAGCGACACTGCATGCTCCCTTCTGCTATTCCGAGGGGAGGCAGCCTGTAGGCTTCATTCAGCGGACGTTCAGTTCACGCATGCCCTTCCTCACTTCCCTCGCATCTGCGGAGTTGGCGCAGGCAGCTAACGTAATTAGTTACCGTGGCCTTGGGGATTCCGCCGAGCGCTCCTGTCGATTTGGTTAATGCGAACGCTTGCTCCAGCGCAACTCTGGTGAGAGGAATCTGCTTTTCTGGAGGTCATTTTTCTGCTTTACGATGCGTTACGTTAGTCGCGTTAGTTACAACACGTAATAAAAGTGACTGCAGGCAACGAGGCATATGCTGACTATATACGATGTTAAAGGATGAAGAAATAATGGTTAAAAGTGAGCAACTGAGGGCTTGATACTGTGGCAGGCTCAAGGTTTAGGCTATCATGTTCTTTCGAGAAATTACTTCAGTTATTCTGGATCGCGCAGTAAAAGGGTTTTAAAACGTTTTTCTGAAGCTCAGATGCAATACTTGGTACGGTCAGTGTGCACACTTCTGAGCGTACCTTCAATAAGCACAGGCTACCAACGTGTCTAAATACATACGGGAAACACGGATCCGATGCTAATGAGCAATTATTCCTTTATTGTAGAAAATAATTCCAAAGCGAATAAATACCATTTGTTACGCGATTAGCTACGTTAAAAGCTTCTTTAGATACACAGTGCAACTTGAAGAGAGCAAAGCGAAAGTATTCACATCAGTTAGCGGCGCATATTAGCTGCAACAAGGCCTCCATTTAGCAGCCGCACCATCTATCTCTACTGTCCTTTATTTTGTTCATCTTGGGCTATTTTACTATTTATGCTATTTTACCTTAAACGTAGCCAACACAGTTCTTCGGCGATATTTTGTCACTTTGAGCGTTATTCGATAATTGTCTACAAAACATATTAAAACAATGCAGAAACGTGAACCTAACTTAGACACATACGGTAGATATGGGCTTTAAAAGGTCGCAAAGCGGAGTCTCGTAGAACGTAAACCAAAACTATGAAGGGTTAAGGGGAGCCTCGGTGCATTAGCCAGCGTTTCGAGAAGAGGACTTGTCCGCATGGCGAATTCCTATTGCACGGTTGGGATACAGAGGTACGATGAATGCGAAATGATTCAAAAACTGTCCTCAGTAACCAAGGTGATAGCAACTGCGCACTCTTTGAGAACGGAAGTTCGTTTTGTGTTGAGGATCAAATAATAAAACGAGCGCTGTTGTGAAGCCAGCAGGCACTAACTCGAAGATTAGCCGCACTTTTTCCTCTTCACCTGAGCATAAGAAAAGAAAACGCCGACACTCGCAATTGCACGCCGCGAGACAAGGCTAGTTCACAAAGAAACGTCGCAGCCGTAATTAAGTGTTCCCGCAAAGTAATTACTCAGCGAGAGGAGGCCAGAATAATGCCCAACGTTGCCACCGCGACCCGGCCAATAGGTAGTACTGTGCACAGTGCACTTGGGCTCCACAGACTCCCCGCTCGTCCCTTTCGAAGTACGTGTACCTTTTTCGCACCCCTGTATCTTCCTGAAGCGCACGTCAGCCACGGAACATCGCGCGTGCCTTGATGAGAGGCCGACCGCGCACACTGACCCGGCTGTACTTAAAGTACTGCGCGAATATGATTCCTTTGAGCAATATCCTTCTAGGACGCGCTTCTGCATTATGCGATAATTCCCGCCACCGCTCTCACAATTGCGAATTCTTAGAGTTATGAACAAAAAGATAAATTTAAATCGTAATAATAAAATACTTCCGAAAGGAACGGTGCACGCGCCCTTATTTAAAGCATACATCTCGCGGCTCGCGACAAAGCCAGTTTTGTTGCGGCTGCAGCAAAATTGTGCAGCGTTATAGAAACTACTATTGTTATGGAAATAAATTCCGTCACTATTATATAAAGGTTACTCTCTTTACGCCAGTTGGCTCTGCAAAGTGGCATAAAAGTTTATGCTCTTTGAGCGAAATTTTATATTTGATTCTCAACTAGAAGGCGACTCGAAAGTGCCTCATCTTGCAGAGAAGCACACGTGCATGGCACAACGCAAAATCACGCATATTGACTAGGTTCGCATGTAAAAATCGCATAAAAATCAAAAACCTGCAAGAACTTCACCATTCGTACAGAGGACCTGCATGTCGAATCATGGTGCGGCGTGCGGTTGCTTTTTGCCCTCTTTTTGCGCTGCCGATGTTCGGCACGGTAGTCATGCCAGTCTGAATACGTTTGTTGTTTGGTTCAGGTCAAGCTAAAAGGGCAGCGCTAACACTACCACCACCCTATTAATAATATAGTCACTAAGCACTGGCTCCGGATTTCGTTCTATGATTGAAGACCCGTACATCTAAACATGGATAAGTTAGTGTTTAGCACGTTCTTAGTTGACAATTTTTGGCACACATTTATTTGTCGCGCGCATTTGTTATCTTTCTTCATTGACAAGGCGCTCTGTGGGCGACCTTTACCGTCGTAAGATATCGTTTCGTCACTTCGTACAATATTTTTCTCCTCACTCACACTGCCATTACGTATCCCCTTCCTGCATCTCTCGTGCCAAGCTCAACTTCTTAACCTACTGTGCAAACACGTCGCACCTTGGCATCGCAAATAGCCATTGACAGGCATGTCACAGGATGTTAAGGCGCTTCCGCCACTCTGCTGATACGTGGAGTTGACGTATTTCATGCACAGAATATGGATGTCTTCGATGTCTCATATCGTCGCGCAAAAGCTGTTTACACTGGTGTCTCGAAAACGCCGTTGCGACGTGTGCACTGGCGAAGCATTCGGTCTGACTTCTCCGCATCGCTCTCTCTCGTGCAGGGTCACATCGGACACCAAGCAGGAAGAGAAAGCCGGCAAGGAGAAGGAATCCAAATCCGACAAGATGGTGGACCAGGCAACCCTCGACAAGCTTGAGGCTGGCTTCAAGAAGCTGCAAGATGCCAAGGACTGCAAGTCCCTCCTCAAGAAGTACCTCACCAAGGAGGTCTTCGACAAGCTGAAGACTCGCAAGACCGCCATGGGCGCCACCCTGCTCGATGTCATCCAGTCGGGTGAGTCATTCGTCCTCACGTGTCTTATGTTCTGGCTCACTTTAAAACGGCAGGGTATCGCAGCAACTGCTACCAAGCAATAAAAAACTAAGGTCTAAAAGTCCCTGCAGCTGGTCTCCTATTGGCTGGACCATAAGTTCTCATTTTGGTCATAACTGTGATTGGACAGTAGCATAAGGGTGTCTGTTCATTCTCATGCGCGAGCTATTCGTGACAGTGGTGTTACTTTGAAGTTATCTCGTCAGTCTCACGTTGCTCTCAACAGTCAGAGCCCTGCCATTCCTGAACAAAAATTTTATGTTCAATCCTTCACGCGCCATTTTTGCTTCGAGCGGGTTTACTGATTGCCGATTACAAGATGCTGAAAACAGGGTATTATATAAACGAATGCCACAGCAAAATGACCATGGGTTAGGGCTTTCCTAAGACCAAATATCTGTTCTTGTTTTTTAGCCATCTCAAGGCACAACTCTTGTTTGTCTTACTCCTACAAGTTTGCATTGCAATTACTAAAAACATTTGTAACACCCCTGCAATAAATGATAATAGAACAGGCTTGCCCTGAGCTGATAAGCAATGAAAACAAACTATGAGCGGGAAGCAAATACCACGACTTCTTATTACCAATTTATTGATCACTATAAAACCTCGTCTGCTAATCTGATTTGAAAGCCGATTTATGCCGGCAGTTATTTGTCTAACGACGGTTGCAGCAAGCCCGAAGACAATGTCGTCGCTGATTACGGCAGGAGAAAAAATAAACCTTGGCCCAGGACGAAGGTGAAAATGCGTATCACGCCCCTCCCAAAAAAAGAACAAACAATAATCTCGGATGAATTAGAACAATAACGCAAACAAATGCTAATTCTAAAACGCCCTCTCAAAACGCCAAATTTCGATTACAAAGATGTGTCCCACTTTTTTTACCGCCATTCGGCCTCTTGGAGTGCAGGCAGAACATCTGCTCGGCGTTCTGTGGTCGAAAGTTTGGTCGTCACATCACTAGTGGGAAATTGGCCGACAAGGGACTATTTTATAGCGTCTTAATGCGACTAAGGCTGTGAGAGACGCCGTAGTCGAGGGCTCAGGAAATTTCCACCTCCTGGGGTTCTTTAACAGGCACTGACATCGCACAGCCCGGGCTTTTCGCCTCCTTCGGAAAGCGACCGCCCGGAGCCGGGATTCTTTCCCGCACCCTTGAGTACAACAGTCGAGTACCCTGTCCACTGCGCCACCGCGGCAGGTCGTTGATGTATGATTCCACAAATGACCAACAGTAAAAGTTTACGCTTGCTTTTCATTTAGTTTTATCAACACTTCTACGAAAGAATTTGATGCAGCTTGCTCTCAGATCTAATTGCGATTATATAGCAGTTCTGCTCCCTAAAATATTTCTCATCATTGCTCTCTTTAATTGCCTCAAGTAACGCCACATCCAACCCCGCCGGGGTGGTGCAGTGGTAAGACGCCCGACTACTGTCCGGAGTTCCCGGGTTCGAACCCGACCTCGGCGGCTGCGCTTCGATGGAGGCGAAACTAAGTGGCGTCCGTGTGCTGTGCGATGTCAGCGCACGTTAAAGATCCCCAGGTGGTCGAAATTACTCCGTAGCCCTACACTACGGCTCCCCTTTCTCTCTTTCCAGCTTCACTCCCACCTTCATCCCTTCCCTTACGGCGCGGTTCAGGTGTCCACAGAGTAAGTGTGACAGATACTGCGCCTTTCCCTTCCTGTGAACCAATTATTATTGTTAATTGCGCTTAAACAGTCATAAAAATGAAAACGGTGCGCACTTAAAGCCTTTTGAGCTAGTCACACGAAACGAAAACGCTAGCGAAATTGAATTTAAATTGCAAGTCGAATGAACATTCCAGTGAACTCGAAAGTATAATAAAAAAAAAAAGAGAGAGAATGCGAGAGAGAGAGAGAAGAGCCGACTTTCTCATAACAGACAGTTTTTGACATTGAAAAAGCATTGCACTGCCAATGGATCTAAATCTGTTATTTGCTTATTTGTTTAGTTGTTTATTATTTATTCAGTCACTCAAAGGTCCCCTAGTATGAGAAATTACTGCATTACTGCAGCCTGTATAACCCCTCCAGCAGGTGTCGTTTATAGTTGAAACCATATGTTATATTCTTAATTTACAAAAAAAAAAAAAAAAAATCACTATCGTGCGCGGGTTACAGCACTGGATGATGCCTCACGTTACGTCTGTGAACAAACGACGCGGTTCTCGCTCTTGGCAAGGAAGGAAGAGGAAGCTTGCTAAATCATGCGAAAGGCTCTGCTAATCGCCACCAATCCTCAGCGATCCGGCTATGAATGAAAGGAGACAGCACCTCAACACTGAGATGCGCACGCTCAATTCAGAGCGCTCCTTCTCTCCGCGAGTTCACGGTGCCCCAGAGACCTTAAAAGAATGCCGCTGGCGATGCCTCCGCAGGAATTATTACAACATCTAGGCTCGTACTGTCCCATTAGAAATTCTACTAGGATACTGTTTTTCTTTAGTTAAATCATGCGCCTTTTTGGAATTCGAAATACAGATACCGTACAGGTATCTTACATGTGTTACTTTACAGCACCTACTCATGTATACCTGAACTTGTTTCGCTAATGTTCAGACTCGAAATTAAAAATCAATCTATTTAAATCTATTGCTAAGTATTCGGCCATATGTACGGCACACAGTCCCTCGACTCGTGCAATACTGCTGTCGAAATTGCGCAGTTGGATATCTCTGCGCACAAACTTCTATCTCGTCCTAAAAAATAGATTCAAGTCACAGGAACTTCCCTGAACGAAGATCAAAACAAAATATGGCATCTAGCAAGCCTCGACCGTATGATAATGGCTGCGGCTAAAGGAAGTGCACGAGGTCGAAATCGCAACTCAGATTCTGGCTAGTAAGTTTTGCCCCTGTAAAGCTTGGTTTACTGCAAACACATCGTTTTAGTAAGGAAGCCCACCCTCGTTTAAAAAAAAAAAAAAAAAAGAAAGCATGGTAATCACGAGCGTCAGTCTGCATTCCACACGTTCTTTCGCACCTCTCTTTTGTTACACTTTCACTCAGGATTTCCCACTTGTATTTTTTCACCTCACCTCTCCATTTCATCCTTTCTATGACGTTTCTTTGCATCGTTTTTTATTCGTGTATTCTCAGCATTCTTCCCGTTTCTTTCTGCTTTCGTGGCCGTTTTCAATGCCCTTTGTAGGCTGTACACGGCGCTTGGCAATAACCACTCAGTCGTTGTGGGCAATAGCTAGGCTACATTAAAAACAAATAAAAGGTACGTGGCATAACGTGCGGTAAAGAAAGGCCAAAACGTACCGAGTCGGTTTCTCTTATGTGCTCACGAGAAGCCTTTTCCTACCTCCTGCACAACAACTAAACTCTACGAAGACCACGCTCAGCGGTTGCGATAGTGCATGTCTACGTGAGTTTGAGAATCCCAGGCTACTATGGGAGCAGTCTAAACCTCGACGCGCGCAATGGAGGGGGCGCGCGCATCGAGACCCCCTGGAGCAATCAGCGCCCTCTTTGGAAAGAGTCGTAGCACGGAAACGTGGATGGCTGAGTCACTTCGCTGTGAGATGGCGTTCATGCAAGAAATGCTTCTTTGCGCCAGGTTCCATTTAGTGTTTGTTCTATCGGCTCAATATAGCTAAGCTGTTTTTAACTTAATTTTTCTTAATAAAAGTAATGCTTTGCGATGTTAGTGATCGCAGAAAATCAAATCGCAGCGTATATAAGAACTACTTACGCAGTGCTAAAGAAAATACGTTGTGTTACATGCCACGTGTCGTTCGGTTTCAACTTGAAAAGTGAATTAGCAAAGTGCCGCGGAGGCGCTAGCTGAAACCTGTAATAAAATAAGAAAAAACAACGTAATGAGGCCAAAAACTAGGCTTCGGCATCAATGCTCAAAAGTAAACGCAGCATCGCCAAAACCTCTGCTTGTCAGTCTGGTAACAGATAGCTTATTTACGCAACAGGCTGAAACAGAAGTTTGCTTCAGTTGGTTACGCGTTGCACATAAACAGCGCAAAACAGGTCGGAAACATGGGAATAACGTAGAGGCGAACGCTATTAACCGGCTCATTACCAACCTATCGTTATCAAAAATTTCCTTCATGCATGCTAGCTCATACACCAAGCGACGCGGCTTATTATCGCGCCTTATTTTCCAGGTAAATCCGAGAATCGCTAGCGGAGTTATCGCAATCTCGCAGCAAGTGCAGCCTAAACGAAAAGTGCCGACAAATGCCGTTAAGTGCCATTTAGGATCTCTAAGCGCTGCTAACAATACGAAGCACAAAAATATGGAGAAGCGATACTCACAAGACGATGAATTAAAGCGCCTCGAACCTTTCACACCATGTTTCGCCTTTTGGCGCTGCTAGTTTAAAATGAAGCAACACAGGGACCCACCTAGCCCTGTCTGTCTGTGGTACTAAAATTTCCAGTTAGGCCTATATACCGTGTGTGTGATTTTTTTTAGAAGGACCAAAATTTAAAAAACAAAAGAGTAAATGTAAATGGCTTTAGATTTATTGCAGCCTTGGGGTTATATTGGCTACGACGGACACCGGGTAAGAGACCGAATGTTTCAATTAGCTCTCTAATTAACTAAATAAGTTCATTAACTTCCTATTTTTTATTATTTTAGGCGTCTGTTAGAAAACTGGAGCTCGTCTTACAAATAGCACAGCCGAACTAAGAATTTTCTTTATAAATTGTAAAAAATCGTAACAAAATGTAGAACAAGTCCCTTTATTTTTTTTTATTTTTTTGTCGCAGGTATGCCACTCCCTTCGTTATCGGTAATAAGCATCGACTAAGTAAGCCTAAGCAAAGTGGTCTGAGCGAGCAAGCACACAGAAATCGGGATCGAAGACGTTTCCCGGAAGCAAGAACGTGCCCCTCCCCGGCAAAGCACGCACACACATGCGGGCGCGGTATTCGGTTGCAGGCCAAAAGCGTCTCGGCGCTTTTATACGCCGCTCCCGGCAGCGGACGAGCCCTGCGCAGTGGCACAGCAGGTTGCGGGCGGCTATTTCGAGGCCCACTGCGGCTTCTCCAAAATAAGCGCCGCTCCGGCCACAAGGCACTAACTTCGAGACGGAAGCCCAGACGATCCGCAGTGGCATTTCCTGTCGAAACGTTTTGCTTCATTTTTCATCGGTCCCTATTTCCGATCCTTACTCCCCATCTTGTTTAATTCTTTCCCCCGCAGCACTCCGAGTTAAATGAAGCAGCCGTGACAGCCAAATGAGCCGTCCCGCTCACGGAATTCTCTCCGTGCTAGTGGGGCGAAAATGCGTCTTCTCCGTTGTTTTTGTCACGTTTTGTTTACACCACGCTCGAAGTGAAAGTCCTAAACCTGAAATGTTTATGGAGGCCGAGATTCAGAGCCAGAGGCCAAATACTTTCACCGAAGCCCGTCTTTTCGCATCCTGTATATTTCAGTTACCGAAATGTCACCGTTGTCGCACGCGATCCAATTAGAATTGATCGATTATGGTCGAATGAGATAACCCCTCTCTCTACTCTCTCTAATCACCCAGTGGAGACAGTTTCTCTCTCTTTCTCTAAGCTCTAGAAGCTCTACTCTCTCTCTCTCTCTAAGTGTCTCTCCTCTCTACTTTCTCTCTAAAGATAGAGGCAAGAGAAGGAAGGAAGGAGGGAGGAAGAGAGTAGACTCTCCTCATCACCGACTATCATTATCTATCATTAACTATAACTATCGGTCACTATATTCCAGAGCTCCACCGATATCACGCGGAATCTCGCGAACTCATCTCGCGCACAGACCTCGAAGACAATTTCTGAGGACGCCACTCATGATCTTAAAGACTTTCACCCTAAAACCCTAGCACCGGTTTAAGCACGCTTTAGGTCCGAGCTTTAATGTCGGAGTATGGACAGGACTATATTCTAGCGCCCGATTTAATAAAATCCTGAGCTTTCTCGTCCGATGCAGACAACCGCCCTACACTCGTGATAGAGGCATGAAACGCCACCTCAGCCTCTGTCTTGACATTCGGAACAAGTAAACCACAAATGTCAGAGAGCACGAAGGCAGTTTTTTTTTTTTTTTTTTCTCATGAAAATGGTGCTCCGTACTGGTAGCGACTGTGTGCCGAAGACGATGGGCTCCTTTTACTACGGCAGTGCGTGACGCGCGGATTGAGACCGCATTGTCCACAGACGCACTCGCACGTCACCGTGCCCTTGACATGTGACGCTTGGTGCCGCGGCCGGTTCGATTTCTGTCCCATATTGGTGGACCGCTTTTTGCACGCCAGCCTCCGCTCGATGAGGCAGACTTGGGCTGCCCTTGACGCCGCGTTCGATCGTGCCGACGTGCAAGTGTCGAATGTCTCGCCCATGCAGTTGCTGCTCCCGGTTCGCTCAGTTCAGCTCGCTGCGAACAGCGCGTGTTTTAAATGAATGCCCGCAAACACAGAAGCGGAATCGATACGGTCGCCGCACAGTAGTTCAGTGTGCTTGATCATAGCAATAAATGTATTATGTGTAGTGCAGATGCCTTCTTTAGCACACGTTTCTTTCCTTGGAGCCATAAAGTCAGATGAGATGAAGTCACTCGGCAGAAGCGAGAGAAATAACATTAGTATTGTGCAAACTTCAGCAATGAGTAAAGCGATTGTGCCGGGCGTTTCAAGTTATTCAATACATTTTAAAAGCCGCTTTACCATTCCCGTGCTGTTTTTTCAGGTAAATATTACAAGGCGGACATAAAAAAAGCGTAGAGTAAAATTTAAATGCGAGTAATTAGATAAGGTCAACTAATCAACATTTTAATATTTCGCCTTACGAAGCATTGAATTGTGAAATTAGACTCATTCAACAATACAAGTCCAGATTATAAACTTCTTATAATCGGCACCATGGTTCGAAATATCAAATGCGAAAAATTGTGAGACGAGTCTGGTTTGTAAAATTTTTCATTTGACACCGCGGTTTAAAATAGCGAATGTGAAAAAATACGCTTTTTCAAGCTCTTCAAATTGATTCACCATGGTGCGCGTCGACAAATTGAGGCCGCCTAAATAAAACGGAGATACAGTTTACGTCTTTCGTGACGTAGAAGATGTTTCATGGTGTTCCCGCGATAAAATCATTAGCGATGATACCATTTTAGCGATGTCCAACCTTGTGCTTGGCGCATCATGGCCTTAGCTGCTTATGCGCCGTTAAAACCAACATAACACAACATTTTAGCGGTGCACACTGGCGTATGCAAAGCCAATTTAGTGGCTATGAAAAGCGCATTTTTCACACTCGATATTTCGAAACACTATGCTGATTCAGAAACTATAAACTGGACTCCCCTTCAGTGTTGAAGCCTTTGGTGTGCCCTATAACCGAAAGTAAAAATTTTATTAGTTATTTCAACAAACCGCATTTGTATTTTTGTTCATTGCCGTGGAAGTAATGTCCACCTTGCAGTAAAATAAATCTACACAAACCGCAGTGGCGTATGATTCGCAGCTTTTCAGAGAAATATCTGTTTAATTTTTAACGCCCGCTAATATACATGAGTGCACGACGGAATAAATTAGCTTAAGTGGTAGCCTCAACAATTTCAAGCAAAGGGCAAACAGCGATAAGAAGATTTAACCGTATCAAAGAAAAAACAGACAAAACGCAACACTTCACCTAAACATTGAGAAACAGGTTCCAAATGTGTCCAGCATAAAAAGGCACGTGCAACAATACGAATAACCCGCTTTTAAAGGAACAACAAAGGTTAAAAAGACAAAATGTGGCAATCGAAAATGTTCGCATGATATATTATATCCGTCGACTCCCGATTTCAGTCAGAGCCATTTACATTACCATTCGTAAGAAGTAAGGCACAATTAGCTCTTTTTGTCTCAATTTTTTTTTTTCAATTGTTATTTCGCAAATGTATGAACCCACCTGCTATGGTCTTGTGTTTAAGACCGCAGTATTTATAAATGAATAAAATATATAAATACTTTCACCTGCGATACCTCTCAGCTTTCCAGCATCCTCAAATGGAATTCGCCTAGTAAAACGCCTGTGTTTGCACGAACGCGTCAGCTCGCTTGCACATGGCTAAATAAAAACAGACTGGGAGCAACGGCTGTTCCTGAAAACTCGTCTAGCCGCATGTCTAACACCCACGATAGAAACACGGCAGGAAGCTGGTGTGATCCTTGACACAAAACAAAGTGAACCATTTTTGCGGGAAATGCCGCCTAAGTCCACTATCCTAAGGCGGCTAAGAAACTTAGGCTCCCCTTCAAACTATACTCACCTTTTTATTGAGCCATACCTTAGAAGGTGGCAGATACAGCCGACATTCATTTATCTAGGCAATATGTTCTTATTAGTCCAAACTCCTGAATTTTCATCTCAGAGCTACGCTGCCATAAAACTACGTGCATCTTGAAAACCGCATTCCGACATCAAGCCGTTAATGATCTCACGTGCCCTGAAACCAAGTGCCCAAGGACGGGTCTGTGAGAGGCGCGTGTTCTGCTCCCGCACTGCGACCGCCTTCTTCGGCTTATAATTCTTCTTACTGCACCGCTTCCCATTCGCGATGCTTAAGATTATTCATCCTTAAGTTTGGTTTCGTTTGTGGAGTTTAATGTCCCAAAGCGAGGGAGGGAAGAAGTAAGAAGGGGAGGGGACGAACGAGCGTGCGTGGGAGGTTAACTGATCGACTGGGTCATCCGTCCATTCCCTGACTGAATCTTTGATTGACGCAGGTGTGGAAAACCTGGACAGCGGCGTCGGCCTGTATGCGCCGGACGCCGAGGCGTACACCCTCTTCGCCGACCTGTTCAACCCTGTGATCGAGGACTACCACGGGGGCTTCAAGTCTACTGACAAGCACCCACCCACCGATTTCGGGGACATGAACACACTCGTCGACCTGGATCCCGAGAACAAGTTCGTCGTTTCCACCAGGGTGCGCTGCGGACGCTCCCTTCAGGTGAGTAGCCGATGGTGCAGGCAGAGTCACGTAGCGACAGCCCCGAAACGCTGATAGCATGCACCTCAGTCCAATTTCTACCTCACACATTGTATCTGGCGTGGATACTTGGTCCTCAATGCTTCCTGACTACTTCCCACGCGCCAGTAACTTAAAGCATCTTTCGTTCATCCAGGTTGCAAAACCCTGATGTTTGTTATGGCCATTAGCCCACTATTTCATATCACCTGTGAGTATCCTCGGTCGTCAACTCTAGTTCATCACCTCAGTTTCCTCAGTTTCTTAGCAAGACAATACCACTAGCCGATCCGGGTATTCCTGAGGTATTTCTCCAAATACCTGCTTGTTAGCTCTAAAATCTTTACGACCGTTTACCAGGAGGAACCGCGCACATAATACATCCTGAAGTCTGACAACCGTCAAACATGTCAGCCCATGTTCAGCAGGACTGATGATGAAGTTGCATTTTAATGGCGCAATAGCAGGTATGTTCGAAATGCGCCATGCAACGCCACTTGTTTCTTTGCACAAGTTGGTGTCAAAGCACATTTTCCAAGCCCATTACCCCAGAAGGCCATCAGGTTAAGGAAAAGCTTGTACGTGTTGTATGACCGGTGGGTGCCCGTCGGCTCTGGGGATCAAACCCTCCACTTCCCACTTGCAAGACGCATGCTCGAACAGCCAGGCCACCGCTGAGGTTCCGACTTAAAACTCGATCGAAGAAGTGTCACCAATCACCGGTACCTTAAATTTATTTGACTCAAACCTCCGTTTCCCCGCTGTGTACTATTGAAGTTTACGTGCCTACTAAAGCCACTTGCTCTTACGGCCTCGAAGCAACACGAACCACGGGGAGAATTGTTTTTTCTCCCTTAATTAGCAGTTCAGATGAGATCATCATGGCCCCATATTGGCCTATTTCCTATCGGTGTGAGCGTACCGATAAGAGTCAGGCAGTGCAGGTTGCTGCACACCTTCAAGGCCAAACATTGACCATATGTGGCAAATAGCCTAAATAAGTCCACTACGCGCACGCTACTGGATCGCTGATCCCCTTCAAAAGTACACACTACAAACTTCGCGCAACATGTGCATTGAAGCCAGGCGTGATTCAAGTTCGCACGAAGAACACAACATTGCAGGCATCTTCCTTTGTCTTTTTCATTTCGTCGTTGCGCGTCCTTAAACTTGTTTTAATGCTAATTAGCAATATTGGTAGCGGCGTTTACACTAGATAAGACTGCAGGGGTCAAGTGGTCGAGACGTAAAGTGCAGCATTTCGTACGAAACGCGCACGTGTTCGAAAAAAAAAACTTGAATCTGCTCGATGCGCCTTACGGATCTGCGGCTCGTCCTGCGGGCACCACTACTGTCTCAAGTTATCACACCGAGGTTTAGCCAGAAGCCAGAAGGATATCATGGCACAATATAGTGCTCTATTTAACAAAAGCATGGCCTATGTGATGTTATATAATATGAGAGTGGTGGTCTACTCTCTATAGAAAGAATTCTCAGACTGTAATAACAATTCCCACGCTCTGCTTTGTGGCAACAACTTGACGCGATGTCACAAGAAACGCTCTGGCTCCGGCCATGCTTGTACGTAAAGACATTGCGACGACGATGCTTTGTGCACTGCAGAGTAAAGTTGATGAAAACAACGCCACTGAAGCGCCGCAATGGCACCAAACTAAATGCAGATTTATACAAAACATTGAGACGTGCTTTCTTCTTCTGAACCTTCCAGGGCTACCCCTTCAACCCGTGCTTGACCGAAGCCCAGTACAAGGAGATGGAGGAGAAGGTCAGCTCCGCGCTCAAGGCCATGACCGGGGAGCTGAAGGGCACTTACTACCCTCTCACGGGCATGGACAAGAAGACGCAGCAGCAGCTCATCGACGACCATTTCCTGTTCAAGGAGGGCGACCGCTTCCTGCAGGCAGCCAACGCGTGCCGCTACTGGCCCACCGGTCGGGGCATCTACCACAACGACAACAAGACCTTCCTGGTGTGGTGCAACGAGGAGGACCACCTGCGAATCATCTCTATGCAGCAGGGCGGAGACCTTAAGCAGGTCGGTGCCCACCTTTCCATTACCTTTGGGACATAACCAAACCATCTAAGCAGTTGGTTGCTGTCTTCGGTCTGTGCTCTTTAGGTTACGCGCCTTGAGACCTTTGACTCCTGAGTGGATGGTGGATGGATGTTATGAGCGTCCCCTTTGAAACGGGATGGTGATAATCATCACAATGTCCGACCTTTATTTATTTTTGCTTTTTAACTTAGATAACCCTACAACTTTAATGACTTTACTTTTTGACCCAGGCTATCTATAACCGTGTTTAATTTCGACTTAGCTTCCATACGTCCCCTTCCTGCTCTTTATCCACCAATCCTCCAAACGTCTCTTGCTAGCCTCTACTGCCGATTCGTTCACGCTTCTTTTGTTACCTCTACACCCCAGGACCTCGGCCAGGGTGGCTATGTCCGCATCGACATCTGGACAGATATAGATACTGCCACACTTCAGTATAAGATGTTCAATTATTTCTGGGCATCTACCGCACATGGTACTACATTCATCTTCCTGATTAAACTTTCTTTTATAGCTTAGGGTTCTAAGGCATCCTGATCTATCCTCAAAGAGAAGGCCGCTACCTCTTGAGTTGTCATAGAAGGTTTCCTTCTTAATCCAAGCTTTTCATTTTCTTACATATATCTAGGGACGTCTTCTCCCTAGCAAGGCGCCCGTGTGCTGTGCGATGTCAGTGCACGTTAAAGAACCCCAGGTGGTCGAAATTTCCGGACTCCTCCACTACGGCGTCTCTCATAGCCTAAGTCGCTTTAGGACGTTAAACCCCACAATCAATCAATCAATCTTCTTCTTCATTGAATTCCAGTTTTTAGACGCTGTGTTCTTTATCTATCGTTTAATATACTTTATTTCTTCGTCCTGCCTTCCTAAATACTTACTGGTTAGTTTTCTGGTCCTTTTCCACTACTGTGAGTCAATTCCCTTTCGGCATAAGTATTTAAATTCTGTAGCTGCCCACCTATTGTCGTCCATTTTCCTGAGGCCTTCTTCGTACATGATTTTGCTCTGAGCCTCTCGCGCCTCGAAGGACGCCCAGCCCATGTCTCCCTGTACTGCATCGCTTGTAGTTTTGCCGTGGGCTCCAAGCGTTAACCTTCCGACAGATCTCAGATTTATATTTATCGTCGACTGGACTTCAGCCGTTAAGCACAAAACTGCGTCCCCGAAGGCAAGCCCCGGTACCATTATTCCTTTCCAAATACATTTAAGTACTTCATATCTGTCGTACTCCCATAGTGCCCTGTGCTTCATTATCGCGGCATCTCTTCGTCTTTTTGCCCCGGTAGCCTCTTCATGTTTTTCCATGTATACCTGACCTTCGTTTATCCATAGCCCGAGATATTTATATTCTGTCGGTCTTGGTATTTCACTCGCTTGTATTGAAAGCTTTTTATCATTGAAACCGTTGAATTCCATCAGACCCTACTTAGTTGCGCTGTAGGCAAATCCGATTGCATCTCCTTTGTATTCACCCATATTAAGCAACGCTTGTAAATCTCCCTGGCTATTGGCTAATAGAACAATGTCGTCAGCGTCCATTTGTCCTAGCTGGAAGCGTTTGTTCTACTTCTGTTCTACTTCTGTTCTACCTAGCTTATACGATAGATTAAAACCAAGGTTGCTTTCTTGCAGACTCTTTTTTTATAAATCATAAACAGCTATAAGTCATAAACAGCAAACTCTTCATATAAATCACAAACAACAGCGGTGATAGCGGACATCCTTGCCTTTCCTTTGCATACCTCGACAGTAGTCGTATTTCTTAACCCCTCCCTCGTTATCCGTGTAAATTTCTTTTCATAATTCAATTAATTCTTTACCGGTGCCTTCAGATTCGAGTATTTTCCACAGAAGTTTTTCGCTGTCGTATGCGCCGCTTATGTCAAGAAAGGCTAAATACAGCGCTCTGTTTTCCGCCCTGGCTATTTCTATGCATTGGGTTATTACGAAAATGCTATCATCTAGGCGCCTATCACTTCTGAGCCCGTTCTGCAGATTACCCAGTACATTATTACTTTCTATTCATGCCTGCATTTTTAATTTCGCTGCCTGCGTTACCAGCCTGTACGTAACTGATGTTATCGTGATCGATCTAAACGAAGTTGTTGCCGTTAAACGCCGCCAAGTGGCGTCCCGTGTGCAACTCTACTCGAATGTAATGGTATCCATCCGGAAGTCGATGCAGGCGCAGTAACTCTCCCAGAAGCTCTACGGTTTAGAGATACCAGTGGCCGGGTGAATGAACCTGCGGTGGAAGCTAGCAAAAAACGACTGGAAGATTGGTGGCTTAAAAGCAGAAAAGTGACATAATGTTAGTAATGTAGAAACAAAAATTCAACAAATAGAATGATAATATAGTTATCCAATCTAAAACAATAATTAAGATATAGGGGGGAAAATGAGCATGAGAGCAACTGCTACCACCCCGTTTCAAAGGGGACGCTCCTATATTCCATCCATCCATACGGGCACCAGACTTCAATGATAATTACGTGAAAATGTTTGTATTTGGGACACTATTGAAATACCTAGCTTTATAGTGATGATCGCATTTTAGGTTCCGTACATTTTCCAAGTTACTTCCAACGGCTTTCTAAAATGACATGTGACCCTAGTTAGCGAGAAAGCACTGCTCGTTTCTCTCCTGGCTTGTGTTCGCTTATAGCAGGAAGTACGTTAATTTTGCCGTAAAAAATCACAGCACCTTTCTTATGCACATTTAAAGAAGATCTTGGCAAGTGATGGAAGAAATCTGACCTAGCTGCTTGTCTACAATCACTACGCATGGCTGATAACAAAATATCCTGAAGCAATGATTGATTTTAGGAACTTCGCTCGTTGACCTGGGTGCCGCTGCAGAGGCAATAAGATGGCAAAGTTAGACGGCGAAAGATGAACCTCGCTCGCTCTCACCTGCAGGTCTTCAGCCGCATGGTGAGCGGCGTGAAGGAGATCGAGAAGAAGCTGCCTTTCTCGCGGGACGACAGGCTCGGCTTCCTCACCTTCTGCCCCACCAACCTGGGAACCACCATCCGCGCCAGCGTGCACATCAAGCTGCCCAAGCTGGCCGCGGACAAGGCCAAGCTGGACGAGATCGCCGCCAAGTACAACCTGCAAGTGCGAGGTAAGGGGGCACTGCTGCTTGAGCCTATTTGCAAAACATGGCGATAAACACAAACGCAACGCGATCTCAAGCGAGTATGTCTCCATTTTGTTCCACGCCACGGTTGCCTGGATAGCTGCTTCACGCCGTTGGCTTTCGAGGCATGCTTGCACTGGCGCTGTAATACGTATACGTGAGAGCGTGCGTCGCGCAGGTGTAATAGCAGCCTTCGTCAGCGTGCACGCCGCCTCTGGTTTCGCGAATGCCGCTTCCCACCCCTTGACAGATCACAACGCCGACCTGCACGACAACGGCCTCTAGAGTTGAAGCCCTAATAGCTGCCCCGGTGTAGAAGTTATGAAACCGCACGGCACGTTCCTGCTCATCAGCTCCGCACACAGCGTGTACCCCCCTCCCCCCCCCCCTCTTCGCGAATTCAGACCATGCCACGGAAATTATTAGCTGTTGCAGTAACTGGCACACTCTTCCACACGGAATGAATGGGTAAGGAGAAAGAGCCTCGTACTCGATACCGTTGCCTCTTACCGCGAAAGGCTGACAGCGCCGACACCGCGGTGAAACGTCGCTGCTGACGTTTTGTAACGCATGAAGTAACAACAAAGCCCGGGACGCGCGCGTGCCTCCCCAGGCACTCGCGGAGAGCACACGGCAAGCGAAGGCGGTGTGTACGACATATCCAACAAACGACGCCTGGGCCTCACCGAGTACCAGGCCGTCAAAGAGATGCAAGACGGCGTGATAGAGCTGATTAAGCTCGAGAAGGCGGCGGCCGCAAAAGAGGAAGCCGATAAAGCGGCCGCCGCTGCAGCGGCCGCACCTCCACCGCCGCCCGCGCCGGATGCCGCCGCAGCCCCACCGCCACCACCTCCAGAGGGGGCTCCACCGCCACCTGCACCACCTGCAGAGGGGGCACCTCCGCCGCCCGCGCCGCCTGCAGAAGGGACTCCACCCCCACCCGTGTCGCCTGCGGAAGGGGCTCCACCGCTGCCCGCGCCACCTGCAGATGGGGCTCCACCACCACCCGCGCCACCTGTAGAAGGGGCTCCACCACCGCCCCCACAAGAGGGCGCCCCACCTCCTCCACCGCCGCCTTGAACGGGAGCACTTCCCGACTAAAATGCAGCGCTGCGGAGCGCGCAAATCGCGCCGCACTTGGATGTCGTTTCGGTGTGTCGGTCCCAAATGTTTAGCTGGTTACGAGGTTAACGCACGATGGGAGCAGGATTAAGTAAACGGCCGCTCAAAAAATTACGAAAAATATAATAAAAGCTTGCGCGCATGGAGCGGTTGAAGTAGCAAAATGTTTGACAAAGGGGTTTGCGTGTTTGAGTTGGTCAAGTTGGGTAGATTCATTGCGCAATGCCGTGCGATGACGTTTATACGGCAAATGTCCAGCCTTGCATTTTATCGCATCTGCGCACCTTAAACATTGCTAGCCATAATGAATTGACATTGTTTTCGCCATAGTCCGGCTAAGTAGCATCGAATCGAATCTAAAGCGGGCACCATAAGACCTGAGTTACTTAGCGAACTATTTTTCCTGCCACCTGTTTTCGGTAAGCTGGGATGCGCAACTGGAAGGTGGCCGCCCCGGGAAGAAACTAGGTCACATGTTTGAAGGGGGAGCTTGACTATAGGTTGACTAGAAATGTGCTACCTACAGGATCGTTTCACAGAATAATCTAAGGGAATAGAGTAAAACCAAAGCTATAAGCTTTGGTTTATTTTGTTCTGAACTGGTGAATGGCTGTACTGATTTTTCTTTCTACTTCATTTTGCACCGCTCCGTCGGTGGAACTTAGATCTAACCATAATAAATATCGCCAATTCGCTGCTTCAGTGTTAGCGGGCGTGTTCAGTGCCGGCAAATCATCACACGACACTGCATAAATCTACATGTGTTGCTGACGCGAACGTTTACAGATTTTCACTTCTCATTTCGCATGACTATTTAAAAGGGGCACCATACCTTCTAAATATATGCCGGTACGTACAGGGGTAGGGACGGGGGGGGGGGGGGGGGGGGGGTATCGGTGGCCTAGGATAAAGGCAGATTCATAAAATAAAATCATCAGACACTATGAAATTTAGGTTGGCTTGAAAATGGAAATGGCATAGGCAGTGTCAAAGATAAATTGTATAGCAAACGCCTTCGAGTAAAGATTAGCGAATAGTCGTCAATGTTTGCATTTTCGTCTTGACTCCACCGTCGTCCTGGTTGAGTGCTGCACATCGTGCAGTACTGACGCCGAAGCCACATTTCCTCGGCGTTGGTAGAGCGCGTCGCACGGTCTCCATGCCGCATCCATTTTGCAGCGGCATGGGAGCCCGCACTGCGAGGCCTTTCCGCCGACGCTGATTCTGCGGTGTACGAAGAGCGCGGTACATGACGTTGTCGTCGGTTTTGGGCACCTCGTAACCACTGCTCAGCAGCTGCGTCCATTTATTCCTGGCGGCCAAGCATTCGCGGAGACTAAGAAAAGAAAAAGTCGACCATTGCACAACGCATTTCCCTCTCCCTCCCACACGGTGCAACGGTCGCAGGCGTCGACCGATTGGCAGCGCCGTGCCCTGCTCTCCTTTCAAGTTGATCTGCTCCCTGCCCCCTACACGCGTACTTTCCTTCGCAGTCACCGCCCTCGAGGACCCTAGCCAGACAGACCTTATGCAAAATTTCTGCCATCTATCGGACCTTCAGAGAACCACGCCACGCGACGCCATGTTGAAGAGTTCAGTGAGTCGGCCGCGCTGCTGCAGGTGCTGCCGTCGCGCTAGCTGCGTCTGTTTAGTACTGTTGCTTCCGTGCTATTTGCTCGCATTCAGAGTAAAAAATGACGAAAGAATGGACGATGTACTTGTACACACTGCCTGCATTCCCAGTTTACTTCGTAAAGCCGTACTGCGCTGCCAAAACGTCTTGCGAACGGCAACATCGGCATCGCTACACAAGGCAAAATCCGTGTTGCCCCTTCTAGTTTCTCTCTTTGCTCCGGCGGATTTTTTTTAATAAACTGCTCAAATACACGCCCATCACTTCCGGGTGTAAAACACATCTGTGATGTGATTACACGGTCTTGGCCGCCGTAGGAGGCTTTCGAGTCCAGAGCGGGCCAGAGATCAACATGTTACTGCGCCCGGCGCTCGGCCTCGATTGTTTGCGTTCCACAGGCAGCCTGCACTGCCTAGGTTGCACTGCAATTGTTCCACAGCGCGCCTCCAAAATGCTGTTAGCCGCTTGGTTCGCGATACACATCGAGCATATTCAGCAGCATTATAGATACGCGTGTGACAGATAATGTCCTTGCCCAGGCACTCTCGATGTAGCCCCGTTATCCGGCACAGGCCATGCAAAGCTTCGACAGAGATTGCAATTTGATCCATGTAAGCTCATGCAGGTGGCGTGAAAACTCCCTACGAAAGCGCCAGAAAAGTATTTGCTCTTCTCGCTAGGATGTGTTACGGCGCGTCGATCGACACAGCAAACTTCATTGCTGACTGCCTATAGTACGCTGTGCGAATACGCGTACACGAAGGAGCTTGATATTGTTTCTTTTTTTTTTTAATAAGGATCGGTGCCAATGAACACTGCGCTGCGATGGACCTGAAAGCATTCACAATACAGTGCGCTCACTACTGTTCTCATGCTTTCTCTGGGCCCTTTTAGCGGCAGATGTATCTCTTTAGCATGCAAACAACCAAACAACGTGAACTAGCCGGTGAAACGCAACGAGTTAACAACGCGCTGATCCTCCTCATATAGCTGCTGTCGCCGTCACATCGTGGTTCCATTTCATGAAAATCGATACATTATCGATACATGATCGATACATTAGCCTGCGTAATCACACCGCAGAGATCTGCCCAATACCAAGACGCAGCGTCAAGCGTGGACGCGTATTAGAAGAATGAATTGTGAAATTAAAAATTCGCCTTTGAAGCGCGGCAACGTTTTCTATCTGGATACCTGGGCGTATACATACGTAGAATTTGCACAGCTTGAATGGATGAAGCAATGAATTCTGAGATGAGTGGCGCAATGAGCAAATCAAGAGGAACACTCTTGACAATATTTTACGTGAAAATGCTATGTGGAACCTTTTTACAGAAAAATGTAACGCGCTGTGGCCGATATATTTCGTTTGCCTTCGCACCGAGTAGGAATTTTAAATCTTTCAAAGCAGGCTAAATAAGATACCAGTTTACAATTTAGGTGCGCCGCTGAACGAACGTGCACCTGCAGCACGAGAATCGTGGGACAGCAGATTAACACAAGGCCACAAGAAGAAATTATCAGTCGATATAACTTGCTGCTGCTGCTGCAGCTGCTCGTCGATAACGTTAGTTTAGTTCTGCGTACAGCAAGGGGCACTACAATGTCAGCATTACGGGCAACAGCGAGCATTATACCAATTATACCTGCAGCCACGCGACTCCCTATAATTCAGCTTGCCGCTCCTCGGTTCAGTATCCTCAAACATGACGGAAATGCACGCTCCCGTCGCTAGATGGGAGCAATTTTGCATAAGGTCTATTCTTGCAGACAACTTGCTGTGGCTCTACAGCGAATTCTAGGCAGGAGAGGAAAGCTTTCGTTGCCCGCGGAGGATGTCCTACCTCAGCATTATCTACTCTCAAGTCCCACAAGCTGTTTGTCGCAGTGTAGAAAGCATAGATCTCTAATCTAATTTGGGCTACATGAACATGGAAAATAGTCCTCAAATATTTCGACTGTGAAGGTATAATTTAACGTGCACAAAGCGTTCCTATCACTGGTGTAATAAGCAATGCACGGACAAAGCTCTGCGCAGGGTTGTTGCGAGGTAGTTGTGTCGCGATTCAACATGTAATGATTTCATCAGCCGGGTCGGTTGTGACGCTTGGGGGTCGTTCGTTGAATGTTCAGTGTTTCATCAAGGAGGCGAAAAATTAGCTTTAAATGTTCATGAAGCGGTTCATCGCGATTGCAAGGCAGTTCAGACATGAATTCTCTCAGGAGGAATGCAAAGCCCACCAGATGCAAAATGCCAGTAAGCCTTTAATGGCACAGATGGAGCCACTTTCCAATTGATGGGGCCGGCCCGCACGTAGGGTCGCAGTTATGTAGTGCACATCATCCTATAGGAGGTTGCCACAAGTTGCTCTTGCCTTCCACACAGCTGAAAACAGCATGAGAAATGGAGTATATCAACAAGCGTCAGCTCTTGACGTCAGTGGAGATGCGGTGGCGCTGGCGACAGCAGTGACTTTCGGGGTGTAGGCAAGAGCCCGCGTCGTCTGCATTGGATGCTCGGAGCTTGCTGTGTTTTTGAGCATAATTCCCGACATTCCTGCAATCTGTGGCGCGGTTGTTTGAGCCCCGAGGCCCAAAAAATGAAAATGGCATCTGTTTTCACATCTTTCTTGCGGTCAGATAAAGATGAGAGCGAAGGGCAGCGGCGCTGAGCGCAACAGTAGACCCTTCGGCGACGGATTGCCTTCGCAGCTGACGTGCGTTGCACTTCTGCATTGAAACTTTTTCAGTTCGTTTGCAACCTTAATGTTCGTGGTTGCTTTTCGGCCGCACGAAGAAGAGCGCAACAAACGCCTGCAGCTGGTGCATGTTTTGTTATATATACTATCAAGTGCATAACAAGTTTTGAAGCAATATTCCGTGTGGAAGGCAGCAAAAACCTCGCTGTGACATTACATTCACCTGCAGTACTGCCCCGTGTATATGTTCGTACAGAAAAGGACACAAAACCTACTGCGAATGTAACTGTAGCTACCTTCACTCCAGCGCGATATTGCCGAAACGGCCCGGTCTTGCGAGGTAGCTTTTCTGTTTTCACTTTCGCGAGTTTCTACGAGTGACTCGTCATCACCGGTCCTAGAAAGCGAGTAAACATCGTTAGGATCCCGCAAAGTCACGAAGCTACAGTTTGCAGGCCCGTGCATTTTCTTTTCTTTCTTCCTACAGCCACAACCACAACAACGGCCTACAACAAATACAATTCGGTGGCTGGCTAGCCCCCGCCGCAAGCGGCGTTGGCCTACCGTCCCAGACTTGCAGGACCACGAACAGCCACCCCGGAGTCCACTGTTATTAAGGCGAAAACCTTTAATGGCTCATGCTGCTATTGTTGTTGTGGCTGTAGGAAGAAGGAAAAGAAAATGCACAGGCCTGCTACTGGCTCTGTAGCTGAGCCACCTCCGCTGCCTCGCGCGGACAGAAGGGAAAACAGTGAAGAAAGGAAAAAGAAGAGAGATGAAGACGCGCGCCGCAACAACAGCCGTCGTCCACCACCAAAGCAAGAGATAAAAATCGGTGGGCGGCATTGCCCTACCGGCCCAGCCCGTAGGGCCAGTAACTGCCACCCTTCACCACCTGTGGATAAAATGTGTCCCGCTTTTGGGGCGTTCTGATTGGCCGAGGCAGGATGCGTCCCTGCCATCTGCAACGCCACATTTGAACACGCGCCAAGGAACGCCACCCGACTGGAGCGATGGTTTACAGTCCAAACACACTTGCCGGAAAAAGTGTGATAGATACTGCGCCTTACGTTTCCTGTAAACCAGTTATAATTAAGGCGAAAGCCTTTAATGCATCCTACTGTCGTGGACAAAGTGTGTCCCGCTTTTGCGGCGGCTGTCGCGTGGCATTCCTTGGCGGGCGTTCAAGTGTGGGATTGCAGATGACAGGAACGCTAGACAAGATGAGACTTCTCAGACTTTCGCCTTTTACTACTTCAGTTGCTAAAGTCCCTCGTAATTTTTCTTTCTTGTACATCGCGCTTTCTCGTTTTCATTTTACTTAATCAGTCACTACAGCCGCCCACCGTAGCCGCGCGCTGCTGAGGCCACGGCGAAGGAAGCCAATGCAACTCTTAGCCGGGTGATTCCAGCAGTAATCGGCTACAAAAATGCTTAACTAGTCTGGAGGCATAAGCCAAACTATTTCTACGCGCACGCGCGAACATGGTTTCGAAGTATAGTACCCTCCGGGGTGGCGCAGTGGTTACGGCGCTCGACTACTGTTCCCAAGGATGCGGGACGTTAAACCTCACAAACCAAACCAAACCAAACTAGAATACGTTCTAGTTCACTATATTTCGAAGGCAGCGTCGCTTGGCCACGCTGCGCTTTTGCCTACACCCCACGTCGCTGCCGATCGCAGCGCCACCTTTGTTTACAAACATGGTGCTTGTCTATAGCTAGCCGGCACAGCCTTTCAAACTCCATCCTCCGCCTCGTCCCACCCTTATTCCGAACTAAACAGGCGACGGTGATAGAGGCCTTTCTCGTCTTAGCAAACATTCACTGAACAGCCACAGTACGCTGTCTTCGTTTTAAAAATATGTCCGTGAAATTGCTAAGATATTTATGTAATAGCTTACACGCTCTGCAGTGCGTCCTTCATTGGAAAACAACGCTTCATTCGCATCATCGGTGATTGTGTTGCGCTTTTGCCATTAAATGGCGCCACGAGTTGATTTTTTTTTTATATGAGAGCTCCTAATACACTCCCAAAAGATGCCCAAAAAAGCTCATGCGACTAGTCCCCTCACCAGAATAGTAGAAAACAGCATTCAGCAAGTGTAGACTGATAACAAGTCATGCTAGCGGAACGAGCACAAAAGTTTCGACCCCTTGCCTCCCGACCTAGCCTCTCCTGACCTGGCCTCCCCATCCCCCTCCCCTTTTGTACAATAGTCTCTTTCTCCTGCTTCTAGATGCGCTAATAATGCTACAATGTGTCTAATTCCAGCAGCTGTGACTAATGACATCAATTTTCCTGAATAGGTAACGTGCTCGCTAGTCATGGCTCACAGCGATAGGATACACAGAAATAGGCCCGTTCAGTATTTGAAAAACGAACACTATTTCACACAAAGGAAGGCCCTTAAAATTAATTTGTTTGTTCTTTTAACGTGTGATGACATCGTACAGCACACGGGTGTATTTTACATCATTATCCCTTCATAAGGAATTGTTATACCGAATGCTTCATACAGCAATACCGCAGTCGAAAAAGGAGGTTATCCCGGGGATAAACTGTCAACTTTGGTAGACGTCGATGTCGCCAAGCATGCACATTAGCTAAGCTCTAATAATTTTTCGATTTACGTGTTATGGGTGCTTAGAGACAGGGTCGAGTTCGTAACGACGAATAAAACGACGCAATACCAGTTCGTTAAACGAAGAAAAAGTTTTTAAACCGCGTCACGGGTAGAAATATAAACTTTTTTTTTTTTTTCAGAAATAAATACGACAGTCCCAGTCCAGTCATAATTTCAGTCGCTTCTTCTCCCTTAAAAGCGACACCTACGTATTTCGTGGCGATTGCTTCTTTATTCAATGCAAGTGACAAGCAGAAGGAAGTTCGTGTTACGAAGGTAGTTAGAGCCCAGCAGGAATTGTAATACTCTACAGGCAACATTGCGTTTGCACTCAACTTTAAGCGCAATGCGCGCGTTATTCCAGTCCTGCGAGCATCAGTTTCTTCAGTGCTCGCACTGCGCTCTTTAGACGACTTCTTTTTCTTTTCCAAAACCGATATGGCGCACCGTCCTGTCCGTGGCTATACACTTGCCGTTGGCTGTAACAATCAGGCTGTAATTCGCAATTTTATTTTATTACTTATGAAATTTTAAATGTAATTGATTACCTATATAGGTTTGTAAATTTACTCATGCCCGCCTAATTTGGTTACTTATTTTCTTTATTTTTACTGCCCAATTTTAAATGAATTTTTAAAGGTGTTTACCGAAACACCCGGTATAATAATTGCACCTCTCGGGTACTGAACTATGGGCCAAAAACTTGGGCACTGTCGAAGAGGGTAGAAAACGGATTGACAGCACGGCGAGCTAAGCGACAAATACAGCGGCGTCGATAAGTTCCTGACATGCAGAGGAAATGAGCATGAGCACATGTGCTACGAAAGGACGATTGCCAGCGATCGTTCCCAGTAGGTACTGCAGTGAGTTCCGACAGATGGCAAGCGTAGCACGGGTCGGAAGAGAGTCGAGTGGATGGGTCAGTTAGATTGATGGCGTATTTCAGTCACCGATTCGGATTGTGTTTCCTTGCTCCGCAAACGAAAAAGTGTACTTCATTGGGCAATTTGGAGTGCTAAGTTCCTGTTGGCCGAAACTTGGTACTTCTATCCGAGTTCAGTGCTCTGACGAGAAACGCCGAGAGGGATTAGCGGGGTTAAAATGTGAATTTAAAAACAATGACTCCAATTTGAAAAGCGGAACACGAACCAAATGGGCACTTTGCGTACATAACTAACGTTGCACTAGCTTCGAAATCAAATAGCACGCAAGCATGGCAAGGCATTCCTCCAGTGTTTAGAGCCTGCGTTGCCACGAACTCGCTTGTTCCCTTTCATACTGCTTCTGCGTGCAATATTGTCAGTATGTGCATAACTGTCAGGTGTATAGCAAACAGCGTACGAAACGAAAAATAGTTTTACATGGCGTGTGCTGTGCTATTTAGTTGTTTCATAAATATTAATAATAATAATAATAATAATAATAATAATAATAATAATAATAATAATAATAATAATAATAATAATAATTCGTTTTTTCACAGTTAGCGTACACCAACTCACTGATAGATATGCTTTGGTGTTGTCAACATTTCCTCCAGAATACGTATAAAGTTGTCACTCCGCTATAGTAACTCCGCGTAATGTTCGCGCACTCGTGCATTAATACCTGAGCCACCTGAGCTGCTGCAGAGTTCAAGGTTCACGTGAGCATAGCCTCTGTCATAACGGTCGCGTTACGAACTGTGTTACCGTTCGTGAAAGTTGTTTTGTGCAACACAGAGACATGACACCGACAGTAGTGCTAAGCCACACCTATCTGCTTTTCATTCAGTTCTAAGTTTCCTTCGATTCTCTCTGTCGGGTAGCGAACCTCACACATACAGACATGTACGCATCTCTGGTCCTAACTTGTTTTTTTTCTTCACCCCTTCTTTTGTCCCCAGGCACCCGTGGCGAGCATACGGAGAGCGAGGGTGGCGTCTACGACATCTCCAACAAGCGACGCATGGGTCTCACCGAGTACCAGGCCGTCAGGGAGATGCAGGACGGCATCCAGGAGCTCATCAAGCTCGAGAAGGCAGCTTAGAAAGAAGGCGGTACAGACTGTTACACTTACCAATACCCAACTCCTCTTCACAGCCCTGCTGCACACACACACATACACACACCACCCTGCGGCCCGCGCCGCTGCTCGCCCGGCAGCAGCTACGCGAATCGTGCGGTAACAGAGCAGCGAGGCGGTGCGCCCGTCCGGTGAGCAGCCGCCTCAGCTGAGAGGCGATTGCAGTCAGCCTTCATTTGTGCCGGATGACTCCTCGCGAACGACGAGACCCGGTCGCTGCAAAACGGCGAAGGGCTGAGATGACCGATTCGAGGTTCCTCTGACGAAGGTCAAGTACAACAGTGCGATGCGAGAGCAGACACTTGGGAGCATGTTTTTATTTACCGAACCTCCAAGAAAGAGTGGTAACTTCCGTTTTACGCGTGTTCAGAGTCACTGCCCGTGAATGGCGCAAGCTAACAACGAAGTTTAAAGCTTGGAGAGTGCAGTAAAACCAAAGCAGCGTCCGTTTGCTGAAGCCTTCAGGACACTTGGAAATGGCGGAATGGATGTGTGCTTGTTTCTTTCACATGGCTAAAACCCTTTTTACCGTTTTTCTTAAAGCATGGAGGTCCTGGTAATCAAACCATATCACTCTTGCCATCCAGAGACTGCAGAAGACAGCTGCGGTTTTATTTCCAGCAACCATGCCATTTAAAACGCCTGATCACAGTGTTTTCCAGACATGTCTCTCTAATCAGACAGATCAGATGAAGGCACATAAACGTAGATTCAGTAACACTGCAGATGTAGCATGAACGTTAATGATACAAATGGAACGCACATATTCCTGCCTACATCGAACATTAAGGGAAGCCATTCACATTCTCTGAATCCAACGAACGAAGTAATATGTCACTCTAGAATCGGCGGACAGGCCGGCATGCTATGGTCACAAACATCTGTGTCATGTTTCTTCTGTCTCGATTCTCAAATAAGTTCTCGTCAGAGCTTCAGAGTCGACAGCCCGTGCGCATTAAATGAAGGTTGACCGCATTTAAACTCCGAGCGACCGCTACGGACCCACCCATTGCCTGTATAATCCTGACTCAACATACCCAGACACCGCGTAGCGCGCACCCTATGGGACGCCCCAGGAACAAACCAACGGAGCAATGGCCAAAGTTCCAGAGAGGACCACCCGCTGCTGCACGACAGGGAAAAGAGTCCACAGCATACGGGCTCTTTTTTTGTATAGAGTTCCGCCGCTTCGCTATAGACCAGAACAAACAAGCTCTACTGACACTGCTGCAGCATCCGGTTTTTGTCTGACTACTCAGAGAAAACGGAAATTTCAGGACCGCGGTGCAAACGGGACGTGAAAGGCTAAGAAGGACCTTACAGATCCTTCCGTGGTGCTGCTATTTTTGCGAAAAACTGCGTTTGTGAGCGTGCCCCAGCGCCGTTGATTATGTTCTTCCCCCGCTTTGCTCGTAGACAGCCGTAGCAGCCTCCAGGCAGAACTCTAGCCGCAGTCATCTTTTGTTTGTTTCATCTCGTAAAAGACTCGCTAGCCTCGACTGTAGACAGCTTAGGAGTGCTCAACTGGAAAGGCAAATAAGCACTGCCCCGCAGCTCCCGGCCTCCCAGTTAGGGGCTCAGCTTGCGGGTGGCGCACTCCAGGCCGCTATTTTTCTCGGCGGTACGCCACATGGATGGTCCGCCTCCGAAAAGCGATGTCAATAAAAATAACGACAAATTCAACAACTCCTGCTTTCTGTCTTCATTGTGCGTACATTATGCAGGCACAAGAGCATTAAACTATCGCCGATTACGCCTCATGCAAAACTGCAACACGATCTCGCGCTGTGCAGCGAATATCGCCATCTTCATGTAGTTCCATCTGCGCTGCTCCTTCATTTAACCTAGGTAAATGCGCCATACACGTCATTACGGTGCCCAGAATAAGGCACTGTAACATAAGCCATCTGGCCGAGTTTCGCCACCATAGTGTCCACCAAATTCACCAGGCGGTGTGACAAAATTCACAATGTTTTCAGCCTGAGCAGAGTGAATGGACCCATTTCTTTCATCAGGTTTCAATAAAAGTATTAACGGGTTAGCCTTGGGCCGGCCGGTATACGGGGTCAATCGTCGCTTTCGCGTATAGGGTTTCATAGGGGAGGCCTAAGGAAAACCGGCTGCTTATATATGTCCCGTCAATTCTGTCATCCCTTCGCTGTTTTCGGCGATGCATCTGATTATGCGTGTGGCTTGACTAATCACCTGGTTGTTTTCAAGCTTTTGATTGCACGAGAAGATCACCGCTCGCTCTAAATGCACTGATTTTGTGGCCCTCATACAGATGACCACTGAACCTAGGGACTTGCAACTTCCTCTAAATACTCAAATGATTATGGATTAATCTGGAGCGATAGAGCGTTCCCAAAAGAATAAGCAGCATACCGAAGAGCTTACAAAACTTAGGCAGTTGGTAGACATACTACTCAGAGAAAATGAAACACTTAAAAAGAAGGTTAAAAAATTACAAAATCCTAATGCATCACAGCAACAGAGAGCGATTGGAACGCAGGTTAGCTAGAACGCTAGAACAAAGCAGGATAGAAGAGAAGATGCCCCGCCTAAAGAGGAAGGCGGAAGAATCGAAGGATCAAAACATAACGTTTGAGAAGGTCAGTAGAATCAGGGCGCCACTAAATGCGTTCGCTATAAAGTTCAATGAGATAGATGCGCGCTTCGCCTCGCTGGACGCGAAAAGGACATCAACAAACGGAAATATAGCTAATCATGGCCATCAAAAATAACAGGCGTACTATTTGCCAGTGGAATTGTCGCGGATACCACCGTAAAAGACCGTTTCTGTAGCAACTGTGGGGACATTGAGGCCAACCCTGGTCCAATGCAGAAAGAGCTGTTTGAGCAGTTGCTTGAAGGTCTAACTGCTATTTGTAATGACATTTCCAAAATGAAAGCTCAGTTAACTAATGCCGAAAAAATGATAAGTAACCTTCAACAGATGTTCACTAAAATTGAAGAAAAGCTATCAGAAGCTTCTCCTTCTCACGATGATCAGGTTGAAACTACCCTTAAATGATTGAAACACGTCATTGGCTTCCAGACAAAAAAGTTAACAGATCTGGAGGACCGAAACAGGCGGTCAAATATTCATGGTCAAGTTATTCATGGCATAACTGACATCCCCGATGAAACAGAAGAGCTGCTCAAGGAAAAGGTTATAACGGAGGTAATGAAGGATAAGTTGAATGTGGAGTGCAATTTTATCGGCCGCATTCACAGGCTTGGCCGAGAAGGCACTAACCGTCCAGTGATCCTCTATCTCCAGGATTTCAATGAAAAGAAACTGATATTTGAAAACTGCAAAAAACTTAAAGGCTCGAACATAAGTATTAGGAATGACTACTCTCAAGCTACACTAAAAAAAGGGAAGCTTCTGTGGGACAGCGCACAAGCTGATAAACTTGAGGGTAAAAAAATATACCTAGTTCATGACAAACTCAAGATTGATAAGGAACTTTTTTTCTGGGATGAGGCCAAGAACATGCGTGTAAAGATTAACAGCAAACCCTCCCCGCAGCCAGAAACTTGACGCTTTTTACAAAAGTGCGACAAGCAACTGCGTATTATTAACCTAAACGCTCGCAGCGTGTTAAACAAAACAGAAAATCTTGAAGTTACTTTATTAGAGCACGATCCACATATAGCAGTGATAACGGAGACGTGGCTGTGGTCTGAAATAAATGACGAGGATGTGTTCCCTCAGTGCTATCAAGTTTTCCGCAAGGATTGGTATTCTAGGGAAGGCGGTGTTGCAGTCCTTATTAAGAACCATATAGAAGCTGTTGTCCTGGAAGATGACCCAAGTCTCGAAAGCTTAGGCATAAAAATCACGTGTTGGGGGCACAAATTCATTTTGTTCGCCGTTTACAGACCTCCCGATGCGCCGCCTGAGTATTTAGTCAAGCTACAAGGAAACATGTCTCAATTCCAATCAAATAAATTGTTACTAGTAGGTGACCTAAATTTACCTGACATCAATTGGGAACGTTTGCAAGCACTTTCGCGGACCAGTAAACATTTAAACATCATGCTTGACATAATGCTAACGCACAATTTAATTCAAATAGTTCAGGAGCCAACATGTGTGCAAGGACCCGGCGAATCTGTGCTTGATCTGGTATTTCTGCCCAGAATGTTAACTGAGTATAATGTTGCAGTTGTAGAGGTATGTCTGATCACCGTCTTGTCAGTATCAGTGTACCCATAGTCTCTTCCGTCTCATGAAAAACCTGTAAAGCGATCCTTCAAGGACTACTCACGCGCAAATGATGCAGCCATAATAGAACATATGGAAACCTGCCGCACAGACTTTAACGATAGTGACGTGACAACACTTTGGCGCCGTTTTAAAGACATTTGTCAGTTCTGTATTGATAACTTTGCGCCTGATAAATGCAAAGTAATTCGCAAACCAAATCCGTGGATGACACGTGACATTATTCACATGACCCGCAAGATAAAAAGGTTAAAGAAAAAACCCCTACAACTCGATCAAGTTAAAGAAATGAAAGAAAAACTTGTGCGTGCAGTACGGACCTCAAAGGGACGCTACTTCAATACAGTATTACCAAACTTTATTGTTGTACAGCCCGAAAAGTTCTGGAACCATATGAGCGAAAAAAAGAAACCAGTATCCCAGATTTGCATTGATGGTTCAATCATTACCGATCACCGGGATATTGCAAGTCATTTCAATTGTTATTTTCATAGCGTATTTTCTAATTCTGGTATTTGTTCATCCAATGAAAAAATGTTTCACCCATCTGAGACAAATTTTATTTCGCACCCTAGCATAGTTTCGATGCTATTAAACTTAAAAACTAAATCTTCATGTGGTCCTGACAACCTTGGAAACATTTTTTTTTGAAACAATATGCTGAATCCATTGCAAAGTTCCTTGTTATTATATTTCGTGCTTCATTAATCGCTGGAAAATTACCGGATGACTGGAAGATAGCCAGAGTTGTGCCGGTGTTCAAGAAGGGCGACCGTTCATTGTTAGAAAATTACCGTCCGATATCACTGACATCCTCATGTTGTAAGCTAATTGAACATATTGTTGCCAATCAGATTAATGAATTTCTGGATAAACACTCAATACTGTCTCATTTTCAGCACGGATTCAGAAAAGGCTATTCGACAGTTACACAACTAGTCACCGTAATACATTCACTCGCCTCAAGCCTTGATAAAAATGGTCAAATTTATGCGCTGTTTCTTGATTTCAGCAAAGCCTTCGATACTGTTCCACATGACAAACCGATACTAAAACTGCGACATCTTGAGCTTCCTGAAATTTTGATCGCATGGATAACGAACTATTTAACAAATCGCCACCAGTTCGTATCTGTTAATGAGCAACAATCTGGCTGTCTTCCGGTCACATCAGGATTCCCTCAAGGTAGTGTCCTAGGCCCATTGCTTTTTTTAATTTACATAAATGACATTACCACTGCAATCAATTCCACTGTGAAAATCGGTTTGTTTGCGGACGATTGTGTGCTCTTTCGCGAAATCATGTCACCAAACGATCAAATTGATTTAAATGCTTCTCTTGCTGGCATTTCTGATTGGTGCAAAATCTGGGGAATGAGGCTTAACACTGAAAAAACTGTCTTTCTTCGCTTCTCTCGTCAAAAAGCTCCATTATCCTTTACTTACACGTTAGATTCGTTGCCTTTGCAGGAACAAACCAATTATAAGTACTTGGGTGTCACAATTGCTAACAATTTATCATGGAATTTACACATTGATAATATCCGTTCTTCGGCCCCGCGTAAATTATATTTTTTGCGGCACAAGCTTAAAAGTGCTCCACCTAACGTAAAATTGCTTGCCTGTTATTCCTTAATTAGACCTAAACTTGAATATGCGTGTGTAGTTTGAGACCCGTTTACAAAACAAAATATTAAATGTCTTGAAAGGGTACAGAGAAAAGCAGTACGATTTATCTATTCCAAATTCTCTCGATACGACTCTCCCTCAGAAATAATGCGTGATAATGGTATTGAACTTCTTGAACATATAAGGAAAGATTTACGATTGCGGTTACTTTCCATGCTTTGTAAAGGAAATTTAGCATTTGGCTCTTCATCTTATCTGTCTCTTTCAGCATCTAGGCTTACTCGACACCATCATCCGAATTCACTAACACCTTATTTTGCAAGGACGGATGTCTTCAAATTTTCGTTTTTCCCCCGAACAATTGCAGATTGGAATGTATCGCTGTTGCCTGTTTCCATTGGTTGATGTATTGTTCACTTGTAATATTGTTGTATTTCACCACCCTGCCTGGACCTGAGCAAGGTCTGCAGTATCTAATAAATAAATAATAAATAAAACTCCTTAGTGAAAAAGACAATGCGGACTCAATCGCGTTACAAGAAGTAGGAATGCAAGCAAAGATAACGGGATATCGAGCTTTCTGTATGGAAGGGGAGAAACCACGTGTGGCTACACTCATTAGAGAAACATCATCATCATCAGCCTGACTACACCCACTGCAGGACAAAGGCCTCTCCCATATTTCTCCATTTAACCCGGTTCTGTGCTAGCTGCATCCACTTGACCCCAGCAAACTTCTTAACCTCGTCCGCCCACCTAACTTTCTGCCGCCCCCTGCTACGCTTTCGTTCCCTTGGCATCCAGTTTGTTACCCTAAGCGACCATCGGTTATCCTCTCTTCGCACTACATGTCCTGCCCATGCCCATTTCTTCTTCTTAATTTCCACTAGAATGTCGGTAACTTGAGTTATTTCTCTGACCCACTCTGCACTCTGAAACATAACAGCAATCAAGCATGATACGGGGGTTCAAGACATTGACCACGTCCTCGTCGAATTATAACAAACAAGAAGACACAAGGAAGCCTTTTTAGCACACCGCGGCAGAGAAAGGACCAATTCGGCACACTATTCCAAAAGACTGAAAATTGCCAACAACCAAGCACTAATCGTTGTAGGCGACTTTAAAGGGATACTAAAGAGAAAAATGAAGTGGGCTTGCATCGATACAATTTCCTGATTACAAAAAAACAAAAAAAACAAAAAAAAAACAAAAAAAAACACTCCTACTGAAAACATAGCTGTTATAAGGTAGTAAAGAGGAAGAACAGAAATGCAGGTATCGCCGCCACAGCCGAAACGGCCGAGACTCGCGACTAGAAATCACGTGACGCGCAAGGGATCCCGGAAGCTGACAAATGCGAATTACATTGCCCGTTTGAATGCGGTAGTAGGTTTTGTCTCGAATATGATAATGCTTTTATCATACGTAAACGATGGCGAAAAGACAACGTAAACGTTGCAAGGCAAATACAAAAATATACTTGGAGGTGCCACAAGCGGCCACTTCAGTTTCGGTTATGTTCCGGCTCAGGCACTTCGTGCGTGCTCGGATAGTTTCGTTTTAGACCTGCGGCGCCTGAAACACGAGCTCGCAGCAGCAGATGCGCCTACCCTAACTGCTTATCGAAGGAAGATCATGACTCGGCACCATGGAGTAATCAAAAACTAGGAGGGAGCGCGCGCAGCCTCTGCAAGCCAATTTCCTCTGAGGCCGCTCCCTTCTCTCTCCTGCACGCAATGATCCTTGGGAATTTAGCCAATGTAGTTGCCAGACTCAAAAGCAGCAGGGTATGTGGTATTCTGTAGTGACTGTGGATACTCCAGCGGAAAGCCTACCAGAGTGGACTACCGAAAGTTGAGCGTCTCTTCGTAACACGTTACTTTGTTTACAAATGTTGCATCGTACTCGCGTGTTTATAGGCACACTGGTGAGCACAGCAGGTAGGTTTTCCTACCACGGGTTCGTCAGGAGGGCTACGGATCCGAAATAACAGACGCTGCATGCTGGCTGCAGCAGTACACATATTTGAGGTCTGCGTTTCATAAATGAAGCAGACGATTTTCGTCTCGAACAATACATGCACATACCCTAACAAGCAAACGTATCGTTTCTCGAGGAGTGCGCATAAGGATACTCACCGTTGGAGTGACTGCCCCGGGCTGTATATCCGTCTAGCATCCCGGCACGCAGCATTTCATATGACAGCTTTTGTTGCTGGGCTAGTTGGTTTGATTCCATGCTTGCGAGACTCAGCGCAGAAAGGCTAAGCACAAGAACAAGAAGGACAAAGTGCGAAACACAACAACACGAAGGATGGCTGGACGAAGCGGATCAGCAACTCTATGATTGGCTTCAGACCTAGTCTGTCGACCCAGGGCATTATGCTGCAAATCAAACACTAGATCATTCAAGCGCATACTAAAGATACGCGAGTTATCCTGGGCTTGAATTTAGCAAAGGCCTTCGATAACGTCAAACACAAAGCAGTTCTTGAAAACCTACAAGATCTCGGCGTAGGTGAAAAAACTTACAACTACGTAGGGACTTTCAAAGCGAGAAGCAACCATCCAAACTGGAGAGCACAAGTCGGACAAATGTACGCTAGGCAGCAGAGGAGCACCCCAGGGGCTCAGTCCTCTCACCGCTGCTCTTCAGTGTTGCACTCATCAAGATTCCATCAAAGCTAGAAGAGATTCAGGGGCTAAACCACAGTCTCTACGCAGACATAACACCCTGGACCACGCAAGGCAGTGATGGACAAATTGAAGCCATCCTTCAGCGGCTGTGAAAACTGTTGAATACGTAACCCCCAGAGGCCTGAAATGCGCTCACGAAAAGTCCGAGATGCTCGTGTACCAGCCACCACGCAGCACATTGGACAAAGAACAATCGAGAATCTAACTAAATACAGACGGAGTTCCCATCGCGAGTGGACAAGATTAGGATCCTAGGTATGTGGCTGCAGGAAAATGGTCATCATGGAGAAGCTATAAAGAAACTCGAAGGCTGCACTGAACAAACGATACATCAAATTAGACGCATCGCAAATCGCAAGTTGGGCATGTGAGAAGCAAACCTCCTAAGACTTGTACATGAGTTTGTCATCAGCAAGATCGCCTACGCAGTCCCGTACTTACACCTTACCAACTGCGGGAAGGGTAAGATTGAAGCAATCAGGAAAAGCATAAAAACAGCTCTTGTTGTAAATAAGATCCAAGAAAGCATTTGGAGGCGCTTACAAACAAGGTCTTTTCCGAATCCAGCTACCCTAAGTCAGTGGTACCCGGAACAATTCTCAGATAGGTGCAAACTATGTCAGGATAAAGCGGATCTGGTAGATATGACATGGGCGTGTCCAGAAATAAACGAATATAAATTAACAGACAAAAACAGAAGAATTTTGGTAGAGTGCTGTTGAGCTCACACCTTTAATCAAACTGGCCGAACACACCACCCGGGTCCAATGGCTCCAGGCCGTCGTGTAGGCGGACAGGTTGACGCCTATCCTGTATCTGCTCGAGATTAGGGTTCTACCACCACCAAAGTATACGGGTCCCTTGGGCGAAACGTTAAACCGTTATCGCTGCCGCCAGATTGTGACATCACCCGCACAGGGTGCATAATCGATGGCAGATAGCGTGTGAAGTTTCCAGGACAGAGAGCGTGGCGACGCTGAACAGCAGGAGGGAGATAGTGGCTCATTTGCGGAGTGCCCTTCTTTCGGTCGGAGCGGGTGGTCCTGATTTCGACGGTCGCCGTTCTCGCAGATAAAAGTCGAAGTACTAAAAGAGCCGTTCATCACAATTGAGAGCACTGAGCATGAGTTCTGAACGACTGGCCTCATGAGATGCTATCAAGTACTGTTTTTAGGTCGAGGGCCAAACGAGGGCGTTCTCAGACACTGCATGGTAAAGACATCTTCCTTTATATTCAGGAACGCGTTCTGGGCCGGCAGTCCGGGATCGAAGCCGATCATGGTGTGATGGTTTCTGTCCTTGATATATCGATATAATTTTGGAGTCGCGTCTGAACCCCTCGCCCGTAGAGCTACGTGAGACGTGAGGAAAATCGGTATGAGTGCGTCCAAGGAAGGAGTTTTGCCCGGTTAAAGTACCACTGAGTTGATACCTGGCGGTACCGCTAGTATCTTTCACACCTACCTGTGCAAATCGGCGTACCTGCGAAGTCATTGCACGGCGAGGCTGCATTAAGGCCAAGCGTCTGTGCAGTAACACAGTCGATAAAATAACGGCTTCTAGGGTCGCACTGCTACCCATTTCTTTTTTTCTTTTTTTTTTTACGCATTTGTGGAAACCAAGGGATCGCCAAAGAAGCGCCCTCAAGCCGAATATCATGCGACCAAAACGCCGTCTCTAAACGCAATTGCAGTGAACCGATTAGAGTGACAACACTCGAAGAGCAAGCTGCTGTTGGTTTCACTTCTTCACGGTGGTCAGGCTTCACCGCTCGAGAGCATGGCAGAGTCGGTGCGAGACCAGGCAAAACTGAAAAAAATTTGCCGACGATTACATTACTTCCTAATGCGAAATTTGAGCGCAGCTAATCAGCTGTTTCAGCTTTTCTACAGATTGAGGCTAAGAATTCGAGCAAGACATATGTGTACAAGTACAGACAACTCTTGCAGGCGGTTCGCAGTGCCGACCGGCGGCTATGCGTTTCGTCTTGGGCGGTGCACCTTTCGAGATCCGCCGCCACCGATCTGGCGCTCTGATTGCCGCCGCACAGGGGTGGCATTGGAGGAGGAGGGAAGAGAGCAATTAAGTTATCGGGAGTTCGCAGGAAGCAGTCCGTGGGCCCATAGGAACGTTGCGCGACGAACAGATAGCAGCGACTGACCGATGCTGCCGATGCCGCTGGCGAGTCAAGCCAACGTGGCTCAGCGTTTCGGCTTGGGATGCACGCACCCTGATCCACTGATATCCACTAATGCAGAGCCGGCGCTTCGGCAACCGGAGAACACCGTTGCCGCCACGCAAGGGGGGGAGTATACGCAGCGCTCAGGTGGCAAACGGTGGGGGCAAGAGCAGCGCGCTTTGCCCCGGCTGCGGAGCTGGTGACGAGATACAACGCCAACGACGACGACGATGCGAAACGCAAGAACGGGCGCCAAAGAAAAATAAAAAAACTTGCCGAGGACGGTTCTCTGTACAATAACTTTTATTCATACTATACATACACAACAAGCTGAGGATATGTATTTAGACAGGAGAAGTAATTTACAGAAGCTGGGCAGTTGTGGTTGCTTCTTTCTTTTTTTCTCGGCTTTACTACCAATCGTTAAAATAAAAAAGTGCTTGTGGCAGGCGTCCGGGTACACGACAATAATAGCGCCGCATAAACACAATAAGGCCGTTCGTTTAGCCAGTCTGGTACCACGATTTCCAGCTGAAAAGGCAGTTTCAATATTGTCAATATTAATAATTACAATGCACACCTGCCTAATCAGGACTGGCAATCGCGAGTAATTGAATGCAGCAGTAATAGCTAAGGTAATTCACAATTGGCTTTCTCCTTTGCACGCCATGTATACTACTAAAAATCGAGAGGCAAGATTTCGCAAGCTAACGGCACTATAATAAATTCACTAGTACATACCACAAAGAAAGTTTGCAGGCTGCCACGCAGCACCACATCCGGGTGTTGTCAAAGTGCCTAAAAACACCTGCGCTGTGAAGAGTCAAATTAAAAACAGTATTTGGGTTGAACGAAGGAGTTATGCCAGATGACGAGCCAAAGCCGATCGCATATCCATGCATCCTTTCTTTTCCTGCGTCATGGGTTATATGTGGGTACGCAGCACACAGTGCCGCCCGAAGAAGCGAGGTGGATCACATCTCTGTCCGCATCATCTCGGAAGGCAAATCCCGCACTTCCAAACAACGGCAGCTGCGATAGTGGGGGTTTCGCACTCTTCTTTCACTTCTCTCCACTATCCTTGCGGAGACCCTTGGCGCTGAAGACGTACTTCTGCGTCGCGTTCAGGTAACCTGCGAGACGGGCACAGTTCGAGAAGGTCATCAACCTGCTCCTGAACTGACGCCGCCGAGGATGCGCCGGCATGGCGGGATTTTGCAGAATATCCTTACTAAAAAAAAAACGAAAAAATCGATTTGGTCTTCTGGCGCAGTCAGCCACCATTCTAAAATTAAATGATAAAATTCCCCAAACAATCTAAATTGTCCGCACCTGACTGTTCAGTGAAGCTTTTCTCTTCTGATTTAGTATATTAGTCTGTCAGAGGGTGGTTGAACAAGCACCTGGAAATTCCAGTGCTTCCTTAATTCTTCTTAATAAAAATGCACTGCACTGGCGCTCTTCTTCAGGTTGGATGGCCGCCGGATAGGTCACGCGCTCAATTCGCGTCAAAGTTGTTCCTGTTAATAAACGCTGTTCTGTTAAATATGTTTCTCTAGTTTCCCCAACCTCGCGGCTCCTCGCTATCTTTCCTTGTAGTAAAGGAAAAAACAAGTACTATTATTATTTTCTTCGTTCAAATACTTGCACTTCGCACAGTGCTTTCATAATTACTCATTTCACACTTAGCCCATTATATCTATCTAGTTACTGAATAAAAATAGAAGCTTCGAAGCTAGTGTGCTACGTATAAATTTTAAAGGAGAAAAGATCGATATTTAAAAAATTAGAGGACAGCCACAGTGCCCTTCAGTGTCGATGCGGTAGCGCTGCCATATGGATAATTATTCGTTGTTGCTAAGCGTTGTTTTTGGCGTGCACTGACGCCCCAAAACACACGCACGCCGTGATTCTCGCCTCCATAGAAACGCGGCCGCCACGATCAAACCCACTTCCTCGGGATCAGTAGCCGAGCGCACAGATCACAGTAACCACAGCGCGGCTAACGTGGTTGCTGCCCATTCTAATGTATGAGGCGGCCAGTCCGTCCGTCCGTCCGTCCGTCTCTCTCTCTGTGTGTGTGTGTGTGTGTGTGTGTGTGCGCGCGCGCGTGCGTGCGTGCGTGCGTGCGCGCGCGCGTGTGTGTGTGTGTGTGGCTTCGTCCAGTTACCATCACGACGCAGCTATATAACCCAGTCAAGCCATGGTCAACATCATTTCACCTGCCCCACGCTATGATGTCACGCTAGCAGGTCTTAGGGGCTCACCTGCGACTTCACGAGAATCGGTAAACGTCGCTGGCTGGAGCCATGAGAGCCATTTTTCGCTTCAGGGTTGAGCTGTATCCGAGTGTAGCTGTTTCGCTGAGTGAGGTCCAAAGCACCGCGAATAGCAGAACCATCGTGTACTATATGAGCTCATCAAACTCGAACACAGGGTTCAGACTCGCAGAATTTTAAGACTGTTCGTGGTTCCCGTGCCAGAGCCAATGCTCAGCCCCTGGCAGAGTCTCCGTGACATCGGTGTCATTAGATTGAAATAGGAACAGGCGTTTTAGCTGCGGACACTGTGCAACCCGATGGGAGGACCCATGATAACAGTGGGCGACACTCACCCCTTTCTCGGCACTCCTGCGTGTCAGGGAAGTCCAGCTCCCAGAAGTGGTCGGGCGTGGCCGGCGGCGCGTACAGCGCCCGGTGACGCGAACACTTGTGCAGCAGCTGCCGCCGCTGGGCCTCCGGCAGCGCCAGCCGGTCGTAGAACTGCGAAACAGCCATGTTCATGTTGCCACCGATCACCGAAGCAGCACTCATAGCCAACTGCTATCCGCTGTAAAGGGCTATCAGGTTCGCACTAGATACCCTTCAAGTAAGACGGGGCGGGGACACTTAGGGTCCACCTTTGAGGGTACGTCACGACAGAGCTGATGATTCCCGTTTACGGACTCGCATCCATTCATTTTGCCAGTCGCTTACTAAGCAGTCCGTTATTAACGCGACAGGGTTAGAAAATCCGGCATCGGCGTTGCGAGCAAAAAAAAGAAAGTCACGATCGTGGCTTTAGCAGGTTGTTACTGGCAGCTGGCATGACCGCGCACTGACTGGATGTGGGGTTGCCTGAAGTTTCGTTTGGTAGGAGCTGGAAACTGGAGTCTCTTCTTTCCCATGGGAGGGTGTTACTAGAATCACCCTGCCAGGACACTACAATTCTAATTACCCCTGGGCCACACAGGCACGCTGGCTTGGTTAAAGCGGGGCTTAAATGTCGGGTGGTAGCCTATACCCTTCAAGGCGGAGATCAGGCGTCTCTATATGTAATTTCTGTGCCCGTATCATCCCGCATATACTCATTAACATCAACAAACAGGCGGCGTGAAAGACCAGCCGGCATAGGTATATATCCCGGCTTTAACCAAGCTTGTGTGGGCTAGCGGCATCGTGTCTAACACGACATGCCCTGAAAGGTTGGATTCCGATCTCACCATCTCATCTCAAAGGCGAGGACCTAGTTGGAAGCTAGCTTAGCCGTATGCCATGCGGTATCGTGACGTCACACAATCCGACGACCAATCAATGCACGGCCACGTCATTTGCAAACTACCACCACCAGAGTCACTGGCGTGATTTTTCGCACCGGTGCCTGGGGGCGTTTAATGCTCTCGCGTTTATATAGCGACTACATATGGCGCTGATTGTCAGCCTAGTGCGTCAATACATGAGTTAAAGCAGATCGGCTTTTGTTAAAGGGCCACTGAAATGCTACTTGGGGTTAAATTCTAATGATATCAATTATTAAAGGAGGCCTTTGTGTGTATTCGAGTTGGATTTGAAAAGCTTTACGTGGATCCGATAACTTGCAAATAATTTTTATAAAGCGGTCTAGGCGACCGCTCGCATCCGGTCTGAGCAACGCGTCGCCGCGCGCAAGCCTCCCCATTGACGTCAGTGAGGCTACTGGGCGCGCCTGCGCATTGGACGCTCCTAAGTTAGGAATGTGGTGGGGCGCCGTGGCAACTTTTTTCTTCTTTTTTCTTGCGCGCCGGCGTGGGTTGAGTTGAGGGGGGAGAGAATTATTCTCGATCGCCCATATTTTCGGCGCTAATGAAGCTAGGCTAAACATGTCTGCGCTGCAAAGTGGATTGATGAGAAACTTATTGCTAGCGCGCTTTATATAATTCTCGTAAATAGCTTTTCATGGGCCCTTTGAGGCGCTTGCGCTACCTCGGCACCACTGTGCAGAAGCGAGGTCCCATTGTTAGCCTCTGCGCATGCGCGCCTGTAGTAAGTCAAATGGAATACAATGAGTCTTCGAGGTCCTGTCAAAGAGCTCAGAGCAAGTGGACAGGCGTGGCGCGTGAGGACAGACTGCGCGGCCGCGCTGGGGTCGGAAATGGAGCCGAGGGCAATAGGAAAGGCTTCATTGGGGCATGCCTCCCGAAAAACTAACGCTCCCTCCTCGATCCCTCCATGTCACGTGCGAGGTGATGGCTAATAAAGGGCACCCCACTCACTTCCTGGCACTCCTTGCAGTCGTGGGCAGGCAGCTGCTGGCGGGCGGCCTTCTTGCGCACGGGGCTGTTGTGGTACTTGACAGGGAGCTCCCTGCAGAGGTCAACACAGTGAACCAGGAGGCCAGCCCCTTCGAGGCATCCGAAGACACTTTTTATGCTCAATGGGAAGCAAAGACCGATGCGGCCAGAGCACGTTCGGGTGCATGTCCTGAAGTACTCCTAGCGACCTGAAGGCACAGGCATGCCGGCCTGGGTCTTCAATGAACGTTGAGTTATTGCCGACGCTACAAATTCTGCTGCAGATTATTTCTGTGCTCGCAAAAAAAAAAAAGCATGTTTTTATTAGCATTATTGCAACTCTGGCACTTACAGGTTTTACCAGACCACCCTGTGACTATGCGTTGGGAACAAAGGATAGGTAATCACCATGATATATCTGCTGAATTCCTGTTTATGTACGAAGATTTTCCGAAACTGAGCGGCGCGTCTTAGTGTGGCTGGTCACAATATGGCAAGAGAACACTTTTCCAGGACCCAGGATCAAATGTTTACGAGTGGAAAATAGGGGCACAGAAACGACAGAGACAGTTCTTCCACACTCGAAAAAAGTTATAGCAATCTGTCAAAAATAAGACAAAAATGTTCTGTATGTCTGTCGCAACGCCCAAATTTTCTGTAGCACTTTTTAAAACGCATATATTTATCCTCACGTCAAATGTCACCATATACATCTCATTTCCTTGCCACCAAGGATTCGTGTTTTTTTTTTTTTTTTTCAAGCTAAAACTACATCCGAAGTTTGATCATGTGTTTCTTAAGGCACGGTTCAGGTATCCGGGAAAAAGCATGACAGACACTACGCCTTTTTAGGTGAAAGCCTTTATTGACTCATGACTCGCTGTTGTAACGTAACACAAAATTCTGATGTTAGCACACGAATTTATGTTGTCATAACAGGTTCACTATCAGTGCTTGTAGTGTCTCCTTTGTTATGGTTTATGGGGTTTAACCTCCCAAAGCGATTCAGGCTATGAGAGACGCCGTAGTGGAGGGCTCCGGAAATTTTGGCCACCTGTGATTTTTTAACGTGCACTGACATCGCACAGCACACGGGCGCCCTGCTTTTCGCCTTAGCCGAAAAGCGGCCGCCGAGGCCGAGATTCGATCCCGCATTCTTGGGCACAGTAGTCGAGCGTCCTAACCACTGCACCACCCCGCACTGCATTAGAGTATTGTAACGAAGTATCTAGACCAACTAATCCGAACAGCTACCTTTCAATAAACTACCAAAACCACACAAAAATTCTGCTGTGACAACAGGAATTGTTCTGCAGGTTTTTGTCGACTGACATTGTTCCCGCACCGCAGTGAAAGCCCGCACTAGACACAACACACTGTCGACTCCGCTTCCTCGACCAGCCGGATGATTTCGATGCCTATCGCTACTCCCTGACGAAATACAGCGAGCTTGCCGAATGTCTGTATAATGTGTACACTGTTACTGCACGGCGACTGCGCACAATGATTGATGTCAACGTGGTCTCAGTTACAAGTGCTTTTCAAAGAGAAGTTTGCACACTGTGAGCAGGCTGTCTGATCAAAGAGCGCAATGGTATTAGCGACACATACATCCACAGGCTGTCGCGACCTGAAAAAGGTGGCCCAGCGTTACGACATCAACGTCGTGTTCTCTGCACCTCGCAACATATCGAAGCTCTGCAAAATGAATGATCCTGAAAGCACGGGTTCTACGATGGCGCATGTTGACAGCGTACTCGATGGGAGGCGCGGGCGGACTGAACAAAGCATGGCCGCCGCGCACAGTTTCTGTTTCTTTGACTAGATGGCGCTAACTTTTGTAAAGCCTCTATTGCGGCAGGAAGCATAGGACGCCGAGTATTGAATGCACAGGCAGTGCGAAATATCAAATCTTCCCGAGTTGCGGAAAGGTGCACATTGGCCAAACTGGGAAGTGTGTGAATGATGCCGTTAAGAGAGCACGCTAATAACGTCCAAAATGCACAAAAGGGCAACGATTTTGAAATTGTTCTTGCAAGACACTGTTTTACCTACAATTATTGTTCTTAAAGGCACAACTACTACCAACTGATGAAAACGTGCCATACGGAAAATCGTGGAATCAGAATGAATTCCAAGATCGGGGCGAGGGCTGAGAAAGTACGCTTTCCATTCACTGCCCTCTTTGCTAGACAAAATTGCTTGCTTGAGCGTGCGCGGGTGATCGTCTCGGTTGGACAGCTGTAAACTTCTGCACATTATAAACTACTATAACCTATAAAAGTTTAGTTCATAGTATTCAACGTCCCAAAGTGGCTTAGGCTATGAGAGACGCCGTAGTGAGGTTGCCGGAAATTTCGGTACACCTGCCGTTCCTCAACGTGCACAGACATCGAACAGCGCACGGACGTCAGCAGAAGCCGGGATTCGATCCCTCATCCATGGACACAATAATCGAGTACCTTAGCCACTGCATCACCCAGGCGGGGCTCTATACCATATGAACACTAAATAGGATACTAATCGAAGGTATGTGTGGCATCCCGTTCTTTGAGATACCTCTGAAAAAGGCACAGGGCCGTTGCCACAGTTAGGCCCGCTCTTTCAGAGATGGTTACAGATCGCGGTATTTCAACGTCCCAAATCTACTCAGGATACGAGAGACGACGTAGCGGAGGGCTACAAATTTTAAAACACCTATGGTCCTACACCGTGCACTGATATCGCACGTACAACCGACGGGCGCTTTTACATTGTTACTCCATGAAAATGGCGCGGCCGGGATTAAGCAGCTTTAGATCAGCAGCCGAACTCAGAAGCCACTGCGGCGGCCTGATTTCAACGACGAAACAACTGACAAAAAAAAAAAAAGGGAAGGAACAAACTCGTGCGGAAACGAATGTACACCAAACGTATACAAATGAACTGATAATAAAATGACCGCCGATAGGCATATCCTCTTCAGAGACAGTTCAAATAAATAGCGCCTTGAAGCTTCAGATATTGCCACCAAGGTGAGAGAACAAGCCGCACTCTTGGACAAGCTGGCACAATGCCACAGCCCTCAATGATCGCCTCATGTTTTGTCCTCCACCAGTTCGTGGCTGCAGACTCGCGAGCTCCTGGTGGGTGCACCAACACCGAGAATAGCGCGTCGCAAATTCCTAGGACAGCCAACCTCGCTGCCATTGCGGTGGCTTACAAGAGTCTTGCGATTACGCATCTCGAGAACGGCCCCATGCACCCACTGCGAGTCGCTCTCCCCAACAATTGACATATAAGCGCATGTCACCCGCTATTCGAATAGTCATTACTCCGTCCGTATATATTTTTCGCAGCCCTCCGCTATATTAAATCTAAAACTTGATTTAACCCGAGCAAGTCGAAACTCGAGAAATCTAAAAAAGAAAAACGTTTTCATATACAATGTTTACTTCAGGATTGAGAATCGTCCTCCTATTGGTGCATATAGTTTGTTCAACAGTGTGGGGCCCTGCTCCACGCACAAAACAGCGCAGCGCGCCAGCCACGTTTGAAAGGCGCGCCGCTTCCCGGCAATCCCTGTGCATTTCCCCACGTTGGGCGCCATTTTATGGGCGATTCCTTTGCCCGAGGGAGACAAAAGACACGCGCACAGCGGGCCGTCATACAAGGTAGAACATTAGTGACGATGCCCTACTTATTGCATATTTTAAAATCTGACATTGTCGCATTTCTCATCAAGCATGGTAGTTTCCTTGAGGCAATGTGGAAATCTTGTTCGCTTTTCTTGTGGAACCACAATACAGTCGATGGGGTCGAATCTCCTCATTATTTCCGAAGAATGATGGTCGCTATAGCTCACTGTGTAGGCACACAAAGCCAAGCTTGCATAATAAACGGTTACAGCACCATGACTTATGTTATCGGCCGCGCACTTGTGTGCAGTAAACTTTTTAGACGCAGAAGAGCAGTGCCCTACATGTATGACGCTTGTCATGCAAGGGTTAACAGTCTGTCCCCAATTTAAGTCTGTATACTTGAGCGTGGGAACACGCACATCCTAAGCGATTCACAAAATGCGACGAAAATGGGCCGGTTCGATATTATGCGTGCGAAAAAGAGGCTGTTGATTATTTCGATCAAAAATCGCCGCATTGTGCGAAGACCAAGCGCAGTTCCTCTCGTAGCGATAGATTCCTTTTTGGCGGCGCTGGAGAACGGGGAATGGTGGCGACTAAGCGGCCAACGCCACGGTTGGCGTTCGCATATAGATTGTTTCGTTTGGCTGATGCGCCGAAGTAGGTGACAAGGACGGCAAACGGAATCGACCCCACCGTGATGCGCCTGGAAAGCAGTTTCGCAGCCTCTGCTTTTGCGCATAGAGACAGCAGTGGAGAAGCACCCTTTGATCACACAGGTACGATGCAGAGAGATACAAGGAACTCGGTCTGATTAACACATTTCGCACAGCATTAACAGAATTCGCAGCCTGTGCGTCGCCATAGCGTTGATGCAGTTTCCGGGTGAACTGTAATGCGTTAGCAAAAACTCTCGTTAATTCGGCCTTCCGAATAGTCCGAATGACCAAATATGTCTGAAAGGAGCGCCAAAATCATTCGCACAACAGTAATTTTATTCTGTGAGCACCTACATGGTGGTTGTGTGCATTTGAGATGAAACTCAGGTGAGAAAGACAGCTTTTCCCGGTTTCATCACGCACTTTACTTTGCGCACTATTTTTGGCACGTATGAGAATTGCTCCGAAATCTTAAAGGCTGCCGTTTACACCGTACGACGCAGTAGTGGATGCTTCACCGCAGAGTCAAGGTGGTGAAACATGTGGTTAAACTGCACATACCCAGCACGCAGCTTCAACGAACTGCATGGAAGCAGCGTGTGGGCGCACTTGGTGAATATTTGCGCAGGTGTTAGAACAGCGTGACGCCACCACAAAATAAATATGAAAACCAAAGGGAAGGAGAAGCTGGTATGGCGCGACAGTTTTAACGGCCTCAGTCCGCGGCTCCCATTGCGGATGCTCGCTCGCGTACGTGCACTTTGCTCCACTCTCTTAATCACGAACCATTAATTTGCGCCTCTATTATCCACCACATACCCATTGTTACAGTCGTAAGCTACCACATCACCTTGAAAGACCACCCGACGTAGATATAAAGCTCCACTTTGACCAAGCCGTACGCAAATTTGCATAGCATGCCTGACCCAGAACGCAACGGTCTTGGAATGTGTGGTTTCCATCACTGTCCCGTCTGAACTGAGAAATACACGTTGCAAGTTCCCGTCAATTGGCCTTGCCACGTGGTCTCGTCACCTCGCACACCTCTACGACCAACGAGAGTCCGCATATGTCAGCTGCCGCCTTCCACAGACACGACAGCGATTTTCCGCTCAAAGCACCGGCGGCCGAAGTTTCTGGAGAACGAAGTCTAACGCTTTCGCCTTTAAAAAAAAACATTAAGCGCCAGGCAGCGTCCAGAACGGCGCGGCGACCCTGACTGCAGTCGCGGGATGGCGAGTTCGGAAAAGCGAGACCGAAACTATGCGACTGAGCTCTATTTCGGAAATTGGGAACTTCCGAGTCTCCGTACCTGCCATAGGGCGCATAAAGTGTGGACACGACTGCTTTGTGCGATTCAGATTCGGGGAGATTGGTGGATGCGCGAGGAGTATCTCGACGCGATACCTCGTCCGAATTAACGCGAGCACGGCCATGTCCGAATTAAAACGAGCGTCCAACGACATAGACTTGCATGAGCAGCGGTCAGGACTGCGCTCCTAGTTTGAATTATCCTAAATTAAGAGGGTCGAATTAGCAAGATTTTACTCATGTGTTTGCTTGCTTGAAGAATTATCGGCTTCATCTGCTACTTACACTTCCTCTGTGACCAAACGTAGTCCCCTAGTAAAGGTTTTCTGGTTGCCTCCGCTGGATAATAAAAAAAAAGAAAAAAACGTTCGGTTCAATAATTATTATATTCCGGCTTACTGATATAAACATCATTTCGTTTACTGCTCTAGCTGATTATCAGCGAAGTAATACAGGATGCCACGAAGCATAGCCTATGTAGGGTTATTGGCGCAAGCCGATGCCTTTTAATCAATTTACTTTTTGAATCCTTACCATATCTTTATGTCCCTAAGTAGGAGGGCTGAACCCGATCTGGCGACGCCAGCTGTGATGGATCAGTGTAATTTCGGCTGCTAGGTTTTGACCTCCCACTACAGCCAGCGGTCACGATGGAAACACGGCGGAACCCGTGTGCTGTAGCTTGCGAATTCTACGGCATCCTGAACGTAAGCCGCTTTTTCTCGGACCTGTTCTATTTTCGCCACATGGGAAAGCGGGTTATTTTATAAAAACCGACGGCACGTCTTCTCAGAAAAAAAGATGGAAGGAGTTCCATAACCTTGAGTTAAAAACTTGGTACCTAACCGGTTTGGAGCAAATGCTTTCTGCTCCACCTTTGTGGACTGAGTGAAATAGGGATTGCATTTTTCGGATTTTATTTTTGGAAATTGCGCTGACCTATTTTTGGAAATCACGCGAAGGCTATCTCCGCGTTATTTAATGCGAGCTGTTCATATACCAGTAATTAAGATGCACATGGTGAATCTTGAAGCTGTGCTTGTAGAAGAAATTAAAACTGTTGTCCTGGTTTCCATGTTTCATTTAGCCAGAGGGTTCCCGCATCACGAGGTCTGCTTTTTTTTTATGGCAGCTATGTTACTTTTCGGTAGCCAGGACATATTTTCGGCGATGCCCATTCCCGATTTCATGTATGTGGCCGACAATTAAGCAGCTGATAAACCCACTTGACAGGTTGATCCATGACTTCCTTTGTTAATTGCCAACTTTCACTGAGCCTTAATTCGTACTATACAGTCAAGTAGCTACGCTTTGCATGGCAGAAATATTGAGCTTTCCAGGCTAAAACCGAATGTGAAAAACTGATTGCGGCTTAGTTTTATCATGCCTATGGTTTATTTATTTATTTATTTATTTGTTTATTTATTTATTTATTTATTTATTTATTTATTTATTTATTTATTTATTTATTTATTTATTTATTTATTTATTTATTTATTTATTTATTTCAGTTACCCTCTTGGCCCGGTGGGCATTATAGAGGGGAGTGGGACTTGGCAAAAAAAAAAAGGAGGGGATGAAACATGGGTACATGGCATTGTAGGTTATGAAGGCAAATGATGTTTACAATGCAGAATTCACACAATAAAATAATAACAGCAAACAAAACAAATTATACAGGTTGCAAATTATTGAATGCATAAATACAAGATAGGGTGGAAAAAAAAAACAATGACGCACACGATATCAAATACAAACAGCAACACTCAATAAAAAAAAAAAAGGAAAGCAGATAAGTCGCGTACAACTCGACTTCCTATCTGCTTCCCTTTTTTTTATCTTCCAATCTTTAGTTATGAGGCGCATGATATCTATGAAAACTAATGGCTGTTGGTTGTAATGAACACTGACTTCGTCAGCTTTGTTAGTGAATCAGTCCCTTGTAATAATTTTGGCGTTGTTTATCATCAACTTGTAGTAAAAAAAAATAACCATTATATAAAATTTATGCCCGAGTAACATGATTTCTAATTACAAAGCAGCAACACGCCATCGTATTATGAACCTACCTCTGTAGTAAACTGTATTCATTATTTCTATGAGAAAGAAATTCAAAGAAAGTGCAGCATTATCCTATGAAGTTTGGAGACCTTCATCCTCTAAATTCCGAATACTAAGAAGCAAAAATTCCGAGATCATTGCAGAATCTGCACTGGAGAAATGCGTAAGCCTAAGCGTTGCTGCGTTGTCCCCGAGTTGTGCCAGTGGGACTCCGCAAGTGATAGACACTGGGCCTTTCCTTTCCCGTAAACCATTCGTCTTCCACAGAAACAAGTGTGACAGATACAGTGCCTTTCCCTTCCTGTGAACCAACCAACCATCTAATTACCTAATCAACCCAAGTCAACCATATTGTCACTTTCACATCTTTCCTTGTTGCTCTATCCGATGGCACCATCCTTTTATTTTTCGACATACCAACTAGTTCCTCTTCAGCGAGTGACTGTCTACCTTCGTTCTCTTGTGTTGCGTCCTGTTCCACGCTGTGTTCCCAAATATGGATTATTTTGATGTTGTTCATGTCCTTTTTTTCTAATGTTTTAGCAATGTTACATACCCAAGCGAAAATTGTAACTGGTCTAAATGCTTTAAGGAACAATTCCCGGTTGATACCATTTGGATCCCAGTTGAATTCCAGTTGGATCTAACTGGAATTCAACATTATAACCACCTTTATATATAAAGGTTAGGTTGTTCAATGTTTCAATAAACATTAAAACAATATGAATCTAACATCTATGCAACATAAATGTAACATTCGCGAAAATGTAGATCAACCTTGCACAAGCCAGTAGGGCCACCGCTCGTGATGGTACACAGCTTACACATTTTGCAAAGACCAAAATACAGTACAACTCCAGGACAACTCCTAGACTCACCTCTGAACAAATATTGAGTCAAGCTTTTACATCCATCGCCGACGGGTGTTTCATGAGTGGTAGTGGCGAATGGATAATAAGCAAACATTCCTAACAAACTATTAGGACTGCGCTTTCATTCTACGGCGGGCGTCCTCTCAAAGCTCTAGTTGCAAAGAGTTATTGAAGAAACATGGTTAGCGGAAGAAAAAGGGCAAAAGTGCTGGGACTTAGTGTATGAAATATATATGCTATGCTGCTTTATAGTTATGATTGAAATATTACTTTAACATTCAGAACCAAATATTGAAACATTTGCTTGTAACATTAAAACAATGTTATGATGCAAATAAAACACAACATTATAATAACATTTACAAGTCCACATTAGTATAATGTCTCTACTGAATATTCTACTAACATTGCTTTTATGTGCCAAAATGTTGGGGAACCTTCAAGCAACTTGGATAACAATTTTATAACATTATTCTAACGTTCAGTGCTGCCTGGGTAAGCGCATCCTTGCCCTCTGCACGCTTTTCTTTGACAAATTTTTTTTTTTCGTCACTAGCGACGGGCGCTTCGGCGCTGTGGGCTATGGTTCTTCTACATGCTCTTTTGGTTTTCCTTTACTTTTTCCCCTCCTTTCTTAACTGCTGCAGATGGAAAGCCTCGAGACTCGAGGGTATCACACTCTTCTTCCGCAAAAATAATTTGCTGCCGCTTCATTTCAGAAACTCGCTTTGACAACCTGTCATTGTAAACGAAAAGAGGAAAAACAAAATGTAAGTAAGCACGTAGGTGTGCCGCCTCCTCGAGCGCAGCTCGAGGAGGCGGCACACCTAAAGGCGAAAGGGAACTATCAGTTTTCACAAAAAGACTTAGTTTTTCTCTGCTAAAGTTGAAAATTACTTTTGGGCATTACATATGCCAAAATTATTTCTAATCAGTAAAATCGGAAAGAAGTATGGTTGGCGCATAGAATGATGAAGTAACAATTAACCTAGCACATTTCAACGTGGACTCCAATGAAATTCAAAGCGGACCAGCGAAAAGAAAATGGGCAATGAGAAAATATTTGTTTAAGTTTCATTCTGCGTGTTAGGGTGAAAAATCTGGAGCCCAGGCCCATATTTCGTGGAGAGGAGGGGCAGGCCATGCAGTGGCTGCCACGAAAAGAACGTAAAAATGAAAATAACTAACACTGACTCAGCGAAAAGCAAGTCAACTTCCTCAGCGGTTTTTCAGCAAATTTGAGCGAAGAAACATTAATGAAAAATAAAATGGAGGAAAGCCTAAAAGGAAATGTGAATAGAAGATAGGAAGCATAGTGCTAATCAACGCCATTCACCGCTCCCGTATCTTTTTTTCTTTTTTTTTTTCACCACCAAGCTTCCCATCTCAAGCAAGTGCAATAAACTTTTGCCCAGTAAAGGCACCTGCTAAGCAAGTCTTTGCACCGTTTTAACTTGCGTAGTATGAACAAGTTCGTGTTATTCAATGTGTACATGCTGAGCCGCACGCGCAAGGACAGGGGAGAAAACCTGGGCCATGGGGCGCTGTGTCACTCTGTGCATCAGCGCCCTCCATGGAGACCCCGGCAAAACCTTCGCGCTGCGCAGCCGCGTCGCCTGCCTGTTGTCTGCTCCTTCGGCCAGGTTCTGGCCGCTGTTGCACTCCAACAAAGGGGGCCAAAAAAAAGTACTAGAATAAAAAAATGACAGCGTGCTTTTTCGCAAAACTTGTGTGGAAACAGTAATGCGATGGTTGTCGGCCATTTTTTTTAGTTACCTCGTACCGCTTGTACTCGCACCTCCGTTCGTAACTGGCGGTGCTTCAGCAGCCATCGCGGACCCGAGTCGGCCTCAAAAAACAGATATACGTCAATTACAGGGTGTCTGGCAACCATTATTTTCAAAATCCCTGACTTTTCCAGGTTTTCCCAGATTATTTCAGATCAAATCCCTGACGAATGAAGAGGCTACAAAATATAGCTGTTGATGATAATGAGCATAAACGAATAATTCCCGACAAAAAGCTATCTATTAATCATATTCTCCAGTTTACAATAGTGAACAGCTGTTATTAGTGTTAATGGTGGGTAAAAACGTCGCAAGTTTACTGAAATTGAAAAGCGCACTGATGCCAGTCTCAGCAGAGCTCTGATACTACCAGTGGCAAAGTATCCTATAGGCCCAGTGTATTAAAAAATGGTGGTTTTGATTGGTCAAAATTCTGGTGTACGTATTGGGTTTTACGGCGCAAAAGCAAGTAAGGCTATGCTAGTGTACGGCTGATGTATGCTATATAGGGTGTCTCGATGGGAGGTACCCTAGGTCACGCCCGGTCTCGAGGGAGAATGCGCTCCTTTTAGTGCGCTCTTAGCGAAAATTCTTAAAGATAACAGAAATAGAATTCATTAAGAGGAGACACAAGTCTTATAACGGTCGAAAATGGTCAAAAATCAATTCTGAGTAGAACTCAATTTCAGAAAGTTTATCCTTTTGAGCACCTGCACTCAAATTATTAACGCTGAATTCGGTCAAGAAATGTGATAAAATCTGCTTTCAAAACATCACGGCAGCCACGAAATGCCCCCCGGAAAGAGGAATTGTGGTCGAAATTCCCAGAGCTGGCGAGTAGTCGGCGCAGAGTCGTTCTGTCAGGAAAGTCCACGACCCAACGTGCGTTTCACCTCGGCATTAGCGTGGAATGCGATGCCAGTACCGATCGAGTTCATGGTTATCGACATGAGTATTATGCAATTTTATTGTGCACACGAAGCGCGGGACCTGCGGCGAGATCGTGAAGATGTGAGCGGTCAACCGCTGGAGTGTCACAACGGACCTCAGCTGTAGCTCAGCTCGCCAATCGCTTTCTCGCTGGCAGCTGCCGGCACGATTATTCAGGCTTTTTGTAGCTTACTGCTCTCACGCAGTGCTTCCGCATATTTTATTGAGCGCCCAACTCATATGCGAACTGGGTTATTATGTTGTGGGAGCTCAGCCATGCGCTGGCGTCTAAGTAATATATCGGGCGTCGCCTTGCGGCGCGGCCACGCACTAAGAAAAAAATGCATGAATGTACTTGCTGTGCACCACTTGGCGAAATTTTTTATGGTTTTCCAGACGTTTCCCTGATTTTTCCCAATGCATGAAATTTCCCTGACACTTACCGGTTTTTCCAGTTGCTAGACACCCTGAGTATTGGCACATTTGAAAACCGCTACAGTGTTCCTTTAAGCTCATCCTTTAAGGGTATGACACGAGAGCGTAAGATACCAGCCCGCATATAAATGAGAAGGGTTCAATGCTGCTGAACCAAATATGAAGCGAAAGCATTAGCTGCCGGTGATTGAGCATTCTTCTTCTTCCGTCTTCTTCGCGGCTGTTCAAGGTCAAATGTGGTCCTTCCCAGGAAGACGCGACGTACGGGCCAAAACCAGGTGCAGTATTGCTATTGCGATAAAAGCGCTGGGCTTGCATACTCAGCCGCGTCGTGTGCTCTGTGCAGCATCTGAGTGCTTGTCTTCTTGCGCGCGGTTGTTTTTCTCTTTGCATAGTTCTCGTTGCAGTCGATTTCCAAGAAAGGTGCGATATGGTTAAATTACGATGCGGTTTCAAAAAAATCTAATTTGTAAGCTATTTTCAGCGGTGCGAACTTCTTTACTCTCCCACAGCTTAACAAAACAAGAGGTGCCGCCTCAAGTCCTTCAAAATACCTGTCAATTGCCTCTAACCTTCGAGTAGCAAATTCGCGTTCATGTTTTTTTTTTTTTTGTCTGAGCCTGCCAACAAGCGCTCTTTGAAAACAATGCTCGTGGTGATCAATTAATCCTAACTTCTCGCTTTTGAAAGCACTGATAAAAAACACGTTTCCAGCCAGCCTCCTTGTCAGCCAGGGAACCGAAAACAGCAAAAATAAGAAACCCTACTGGCAAAGCTTTGCGCGCGTCTGCACTCTCCGTTTCCCCTCCTCCTCATTCTCCTGCTCCGCGTGCCCGCGCGGCTGCTCATGGCACGCGCTACCGTGTGAGCAGGCGCGCAGACTCCACAGACAGCTGTGCGCTGCACGGATACAGCTGCGTGTAGGTTTTTTAGTTCCTCTCCGCTCCGCCAGAGACCAAGCGCTGGCATCGTGGAGCAAACTCCAGCTTGGGTTCCCTATAAGCGGGAACAAGCGAGAGCAGCTGGCTAATTTCACTCTAATTGATGAAATAAGGATGTGCAATCAACAACAATGGGGAGTTAGCTTTTCAGCGCACACACAGCACCTCCAAAACCGCTTTCCTGGTAAGCACGTGTGTTAAAAAGGGGGAGGGGGAGCGAAGAAAATACATTTTTACAATGAGTGTGCAGCCGTTGCGTACGCTTCCTCCTGTATGCCAGGCGACCACACCCCCCTTCACCTCACCCGGTATCAGAAAGACATGGAAGAAAAGCTCTAAAGATAAAGCGTGCAGAGAGGGCAAGGATGCGTACACTCCCCCATTCACGCCACCAGGTCCGGAAGTTATTTGACAACGCTTGAAGACTGGGTACGAGGATTGCTTGTATTGGCCAGGGTAGGCAAATACGCCACCGGGTCGTCAGAAAGACAGATATATATTTAAAAAAGCTTGCTGAGAGGGCAAGGGAAACCAGGTTGTAGCAGTGACGTAATTTTATGTCACCCTTGTCTCGTGATCCTCCCCAACCGATGTGCAAATGCCGACAACCATGGGCGGTCGTTTTGGTAAAAGTCAGCGAGAATGTGATCGCGGAAGAACATGTTTTCTATTTGCCTGTTTTTCTTTTTCCGTGCGTGCTGCTAGAACATTTGCGATCTGATGCGATGGTGAATGTTTAAGGACAAGGTTGGATCACCTGCCGAGTAGACGCCTTGCATGCTATGTTGGAACGAAACCCGTGAAAGCAGTCCATCTTTTGTGTCGTAGTGAACCTGCACACTTATCCTACTATCTTGGAGTAGAGCCGTAAACTACCTCATGACGGCGCCACCTCTCTGGTACCCCTAACATGGTCGTGCTGCAGGAATTTGGCCTGGGGGAAGGAGAACCCCAAAAACGGTTTAGCAGTCAGTAACTTGTCTCAGACGGTCGTAAACCGGCAAACGTGTAGAAATTTGCTTAATGCCCGAGGGCAACACATAAAACTAAGGCAAGTGCTTGCCATATATGGAAGGCTGAAAAAAAGCTCGACTCGAGTCACTGGTCAAATCCTATGCTCTGCCCTTTTTCTCCCACTCCCATTACTCATTCCTGGATACCCTTTACCCCTCCCACTACGTCCTAGGGAAGCTTAGGAGTTGCGCTGCTTAGTTGTATACGGACAAAGGAACTGGACAAACGCTGAGGTTATTGCGCTTAACCTCAGCGTTTGTAGAGTTCCTTTGTCCGTGTACAACTAAGCAGCGCAGCATTTGTGAGAAGATGTTCGAACTAGCTCAATCTCAAGCACTTCTTAAGCTTAGGAGAGTCTCACTGGGCACGCTCTTCGCATGTGCGTTGCCGAGTAAGTGCCCCCCGCCCTTTCCTTTGGAGTAGAGCTACTCAGTGACAATGCCTGTCAACAGTACAACAGACAATGCCTGGAGGGTACAGTACATACTGCTTTCCCACTGGTAGTATTACAAAAACAGAACAGTACGCAGACAGCGGTGCAGGAAGGACAGATGTTTAAATGTACGCTTAAGGTTGAAGACAACGGCTCTGAGACAAGATTTGAAGTGAGATTTATTTCCTCAAAATGGCTTTAAGGCAGTTGTCCCCATCGATACACCAATTTGCTGACGCAGTCGTATAGATCAGAACAGCAGCAAAATTATACTCGCTCTGCACACACATTCATTAAGAAATACAAATACGACACAGCAACAAGGCTACAAACACGCAATGGACAATGAGTAGACAGAATGGTGCACATTTAAGGCCTAGCTTAACGCCGCTTGGTTATACTACAAGTGAGCATAAATGCGGACATTGTTCATGGCAGCTCTGAACTTGCGCAGACAAGCCTAAAATTCTGCACTCGTCAAACTTTATCTAAGCAACAAAAAAATACTTTTTTTAAAAACTTGACCAATATTACTATCTGTTTTCGAGCAACACTCTCAAGACAGCACAGTGAAAATGACTACTGAATAAAGATGAAATGAGCTGAAGACATTCCCTTTCTCCTCCTAGCACAGGCCACCTTGAAATGGATTGTCTCGACAATACCCAAAGATTTTTTTCCCATTCCCACATTTGTACAAGGTTCGCAAGACTCGTTACACAGTGACTAGGCAAAAATATTTCCACCACAGCTTACCACACAACTGTGCTATAACTGTGCTATAAAGGCAACCAAAACTCCCACAGACCTCCGCCAACCACAGAAGACTCAAAGGCAAGAACAAGTGCAGACCACTGACCACACACAAGTGCCGCAGAGTGGCATATATTGTCTGCATAGCCTTCAGCCTAAACACATGTGAACAGCTGGATACTTTGTTTCTTGGATACCAGACTGAAATGCTCGAGTTGGCTCGACCAAAGTACAATAAAATTACATGGATATGTCAGCAAACGTCGCAGTAAGACTCCCGCCGAATCAGGCACTAAGTGGCAAGCCCCAAAATCAAGGCTTGCCACAGAACCAATTGCACTTCTCCAGACACAGATGCCAAGTCCAGCAACCATGCAGTCAGACAGTATACAAGAGGCAGCATAATGCTCAGTAATGTTTGGTTTCAAGGTGGACTCTAACATATAAACATGTCGATGCATGATGCACATATATAGATCAGTAGTGAACCGTACACACAGATACGTTTCCTTACAATAAATCTAAAGTAAAGTATGCTCACTAAAAATTTAGTTCACAAAATTCTTACAACTTTCACAAGAAAAGCAATGAATCCTACCGCCCTCACAATTTTGCTTGGGCAGAAAGCACTATTGATGGGCACATTTTCTAGAAACATGACAGCTTATACAGAATACAAACAAAATCCCACACAAAAGCTACCACAGCATACTGGCTTTGCTTCCTCTTTCTTCCTCGTTCTGGGTTGCAAAAATTGAAGGGACAGGCAAAGAAACTGCACAGCACTCCAGAGTACAGACTAAGCTAAAGGACAAATGCAATGATGCAGGAGAGCCTAAACAACTTAGCAAGTTCAAGAAATCGAGTACCATCATGTCCATGAACTAACGATAAACAGATGCCCAATTTTTCACTTAACCAGTTGGAATTAAGGAAGTTGAGTTTCAATGAAACAGCTCCATGACTTCAAGCCATGAAGAGAATTGTACCGTCAGAAAAACAAACAAACTTGAAACTATAGAAAATGAGATCATGACATGATACAAATCTTCGTAGACACAATATGACATCAAATGATGATAATCTATCCCGCACACAAACTGCTCGCCATGCAAGACGCCCAATGGCCTCCACTGTGCCCAGCACGCAGGAAAGCGCACAGGAAAGCAACAAAACAAGTTCAAGACTGCCAAGTGTACCGCAAAGCATTCTGCGACAAGTCTACGACATTGCCGGATACTCTTCCCAATCAAAGCACCCCTTGCGACATGGTCGGCATAGTATGGGTAATGCCATGTCGAAGCAAAGTCAATGAACACCTGTATCCGAGGTGGGTGTACCAGTTGCCAACCTCAAGAGTCGGCCTGGGTACCTCAACGTCACTTCCATTAGCAAAGCCATTAAATGCACTGTGTTGACCCTCAAGCCACCCCCTTGGCCACCCACCGCGTGCAACTGCTGAAGATTACGGCAGTTGAAGCAGTGACACACACTGCTCCGCTGCAGTTTCGCAGTGGGAAGACTCTTGCTGGGGCAGAGGAGTGCAGATCCTTGGCATGCCACAAGATTCAGTTGCCACACTGGGCTGGACACTGCACCCTCTCTTATGTGGTGATGCTGACAACGCTAATGATTCGGCCCCTTGAGATGGTTCCCAATTTTTTGACATTGACACAGAGGCTGCAACACTAGGGCGCATAAGGCTGCCTGCCATCCCGCAGTGGCCAGGCACACTTATAGAGGACACAGCTTGATAGGAATCTTGTTGATGGCTCTTGATAGTCGGCCTGGAAACTGGCGGCCGCTCTACTGCTGGAAGTAGAGGCCTATAGCGAGAGGCACTTTTCACGAGGCATTCTTGCCGATTCTCAGTCACTGCTTGCGAAGGAAAAACACGCAACCACAGTGACGGTACGCTGCTCTTTGGAACGTGCACCGGCTCTGCAAAGTTCTGGCCTCTCTGTGGGTGGATAGTACCAACAATGACATACTTCCCCGGAGGTATGCACGTCTGCTGCAGTACTGGCTGCGAATTCCTTTGCACACTATGCCATGGCCCTAAATTCCAAGTGGAAAGCGTTACTGGTAATGACACTGGCAATAACGACCCTCCGTGGACGATAACAGGCAACCCACATGTCAGCTGCCCAACATGAATTGTGTTTTGCACTTGCAGAGGACCCCCTTCAAAAGCACAATTCTCCGGCCGTTCTGCACCAGTGAGAGAGGCCGTGTGTTCCAGGACACGCTGATGCTCGCAAGCGTTTGGACTGTCGCTTAAGGAACGTTCCTTTGCAGTCACCAACGGAAGGTTCTGTGATGCATCACCATTGCGCATCTGACATGGTTGTGCTACAGGATCGCCATTGATGTGCGCTTGCTGTGCCGACTCAGTAACACCGATGCAGCCGGCATGAAATGGCAGGCGAACTCTGTGCGGCTGCGCTGCATGCAGTTCAAAGGGCGCATGCTGTGTACTATTCCCGTGACCTCGGGGCCAACGTCGCGGAGACAAATCAATCACTCCGGTGCTGACCGCTGGTGCATACACGGAAACTTCTGAATTACAGACGCTTACTTTCTCGGAGCTCAACTCGACCTCTTGCAAGTGTCTGCGAGAGCTCTTTTTCACAACTTGCGATGCACACACTGCATTGAACTCCATACTCTCCCTTTCGTCGGATGATGTCAACACGGAATTATTACTCTCAGTCTGCCCTTCAGCAGCTAAATGAGAGTCTTTGTCCGTTAGGCCTGTGTACCCAAAGCGCACAGTGCCTTGGGCTGTTAGAAACTTTGTCCCGTGTCCTATTAGTAACGGCGACACTGGTGAGCATCCGAGGTCTTCCGAAGATGCCTTCAGCATTGTCCCTCCAGCAGGGATCGGGAAATGCAGTTCCTCCGTGTGGACAGCCACCAAAGACTCTGCAGTTTGCAGCACAGTCCCATTGTCATAAGTTTTCACTGCTGCAACCCTCTTTGCACAAAGCTTTTCCGAGTTCCGAGTTGTACCAACCGGTCTGACTGACATGGTCTCTGCACCATTTTTTCTAAGGTTTCTGGAATCGTCTCTCCCACACTTCAACGCATCCATCGAAGGATTGACGTAGGCTAGAGGTCCGCGTGAAAAATGGCTGTCGGATTGTTTGAGACTAACGGCGACCGTTTCTTGCACAATGGTACCACTGCTGTTGCGCTCTCTACAATGCTCTGCCCTGGCGTTAATGTTCTCCTGGGTGCACAGTCGAGGAGATATCCCCTTGGCAAAGGCGATCCTCCTGGCCGCCGCGACGCCGATCTCGCAGAAGGCACCCGGTGGCAGGGCCCTCCTCAAAAACAACTTCTGCAGGCCCCCAAATCGGGAGAAGGTGAAGAAGGACAAGATTCGATCCGAGGGATCACCATCATCTTCGTCGTCAATACAGCCGGCTGTGCTGTACTGGGATGGGGCCTCCACCTCCGAGATTGCGAGGAGCCGAATGAGAGAGTTGAAAGCCTTTCTCGTCAGGGCCACAAATATAACTGCCCCGTTGAATGGTGGAAGGTGAGCCATGACTCGACAAATGTCCGATGCCGACAACCTGATCAACAGCTGGCCCCCGGAGTGAGCAGCATCCTTCTTCGGATCTAGGGGACAGTCGACACAAGGAGAGAGTAAACAAAGACCGCAGGAAAACGGCTTTAGCCTCAACAACGACCGACCTGACAAAGTAGTACTAAAGCGAGGCAAGGCCTCACAAGATTAAAGGGCTTTCCCAGTTTACAGCATTAAGATGATGGCTGCTGACGAAGCTTCTCTGTGCATTTGTTACTGAATGGTAACAACGAAGCTTGTGAAAGCACTGACACAAATGCACATAATATAAGTACATAAGATTCGAAGGGACAGCGTCTCACCATATGCAGCAAATTGCTTAAAGAAACAGCCGAAAACGCTCAAGCTCAGAAAAGGCAGCAGATCTAGAATTACACCAACAGCAAAAGCCTCTGCTTATAGTACAGCAACTCAAAGGTAGGATGCACAATCTGTTTGACCTTTGCCTCTCCTAAGCATGGTCGAAACAAGTCATTTGAATGGTGTTTTCTCTTGCCTACGCACCGTTCACGCTGAACTCGAAGCCGTTGTCACTAAGTGTGATGGCCGAGTACTCGGACACTCTGGTAGATCCCAGATAGATGGCGCAGGACACGAAGGTGATGCACTGAGCATTGCCATTGTCACCAAGGTCATTGGGCGTGACGGCAGGTGACGCTTTTGGAACCATGGCGTCGACGACGGACGCAAAAGAACCGCTGAGATCGGCATATCCAGGACACCCATTGCAAGCTCCAGGTAAATGGACGCCCCTGCTACCAGCAAACACATGGCGACCATGAACACAAAAGACTGATAAAATAAGTAGTTCCTATTTGACTGACAGAGAAGACACAGCAAGAGGCCTCCCTCACATGAAGACAGCCTAATGTTCATGCGGAATACTTTTTTAAACACTAAATTCAGTTACGCTCAAGCTGGCCGACAGAAAACCGGCCAGTGAAAAACTGCACGCTGCTGGTCGAACATGAGGTATAACTTTCGATCCCTCGATTCCAAGAGCGGCGCTAAAACTTAAGCCCTGAGCCATGCACACTGAAGATCGCTGTCTGCCTATGGAGCGAGATTGTGGAGGCGGCCACTGCCGGTGGATAAGCGCGACTGAGGCTGGTCCTCTCGAAGTCTTGTGATCGCGACCTCCGCAACATACCACCAAGTCTATTATGCCGGTGTTTTTCCAATGCGCTATTCATGGAATACCATAGACGCTCTCATGCCCTCTAGCCACCCACAAGTCAGAGTGGCCCACAGGTGGTAATTCAGAAGTCTCACAGACAGGAAAGCTATTGCCTCCCATTAGCTGTCTCATGGAAATTTCCACTGGTCGCTTCAAAGCAGGTTTTCTTGCTCTGGGATGATGATTTCGAATTCCACTGATCGACCAAGATAGGTTGTGCATATTCCAATGGTCGCTTGGAGCAACACCAGGCACTCTAGCTGGACCCAGTGACAAGTGTCGGATATTGACGGAGGTTCCAATCGGTGATGTCGTCACTTGCAGAGGTTGAAGGATTTTTTTTAACGTTTTAGCGGTTACTGAGACCCGAAAAAGACGCTGGGAATCACAAATTTTTTTCTTGTACACGTATGTCAAAGTGCATCTATCAAAAAACATCTACAGCGCTAAAATCGTGATTAAAACACTGATTATTGACTAAGACGAACCGGTTCACTTTGTACTGCCTGGCAACCTGCATACCCCCGGAAACCCAAATCCTGGCCCAAGAAGCCGCACAAACCTAGAAACCGTACACCCCCTACATATTGGAAATACCATATAAACGCGTGTAAGAGCCACACCAGTGTATGGGCCGCACCCCTTATTTCCCGAAGCAAATATTAAAAATAAAGAAATCCGTGTATGGGCCGCACTCAAACTTCATGACACACGCGAGAATAGCCTTCAAAATGCACGCGCACAGGCACTTCCAGATGCCGCCCACGGATGGCGCCCGCAGTTGCATGTCATCATCATCATATTTTCCCTCTGCTGCGAGCTTTCGCAATCCATATTTGCATCGGTATCGCCAGCCTCGGCCACTCAGTCTTCGTTTTGCGACGTTTGAGACTTCCGTGGTCACTTGCCGGATAGAGTTCACCTGCGCAGTATCCGCATTGACATGGCCGTCATACCGGGCAGCCTCATCGGCATGCTGCAAACCTGGAAGTCAGTGTCAATCAGCTTTTTAAGGTTGAATTCCGAAGGCAATACTCCGAATGAATGGCAATCGGCAGTCCTGCCTAGACGCCGACCGGCGGCTCAAGAGGGCACCGTTCGCAACTGTGCAAGGCTGGATTTTGTCCGCGTAGAACTCCGTATCTACGAACATTGTATCCCGGAGTTTCAAGGTGACCGGGATTTCAGAAAGTTTAGACGGGACTCAAGACAACGAATTCTGGGGTGAACGTGTACCAAAGCACAGCGCCAGCTTGGAGTCGGAAGACTCCGCAATTGACGATTGAATGCTAAATAAACGCCGCAAATTAACTAATTGGTCTGTTTTTACTTTAAAAATAAAATTTCTTTTCCGGTGTGGTGTGTATGGGCCGCACACTAAAATTGGCCCTCAAATCTGGAAAAATAAGTGCGGCCCTTACACGCGTTTATATGATATTGACCTCCACCGCTCTAAACGCTGTAGAGCCATAAACTGGAACACATTCAGCACTAAACGAGCAACAAGAGAAGCAGATGCCGTCGACATTCTAGACGTAGATGTCTGGATACAGGATCAGTGCAAGGGCATCAAGACGGCCACTTGCACGCCCGAGGAGGCTCACCACATGGAGATTGTGAATAGCCACATTCTTCTTCTGTGAGAGGCAAAGAAAGGACTTGAGAAATGACTCAAACAACAGCACTGGAACCACAGTTTGTGCAAAAGAATACCTAGGTTAAACAAGGAGATTGAGGACTGTGCAGCTAAACTTACATAGCAAAACTAGGACGACATATGCAGCCACATGGATTGCAATATGGAAGTCTCTAGGACTTGCAATTTGCTCCGTTATCTACTTGACCCCACAGGTAGCAGGAGCACTCAGAGGCAGAACCTACAAAAGCTCATAAATACATATGCAGGCACATGAGAGGACCCTCTTCTTGATCTTATGCTCCTAGCCAAGCCTTCCCAGATTATGCCGGTCCAGAAAACATACATCTCGACTCCCCCATTACTATGGCTGAGGTTAAGGTGGAAATCGCCAGGCAAAATTGCAAAGCCACCTCCAGCCCAGATTTGGTAACCAACCTCTGTAACATAGATGAAGATACTCTACACTCCCTATCCAAGTACACGCAGAAATGGTGGTCAGAGGTTGGTTAGTTATGTTGAGTTTTGTGGTCCAAAAGTGACTATGGCTATGATATGCCAAACACAAGGTTAAAAATGTTACTTAAAAATCATTTGATACTTATAGTTTGTGTAAAATGCTACCATCTTTGAGGAACCTAAAGATCTGCAAAAGATTAAGAAGTGCTTGTTCACCTAAAAGCAGCATGGGGTGTAATGGGATGCATTCTTTATAAAATACTTTAAAATATTTTTTTCTCAGTTCTTCAAGTTGTGTACATGAAATTAAAAAGTGGTTTACTGTTAGTTCATCACCGCACCTTTCACAGAGTGGTTTGTCTTGTTTTGTTAGCAGGAAATTGTGCGTAAGGTGGGTGTGTCCGACGAGTAGGCAACATAAAACTACTACTTCAGAACGTTCCTGATGTCGACAGGACTGCCATTCAGATAGAGTTTTAGAGAGTGTAATTTGTGGTTTACTTGTTCATTCCATGTAGCTTGCCATTTACCTCTCAATTTATTGTATGCTAGCCTTAAACAGTCCCTATGTGGCATGCTCATTTGTCTAAGTTGACCAAATCGGGCTTGTGCACACATACATTCGCTTTCTCATTTCCCTCAATTCCAACATGGCTAGGGAGCCAGCAGAACTTTATGTTGTGTTTTCAAGCTGTGATTTTACCTATGTTATGTATTAGAACGTTCCTGCCTAATAACGGTTCTTGGGCATTTTTAATCGCTTAAAGAATCAGGCCTAAAAAATCGGTGTAGATGACACTGTTTATTTTCTTCCTGGCTATCTCCTCTACAGCGACCCATATGGCGTAATACTCAGCAGTGAAAACTGAGGCACACTCCAACAGTCTTACTATTTTTTACTGAATCCTTGAACGACTGCACTTCCTACATGTATTTCTGTTTCTGAGCCATCTGTACAATATTCAGTGTAGGCATCATATTTTTCTTCGAGTGCAAAAAATTCTTGTAGTGTGTGCTCCTGTAGTGTTTTTCTTTTTTGTAGATTTATCAGTGAGAAGTCACATATATTGCAGGGAGGTTGTACCATGGCGGCAGAGGGTCATTTCTTTGTGCAACATTAGGTAAGTCATCAAGTAGGTTTAACTCTTTGCATTTATCTTCAAAGTGTAATATCAGTGGTCTGATAAAATGTGGTTTATAGTAGAATAAAGTTTTAGATGGGCATTCAGTTACAACAAGACAGCCGAGGTGTCTCAGGAAAGAACGAATTTTTAGGACATATGTGCACGTTAGTGCAGTTCTGCGATCCTCTAGTGAAGGCTCATTTGAGTCTACATAGATTGGCTACAGGGGATGTTCTATATGCTCCCGATGATAGTCGGAGACCGAGATTATGAATAGGGTCGAGTCGTGTCAAGTAAGATTATCTTGCTGAGCCATACGTCATGCATCCATAATCTAACTTGCAACGAACCACAGAGCAATATATTTGCAACAAACATGCCCGATCAGAACCCCAACGTTTCCGTGACAGCACTTTCAAGACAGTAAGGGTTTGGGCAGTAGTATTCTTCTTCAGGTTGTTTATAAGGGGTAGAAATTTTTATTTAGTGTCATTTGTATTTGTCTCTCACATGTAGGTATGCTGGATGAAGTGCATGCTATCTGTAGGTCATCTACATAAAGGGAATACATTATGGACTTGGGGAATTACTTCAGCTAAAGAATTCATCTTTACTATGAAAAAAGTTGAGCTCAGAATGCACCCCTGGTGTATGCCGTTCTCTTGGATAAAACTGTTGGAGAAAGTAGTGCCTAGGCAATCTCTAAATGTGCGGTCAGCCAGGAAGTTGCCCAGAAAGTCAGCATCCTCCCGTGGATACCAAAGTCTGTTAGGTTGCACAGGATGCCGAACCTCCAAGTGGTATCATAAACCCTCTCCAGGTCGAAGAAAACCCTGATACGATGCTGTTTGTGGATTAACGCTTCCCTGATTTTGTTCTCTAGGCGGACAAGATGATCAGTTGTTGAAGATGTCTTTTTAAATCTGCATTGATGTACATCCAGCAGATGCCGAGATTCAAAAATAAATGTGAACCGGATGTTTACTATGCTTCCAAATGATTTTGTGATGCAACCTGTAAACGCTATTGGTCTCCAACTGCTAGGACTTGTTGATTTTCCGGGTTTCAGAAATGGTACTACTATGGCTGTTTTCCATGTTTGCAGTATTTTCCCAGCTATCCATATTTTATAAAAAAATGCCAAGAGTGCCTCTACTGCAGCCTGAGAGAGATGAGTAGCATCACATAGTGTAGATAATCTGGGCCTGGTGCCGTTTTTTCCCCTATACTTAAGACTGTTTAATTCCTCTATAGTGAAGAGCTGGTTGTAGTCCTCCTGTAGGCCTGCTTCCGAGGGGAGTCTGTTTTTCTATTATTGCTTTGTGTTTTCGGAAGGTGTGCATGTAGTGAGATAAACTTCAGATTTTTGCAAAATGCTCTCCTAATATATTAGCCTGTTCTTCTAATGATGTCTGTGCACAGGGTGCTGTTAACATTGGAAGTGTGAATGGGGTATTATCTCCAGCGAATTTCCGGATCTGCTGTCACATTTTCTTTGAGGGCAGTGTGCTGTTGGAGTTTTTCTCTGAATTTCTTCGAATGTAGCGGGCCTTAGCTTTCTTAATGTTCAGTAAATTATCTGCTGAGGGGTATCTGTCAAGAGTACCTCAGGCTTTAATCTGTTGTTTTTTTGCTTGTGTACATTCATGCGTCCCCCATACCTTGTGTTTTGTTTGTGCATGTGTTAATGTTTGGGGGATAGCTAATGTTGCTGCTGAGATTAGACAAGCGGTAAACATCTCGTTAATTTCACCTATGTTGAGGTCCTCTGAATATCCTTTGTCTAGTGCGGCATTAATTTTAAAGAGCGGCCAGTTAGCAAGATATATTTTCCAACGTCGAGGTCTTGTTGCAATGCTATGTGTAGACGACACTAATTTTAAAATTGTAGGTAAATAATCATTTCCTTTAGGATCATCAATAACTTTCCAACTAAAATCACTAAATACAGATGGTGATGTAAAGGTTAAATCCAGACAGCTCATCTTTCCTGAGCTCAGGCAGCAGTATGTAGGTTTTCCTGCATTCATGAGACATATGTTATTGGTGAGTATAAAGTCTTCTATGATTTGCCTTCTGCTGTCTGTGCATTCACTTCCCCAGGAGAGGAAGTGCGCGTTAAAATCCCCAGCTATCACATATGGCTCGGGTAACTGTTCAATAAGTTCTAAATCCTGTATGGGAGCTGTGAGGTTTGGTGGTAAGTATAAGGAGCAAACTGTTACGGTTTTGTGGCTTATTATGCTCACTGCAACATGTTCTAAGTTTGTTTTTAATGGTATCTCTCTTGCAGAGACGTCGTTTTGCAATATGATAGCGACACCTCCTGAGAGTCTGCTAACCTGCTCTCGATCTCACCGGAATGCTTTATATTTTCTGAGGATGTTTGTGTTCTGTGGGCCAAAGTTTGTCTCCTGCAGGCAAAAAGCCATGGGTGCTATCGATTTAATTATGTCAGTGATGTCAGTATAATTCCTTAGCAAGGTTTCCCCTTGCTTTATAGCGAGTGCCGTCGCCCCTGCACCCCAGCCGTGATGAGGGTGATGACCATCGCCTCACTCGAGGCGCTGGAGGTCCGTGGTGTGGCCACAGGCGAACAACATTTAGGCCTCCCGCTGCTGGGGGAAACCTTGTAGACTCCCGACTGCACAGTCGGCGAGCCCCTTCTGGAGTTGGCAGGACAGCCTTGGCTGCCTCTGTCTTAGGTGGACTTCATGGGCCTACCACACGGTCCGAAAACGCCTTGGTAGGTACCATGTTGTGGTCTGGCACTCCACCCCTACACACAGTCTCCGCGTAGTTTTTTTTGGTCTGGAATATGTTCGTTTTTTCCAAATGTTTCCTGGCTTCTGTGAAGGAGATGTTTTCATTTGTTTTGATAGTTATGATTTTTTTCTTTTTTTCATTGTGGACAAAACCTTGAATATGCTGGGTGGTCCCCTTTGCAGTTTGCACAGTGGGAATCTGGAGAGTCACCGTTGTCAATGATGTGGTGTTTTGAAGCACATATTGAACAGGTTGTACGGCCATCGCAGCTGTGTAACCCGCGGCCGGGGTTGGGTGTGTAAGATCGGACTTCTATTTTTAAGTAGCCAACTTCTACATTTCCAGGAAGTGTGCTTGCACTGTGCCAGTATGAGGTGCATGGTTGGTATTTCTTTATCGTCTTTTCGGATTATGATCCTTTGCGCATTCACTACATTCTAGTAGGCAAGACCATCCAACATTTCTTTTTCAGTGATGTGGAGAAGATCTCTGTCAGAGATCACGCTGCGGACAGTGTTCAAAGATCTATGGGCAGTTATTGTCACAGGGACGTCCCCAATAGACTGAATGTTCGTCAGCTTTAAATGTTGTGATGCATCGTTAAGCTCGAGCAGCAAGTCTCCGCTGGCTATCTTGGTCAGTTTGTACTCTGGGCCCAAGGCAGTTGTCAAACTCTAGGAAACTAGAAACGAGGAACGAATTCGGGCAGGTTTCTGGTCAACTTTAGAATGGATCACGTGATATTTAGGGAAGTTGTTATTTTGCTGTTACTTCGGTCTGCCTCCTTTTGTCGAGGCGATCGGTTTTGGAGAAATTGGAAACCATAAGGTTTATGCGTTTTTCGGCCATGGATCCAGCCACCCACCATCAAGTCCAAAAAGGGGACAGGGCAGAAACTTGCAAGCAACTCCTGCCCGCACCAGCTGTACACCACAACTATAACCCTATATGGCGAAACTCAGGGTGGTTCTCCACAAAGGTTAACCCTAGCCGCCTCGAAGAAGGAAAGAACAAGAAGAGAGTAGAGGATAGGAGAGTTGTCAGAGAGGAGATAGGAAAGCGAAAGATGAAGGGGAGGAAAGGAAAAGGAGACTGCCGATTTCCTTCGGGTGGGTCAGCCTGGAGGTGCAGTCTATGTGAAGCTAGGACCAAAGTGGTTTGTTGCCTCCGCTAAGGGGCCTTAATGGTACAAAACCTCGGCATCGGCTCAACCACCAGGATCTCCTTTTCCCCAGATACGGCGATGCCACACATGACCAAAAGTGGGTGCTCGGGGTGCGTGGTGTCACACAGTACACTCAAACATCTGCTTTGGCAGATGACTCCTGCACAGGCTGGTCAGAGGGCTCAATCCCACAAACATGGAAAATTGCAGACATCATTCTCAATCCAAAACCTGCCAAACCCCTGAGCCTTGAGAACCTTAGGCCAATTTCGCTCACCTCTTGTAGAGGTGAGCTCATGGAGCCTGTAGTTCAGATCCACCACAACAGGTTTATGGAGGAGCAGGTGTACCCCCACACCATGAATGGATTCCGGCTAAAACTTCCTACGCAGCATGTAATGCTTCAGCTCAAACATAGAATTATTGAGGGGAAAATGCGGGACACCAGCATCATTCATTGACTTGACCTGGAAAACGCTTTCGATAATGTCAGAAATGATGTGATCTTAGAAAACCTCCACAAACTCAGGGTTGAAGCTCGCACCTACAGCTATATCCGGGAATTTCTCTCGGGCAGAAAGAGCTCCTTTCAAGTAGGAGACCTCCACTCGGATGACTCCCCCTTGGTAACAAGGGCACCCCACAGGGATAGGCCCTCTCACCCATTCTCTTCAATATCACAATGCTCAAACTTCCACACCAATTAGCGCAGGTCCCGCAGCTCCATCACGGCCTCTATGCGGATGACATTACCTTATGGACTGCAGGGCATAGTGATGCCCAAATCGAGGAGAGACTCCAGCATGCCACTGATATCATGGCACGCTTATGTAGGCCCCATGAGGCTGCAGTGCTCTCTGGCTAGATCTGGATTTAGCATATTCTGCAAAACCGGAGTTTTTGCACAACCACCACTGGCCATCGAACTCAGTATTCACAGAGTTCCTGTTACTCGAGTACCCAAAATTAAAATCCTGTGCCTAATCTTACAAGAGCATGGCTTCAATGGTAGTGCAATCCAAAAGCTTTAGTAACTGCCACACCAGCTTGAAGGAAGAGAATACCCTCCGCTTAGTGCAAGCTTTTGTGATCAGTCGCATAGCCTACATATGGCCTTACTTACATCTGAAAGTCAGCTGAAAAAGAGAAAGTGGAAGCCGTAATCAAAAATGCATCCAACAAGCAGTTGGGCAACCCATTCACACAGCAGATGAGATTTTTAGGCCTCAGGCTTCATAAAACTTCAAGTAAGAGTAATTAAGCGGTCCCCATCTCACAGTACGAATGGCTATCGGGCACGCCAACTGGCCGACAATTCCGTCCACACTAGGCATAAATTATGACCGACAAGGAAGACCAGCAACTGCCCTTCCCAAACAGTCATCCCACCGGTACTTCGAAAATGTCACCCAGATTTTAAAGTGGAATGCCATGCAGACCACCAAATCTTTGAGCAAATGTTTTCTTAATAATACGTCTCTAGTGTATGTCGATGCTGCAGATTCCTCGGCTGGAAAGATGGTAGCTGTGGCCAACAAGGAGCATGGTACATTCACAACTGGGGGCACTATACGTACTCAACACACACATGTTGGGGAAGAAACAGCCCCTGCTCTAGCCATTGCGGGACCCTCGGCAAAACTGGCAATATGTAATTACACGTTGAAAGAATCTCCCCACAAGCCAGCGCGCATTCTGTAAAATTCTCAGCCTCCACAATGCATTCGTCTAACCTGGACACCTGCTCATGCCTCCCTTGCTGGTAAGGAGGTGGTTGATAATTTAGCTCAAGAACTGTCCCGCCGAGCTGGGTCATGCAGCCCGCCCACAGCTATATACTCCGGCAAGGACAGGTTGTCTTATAAAAAAATCCTGCAGCACTACAGACTTGCAGACTCAGATTCCCCCAGGCAGACACAATGCTCTCTAAATGCCAGGCCAAAGGATGGCGTAAACTTCAAACTAACATCTATCCAAATCCCTAATTATGTAGCCTATATTCGAAAGGACTGTATTCAGAGAAATGCAAAAGTTGTGACATCAAAGCCAGTCTAAATCATATGATCCAAAACTGCCCACAGTCCCCACGCACGAGCCATTCATATGAGACTCTGATCACTGGGAAGCTCTACTGCTCAGCGCCAACCAGAAGACACAGATTATGTTCCTCCATCTGGCTAAAAGCGCCGCCGTTGTTCAAGGGATACCGGCCATCGTTTAAGCGGGGGCAGCCATTCGGGTCGCTCCTCTGTATCCACTGGTAAAGTTTTACCACCACCACCATCACCCCTAGAACCCGTACATCCCTGCCCTGGCCGTACTTCCAGGGAACCGGTATTCCTCAGGGACCTGCATTCCTCGGAAGCCAATATTCTGCAGAAACCACGAGCACTCTACAGCATGATGCCCCCAGGACACCATATCACCTATGTCAGCTGAGGACGACCCATTTCACTCGGGTCACGTCTAAGTCAGGGCCAGCTTTGTCAGCGATGTTTTAAACTACAGGACACGTGTGCTAGATTTAGAAGTCTTTGAGAAAAATAAAAACAGTGCATCTTAGTATGCCCACTAAACAAGTATATGACTGGGGACTAGAAAAGCAGCCTACAATGGGAAAGTGAACGTCCTACTCTGGGACCTGCAGCTGGTGCACGTAGAGAACCATCAGGCAGGGATCTCATGAAGGGTAACCATACCCGAGCTCCCTCAATATTGCCAAACTACACATTAATTTCCTCCACTATAAATGTTTCTGCAGATGCCTTGAAAGAAACATCCACAGCTTCTCTCGTCCTCTGCTTCCCTGCCTTCTTTCTTGCCCACCCCTCGCACTTTTTGTGCTTTTGAAGTCAGAAGTGTCTTGAAGCAAGCCGGAGACCCTGAAGGTAACAAAACCCTTCTCCGTATACACCACCATTTATTTTTATGACCCTTCTCCAACCACCATAACACTTCCTCCCCACGCCAAAAATCTTCCTCACAGCGCCGACAGTGAAAACAACCCTGGCTGAAGTACCCACCGTCTATTAGTGCATCAGCTACGCCAAACTATGGCACGATACAGCAATCGTAAGGACAAAAATGAGGACTGAGTTTAGGCTTTGGTATAGGCTGGCCAGGCATGCATTCTCACATTCATTCATTGGCGGAACATTGCACGGTTTGCTGTTCGACTTACTACGCTGCATTCCATGCTGACGAAACACGAGACATGGAATTTGCATAATATACCCCTTGCCGGGTTTATGGCGTTCGTTGCCCGCTGTCCACAGCCCAGCTAAACAGCCATGGATCACTACAGACCTCCTGCGGCACTTGCTATGTAGTTGATAAAGAGTGCCCTGTTAGTCACAAGGTTTCCTTGTACAAGTTCGACTCCTCAATGCGTGTGTGCGAGTGTGTTTCCTAATAAGGGAGATAACCTTGGTTAGGGGACGCTGTGCCGCTCTATGTGCCAGCGTCCTTCGTGAAGACCTTGACAAAACCTCTGCACAGCATTCGAGCGCATGTTTACGTGCGCATGCGCGGTTGCTCCTCTCCTCTTCCTACCGCGTTCTGGCCGCTGTCGCGTTCCAAGAAAAGGAAAAAAACTACAATGATTCAAATATGTCACGCTTTTCAGTACAACTTGTGTGGTAAATGGTAATGGGGTGGTTATCGGCCTTTTTTGTTAATGTATCTCGTGCCGCTCATATCTCACACCACTGTTTGTCCCTGGCGGCCCCAGAGCTGCCATCGCAATACCAAGTCAGCCTCTAACAACAGGTGTGTAAATCGTATTCTCATGCCTGATCCTGCTTTTGGAGCTCAAACACAGCACACTTGCTCGAGCAGATAACTAGGGATTGCACAGAGTAGCTGTAGAACTATGAAGACAAAGGTTTCCCTGGAAAACTGTCCCCGCCTGCATCAAAAGTCAGGCAATTCCTTGCTGTTCGTCTCGTGGAGAGACAAAACTGCAGCGAAAATGGCATGCCTCAGCTTCTGGTCAATGAACAAGGTCGTTAAAAACCACTCATCGTTAAACGTAGATAGGTCACTGATTTCGGACAGCAGCGCCACAGCAGCGAACTAATTTTCTCTGGCTACTGTCAACATAAACCAAAGGGTAAGGCAGTATGTTTTGTGCCATTGCCAGAAACATGTCCTAAATGCATCGAAAACAAGCACTATGGTGCCGGTAACATCCTGTGTGGTCATCACCCTGCTGATGCAGGGGTGTTGTGGGTGTTTCGGTGGCCTTGTATGGGGTTGCCTAAAACGTCTGTCCTCAAAGAGTTGAATGGGCCACTTTCAAGTGAGCAGTCACAAAAGGAAAGGAAGCTCCCCAGCCGATGCCCGGAGCACTCGTCTTTGTGTACACGCGTGTTAATGATTCTTTGCTCTCCTACAACCTAGCAACACAAGAGGTGCCGCCTCGGGCCCCTCAAACTACCTGTTGCTTGCCTCTTGCTTTCAAGTAGCGAATCTGCGTTCATGGTTGTTTTTTTAAGTCTCACAACCTGCCACTTTGAGAACGCACTTTGAGAACAATTTTCGCGACTTGATCGTTTTTCAACACCTGAAGCGGCGCGCAGTGATGACATTCTATCAGTCAATAGCTATTTCTTGCTTTTGAAACCACCAATAAAAAACACATTTCCAGCCAGCCTCTTTATCAGACGAAGAACCTAAAAACTGAAGAATGAGAAGCCCCCCTGACAAAGAGCACCGACTTTGGCCAAGTCTCTATGCGACTGTTCCTCCTTCTCCTGCTCCACTGCCATGTGGTCGCACTTGGCATGCGCTCATGCGGGGCGGGCTGCACGTAGGTTTTGCCACTTCTGTCCGCTCTGTCAGAAGCGGAGCGCTGGCGTTGCAGAGCAAACTCTAGCTTCGGTTCCTTATAAGCTATTCCGCAACCACGTGTAAAGCTCACATAATATCAACAGTGGAAGGATTTGGGGCAAGATCAACTGACTTGAAAAGCACGTGCTTTGCTGCACAACATGAGATAAACAATGGGAGGCATCGACTTAACATGAAGCAGAGTACGCGGCTGTATGTGGTTTGTCGCATCTGCCTAATCACAGAGACGCGTAAAAAGACGCCACGTGGGTTTCCTCTGCGGGCTCAAAGTTTCTTAGCTTTTGATGCGATGCCGTCGCTTGGTTGAGTTCAGAGAACAATGTGGCAGACAGATGGCAAAGCTGGCTCAGAATGCTATAAGTCCGCTGCCTTATTTCTAGGTGGCTTCCAAGGAAAAATGGCCAGGTTAACAATGATCAGGTTAACTACTACTGCTACCCAGCTTGTTTGCAGCAGACAGCACAGACGTTTGGGAAACCACTACAAAAAGTGATTAAAATTGATCAATTTCACAAAGCCCTCTGCGCATGTGCGCATTTACAGGAAACAGATAAGCTGCCAGCATTAAGGTGTAGGGCGCAATGCTAGCCCGCTCTACTAGGCTACTTAGCTTCCGTCGCGGCATTTAAATGCCAAGGCAAACTTTACCTGCTAAAGGACTCAAAGGTGTTACTACAAGGTCGCGTCAGATGCAGCAGAACATTCCGACACACATCGACACACGGGTTTTAAATCATTGGATAGTATTTGCATATCCCGCACATTTATCAGCCCTGACAAATTCAGTGTCCACTCGTCATAGAACATGTGTCTTCATTTCTTCATGTTCCTTGATTGAAAAAAGCTGTGAGCTCATTTTTCTGTTTCTCATTACATATATAAATATACATGTCAATATTGAGAGTTTCAGGAAAGACTCAATTTTCTAAAGATAGGAAGTTTGAAAAACAAGAGTATTTTCCGCAACGAACTTTAAACCATGACAGGCATAATGTACTGTGTAGAAGTTTTTTTAGATTACATCAGCAATAAACTAAAGCTCACTAATTAAATGTTTAACATCATTAGGCACTTAGTATGGAAGGGAATTTCGAAGCTGAGGACAAGAAATGTAATACAGCATTTTTGAAATGCAGAAAATCTCCTTTTGTAAAGCCCCGCAGCACGAAAAAATATGGTGCATTTTACTGCACAAAACCTAAACTGAGTGCATGAGATGTGCAGGAAGCTCAGTGTAGACTTCATATGCAATAATAACACGTTGCTGTGAACCCAGTGAAAATTCCTTCTGCAATAAAAATTCCTTCTGTAGCAACAATGTCTGCTTGCTATTGCTGCCATGCCCCGGTCATTGATTGAGTTATTGTACTCTGTACATTTTCTTGTGGTCTTTTTTGCTACTGGCCGGTGACATCGAAACAAATCCTGGCCCAGCTGATGAGTCGACTGCAGAGCAATTGAAGGCTTTAGCAAATCATATTCAAGAAATAAAAAAAGTAAAACAACCAACCAAAAGCTTGTCACGATTGATAAAAAGCTGGAGGGCATTGGCCTGCTTGAGAAACAGGTGTCTGAATGCAATGAAAAAATAACCAAGCAGAATGTTTCATACCTGTGGAAAAGGCAGATTATCTCAAAAAGAGAAGCAGCAGGTCTAATATCATCATCTATGGTTTGAAAGAGCAAGAGGGCGAGTCGGCAGAGTGTCTACAAGTAACTGTAACCAGAGATATACAGTCGAACTTGGATATATCGAACCTGGATGATTCGAATTTTGGTTATATCAAACTCACGGAATATCCCCTTGAAAATCCCATGTAAAAGTATAGAAAAGCTGTGTTGTATACTGAACTCATTTTTACCGGTTGTTCGATATATCGAACTCTGCACCACGCATTGGACGGTGCGCCTTCCCCAAAGACTATCGCTGTACACCGTAGCTATGAACTCTGGATGGTTCGCCAGACAAGGCTAACCCTCGCCATCTGGAAATAGGAAGGAGTATAGAGGATAGGAGAAGACAGAACAGAAAGGAGATGGAAAAGTGAAAGATGGAGGGGAAGATAGGAAAAGGCGACTGCAAATTTCCCCCGGATGGGTCAGTCCGAAGGTGCCGTCTATGGAAAGCGTGGGCCAAAGTGGTGTGTTGCCTCCACCGAGGGGCCTTAAAGGTCTGAACACTCGGCATCAGCTCAACCACCAGGATCCCCTTTTCCCCAGACACGGCGACGCCACGCACGACTAAACGTGGGTGTTCAAGGTCCGTGGTGTCGCACAGTATACACGCAAACATCTACTTTAACAGATGCCCCCTGAGGGGAAATGTTTTAACATCGCAATTTTTACAGCTGTAAAATCTGGCTCATGTAAAGGCTGACAAAGGTGCACTTGCGATAGTTTTGTATCGTTTCGTCTGCTGTATGTATCCTGTTTTACTATCTATGTTTTACTATGTTTTACTATCCATAGCATGTACTGCGCAAGTAGGTAGTTTCCCGTGCGCACTATAGTCTATAGTATTTCTTGCGCACATGTCAGCCAATCGCGAGCGAGAACCTCGATTTTCGGAGCCTTCGACAGTTTAGCAGTCTGTTCCCGGCATACAAGCGGACAAAAAAGCCACCAGAGAAGCCCACGCTTGAGCTAGACAGTGAGCCGTGCGAGAGCGGGCTTACCTTCGCTCGAAAGCTAAAGAACAGCACCAACACAACAGTCCATTTTCACACGACTCCCCATCAGTTCTTAGCAGGTGAAGTAAGCACGCAGTGCGCTGAAGCTTGATTCGTGCCACGCAATCTACTGCTGTCTCAAGCATCGAGCTTCAGCACAATATGACACCGTCATGTGCAAAACAAGATGCCGAAAGGGATCAGGCATTTCGTTTCACGTGCGAGTGCTTTCTTTTTTTTCCCACTTCAAATGAGCATTTCACCTCACCTGCTTTTCTTTGCCGGCTGTATTTCTAGAAATCTTTTCAAGTCTCGCTCATCAGGGCTCGCTACCACATTGACCAACGTTCTAACTAAGACATCGTCTAAACTTGTCAAACAAACCAGGAAATATTCAACTAGCAATATTGAATTGTGCCGCAGCCCCGTTCCGCACACCACACCACACTGCAGGTGTTGCGATTCGTAATGCACGCGGCCACCATGGTCCCCGTTTTTCCAAAGTTGGCAAGTTAATACACCAATATTTTCACTATATTTGGTCCAAAAGTCGCATGGAAAGTGTTGGCTACCATGCGTGAAGTACCATCATGGCTGCAAACACTATTAGCAAAGGAGCGAGTTTACATGGGTGCCACCACCACTTTCACTCTAGTCTCTGTTGTATTAACTCTATGGAACCGAAGGTGGACGTATGGGCAAGAAGTAGATCACACATCACTACCATCTGTGTTCTACTTTTAGAAACATGCTGAGCACAGTCATCGGAAGTCATGCTGGTCTGTAAGCAAGCGCTAATAATACAGTATAGTGTTTCGGCACCTGATCGGAACCGGCACAGCAGCAGACGACAAGGTGGCCAGTGTCGGTTTGTGGTCACCAAGCGTTTCAACATGGAGACCGCTGTCGATGGGAGGAGCTTCGCAGTCCAAACTTCAATCACTTATTTCAAAATAAAGAATGCATTTAGGGAGCTCAATCTTTAGAAAAAAAATTATTAGGGCCAATATAATTTGTCAAACTAGAATATATTAAATGACCATGGCATGAGGTCTTTAATCTTCACATCTCTGTAATTATCTCAATGGTTTGACTACTATAGTTTTAGATACAGGGAAATCCTGCCGTTACGTTTTTCAAGGAACCACAGAAATAAAATGTACCAGAGAGGAAACATTGATAGTATAAAGACGTGCCTCAGAGCCAGCTTGTGCATCTCTAACAAGCAGCCCTCCCTACGCGGCTCTTACTGTGACACAGCTTTGTTTTCGCGCTTTTTAGCCAGATTTTTAGCACGGAAACCAGCAGTTATCGTAAGTCGGGGGCAAGAAAAGCACTCACGGAGAATTGCTGCTGGCCTCGTCGGCATGGGCGTCTTCAGCCGTAGCAGGCTCTGAAACAGAACGTGACATGACCACTAATGACCAAAAAGAAAACATGCAGGTTCTTGAAGCCCAGCATAAAAACACTGGTAGCACATGATGAAATTTTGCATAAACCGAAAAGAATTTCACCTCGAAAATGCTGCAAAACAAAACCAAAACATGGTGAAAAGTTAGTTGGACTGCATGTCTTCTTCAGGGCAAAGACGCATCCAAGTACTAGTTATTGAATGCGTGCTACAAGAGAATATGAGCAGCTGATGACCGAACATCTGATTGCAGCATGTGATAATCATGACAGTTATGTGCCCCCATTATGTGCACATAATAGAGTCGAACGATGAGCTAGTTGGTCACACATCTCTGCCTTCTTCCAAGAGATATGTGCACATATTCAGATCAATACAGTATAGGCGTGCCCCAGCTTAAATAGATGTACATTTAGAAAAAAAGGAAAGCATTCTTCTAAAAAGAAATCAAGTGCATGTCGTTGGGAGTTATGAAATGTACCAGCTAGTATTTTTGTCGTTCCGGCTACCTCAACAATTAGCCAGCATTAACCAACGTTTCAAATGTGGCTTTAATCGCTCAGGTCTGCAGAGCACAACTATCGAGCACTATACCAAGGCTACCTTGATATAGCTCTTTTTATTTGGCCGAAATGAAAGCCTGCGAAAGAACAAAAGCACCATATGAAATGTGCTCCACATACCCAAATGTGTTGTGATTACAGTGATCTCTGACAACTGACAACTTAGAGCTGGCGCCTTTGTGCTGAACGTGACAAAATTTCACCTCACGGCTTGCTCTGAGATAAACGTCAGCAGCTGACCACCCTCAACACAGCATGATCAGCAAAGGGCCAGCTGATGCAAGGAGTTTAAACTGAGCTGGTGAGATGAAGCTAAACAAGGGCAACTCAAACAAGGAAAAGACAAAGGTTTAAGAAGAAATTCACTGACCATGGCGCTACACAACTTTTTTTGCTGACATGATGGCATTTTTTGCTCCCAACTCATTCTAAAATCTCCTGCTCTCATGGCATTCAGGTGCTCAACTCAAAGATCCAACCATTGCAACCGTGTAAGGCGAAATGCAGAAGACGCCCACACGACATGCAATGTTAGCACCGCTCCAAAGAGAAGCCGGCAGTTAAAATCAGTTCAGCACCCCCGACTGCAGTGTCTTTCATAGATAGCCCCTTAGTGTTCCTTCTGGTAATTAAACTCGCACATCGCACCACATCACTCCATTAATGATGCCACAGTGGCAGTGCACTCTACCGTTCACCCTCCCCAACGGGCTGTTCTTATTACGCCCTTTCCCAGGTTTGCCAATCACGATCGTAGCCAGAATGCAAGAGTGACTGTGCACTGAGGATTTGCTGTGTTACATTAAGGCTTGCTTAATTCTTCATTACAAGTTTCATGCTGTTCTGTGCAAACGTAAACTAATCGAAATGCAGCCAGGTAAGCTGATGCAGCACTGGTAACTATGCTTGAGGCCCCTAACTTCCTGCAATATAAAAATGTTAAAATTCGGCAAACTGAGACCATGTAGTCAGCGAAATCCCTTCAGAGATCAAATTATACTTCAGGATGCACCTCACGTAAAACTCCAAGCCAAGGAATTGAACGTAGCATGAATTTTTTTTCTCCAGCTTTGAAGGTAGTGAAAGCGACCTTGAGAGCCACCTGAACGAGCCAGCTTTTTAACGACCTGGAGCAAAGCCCGGTCCATATAAATGCAGAGAAAAAGGTGGATTCATATACAGAAAGAAAACTGCGCTGACTGTCTAGAGAGACATGTAACTGAGAGAGCTGGGAGTAGTAGCAAAAGCGGAGAATTGCAAAGGGGCCTAGGACTGGCCAACTTGACGCACTGAGTAGCAGCAGAAACTCTGTGATGCAACTGCTGCTTTGTGGGGGGCTGCATGCACTAAGGTATCAGAGACTCGACCTTGACCCTTGAGATCATTCTAAACATTGAGGCGAACTGCCATAGGTAAGAGTGTAATTATTTTCAAGCATTTATATAGCATCCAAAGGCTATGTCCATAGTTCTGGACACAATTTGAACATCAGTAAATCCTCGTGCAGCAAACCTTTATTGATACATTCCTGCTGCACACATACAAAAATTGCAGGAATGAAAAATGACAAGAATGCTGAATTGGGCGAGTTGGTGCGTTTGCATTTTCGGAAACATAGCGCAAAGAAGACAAGGACAAAATAAGGGATACACACACGAGCGCTCATGTGTGTATCCCTTACTTTGTCCTGTCTTCTTTGCGCTACATTTCCTGAAATGAAAAATGATGCAAGAAATTATGCTACTTTCCTGTGATTAATATGTTCCTGGATAAAATGATTTTCCATCTAGTCTGTTTAACATTGCAACCAATTCTGGCCATATAATGGACTCAGTGACCAGTTGTATGTGTGTAAAGCATAAAAATAGGGCTAAAGCGGGGCCACCTGGCCCGAAGCACTGACTGCAGTAGCAGTCATGGGTTGCGGTGGCTTCTCTACTGTGGCAAGGTGCAAAGCAAAACACACACACACACACACAAAAAAAAAAACCACACATAGGAAAGCAACACAAAAAGAAACACACAAGGCAAGGCTGATTGCAAGGCATCCTAGAACTACCATGATGTGCTTACACAAAAGCGGTTCGGATCACGAAAACCAGCATGGAAAGTAAGAACACCGAGACAGCCACCCATCGCAGCAGCTTCACCCTGGTTCACAAGTGCACGGGGCACACAAGCAAAAAAAGGAAGAAAACTTCTCAATACCTTTATCAAAGCCCCTAATCGCCCTGCTGTATTGCCAAGTTCCCTCTTCGCTTTAATAGCGCGATGGCAGACAAAATTCTATGAACACTAAAAGAAAAGTTATTCAGAGCTTGTGCCATAAAGTGCTAGTCAACATATTGATGAAGTGAAATTCAAATTGTCATTAAATGCCGTTTTACCTCGTGCAGCATGTGATACTATGTGCATAATGCCAAGATTTGACCTAGTCACATTTCTGCTCTAGAGCAAATGCAATAATGCACCGTTTCTCTTTTTCTTTTTGCACTGGCAAGGAAGTCCTCCCTGCTTTAAAAATGCACCCCCGAGCAAGATATATACTTTCTTTTAACTTTTGCGCAAAGGTGCATGGAAGCCATCATATGAGAATGCACTTTTCTTACATACAATAGAAGCATTTCACATGTTTTTTTTTTCTTTTCATGACAGTGCAATGTGGTCCCCCGAGTGTCGGCTCACTGCGTCGAGAAAGTTTGTCTTAACTGAAATGCAAAACGTTCGTCCTGAGCAGATTTTTGTTTTCACACAGAGTCATATGGAGTGCCAACTGTCTTGACGTTACTCATCTTTTTTTTTTAATTTTTTACTTATTTGCCAATACTGTTGGCCGTGGGGCTGTTACAGTAGTGGGACATAACACGAGTTTAATTCGAAACATTCACAAGGAGTACAAATTTCACTATAAATTTAAGCCACATTGTGTGCAGTATAATGTTCAAACAATGTAGCTGATTTTCAGACTTTCAACGCAAGTGCAGATAAATCACACAAACAACGGAAAAAAATATGTACATTTTCCAGTATACCTTTGCAAGAAACGTCACCAGTACAATGCTTGACAATACGTTTTCACGTTTTTCAGTGTAAAGTAGAAATAGCTTTTTCAAATGTTGTCAAAGTAGCGGCCTGTAACAGAGGTACTAGTAAATTATTCCATACTGCTTTCGTCTTTGGGAAATAAGAATTAGCATATACATTAATGTGCGGAATGGGGGCTTGGTAGTGATATTCATGGCTTGCTCTTAGAAGCTAATTTGTTTAGGGACTAAGTAATGGGAACTGTTGATGTTCAAGGAGTTTTTTGAAAGCTGAAACAGGAATTTCAATCTGGCCAACCACCGACACTCATTAAGAGGGATGTGTGACTGCCGAGATCAACACCACCAATGGGTGAAGGTCAAACTAACCGTGTCGCTCATTGGCTGCAGCTGGGCTGGCATCTCCGGGGGATGACGGCAGGTCAGACACCGGCATCTTGGCGCCCTGCAGAAGCTCGGGGGCCACAAACGTCTCGTCAGGGTCAGCAGGCTTCCTCGGCATCGAGAAGATTGAGTCGTCGGTGAAGTGAGTGTCCACGTGCGTCTGGGACAGCTTCTTTGAACGGGAAGACCTGGTGGCAGGCACTGTGGTACGGTTCACTGACAGGAAGTACCTGCGAGGAGAAGGGAGATCTAGAACAGATATTTCCATCTTGGCCAAGGCCCTAGGCAGTTGTCTTGTTATGGCCAACAACCCAACAGCAACACTTGTTATCTGCCTGGTATGAAATTCACGAGCAAATCCTATTGCTCGTGAATTTCGAACATCGAAAACTGCTCCAAACAGTGCATGCTACGTCCCTTAAAGAACAACATGACTAACTGCTCATCCTATCAAATACTCAATAGAAACTAAAATACACAAAACAGAACGCCAAAAAAAGCACACCTAAAACGAACACGCACTACACTGGAATAAAATGATAAAATGTTGGGTGCTTGCAGAGGTGTACAAGTAGTGTAACTCCACCCTCCAGAAGACACCTGCATCCCCAGGAGTGACTTCATAGCATTGTAGTTATAGGACAAAAAAATAAAAAATAACTTAAGCACAAAGTGTAGATATCTCACCAGCAACACTCTCTCTTCCATTTTTCTTTTGCCTGAGAATTTCCTTTATTCTTGCATTCCCACAACACTGTTTTCATCCAAATTGCTTTAAACTGCCACTGACCACCCTTAGAATGAAATTTCCTACGTGGTGACTATGAAGCATCCCCCAGGAACATAAGACCATAAAATTTTTTTAGAAAATTAACAGCCGAGCTGCTCCCATAACAATCAACCTGTTTTGCAATGCTCCTATAGTATCCTTCCGTTCCCAATCTAAGATTTTTCATTCGCCTGCCTGGTTGACTAGCGTACGCAAGAGAAATAAAAATATGCGTCTCTGTCTGCGTTCTGGAGCTGTTTGAAAACAAAGAAATATGCCCTCCTCCTGCAATGTAGGCGTGTGGCACTGTGGAGTCTGATGGAGTACATCAGATGCCCACATCATGGCTCGCCTTGTGTGGTATACTTCCTTCATCCAAAAGTCACTGTGTGCAAGAAACCGAGAAGAAAATGAGCGCTAAAGTCACGGAGCAAGCTCCACAATGGGCTCCCTTAATATGCTGTTTGTATAATAGGAAATTACAAATTTGCAATTGTCATCGCAATGAGTTGGACCCTACTATGCATGCCCATTCAGTAAGACTGACCAACAAGTGGACCCATAGGACAACATGTCTTTGTTTAGAGGCGCCAATAAGAGATGACACCTCGGAACTTCCGCCCTCATCTAAACTGACGGGCAACAAAAAAATGAGCATGCACAATCAGCGGATGAGCAAATGTGCGGTCTAGGCCTATGCCCACCATTCAACCATCGGCCAGAGGGATGGACCAATGTAGCCTCTTCCGCACTGACATCAACGCAGCGGTCAAAGTGCCAGCGCAGAGAGTGAGAAGATCCAGCTTTCCGAAAGTGAGCATGAGATGGCTTTCATTTGAATTTTTACTTCTTGTCAAGGTGTGTGTGACCATAGTATTTTTCAGGCTATATTCGATGCCTGATCTAGGCACCAGGGTTGTCTCGTTAAAAACGTACCGATCCTGGCCATTTGGCCTTTAAACCAAGTGTCGATGCCACTCTGTTGTAAGTGATGCAACCCAGCTCTGTAAATCTCCGCCTCAGTTTATTGTTTCTGTGTCTGGCTTGAGTCTATTGTTTTCACAATCCATATTAGTTGGAGCATTTCAGAAAAGGCAAGCGAAAAATTTCGCACTCTGCTTGCACTTTGGATTCTGCATAACTGCGATGACCTGGAATGAAAGCAACACATTTACTGCTTTAAACTGCAAACACTGAGCTGCAAAAAAATGAGACAGACCGGTAGTGCATAAGAAAAGTGAGTGCATGAAAAATTTCCTCTCAGAATACGCTATATATTAGTACTTCCACCGTGCGTACTAGCCGGGCTCGGCATACCAGGTTTATTCTGAACTAAGGCCCACCAAAGCGAACAGCCCTAAGCAATGACAGTCAGTATCTACAAAAAAGAAAGATGAAGCTGCATGTCGACAGGTGAGGAAGACGAAGCGCCAAGCGTGGCTCACAATATCTATACACGCACATGAGCACACTTCCCATCTGCCCATTTTTGCACGCGGCATTCTCAGCAACTCCTTTGAAAGAGGAATTAATGTTTACAAATTTTCTCAGGTACAACAACACTTCTTTTTTATATTCCAATAATATGAAAAAATTTCCAAAAGTGCACAAAAACTGAGTTGCAATGCTAGTTACTTCATATATGTGGTTAGAAGAAATGCTATCTTACTGCCAGGCAAGTAAAACAATGAAATTAAACAGTTTTTTTCTGCCTACACTTTTCTATTACTGGCAAGTACAAGAAGCTTCCAGGCCTCACCTGTCAGATAGCCTAGTCTGCTTTTTTCGCTTCGCTGTTGACGAGGGCTGAGCAGTGGGAGTGCTGGCACGTTCGGCTGCTGGAACGGGCCGTTTCCTCAACAGTGACAGTTTCCCAATGCTTGGCAGTGCTTGTAATTTAGGTCCAGACTCATCACACTGAGTCACGTCAACAGCAGCCGGGTTTTGTAAACACGGTGGTTCAACATCATTTTTACGCACACACTTTGGAACAGCAAATGAAGTGAGCAGACTGGGCGACCTCTCCTCGTCGGTGACAGGAAGCAGCTGGCAATGTGGTTCTGCAGTTGTGGATCGCTGGGGAGTCTCATTCGAAGCAACATATGCGGGCAGAGATTTGTCATGCTGCGCAGGACGAGCGAAAATGCCCCGCTGAAGGAGGCTAGGGGACTCCTGAGACACGAGCTCAATAGCCTCATCATTAACATGCTCAAGAGTGGCGACTGCTTCGCGTCCACGTGATTCTGCCACTGTCTCTCCAAAATGGGACTCTCCATTTGGAGCCATTTCAGAAAACACAGAATCCAGGTTAGCTTGTGCACAATCTCGCACACCATCTTTTTCCGCGATCACCTTAAGCGGCGGCTGGTATGATGGAAGTTCGTCATCTGTGCCATCGCCGTAGAGGTTGCATTCCAGTGTCTCGGGCACAGTCTGCAGTACAGCCACTGCTGGCTCCTTGACTCTGGAACTCGTTGATCCTCCGCACTCAACCATCTCTGGCATTTCCCTGCATCCCTCAGGCTCCCTGCCACCAACGGGAGACGGAGGCACCAGGTCGCCTGCCTCCCCAAGCGAGTCCTCCTGAAGGATGAAGTCCTTGGGGGAGCTGACAAGGTCACTTGACCGTGGTTGCCTCTGCCCATCCGGTGAATTATGGAAGGTTCTGGCCCCTCGTTCTGGTGTGACATTGACGGCAGAGCTTGCACTCCTGAGGCAGGAATAAACATACATACCATGACAAGAATGACAGTCAAAACCAGTGCAAAAAACTAGTTTCTGACATATATATATATATATATATATATATATATATCAATTACTTCCTTTAATCGCTTGAGCTAGAGACTAATGAAATCAAAGTGAGCAAATCACTGTACTACCCAACTGATGTTCTGAGAGCATCTCATTCCCACATCATCAAATAAACCTGCCACTGTCAAAACTAGGCATACCAATATTTTTTTCTACCACAATATTTTTAAACTGCATTATAAATTGAAATGTTTATGCAGAACTAAATAGTCATCATTTTATCAAGACATTCGAAGCATCTCTGCTCTCTTTAGTATAGTAATAGCTCAGCACCTTTCCAAAACCGAAGAGGGTTAATGGACATATAAAAAGAAACACTCCTCTGTAACATTTAGAGTAACGAAATGGAAGCACTGAATCCATCTGGAAAAAGCACGTTTGAACGCAAATGCAACTATAGCTGGGAGTGGCCGTGGAAGCCACTCCACTGAAGCATTCAAAGTTTGCTGAAACACTGGCAATTTTTCTCGCAAACTGCACGCATGAATAAGTTAGCAGCAATCAATCGTCAGCAACTTTTCACGGCAGCTAGTAATTTGAACAATGAGCATTTCAGACTGAACAAAGCTGGTCATTCAACAGCTTCTGCTTTGAAGTGAGCAAGGGTATCTGCAACAAACAACTAAATAAACTGGTGGCTCAGAGGCAGCAAATCATGCTGTTACCACAGTCGCACCACGCGCACATTCACGGTGCGTCCATACGCCTCTTCTATCATGCGGACAGCCACAACAAAGAGAAGATTGCAGAAATGCTATTAAAACTCATCCCCGTATGTTACACCAAGCCACACGGCGAATATGTGCTCAAATCCTATCGCACGTCAAACACCTTTCGCATCATGTGATGAAAACAAAGCCTGCAGAGCTACCATTTTGTAAAGCTATTCTTTTTTCTTTCTGTTTTCTCATTGCAATTTATGCACTGCTTTACATTTATTGGGGTACAACCAAGGGAAGTCAAACTAGAATTTTCCTTCATAACCACTTTTGCATAACAGAGAGCAGCATTTAGATCTCAGCATTTGCTTGCTATCACAATCACTGTGTTTCCAATGGCGAAACAGGTCAGGAAGTGGAAGCAGCCAAATAAATCAAATTCCTGATAAATGTGAACCTGACCCATGACACCAAAATAAGAGGCCGGATGATCCGTCTCAGACAATCATGTGGTGCATCAACTCGTCGGAAAGTGTATTTTGCCTTCCAGCTTTACTGCAAAGTTACTTCTGCAGCAACCATTTCAGGATATGACCACTGACCGAGATGGGCATTTCCAGAGTGTCTCAGGCAACCTCATCAAATACACCAGAGCGGCGGATGAAAATTGTTTGAATAAGGCGTGGAAATGCAAGCAAACTGCAGCGTGATACATGTCCGCCATTTCGGAAGGCCACTATCGAGCTCTGCTGAGCCCCTTTGGTGTTGCTCCATCCCACTGGGTTGCAACAAGAAAACATAAAAAGGGGCAGGGCAGAGCGGTAATGCCTGAGCGACAGTGGTTGCAGCGTTTTACTGCCACACACGGCCAACATCATGAAAACTAAACCACTGCCCAACTCCTCGGCTCAATCTTCCCCCGCGAAACCCTCAACAAAAATGAGGTTCAAATTCCAGTAGTTTAAACATAGGAAAAGAAATGTATGTAGCCACCCTACTGGCCCCGCCCTGCTTTGTTTTGTTTGGTCTGCATCAGTAGCTGTGTAACCCTTAATCTGGGGGACCGCAGGGCTGGTATTACATCGCAGCTGCTTGCAGACCAAAAGACAATGCTCCCACAGAACGGCAGACATGTCAGAAGGCCAGAGCCAGAGGAGTGGCATCCATAAGACGCAGAAAGTCGGGAGAGACACTCATCTCTGTTGCCTCCAAGTATCAAGCTTCCTTTTTCAAGCGCAGAAATGAATTCTGTAGGTCTTGGAATGAACATTTACTTCTGTGCTTGCCCTGGAGGTGATGCATGCACAGCAATAAAGACCACCCCTTACTTAAAAGTATACGATGTATACATGTCCAAGAGCAGACAGAAGTAAATGGAGCAAGCTGTTGCCTTCCAACACTTATTATGCCCAGCCCAATTGATATTGGCAGCTAATATTTGGTGTGTGAATGCGGTTAGCAGATGCTAGTGCACTGTCTCGTGGGCAAGTAATGTTACTGGTTACCCGATAGCAAAGGCGTGATTGCAGTTGGACCAAAAAGTATGCCATGTTTGCTTACGCATGTGCCTGTACTTTTAATGTTATCGATATACAGGTTGTCCAAGCTAAGTTGGGCAAGATTTTTAAAAGAAAGCTAAGCGTTCCTTGCACCTGAAATCATGCGAGTTGTCAGGAGCCTTGTGAAGAGCTCACTGGTATGGTTTAAATTCCGCACACTCTAATAATAGATCAACATTAACTGATTAACATTCTAAATATCACTCTAAATGTCTACGTATGAATAGGGAAGTCGTTGCGTGCCATGTGAATAGTCCAACCCAGCTGTCTGACATTTATTCAGCAACAATGGAAGCGCACGAAGCTTAGAAAACACCAGACGACTGCAGGCCCTGTGCCCCTCTATGTGCCATGATTACAGGCACTCTCGTTCACGACTTGATGCTTGGTTTTGCTGCTGGCCACAAGATAAGCATCAGCACCTTTTCCTGCTACACGTCAGCTGCAGCTCTAGCGCTTGTCTTCGAGCTAGCAGCAGAGCAAAGTTCTGTTGCAAGCATCACAAAAGCAGCAAATTTGGTGGTTCCTTACTCAGTCGTGCATGAGAGCACCGTAAACATGGCACACGGAGTCCACTGTCGTGTGGTATTTTTGAACACTTCATGGGCTTTCACTTTCACTTAATAAAAAGCGGACACTAAAGCTACCTCGCTGAGAGCATCTGGGTTGGGCTATTTTCGTGTGGCACTAACAAACCTCCTTATTCACACATTAGTGTTCACAGGGTTTCTAATGATACTCACTTGATTTCAGTTAAGAAGCGCGCTTAGGTTTTTGTTTTGTTTTTAAATCATGGTCGATCTTAGCAGGAGCAGCCTGTATAATGTATGCTGTATGCATACCAATGAAGATCGGGGAGACAGACCCCCAATAAAATGGTTTGGTTTTGGTTTCGGGGGTTTAAAATCCCAAATCGACTCAGCCTACAAGAGACGCCGTAGTGGAGAACTCCGGAAATTTCGACCACCTGGGATTCTTTAACGTGCACTGACACCGCACAGCACACGGACGCCTTGCTGGGATTCAATCTTGCATCCTTGGGAACAGTAGTAGAGTGCCGTAACCACTGCACTACCATGGCGGGATGAACGAACGAGCTTTAGTTAGTCTCCGACATGCAGGGATAATTTACACGCTCAGTATATCGTTGAAGAAAAAAGAGATCGCAAAGTCTAGGTGACTGTCCGTCTGGCAGTCGCCAGTGCCGTAAAAAGGTAGACACAGAAAAAATGTCGGGAAAGAGAGCAGGTAGTCCAGGAACGCGTACTGATTAGTCCTTAGGCAAAAAAGAGCAAATAAACAACCTTCACGATGAAGAACACCTATTCAAGACAATCCGAGGATCGTTTCAAAAGTGTAAGTCCATTGAGAAGTGCACGTCAAAGAACCCCAGGTAGTCAAGATTTCCATAGCCCCTCACTATGACATCCCTCAAAGCCTGAGTCACTCTGGGGCATCAAACCCTACAGGCCAAAAAAAACTTAATGACTCATTGTGAGTTTGAATGTGAGGTTCGCAGACCGCACATCATGCATATAACACCCAACCCTTTGCTCCCAAGCCTTTAGTTTATCAACGTACTTGAAAAGGTGATCAATTCGAATGCTTTATAATTAGAGGTATTGCATGTAAACTAGTTCATTCTTGCAAAATTGGCCAGCCTATGGTGTTCGTGAAGTGAAGGCAATAAACACAAAAATAAAATTCTAGGGGGTACTTTGGACCACTAAAGTGGGATGAGGCGAAAGCATCGGTTTACGGTGGTCCAAAGTTCTTCACTACAGCACCTTTTTCTCTTTTTTTCCTCCCATTTTCCTCCTTTTCCTTATGGCTGGGTTAAGGTGACCGCGCAGAGTTGTGACAGATACTGCGTTTTTTCCTTCCTGTAAACCAATTTGAAAGAACACTGATGCCTACTGCACTGAGTCTGCTTCTATATGCTGTGTGGTGCGGCGTTCGAGGAAGCGCCAAATGGAAGGCGCCGTATGGTTGCCTGGGTTGAACACCTGGCGGGGTAAGCTTCATATAAGAGTGAATCGCCTGGTGGCATCATCACTAGTCGTGACGTCATTACCGGATGTGACATCATTATGATGTTTATCTTTTGACTATGCTTTTGATGCTAGCTCTTGCGGTGGCGGGGAGCGAACTTGGCAGAGTGCCCGTGATGGCTTGATTGCACAAGCCTGGTTCGATTTGTCCCGCCACGTTAGGGCAGGTGGTGTCTACTGCCACAAAAATCATTGGAAAGCATGACAGCTGCAAATGCCGGTGTCATGATCACAGCTGACCGCATGCTTTCGTTGTTTCGTTGATGCAAAGATAGACTCTGGTAGAAAAAAATCTGCCACTTCATAATGCCCGCAGCCGCCATAGCTTGCGCTACGCCGCACGTTCAGCACGACAACAAGGATGAATGACTCTCGCAACGCATCGCACGTCACTCTCCGCGCACAGTGTTCACAACACACACTGGAGAAAGCGTTCAACGTTCTGTCTGCCACGGGCTGAGCTGGCTTGTCGGCGCATGCGTAGTGCGTGCTGCTGCAAGCGAAGACTGGGAAAAAGAGAGGAAGGGGAGAAAGCTCGGCAAAAGAATGAGCACACCCTTGCGCTTCTCTCGCTTTGTTTCCCCTTTCCCGAACACCACGGCTGCATTGGCTGCGTCTGCCTCGTACCAGCCGTTGCCAAACCGGTTCCCTCTCGTTCCTTCACACACATGGCTTGCAAACGTCACGTGCTTTCACGCGGCAAATGATCACCATCGTCACCACCCTGATCACCGCAGATATGCGCGCCTTTGAGGAAAGGGCGCAGAGCTCTCTTAGACCAGCCATCGCCGAACTGTTCTCTCATTCCTTCCGCGTGTGGCTTGAAAATCTCACGTGGCGAACTGCCGAAGGTGATGCGATCGTTTCTGGGGAAGGCACACCTTCCAGTGCGTGGTGCGGAGTTCGATATATCGAACAACCGGTGAAACTGGAGTTCAATGCACGATGCAGCTTTACTATACTTTTACATGGGATTTTCAAGGGGATATTCCACAAACTCGATATATCCAAAATTCGAATTATCCGGGTTCGATATATCTGGCTTTGACTGTACTACACCCCTGATGACATTAATTTCAAGGTACGCTATACTATACCACTGATGACGTCATCAAACTAAGCATTATGAACAGACAGACGAACACAATCATGGTCACAAGCATAAGCCATTAAAAACTTTCACATTAAAAAGCCTTCCTGAGTGGCCTAGCCAATATTCGGTCATTCCAGCTCCTATAGGTGGCGCGGCGGCAGCACGACATGGCGGCCGAGTCGGTGATAGTGCTGCTGCCAAATAGCGCACGTTTTGACAAGCGGGCCTGCTTCTTGATGTTGTGGCATCGTTCGTGTGAGGTTTGGCATTTAGATAAGTAGCAGTATGTCATATCAGTTATATATACGAAGTTATCTATAGTTTGCCAACAGTTTCAAAATAAACGTTCTATACGAGTGCGCATATGAATTCGCTGGCTTGCAAGTGAAAACTCCGTCCGTATTGCCGCATGTACTAAGCATGCCGCATTAAAAGGCGACAAACTCTTTAGGCGACAGTTTTTCGAATATTCACATTTTATTTTATGTGATATTTCAGCACGGCCATTGGGTATATACCGAGTATATTCACGTGCTCATATACCGAGTATATAACGGCTTGTTTGTCTTCAGCGCATATCATGAAGCAGTCTGAGGCAAACATATGCTACTGTCCAAAATATTAGGGAAACGGCCATTTGAGCTTAATGAAACCGCCGAAATTAACACCTGAGGTGTGTTCTTTGTACTACCGGGAGAAAAGCACTTGATCAAGTAGGGAGAAGACATCTGTAAAGAAATGATTGTGTTTGTTCAGATCCATTGCTCACCCCGTCCGAAAAATTAAAATACTACAACTAAAATGTTAGCACATTTCAAATATATCGCTCCCATTGCTCACCCCGTCGAAAAATGAAAATACATCTGAAGAATGTACGCATTTCATATTGCTATGTCGACGCGATGTGGCCAGGAAATCATGCTTACAAATCTTATCCTTAATTTCTATTTTTTTTTTTTTTCAATTAGTCTCGTGGTGATTAATCAGGATAAACTAAAGCTGACAGACAGCTGTACAGAATATCTGCCCGCGGGGAACTATAGATGGTTATTAATGAGAGAAAGGGCTACCTCTTTTGCACGTTCACCTTAAAAAATATCACCATACGTTTCATATCAGCTTGGTGTTTAAACACTGCAGCACTTTCGTGCAGGTACGATGGCATGATATTAAGCCCCAATCTAATGAGATTCGCGAGCATGAATGCACCGACGACATGGCGTTTTGCCTCAACAAAATACGTCGCTCAGAATCCACATGGGTTGTCAAGTCAAAACGTCTTACAAACCGGCCCAGCGAACCAAAACGCTACTTTTTACTCATTTGCTCCATGGCAGGAACAATATATTTGTTCTGTCAAAGAGTTTATTGATTTGCACATCTCGGAATTGCCAAAATATTCGTTTTCTGCTCGCATCTCCACGCTCCAAACCAACGCAGTCGCCCGTGCCGCGAAGAGCGACCACCGGCTTGCTGCTTTAGAAACGACCGAATAGCATGTTTGGCTTGGGACCTAAGGGTTATGGTTTCAAATCCTGCCTATTGCCCAAGATTTTTTTTTTTGAAGCAAACTCAGTTACTTTATAAAGTTATAGTATTTAAGACATGCAGCGGCCTTTAATTTGAATTGCCAGTAATGCTTTACTGACTTGTGCACGACGTCACATATAACATGAGCATTGTCAGATGTTTGAATTTCTTGCGCGAGGCCATGTGGCTGTGACGTCATGGGGTTTCCAATGCTGCTTTCTCCTGGTCTCTGACAATGTCTTTTGTGGCCTATGTGGCATGCACTGCTCTCACATTAACAGAAAAAAAAAATCATATTGTACCTAGGAGAACTTTGGGAAGAAAAGTAATCTCATCCCAGGCTGAGGCACATCCATCAGCCACAGCAAATGCCTGCTCAGCACGTATCAATTAGATGTAAGGTTAAACATGCAGAGAGGCCATTGTGCCTCACGAGCACAGAGGGCATATTAAGCATAGCACATGAGTTTCCCAAAAGATGCCCTTCCTCTCGCCCTACACCAAGTGCCCCTGCTCTTTATCTAGCTGAAAAAAAAAAGTTGGCTCTCATTAAGACTTAAGTGTGGAACATTTTCTGTGCTCAAAAACTGGCCACTGCCACTGCTACATCCGCATGATCCCTCACAAGGCTACCATTAGTTAAAGTTCAGTAAATATGGCATCTGAAAAATATGGTAAATATGACAAAATATGATAAAACACACGGCAAAAACAACCCTTTAGCCACCAATCCCGAGCTGTACTTGTCATGTCAGATTGTGCCAAAATCGCCAATGACGAGTTACACTTGTCCGGCTCAACATTGCGGTGCTGCCATATCAAAAGACAAGTTACGGTCGTCAATTGCATTGGTTGCGATTTTGAACACTAGAGGGAGTTAGCCGACCATAGAAAATGCCTTTTGCGCCTTTGGCGCCTGATTGAAGGCTCAAAAGAGTCATTTCACAATGTGCATGCACTGTGGGAGAGCCACCCTTGTGAAGTTGTTTCTTTTTTTTTTTAAACTTTTAGTGTTAATTCTAACCAGAAACCATTGAAGTAATATATTTCTAGAATCATAATTACATGAAGAAAATTATGGTCACTTAAAAAAAATTTGCGATTTAGTACGTTTTTCAAAAAATAAATTGGTGATTAAAGGGTTCAGCAGCTTGGACACAGAGAAGACCATTATTACGAGTCCACATTTGCAATTATTCCTGTTGACGCTTTGTTTTTGGACTTGAGACGCATTTGATAAGGTCCCCCATAAGCGTTTAATGCATAAACTTTCTAATCACAATCTCCATCTGCCTGTGTTCAATGGATCCACAGATTCCCAATCGACAAAAATTTGTTTCTTGCATTCCTCTTCGATGTCTCCCATCCCTTCTAGAGTACACCAAGGAACTGTCCTTGGTCCTCTTCTCTTCGTAATATATTTAGATGCCTTACCTTATAACATATCATCCGAAATCCGCCTGTTCACTGACGATCGTGTGATATCGTGTGATCCAAAGTGGCAACCATCACCAACTTCAACCAATACAAAACCGCCATCGAAGATATTCTGTATTCATATTAAATTTCATTGCCCACCCTTAATGTAATGTCCCCGGACCTTTGAGGAATAAATAAATAAATAAAATATATCGCCTAATAACTAATCACATAGATGCTTCCAGCCTGCAAGAGGATTGTAATAAAGTGCCAGCATGGTATGACTTATGGCTCATGACGCTGAATGTAAGATTTCCAGTAGTACTTGAGAGCGAGCTAGTTGGCTATACGACTTCGACGGCCTCTGGCGCTGCATTGTTATACACAAACACAACACACACGCAACAGAATTAAACCAAAACGTTCACATATGTGTGCATCATATGTGTGAACGTTTTGGTTTAATTCTCTTGTGTGTGTGTTGTGTTTGTGTATAACCATGCAGCGCCAGAGGTCGTCGAAGATTTCCAACCTATCTTTCCACAGCCACCACAACTAGCTACCTACCACTTACATGATTAACAGCAATCCTGTTGTCCTTTCTGGCTCCTGCATAATCTAACGATTTAACCAGGACACATTACGCTAAAAACATCACTAACTTGAATAGCCTACCTACAAGACCGTAATCTGACCAAAACATTAATATACTAGCACTATTTTCGGCCTTCATCATAGAAACTTAATTCTCATCCTTGAATCCATTCAAAACCATGCCACTAGGTTTATTCCATCTGATTACTCTGACAGCAGCAGTATTAAAGCATTAAAAGGACAGCTTTGTCTTCCCCCCTAGGCATCTTGTCATAAAATAGCGCATCTCGTTCTTTTACACAGATTTTATCTCTCACCAAACAACAATTATCAGACCATCCACCACTATTCTCGCAGTATCCACTTGAACGCCGTGTGTCTCCCCACCGCAAACGTGCACTGTTACATACCAAACTCATTTTTTATTCGCACTGCCAGCAAGTGGAACCACCTGCCCAACCACGTTACAACTGTCAGTGGCCCAGTCTTCAATCGAAGCCTATCAACAATCCTGCTTTCTAGCCTTCCCACATAATACCGTTTCCATGTCAGGCCCACCCCTCATGTAATGTCAAGGACAGAGACCTTTGAGGTGTAAAAATAAAAATACAAATTTCCAATATGCAGGGGCGGAAGCAGGCTCAAGCATTTCGGAACAGCTCAGGAAGCAATTAAAAAAAAACAAAAACAGAAAACTGCCCCATGATTTTAAGTAGCTCGTGTGCGGCAATGCCATTTCTTCAGCAGCATGCCACTGCAGCCGGACGCATTTTACTAAAACCAATTTTTATCAAAAATGTCTTTACTACAAGGAAGGAAAAATGTACACTCATCTACAGGTGATGAACTGAGAATTCTCAGTTTATTATATCCGAGTTTACTACAGCGGGGTTCTACTGTATAATGGACAAACGATGCATAACAGTCACACTCATTATAAGAGGACTAAACAATATTCGTCCAGGGCCGCAAAAAAAAAATCGTTTCGTTACAAAAAGAAATTAACGCAGCTAACCTCAGTGTTGCGCTAATGCATTGAACGATAATAAATATTGCCTAAAGTTGGCTGCACAACCAGGTTCTCCCATGGTCCTTATTCTTCCACAGCAGAACAGTGCATGAGCTACCCAGTCATTTCTGATGTTACACACGAAACATTTTAGAACTCTGGTGTTGGTTGTGTCCTCTGAAACACAGAGCAATATCTTGCAACCTTATTAGGGATGAGGGGATCGTAGGTAAACTTTCTTATTGTTTTGGCTCACAGCAATGCAAATTAATCCGCTTACTTGAAACAGCATCAGTCCGATAAAGTTTCACTGGGACACCGTAGTAGTTTTTGTTTTATCATAGTTTACATGTTCTTCCCATTCTGCTTGCTCATGAAAAGCCTAGCATTGCAGAATTCGCTATGGGCATGTGAATGGTATTAATATTTATTAAGGAGTTCAGTTTAAATCAAGACACCCTAAACTGCTTTTTTGAATTCCCTTGCTCTTCTTTTAAAAAGCAGTGTGCACCTTCTCCTAATGTTGAGAATGCATCTTGGTTGAACTATTTGTTAATAAAGAAATGTGACCCTGCATGGTAAATCTGAGACTGTCCCAATACAAAGCATATGTCTGCAATTGCAACAAAACAAGCACCATTAAAATATGTGCACTTATTGCAGTGCTATGCTTTCCACAAGCAAGATAATATGCTCAAAACAAACTTCTAAACTAGCATGTATTACTTATGTACATTACATCGTCTGTAAATGCATTTATTTGAAGTACTTAGATTTTGTTTTGGGGTGAAATATTTCTGCATAAAAGAGAATGAGTTTTTTAGATGCCAAAAACAAAAATTTTCTAAAGTAAACATTTTTTTTTTTTTTGCTGACTTTTGCAATCCGACACCCCACATTCCTTCCCCTTAAAGAAATGTTCCGCAAGTGGGCATGAAATGTGACAACATCCTCACCTTTCATGCTGCTCTTTCTCGTACTGTGCAATCCGGCCCTCTGCGCAAGCACAAGAAGAGAATGGTACATAAGAACAATTGCAGAGCTGTCACAAGTGGCACTTCGAAAGCAATCCCTACTTAAAATCACAGTTCAATTAAAACCAGAGTACATGCCATTAACCTATACAGATGTCATTTCTGCAGAAGATCTTTGACCATCGAATACTTATTCAACAAATTCTATTTGCCTTTCGAGGCACTTCCCTAAAGATGAGTTTGCTCCTAGTGGAGTATACAAGTCCTCAAAAGTAATATATCATCATCATCATCAGCCTGACTATACCCACTGCAGGGCAAAGGCCTCTCCCATATTTCTCCAATCAATTAACCCGGTTTTGTGCTAGCTACATCCATTTGACCCCTGCGAACTTCTTTACCTCATCTGCCCACCTAACTTTCTGCCGTTCCCTGCTACGCTTTCCTTCCCTTGGAATCCAGTTTGTTACCCTAAGCGACCATCTGTTATCCCCTCTTCACACTACATGTCCTGCCCATTCCCATTGCTTCTTAATTTCCACTAGAATGTCAGTAACTTGAGTTATTTCTCTGACCCACTCTGCACGCTTCCTAACTCTTAATGTTACCCCTACCATTTTTCGTTCCATAGCCCTCTGAGTTGTCCTCAACTTAAGTAGAACCCTCTTGGTTAGCCTCCACGTTTCAGCCCCACAGGTGAGTACAGGTAAGATGCAACTGTTGTATACTTTCCTCTTGAGCATTACCGGTAAGCTGCTAGTCATAATCTGCGAGTGCTTGCCTAATGCGCTCCATCCCAATCTTATTCTTCTTGTTATTTCCTTTTAATGGTCTGGATCTGCGGTTACTACCTGTCCTAAATAGACATATTCACATACTACTTCCAGTGCTTCACTACCTAACGTAAACTGCTGTTCCTTCCCGAGGCTGACATTACCTTTGCCTTCTGCATATTTATTCTCAAGCCTACCTTTCTACTTTTCCTGTCTAGGTCATCAATCATTCTCAATCAGAGTTACTTAGCAAGGCAATGTCACGAGCAGATCGCAGATTACTGAGGTACTCTCCATCTACCCTTATCCCTAACTGCTCCCATTCCAAGTCTCTGAATACTTCCTCTAAGCAAGCTGTGAATAGTACTGGGGAGATCATGTCTACTTGCCCAACACCTTTCTTTACAGGAATTTTGTTACTTTCTTTATGCAGAACTATGGTTGCTGCGCAGCCACTATATATATCTTCCAGCACTTTCACGTACGGCTTGTCTACCCCCTGATTTTGCAATGCCTGCATCACCGCCGAAGTTTCAACTGAGTCAAATGCTTATTCGTAATCAATGAATGCTACATATAAGGGCTGGTTATACTCCGAGCATTTTTCTATCACCTGGTTGATGGTATGGATATGATTGATAGTAGAGTATCGTTTCCGAAAACCTGCTTGATCCTTTGCTTGACTGCAGTCTAAGGTTGTCCTGATTCTATTAGCGATTACCTTAGTAAATACCTTATACGTAACAGACAGTAAGCTGATTGGTCTGTAATTTTTGAAGTCCTTAGAGTCCCCTTTCTTATGAATGAGAATATTGTTTGCATTCCTCCATGGTTCTGGTACCCTCGATGACACCAGGCACTGCGTATACAGGGTGGCCAGTTTTTCTAGCACGATATCCCCCCCGTCCTTTAACAAATCTGCAGTCACCCGATTCTCTCCAGCTGATTTCCCCCTTTTCATAGTTTCTAATGCTTTCTTGACCTCGTCCTTCGTCACTGGTGGCACGTCTGACTGTTTTTCCCTACCGCCAATCTCATTATGGTCCTGACTACTTTGGCTGCTGTAGAGATCTGTAAAGAACTGCTCGGCTACTTTGACTATCTTGTCCATATTCGTGATGACGTTGCCCGCCTTGTTCCTTATCGCATACATCTGGGTTTTGCCTATGCCCAATTTCTTCTTTACCGCTTTAAGGCTTTTCCCTTCTTTACAGCATGCTCAATTTTCTCCATGCTATACTTCCTTATATTGGCCATCTTGAGCTTATTGATTAGCTTTGATATCTCGGCCAATTCTATCTGGTCTGTTGAATTGGAAGCTTTCATACTCTGGCGTTTCTTAATCAAATCTTTCGTCTCCTTGGACAGCTTACTGGTATCCTCTCTAACTATACTACCACCTACTTCTACAGCGCACTCAGTAATGATATCTCTGAAATGATTGATCATTGCTTCTAAAGTAATGTCTCCATCCTCTGTAAGAGCTGAATATCTATTCTGTAGCGAGATCCTGAACTCTTCTGCCCTCCCTAATTCGTTTATTGGTTTCTTTCTTACTAATCTGTTGCGTTCCTTCTTCAGATTTAGGCTAATTCGGGACCTCACCATCCTGTGGTCACTGCATCGCACTTTCCCGATTACCTCTACATCTTGCATAATGACGGGGGTTGAACACAGTATGAAGTCAATTTCATTTTTAGTCTCCCCGTTAGGACTTTTCCATGTCTACTTCCGGTTCTTCCGTTTGCTGAAGAAGGTATTTATGATTCTTAAGTTATTGCGCTCTGCAAACTCAACTAGTAGGTCCCCCCTGCTATTCCTAGAGCCAATGCCATAGTCACCTACTGCCTGGTCTCCTGCCTGGTCTCCTGCCTGCTTTTTCCCTACCTTGGCATTGAAGTCGCCCATTAGTACAGTATACTGAGTCTTTACTTTTCGCATTGCCGATTCTACATCTTCGTAGAAGCTTTCAACTGCGTGGTCATCATAACTACATGTGGGTGCATAGGCCCAGTTTATAGCGCTTATTAAGCCTAATTATGATGCCTGCCACCCTCTTATTTATGCTATAGAATTCATCTATATTGCCCACTATATACTTATTGACAAGGAAACCTACTTCTAGTTCTCGCCTCTCCGGTAAACCTTGATAACACAGTACATGCCCATCCTTCAGTACAGTATATGCCTCATTCGGCCTCCTAACCTCACTAAGCCTTATGACATCCCATTACATACCCTCTAGTTCCTCTAACAGCACTGCTAAACTAGCTTCACTAGATAGGGTTCTAGCGTTAAACATTGCCAAGGTCAGTTTCCAATGGCGGCCTGTCCAGCAGAGCGAGAAACTCTTAGCACCCCCTGCTGCGTCACAGGTCTGACCGCCGCCGTGGTCAGGGCCGGGGTTTTATGGAACTAATAAGAAGTTGCAGCCAATTACTGCACAAGGGTGGCCAACTCCTGTTCTGGTGAGGGAGTGCGTTTCCGGAGGTGTTCACCGGCATCAGGTCGCACCCTAAATCTGTTTATGCAATTCCATCGACACGCGGATTTTTTTTTTTCTTTTATCCGGTGAATTGCGTGGCACCGGGATTTGAACCCTGGTCCTCTTGCATGAGAGGCGGATGTTCTATTGCTACACTACCACTGCACCTCGAACGACTAAGTGTTACGTGAACTCCTGCGTGCAGTGCCAGCGTTTCAAGCTTCCCAAGACTTCTCTTGCCGGGCCATTCGTAATATAAAATTTCGTAGAAAGTACATGCAAGAGCAGCAAAATCCAATCAGAGAAGGCACAGCAACTCGGAGGGTGCCTACTTGGGTCACGTCCATTTATTTACACGCAAAGAACTGCGTTATTGCGGCCTGCTTTTTTGTGTTGATTGCGTTCCATATCACGCCCTGTTCCACAGTTTGCAAACACTCAACAAATGCAAACCCACTGCTCTCAATAGCACTGTAGTGGCGGCGCAGTAAATCCAATGCAGCAAGCGCTTCTTGTGAAGTCGGAATGTTCTCAACATTTGCATAGTAATATATATATATATCCTTCATATTCATCCTATAATAAACAGCACTGTTACAATGGCAGTGTCATTTACACGCATGATTTTTCAAACCAGTCATATTCCATTATTGATTTAAGTAAGTGAGTACATATTCCACGGAGCAGCAAATCAAATACTGCTGCCATATCACAAAGCAATTCGATTGTTCTGCTTACCAGCCAACAAATTCTTACAAGCTACCATTCAGAACAAGAGGTGAAAAAAAAAAAAAAGACTAATAAAACTGGATACCACACAGGTCAGATCATTACTCTGCTACGGGTGGATATACATTTCAAATCACTTGCATCAGTAGACAAAAAACTTGCCACAAATTTATATCAGCACGAAATGCTCGCTTACATGGCAACTTCACTGAGCAAGAAAATATTATCAAAGTGCATTGAAAAGGACATTGAAGAAACTTCAAGGTAATACTTACGAGAGGAAGCACACATCAGGCCCACTGGTTACATTTCATTTCCCAAAGCAGCATACGAGATATGAGAGAAACCACACTGGACGACCTTGAATTACTTTACCATTAAATCTTTATCATCATCATCATCAGCCTGATTATACCCACTGCAGGGCGAAGGCCTCTCCCATATTTCTCTCCTTAACCCGGTTCTGTGCTAGCTGCATCCACTTGTTTCTGCCGCCCCCTGCTACGCTTTCCTTCCCTTGGAATCCAGTTTTTTACCCTCAGCGACCATCGGTTACCCTCTCTTCACACTACATGTCCTGCCCATGTAGTGTAGTTCCCATCGCCATTAAATCTTGGCAATGAGAATTTGCCAAGCTCAGGAAAAAAAATTCCATCAGTCAAAGTTCATCCAAAACAAGCTAATTCTGCATGAATAAGCATGGGAGGTACATTCACACAGATTTGTATGCAACTGAAGGAATTTATTGATGGCCGTGCACAACCACTCACTGCTTGCAGTGGGTACTGCAAGATCAAAGACTGTGGTACCAGTGATGTGCATGCAATGGCAGCTCACGTGTTCTTATCATCCGTAGTGGCTTGTGGAAGTGTTAAAGATGCACACTGTACTCTCGCAAGGCACTCGGGTCAAGAAATTTTACAAATTTGCAGCATTCCCAATAATTGCGATTCTACTGTATGCGGCCTAGGATACAACACTGCATCATTTGGTGGGCGAAGAGTGATATGCATAATAAAGCAAAGGACTCTTGGGTACTGCAGGTGTCAAACGGGTGATGAGCAAGAAAAAGCAGTCCGGGAAACTGCAAGCATTCAGTTATGCCACTCACACACTTCCACAAGGGAGCTCCACATCGTAAAAATTATTTCAAAGAAGTTGCCAAATTCAGTCTGAAATTATAGCTTGAAATGACATATCCGAGGCACAAAACAGGGAGCTCTTCTGCACTTAAGTTGGACTTGCTTCATGCCCCCGACATATGTGCTGTGCTGTTGAGGCATGTTCCTTGCTACAGTGACAAAGCTTGAACACACATTGCTGCTGTTGTAAACATTACCTGTCACAACTCCCGTCATTACAAGCTGCTGATGCCTGAACAAGCTGGCATGCTGCATCAGAACCTGACCGGACTAGAGCAGAGACAATAGTGCACACTGTTCAGCCTGCACGCTGGGAGTGTTTCCTGTCTGCCGCTGCTGCCGTGCACCTCCTCTGCGGGCAGAACGGCCGCTAACACACGAAGCGCGCTGACGCTTTTGCTCAGAGATCCCGTTTCTAATGCACTACAGTCAAACCAGGATATATCGAACTCGAAGGGGATCGCGAAATAGTTCGATATATAGATAATTCGATATACAGAAATCGGCTTGGGACGGCACTTACGATGCAAAAAAACGATACTGTATTTGTCGCGTAATCAACTCACTTGTATAATGAACCCACCTTCCACTTTTGTACTAGAGAATTAAAAAAAAAATAATAAAAGCGATAAGGCCAGCTCGCTCGCATGAAAGCGATTAAACGATCTCAGCGACGAGCGGCAGTGACAGAGCAACAAATTTCCAACTTGTTGGAACTGCGTCCCTCTGTCGTTCGAGCCACCGCGGCAGCTCAAAACAAGGTTTCTGTGTCGCAGCGGCAGAAATCGCGAGCGTTTTCGCTTGCATGTTGCACTCCGTTTTGGTCGTCTCAACCACAGCTCATTCCTTGGCAGCGTGCCAAGATGCTGCGCAGCTCCTGCTGCGGCAGGGAGCGAACTTGGCAGACTGCCCGTGATGGCTTGATTGCGCAAGCCTGGTGCTTGGGGCAGACGTAGTCTACTGCCACAAAATCATTGGAAAGCTGCAAATGCTGTTTGAAGCTGCAAATGCTGAAGGCCGGTGTCATAATCGCAGCTGACCGCGTGGTTTCGTTTGTTCATACATGCAAGCATAATTTAAACGACTCCCGCAAAAAAAAAAAAGAAAGAAAAAAAAACGCCGCTTCGTAACGCCATATCTTACGCTACGCCGCGCGTACAGCACAACGATAAAAACAAACGACTCTCGCAAAAAAAAAAAAAAAAAAAAGATCTGCCGCTTCTTAATTTCCGCAGGCGCTATAGCCCCATCAGCCGCCGCGCGCAGAGGGTTCGCAAACGCGCTGGAGAAAGCGTCCGACGTTCTATCTGAAAATGGGCTGAGCTGGCTTGGCGCATGCGTAGCGCGTGCTACTGCGAACGAAGGCCGGGAAAGAGGAATGAGAGAGATAGCTCGGCAAAAGAATGGGCACAACCTTGCGCTTTGCTCTATCGCGTCTTTCCCCTCTCGTTCCCACCGGTTCTCTCTGATTCATTCACGCACATGGCTAGCAAACGTTACATGCTGGCGCGCGGGAAACGATAACCACAGATGCGCGCGCCTTTGGGGAATGGGCGTATCGCTGCCCTAGCCGAACTGTCCCCTCTCATTCCTTCCGCGCGTGGCTTGAAAACGTCATGCGGCAAACGGCTGAGGGTGATGCGATCGTCTTAGGGGAAGGCACACTTTCCAGTGCGTGGTGCGGATCGAACGACCGGTGAAATTGAGTTAGATATATGACGCGGCATATTCCGCGAGTTCGATATAACTAAAATTCGATATATCCGGGTTCGACTGTACAGACTGGCCTTAAAACGTACAGGCTGGTGATGCACACCGCAGAATGGAAGACAGGTTATGGTGAACGCACCACGAGAGATACACCAAAAGTGTGACAAGGGTAGCTACGGAATTCACACTCGCATTAACAGAACCAACAGTGGGTCAGACTGCCTTGACTCTACGATAGGTATGGGGAGCCACCTCAGAATGAGGGGACACGAGCGGAAGCAAACAGCAACGCGTTCAAATATGAAATGGCGCCACTGCTATGGCATGTTTCAGGACAGGGCATGCAGGCGAAACTGGTACTCCCCCTCGCTCAGCCATTAATTAACACTGGCTGGCAGAATGCGATACACCGCATCAAACAATGAACGCAGCAGACAATGCACTCTCCGTCTCCGGTGGTGAACAGGCCTGCAAGATGTGTGGTCATGTATTATGGGTTCTGCAACTCGCTCAGAAGAGCTCCCAGTGCATCTGCGGGCAGTGCAGCCATTCACGCAGTCATGTCGACAGACCAGCATCAATTCAAACGAGCACCTAGCCAATCAAAATTCTTGAGCACTGTCCCTGAAATTTCAATGTGTGGCACAGTGTTGTGGAGGAAAACATGCATCATTTGTTGATGTCCTTGACAGTGAAGCAATGCACTGCACTTTGAAAAAGCTAGAATGCACCTCTCAGCTGAAATGGTGGCTCGTCCATGACCAAATTTCGCACAGAGGTGGAATATGGCAGTCCCTTTGTTTCCAAACTACATAAGAATGGGGCAGAAGCCTCATCCAGCCGTAAGCCCGTATCAATGGCAGTGATGCTGAAGAGAACAGAGAGGAGGCTTTTGCAGAAACAGTGCTAGCAGCACCACTTCACCTGAGCTTCTTCACGGGTATGATGTTAGAACCCTTGCTCTTATGAGTGATATGGTGCTAATGCTAATGCTGGTATGATCTCTGTGTAAATTTTTTTCTTTGGCTCAGTATCAGCACAGATTTGCACTTCTAAATGATTTGATCAAGTGGAGTACTGTGCCCAAACATAGTACCACACACACACACACACAAAAAAAAAGAAACGGTTGCCAAATGCCAGATCCCATGACATTTCAGCATGAACAGCGTAGCGGCGTGGCTGAAGAAAGCACCTTTGGCTTCTCTTTGAGCAACACAGCAGTAGGTACTTGACAAGTTAGCGATACCAGGGCACTCGACATTTTGTAAGCATATGTGCCAGCCAATTACCACCAAACTTTCAGCCAGGCGTGGAGGTGCAAGGTTACGTACCAAGCAGACTGATCTTGACCTCCTGCTTCTCGATAATCTGCTGGTGGCTAGACTTGTATCGTTCAAAAGCATCCTTGACAGAGGTGCAACGCTGGCAGGAGGCATCACGTAGCCTAATCACAGGAAAACAAAGCCACAAGAAATAGAGATTACAACCACCAGGCAGTACACTGCAAATTGAATAATCAAAGGGGAAAAACATTTTAGAAACCTACAGCAACAACTCGACATTTCTAGTACATGTCGCATACAGCACTGCTTCCACAAACATCTTAAAAGGACACTGAACAGAAAAGTGAAGTGGGCTTGCGTCGATAGAATACCAGTTCCTGATCACAAAGTTCTAGTAAGGTAGAAAAAAGCAAGAATAGAGATACAGGTATCGCTGCCACAACCGAAACGGCTGAAGCTCGCAGCTGCGAGTCACGCAACATGCGATGGATCTCGGAAGCTGACAAATTTTAATCACACCGCATGTTTGAATCGAATAGTCTTGTCTCCAACATAATAACATGCTTTTATCACGTGGAGACAACGGTGAAAAGGCAATCTAAATGGGACAAGGCAAGGCAAGAAACATACTTGGCGGCGCCATGAGCTGCCTTGTTTTTAGTTTCGATGATGTTCCCGTGCAGGCGTGCTCGCATAGTTTCGTTTTCGGCATGCAGCTGAAACGACTAAGTGCTCTTCGGAAGATCATGTTTCGCCGCACACCTGCGACATATTTTCATTGACTTTACCGAAGTCTACCTTATGCTAAACTGCTGCGCGCTCCTTTGTGCTCCGTGCGAGCCGCTCGCAGTGTTGACGACGGTACAATGCAGAGGCCGGCGGTAGCTTTCATGCTTTCATTTCAGCTGCTGCTAGACTCCACCGCACGACGCGGGTCAGCAATCAGGGAGTCTGAATTACGTCATGGATGGCGTCATTTTATCCAACTACGTAGTTGGGTTGAACTGTAAAATTCAACCGGCGGGAAAAAAAAAACTGCTCTATTTCTTGTCGCATTATTTCATAAATAAATGCACCTTTTGCTACCGGACAAGTGACAGCAATGTCATGAAATATCGTACTATTGTGTTCTGCTAGCATATTGTCTTCAGTGCCCCTTAAAGCTCCTAAGGTGTCTTTCAATGTGTGCAACATATACACTTTAGAGACAAATCTGTGGAGCAATACATTGCTAGTTTTGGGACCACAGGGTCAGCTCGTGAGATAAGGTTTGCTGGAGACCGCAGATTGCATGCCTACCACTCCGAATTACTGCAGAGTATGCAAAAGCATTTCTCCCTCTTACATTGGAGATACTGCACAGTGAGCTGTGGAAAGGGAAATGATAGGAGTGGTAACAGGAAGAGGCAGAAAAAAAAAAGGCCGGCTCTCGAAACTAAATATTAAGGACAATTTTTTCAGCACTATGGGAACCTTAGTCGTCATGGTATTCGATTCGGCTCCGGTTTTGTTAGAAACACTGCAAAAGATTTTTATTTTTCTATCAGTGAATGAAGCAGGTTTTATCTATCCCAATAATGCCCACCATGAAAAGCAAGTGCATACTGACTGCACTTCGGCAGAAATTGTGGATTAACAGCTGGCATAATTATAACCACCAGACAATAAATGCATTTAGCTCCATGCAGTGACATATGCATTCAGAGTAAAAAAAAATACATATATATAGGAATGCATTCAGAGTAGAACAGCAGGAAATCTTTCTTAGTTTCTTGCGCTTTGTGCACAAATTATGGTGCTCATTCCTCCACAAAGCTCCCATGTTCATCTCGGCCGACACAACACATCTATAGTTTTGCAAAAATAAACCTGCATGTAAAAGTTGCCTGCCCAATGCAAATGGGACATAAAATGACTTCAAAGAAGTGTTCTTTGTGCGAGAATGACCTATAGTAGAATGGGCTTACAAGATGTAGCTTGTGCAGTTCAATATTCCATTTAGACTGCCATTTATCTCTCAGCCGAGAATGTACTCACCGACCTTATGTAATCTTGCGTGCAAGAAACAGACTACATTCCAACAATAAAAATGCATCTTTCACTGCATTCAGTACAGGCAACACCACCACTGGAAGATTTTTCGGCAAAACTGGAGTGGTTCAGGGCAATTTTTGTGCACAGATCGCCGAGGCTGCACTACACCACCATTTACTTCTAGACAGTGACCACAGAGACCTTCTTACCTTAGCATCTCAAGTTTGAATAGGGCGGTGGAAGAATTTTCAAGTGCAACTTTTTTTTTTTATTAACAGGTACTGCCATACAAAGAGTCAACATAGCCAGAAAGAGACACAGCACCAATTCCCTCTAAGAACACATATTGGATGAAGTTGTTGACGGTTCCTACCACTGAAAACTAGGCTGTCCACTAAACACAATGCAATGCGTCTCTCGCGGACCTTTGAGGAATAATAAATAAATAAATTATGCATCCAATGGCCTTAGTTTCAGTTAAGTAGAGGGTACTCAATTTCTGTGCCCAAGTTGATGCATTTTGGTGGCCTTCACTTTTCTCGGGGTGTGGATGACCCAGTACAGTTGGTGATGGGAAAGTATGGGGGAGGCAAAAAGCATCGCATCGAGAAGTGCACTCACTGCTGTTCCTTTTGAGAGATGAGCTCAGACAGCTGCAAAACTTGCTTCTGCAGTGCTGAAAATGGAGTGAAGTGCCAATAAGCCAATCTGGGACTGCTATACTTGATTCATAGCAAACATAAGCACAAAAAGCGAAGGGCACTCATTACATATTTAAACAGTAAGAAAGCAAAATCAAACTTGGCCAGAACGGTAAAGGCAGACAGCTTCAACATCAAACTAAAGTTAGATGAAAAGATCAAAATGTCTGCTAGTACAACCTAGCTCACCAAAAATGGCAGTCAACCTTCCTTCTTAGTCAACCCACAGAGTGCTTACAGAGACTCACAGCCTCCAGTTGATGCCCTGCAACTAGCTGTCCAGCAGCCTTGTTCTACTGTTAATTGCAAAACGCGTTCTTTGCGCATGCATAAAGCACTTGGCCGCTACAGATGTTTATAATAACCGAGTGGTGTGTCAACTCATAGCCCTTGCAGCAACGCCAGAGCCTCAGCAGGTAGCATAGAACACGCATCCCAATGCTAAATTAACAGACTCCGCAGTGCTGGCACTTAACAGAAGCATCCATTTCACAGGGCCGGATTATCCAGTGCTCAAAGGGTTCAAATGAACCGGGCCTTCCTTTCTCAAGGGCCCCCCCCGAGAGGTGAAAAAAAATGGCGGATTTCAAGGATTGGTGCGAAAAGTAGTCAAATCCTCTTGTCCCTGATTTGTTAAAGAGCTTATGTATTGCAATGTCAAATGTTCCAAAAGCTGTTTGTCACATCATACGCTTAATCTCAGTCAGCCTCATATTTCGCCAGTGAAAGTACAAAACCTTGTGCTTGCCCAAATAGATAGAAAAAAATGGCTGGGGCTTAGCCACGGTGTAAGAATAATTTAGGTGAGAGGACGGCGCGAAGGCGACGCTTCCCGGGGAGAGGAGAGTTGAGCTCTGGTTAGAAGAGCCCTTGAGAGGTGGCGCGCGAAACTAGCGCCCGCTAAAGTCCCTTGCGCCAGCGCATTCATGCGGGTTCTCCACTCTGCGCCTGCTCTTTGTTCGCACGCACGTGTGTTTACGCTTCGATCTGTTTGGTTGTTTTACGTATTGGTATGCTACGCGATGGGGAAGTGCTTTGTACAGTACTGCAACACGGGTTATAAGTCCTGTAAAGAGAAGTTATCACTTTTTACGCCGCCGCAAGACCAAGCAAGGCTCGACGCATGGAGACGGGCGATCCCTCGCAAAGACTGAGTACTGCAGCGCATGGACAGTGTTTGTGAAAAACATTTCGCTCCTCACTTCATATTGAAAACGTGGTCCGCTGCTATTGATGGCCGCGTTCTGATGTCGGGCAATAGGAGAGCGGGACTTGCCAAGGATGCTCTGCCAACTATTTTCGAGGGAGCGCCGAGCTACTTGTCAAAGAAGGTAAGAAGTCCTCGCAAGAATTCAAGGCGGCAGGCTTATCGTGCACCTTCCTCCGCGTGTACGCGCGGGCCCAACAGTGGAGGTACCGGACTTCAAACCCTGCCAGCAACACCATCAGCTCAAAGCACAGACGGCGAAGTCAACAAGAGCAGCAATGTTGTCGGGGCAAGTGACCTCTGCACTTCATCGCCGTTCGAAGAAATGTTCAACACAGCATCAACTCTCTACCTTCCGACACCGTCCTGGGCGGTGCATTGCATCGACGCAGAAGGGTTCCGTGACCTCGTGTTCCACGGCGCCTCCCTGCTATGCACAAGTGACGGCGCATGTGTGCTTTTTAACCAAAAGTCTGTGCATGTGAAAAGCGACATGGCTTTGCAAGTTTACATATTCGACAAGCCGGTTGAATGCAGTGCTGTAGGCATAAATAATTTTGCTGTGTCGACAACTGAAGTTGAGGATGTTCTAAAAGCGGTTCACAACTTACACATTTGCAGTGGAGGACCTAATATGAAGGACTTTCCTTCTGTGGCTCCTGAATGTGCTTTTGTTGACTGCCAGCGTAAATGGAGGCATAAACGATGTCCACTGCTTTTACCGGGGGGAGATATATGTCGTGCATGCAGTACCCTATCAGATACTCTCAGAATCCATGTTGACCGACAAGCTGCTCGAGCAAAACAGCGGCAACCACTGAAGCGCATCAGGCTGTCTGTGTCACCTGCCAAAAAACAGAAGATTGACGCCTTGCGTCGGGCTAGGGCTGTCTTGCAAAAGTCACGGGCACGACTACTGAAGCACAACCGACTCATAACTAAACAACTCGAAGAGAGCAAAGGTGAAATAATGAAATTGCAAGAGGAAGACGTCGAAAAGAAACTGCAAGCTCTTAACATTCCACCGATGCAGCTCCTTCTTGTGCAGGAATGTATGTCCGCAGCCAAGTGCACAACAAAGAATAATAGGTGCTACACCGACGACTGGCTACTCCTATGCCTCTAGCTGAACATCAGGAGCTCCACCACTTACTCATTCCTTCGAAGTAATAACATACTGCCCATGCCATGCATATCAACCATAAGAAAGTATATAAACATGGTTGGGCTCAAATGTGGTTTTGATGAGAATTTTTTTTAAAGCTCTCAAAATCAAACTGGCAAGGAAGACGTCCTTTCAGCGCAGAGGGATGGTGATTTTAGAAGAGATACAGGTCAGGAAAGAGATGGCTGTAAACTCGAAGACCATGACGTATTCTGGACTTGTTGACTATGGAGACCAAGGAGGGCAAAGCAATGAGCTGGCAGACCATGGTCTAGTGTTTGCCTTTGCACCTTTTGCTGACAGTTATTTACAACCTGTAGCAGTATTTGCTTCGAAAGGAGCAACAAAGGGGACAGTCCTTGCCCAGCTGTTGCTGCAGTGCATTGTGCACTTAGAGCAGGCATGAATATTTGTTGACGGTGTAGTCTGCGATGGTGCATCTACTAACAGGGCCATGTGGAAGCAGCTCGGAGTAAGTGGCACTCTAGGACATGTTGTTAATTGTTTTGAACATCCACTAGGTGCGTCAAGAAAAGTCTATGTCGTGGCAGACACACCACATTTATTCAAATGCATCAGGAATCGTCTCTACGACAAAAAGATTTTGAAAGTAAATGGGCAACTAGCGAAATGGTCGTGTTACGATGCACTTTTTGTGGCAGATACCAAAAATGCCGCAGAACTTAGGGTGTGTCTAAAGCTGACGTATTGTCATGTCAATCCTTCACATATGCTCAAAATGCGGGTGAAGCTAGCCACACAAGTTTTCAGCCACTCAGTTGCTAAGGGAATATCTTTCTATGCACAGAGAGGCGCACGTCGGCTTGAAAATGTCGAGCCAACTGTGGAGTTTACTCTCTTGATGAATGACCTTTTTGACGCCCTCAATTGTCGCTTTCCCGCAGAAGGCCTCACACTTGGATGCAAAGATTTCCATGTTCTCGAGTCTGCGTCTAAGTGGCTAGATAGCTGGGAGCAGGAAGTTGTGAGGGGTGATATACACAAAGATCTTTTCCTAACACAATCTACAGCCGAAGGTTTACGTGTTACCCTTAAGTCTGTTCAGGAACTGTCAGTGTTTCTTCTGAAGGAGTGCGACTTCAAGTATGTCCTGACAGCGAAAATGAATCAGGACCCCTTGGAGTGTTTTTTCAGTATTATAAGACAAGCGGGTGGCCAAAATGAGCATCCCACATTCCCGACATTCCTACAGCTTTACCGCATGCTTTCTCTTTATTCATTATTGAGGCCACCACAGTTCGGCAACTGTGTAGCTTCCGAGAAAGAGCAATCTGCTTTTCTCACGCTCAGTGACTTTAGAGAGGTGTTTAAATCCGGAGCTATTCAGCACACCGATAAAATGCATAACCTCAAGCAGAAGCTGGATGGCCTTATCAGTGAGGAAACCTGGGAGTGCGATGATGTGTTTGAACATGACTATTCAAATGCTGCAGTTATTGACTGCATTGTGTACTATGTCACAGGATTTGTGTCACGAAAGCTTGGTACTCATACATCCTGTACAGTTTGTAAGGAGGCTCTGGTCGGAAAGAAGGGTATTTCAAAGTTACCAGAAGCTGACTTGGTAAATTGTAAAATGAAAGGAGGGCTCATGCATCCAAATGTGCACCTGTTTCTTCTTTTTAAAGAGGCCGAGGAGCACTTCGCAAAACATGCCGGCGAAAGGGATATATATGATCGCACGACTGACGCTGTGCTAGAAAACTTTAACTTCACATTTCCATGTGTTGCTCATTAAGAAGAAATGCTTGCTAAGCTCTTACACTATTATGTGTGCCTGCGAATGCGACAGTATTGCCGACAGTTGAAGAACAAGCATGTAAAGAAAAGCCAAGACTTGCGTAAATTGTCTAAACTTGTATGATTTTCTTTGTTCAGGACGAGCGCAATGTGTGCTTATGTGTACTGCATATATGTCTAAACTTTGTTTTGTGTGTGTGTGGTGTGATGTACACTGTCATACTTACCAATGTAGTTTTTTTTTGTAAATAAATGAAATTTATGAGGTCAATGCCTTATTGCCATCCACACAAATGTATGCATTCTTCTCATGAACAAGGCTATAAACTGTATGTATCTTAAGGTAGAAATACAAACTTATACAGACAGTATCGAATCTGTAGTTGCCAATGACACGCCGACACATTATTAGACACAGAAGAATAAGGCTGCAAGTGTTATCACAGTTTATTAGCCGTTTTCTGAGCTAGGATGTTGCGACTGCTTCCTGTGAATTCCCTTTCCTTTCACGCTTATCACCAATTTACGGTGTTATTGCTACAACGGGCCACTTGTGAGTGGTGGAATATAAGCTCGGTGTATAACTGTAGGTACGCTTGACCGCTTACGACGGGTGACTGGGGTAAGCGTAAACACTGCAGATGTTTATTCGTGCGATAGCCGGTATCAGAGAAACTACCTAACGCATTCTCTGGCATCGACCGGACGCACGGGACTTAGCCCCCAACTAGCTATTTCGCCTTCGCTGCAGATAAAACCGAACGTTAGGGGCTGACGTGAAGGCGGTAAGGTCATGCTATTTATTTTACTGGACTATTTACTTTGGCCTCGCAACGATGACGTTGCGAGACCAAGTTGGCTTCTTGTTTACTTGACCCACCTATTCTTGCACAGTGACTTCGCCCACACAGCGACCGGGCCCTACTGGGCCTGAGTTGGTAGCGCCATCTGTTGGAGAACTTGAGAAGCAAAGCTTTCTTGCGGAGCGGAGACCGGCGGCGTCCTCTCACCTGAATTATTCTTACACCGTGGGCTTAGCTAAGTTTAAGCCTGGATATCTCGAAGCGAAAAGCTTGGGTGACGCTTATGGTTTAGCTTATGGTTATGCTTTATGATTTAGCCTATGGATATGCTTACAGTTTTGCTTATGGTTACGCTTTATGCTATGGATATGCTTACGGTTTAACTTATAGATAATTATGCTTACGGTTTAGCTTATGGTTATGCTTTAGGCGTTTCAGACTCTGCTTTGCTGCGTCGTTTAGCGAGACGTTCTTCTCGTTGAAGCGCAGTGTTGACTAGCGTAGTGAAGCTTTTCACTTCAAAATTACGGCCTCTATTTAATGTCTGTTAAGAGGAGAATGGCTATCTTTTGCCTCACATCATTTTGCCTCCCACTGGGTTCATCGCAGCGCTACATGTAATTACGAAAGGTGCATTATCTGTCATACATTCTTCGGCAAGGGTGAGTTTGGATGGACCATCGCTCCTGTCGCGTGGCATTCCTTGCCGGGCATTCAAGTGTTAGATCGCAGATGGTGAGTACGCTAGACAAAAACTAATCTCGCTACTGTGCCGGAGTACCAGGGTTCAAACCCTACCGCGGCATCATTTACATAATGAAGAAAATAAGTTTAAATATTTGACAAGAATCCACTTTTGAATAGGGTGCATATTCTTATAACATGTCTGTTTTTATTTTTTCACTCCACTTTTATGCAAGTCATAAAGGCATTTACATTTCTGTAAGCTTTTTCGAGCCTTTAGCTGGCAGAATTCCGTGGCGAGATCAACTTGATCCCCCTGAGAATCTCGCATCTCTACTCCTGGCAGCGACAAATTACTGAAGCGGCTTGTCAGCTATGAGCAGTAAATCTCTAACTAATAATTTATTGCTTTTGCCATAGCTTTCACTAGTTAAATTAATAAAACACAAAACTGACCTCAACAGCAGTAATGACCAAGGAAAGTTGGTTTGCCAGCTGGTACGAGCTGACTCCCAACTAAAAGCTAGCTAGAACCCTTTGATCTCACTTGACCACCAACTGGGGCCAGCTGTCTTCCAACTGGTAGGCATCTGGAGCCAGTCAACACCAGCTGAGTACCAGATGGGAAAAGGTGAAACCAGCTAAAAACATTTTGGATTTTTTTCCACCTATTTGGGCAAATACAAAGTTTTTTACCTTGACTAGTGAAATATGAGGTCGACTTTAGGATTCAGCGTACGAGGTGACGAAGAGCTTTTGAATCATTCGATGTTGCAATACATAAGCTTCAATTTTAATCATTGGAAACAAGGAAGAATATGATTTGACTATTTTCCGAACCAAACGTCGAAATCTGCCATTTTTTTCACTTCTCAAGGGGCCCGGTTTATTTGATCCCTGCGAACCTTGGATAACCCGGCCCCGTTTCCCATAGTTAGTTGTGACTTTAGGTAGTAAAAAGTTATTATGCAGTGTAAAGAACATCATACTGTTTCTGTAAAAACGTACACTGCTTTAGGCGAGCTTCAAAGAGTCTTTCTGGATGAATTCGCAATACTGCTAGATAGTTTGTAGCATATTTACGCTAAGAATTTGCGAACAGCTTATGAACAAGATCAATTTCTACTTAATCTGTGCTTAAATGCAGCCAAACATCCTACGCTACCGAATTATACAAGCAAATAAACCCTCGAGAAAGTTATTTTCACGGATGCGCGTTCCGATATTTTAGAGGGGATTTTACATCTCTCTTCATTTCCTACAATAGATCAATCTAAATGTCATTCAGTCCGTATGCTCTGCGGGAAAGTATAAGCTCAGATGATGTTCATAAACAGTCCGCGGATCCTTCGAGTAAAAATGACGTTTTCTGCCGAAGATTCTAAAACGCACCAAGTCTCAGGCATAGCAAGAGCACACAAGAATAAGAAGGACACCACATGCACACTAAAGGTCCGTTCGTTTGACCTGCACTACGTGAACTGGTGCTGCACTTCTTTTCAGCGATGCAACATGGCGCCCTCTGCACCACGCCGTTCGTTTCAAGAAGTGCAGACGTCGTGCAGGTCGAGTTCACGAAAAGTTCAGCAAAACTGTGCACCTCCTCAGCGATCAGTGCCAAAATGGTGCAGCTGCAGCCTCCGCATGAAAGCAGACGACAGCTTGCGCGATGATGGCTTGCGTGTTGTGATAAACAGTGAAGCGACACTATAGTTATTCTACTCGTCAACGAGAACGGTCCCCGTGTTCGCCAAAGAAACAATGACACATACTTCAAACCATGTCTAACAAGTAAGCACGTGCATGCGTTATGGTTCATGCTGACTTCAATCGTGATCGAAGTTTGTTTGCACTTCATGCCAGCTGCCGCATGGTGCGCATACACGCTAGTTCGTGTCAATGCTTCATTGCGATGTGCTATTTGAAAATTGATCTTATTCGGCATGTTGGTGCCAGTTGATGTGAGTGGCAATATAATTCACAGCTAGCCGACTACATGCGGTTGGCTTTTGTATATATATGCATCGCATATTCATGAATGAATGAATCCTATCGCATGTGTATATGCTGCTCAGATAAACGGCACTAATCATCTCAAACATGAAGATTTTCAAATAGCATATTGCAACAAGTACGCGTTGTGCAAACGCATATATACGCACCTTTTGCGGCAGCACATGGTCATGATTGAAGTATATAATCAGCATGCATCACATCGCATGCGTGTGTCTACTTCTTGTGAGTATGCATAGCCATTACCTTGGCGAACTCGATTGTGTTCTCGTTGACAAGTGCCATTTATTACAACGCACAGGCCAAAAACATTGTTGTCATGTGCTATTTGAAAATTCACCAAGTTAAAAGAGACGGCGTCGGCTGACGCGAGTTGCACTCAGCCGACCGCAGCTTGTTGGCGACGCCAAGGCTAGCAGACGGCCGGGCCTGCACCCTACCGTTAATAAAAAGACTAGCGCAAATAACACAGACACTGACATAGGAGATGACAGGACGAGCGCTAAACATCAACTCTCAATGAGTTATGTTTAGCGCTCGTCCTGTCTTCTCCTATGTCTGTGTCTTTTTATTAATGATGGCACACAACTAGCCCAGCTTTCTGCTTTGACTGTACTCTACCATTCGTTTGGAAGCAGCTGGTACCGATGCTGCACCTGAACTGCTGGAACTGGCGCTGCACGCTTGCGGCACCGCCGCAGAACTTTACGGAACTGGTGCAAAGAGTGCCGCTGAATCGAACGGACCTTATGTGTATGCATGTGGGGGTAAGGTGGTGGAGGAGTATAGGGGCAGTCTTAATATTTTTTTTAACCGGGCCCCCATCACACATTTCGCTCTGCCATTTCGTGGTGCAGTACATGTTGTCTTGTAACTCAGCAGCAGGTGAGCTGCAGCGTAACCTCATTAACGTTTTCGATACCCGTCGTGGTCATAAAAATAGGGCTGAAAACACAGGCGCTAATGTGACGTTTTACTGTTCAAAGGGTTCTATGAAAAAGCAGCTGCGAATTGACTATTCATTGCAGTGTGCATAGCTGTGGCGTTGCTACTACCGTTACAGTGAACTATACTACCGCCCAACAAAATGCATACGACGACTGAAACGGACTTTACTTATTACGACGCACTCCCGCAAAACATTCCGAGCTGATAGAGCGCACGAGAACGGCAACGAATTGCATACCTTGTGTGATGCTGACGTGCGTGCTATACACTTGATGCAGCAAGCCTTTGATGGACGGCAGGCTGCTATCCAGTTCCCCGCCGCGGCCAGAAGACGAGGCGCTCAAAAAGTCCATCGCTGCTGGTGATGTCATGTCATATTTTCTGGTCTACAAGCCGGCGTAATCGCACTTTGCATGAAATAACGCGCCAAGAAACAAGTGGATAAGATTGGATCAAGCCTACATTAGCGGCTAGTTTCTGCGCTCCTAAGATGACAAGTTTTAAACAATTTTAATAATATCTAAAAATGTAAATATATATGTGTGTTTTTTTGTGTTTTGATTTATTAATTACTTTAGAAATTTTATGAAAGTTTTGATAATTTCGCAACTGCGGTCACGGGGCTTTCAACTTGTGCCTCCACCATTTTCCGCTTCCTTCTTTCTTTTCACCAGCCATCTTGATTGTGGCACGATGGTAAGGCTTGTTAGTTTTTCGTTTGGTACTGAAATTCGTGGGTCATTGTTAGAAAATAGACATGGATTTAAGTCACTAAGTTGTTATATGTCGCTGTACTTGTTGTTTGGAACGTTGATGGTTAAAAGGCAGCTTTGATTTCCGCAGGCTGCCCACAAGACGTTCCGGATAAAACAGAAGCTCGCCAAAAAGCTCAAGCAGAACCGGCCAATTCCCCAGTGGATCAGGATGAGGACAGGGAATTCCATCCGGTAAGTCTGGTGACTACGTTTTGCAACGCAACTTAAGAGCGTCATGTGCTGTGGCGTTAACTACTTGGCATTCTAGTTGTGCCTGCTTCTCGTCGCTGGGGCGCCGGCGGGACCATTGCAAACAGGCTCCAGCTCGTGTTTCATTAGGTGACTTTCGTCTTAACTAGTACTTCGTGTTTTTGTTTGTGTGGTAGGCAGCAAGACATAGTTGCAAACATGTGATTTGCAGTGTCATGTCTTGGACATGTTATAACACGCCAGTAACAAGTGCCGTTGTAGTCTCCACGCCGAGCTGCAATTCTCCTAGTGCATGCCTCAATTTGGCTACACAGGGCGCTTTGCTTTCTGAAAGATGACCATGGCCGCGTGTGATGGATTGCAAACTGGTAGTAGCCGTCTGATCAATGCAGCCTCCGTGAAGTGCGACCCCGAAAAGCACCGGTATTTAACCCTTGCTTTTCATTTCATAACTGTTTCACAATAGTGACTGCAGAATTTCAAAGCGAGAAGAAACATTTCTAGCGCATGTAGAAACCAGAAAACGTTGTGAAAAGTATTGATACCTTTATCATATTGCCCCGCCGGGGTGGCGCAGTGGTTACGGCGCTCGACTACTGTTCCCAAGGACGCGGGATCGAATCCCGGCCTCGGCGGCAGCTTTTCGATGGAGGCGAAAAGCAAGGCGCCCGTGTGCAGTGCGATGTCAGTGCACGTTAAAGAACCCCAGGTGGTCGAAATTTCCGGAGTCCTCCACTACGGCGTCTCTCATAGCCTGAGTCGCTTTGGGACGTTAAACCCCACAAACCAACCAACCAACCTTTATCATATTGCACTTTTGACCCTCTTTGGGTCAATGCTCCCTCTTTGGGTCAATGCTGATCAGAAGCTTGTTACACGGCCGCATTTTAGCGCAATCGAGCCCAATCCTACTTGTTGCAATTTCCAAGTGCGCTTGAGGTTTACAAGTACAATGGATAGAAGACACCAACACTCACTCGTGAGTTTTAATAATGAAAAATTCATGGAATAAGATAAAAGAAAAAGCTTTATTGGATAAATTGGTTTAAATGCACTCTGCCTACTTATGCAAATTAATATTTTAAAATAATCTCTGCACCCTCCTCTACCGCGCTGATGCACACAAGGAGGCATTGCCAAGTTGCAAAGGCACTTAAAATGAGTGCACTTAGCAGTTCCAGAGAGAGACACTTTGCTGCCTTGTGCTAAACGGGAAAGCTGGGTACACTCTCATTAGCACTGTAGATACAAAACTGCCAACTGTCTGCCGCTCAAAAGGGTCGTGGAGCCAAGGCTGCAGCTGATTTCGTTTACTGAAAGCCGGGTTAAGAGCAGCACAATCGTGGCGCGCGAAAGCGCCAGGGACGTTATATTTTTTGTCTTTCGCGGGCTTTGTTTAGGGCTTCGAAAAAACTTGAGGCTTTCTTTATCGTGAATAGATGGAATGGGGGTTTTAGAAGATGCTCTCCAACTCTGCAGATCACATTTGTTGTTTAAAGGCAATAGTAAATTAGGCAAATTATCTTAATTATTAATTGCAAAATAAAAAATTGTCTATGGTGCGCCAGATCGCTGGCAGCTGTATACAGGTGCTTTCTCTGGCCTATCTCATATGTTTAATTTTTTAACCCTTGGCTAAAGTTGGCTACCTTGGACACTGTGTGTGGGTGCGCGTGCGTGCATATAGGCTCCCAAAGCATCGCTGGGCAGCGTTGTGGCTCCTGATGGGCAACGCCATCTGTGACAGAAAAACACACACTGGTGCGCGGCCGGCTCGGCTCGCTGCCTTCGCGACGTGCGCCGCGTGCTTTCTCCCTAATGTGCCCCCACAGGCGCATCGCGACATGCAGCCTGCATTTCGTCTTGATGATTGGACAACCTGCCGCGTATTTCTATGGAGGAAACGTAATTATAGGCGAGAAAATTTTCATTCACGTCTGCACTATAGAGCAGGCGACAGACGGCGATGAGTAAATATTGATTGTGGATGTGTTTCCCACGTTAGCGAAAACGTAGGAAGTTTATCTCGAGGTAGGTCAGCTATGTAACTATATTGTCATATATAATATGTTTAAAAACTGCAGAAGTATTATCAGTACTCTGAAATAAAGCTGCTCGCTTGTTGATCATCGTTTTGGCTTTTAGCATGAGATCTCTATACGGTTTTGTTTTTATTATTACGACGTTACTAAAGCAAATCTTGCAGTAGAAGAATAAGCTATAGTCCGAAGGAGACGTTTCTTCAAAGGCACGAACGCTAGCAGTCTCAAAAGCACATGCGTGGTCCGCGCGCTGCACGCGACATAACTGGCTCGCTGGCTCGGAAGGAAGGTGAAATCCAAACTTGTACTACAATCGTGCTTTATTTGGGTGCTTATTAAATGGTCGTGTTTCATTTATATCTGGTTTGCGCTTACGAAACCTGTGACGCGAATAGGGTGCTCCGTGCTGCGAGTAGTGTCAATCGAGCCATAACTAGGATCGCTTTTGTATTGCACTTCCAACATACTTTTGTTATGAATAATAATAATGTTGGTTCACTGATTGGCCAATTTGCGGAAATCTGTAAAAGCTGCTCAGCCAAGCATGTTACCCCCCCCCCCAAAAAAAAAAAAAAAAAAAAGAGGCCTCGTTCCTATATATTTTCTTGGTCGTAGGGCACATTCACACATCATTGTCGATCGCGGCCGTCTCACGCTGGATATCAGTTGATTTGGTTGCTTTTAGAGCACTCTCAAAGCAGGGAGAGAGCACAGGAAATCGGCAAAGCAAGACACGCACGGAGCGAAGAACAGAATAATGCTCCACCCCCTTCACTTCATATACATGGTGTTAAAACCATTGTACTCTTTTGATGCCAAGACGTCTTTGTCAACTGTCGAACATTTCTGAGTTTATGGAGACGGGAAAAATTAGCCCTTTTCGTTTCCACAAAGAATGCGAGACTTCTCAGAATGCTGTCATGTGGGTTGGAAAACAGGTCTTGTGGAAACGCTTCCAATGAAATCTGCAAAATTTCACACGTGAGCCTAGTCTTTTGACGCTTCGCTTACTATTGTGGGTTTCGCATCAGCGGAAGCGTTTTTGTATCGCCAAATAACTGCCAGGCGCAACTCGATTGCCGCACGTGCACAGGAAGCTAGCGGAGCGTCTGCTCCGGCGACGTCCCATCGTTTCACGTTTCGCCACCATACCAGGAATGCGGCGCTGCCATCGTGCGGCGAAACTTGAGCTTGGGTTCCCTATATACGAGGGCGAGTCAAATAAAAGTGAGCCAATGCAAATGTGTGACAAACGGGGACTTCATTTAAAAGTCTTCATGAGCATTTAGACATTCGTCCCACTAACGAATCGTGCGATGAAGCTGCTTAGGTCGCTGCTTCAAGAAATCTAACCTCATTGATGTCATCATCCGACACGAATCTGGTTCCTTTGGGCTGTTTTTTCAATAGCCCGAAAATGTGGAAATCGCAGGGAGACAAGTCTGGGCTGTATGGTGTATGTTGCTGCGTTTCTCACTTGAACTTTGCCAGTTTTGTGTAACCACATCGGCGACATGGGGACAGACATTGTCATGGAGCAAGATGACCCCATTCGTCAATTTTCCTGTCGTTTGTTCTTGACTGCTACTCCATCGTTTCATAATGTCGGAAATGTCCTTCTTTGAACCGTTTGCTCCAACACTTCAAAGCGAGTGGCCAATGAAATGCAGTGTTCACCGTACACGGCAGCCATACGGCGACGAATAATTTCTTGTTGGGAAACACCTTCAGCTGTAAAAAAATCAGACGACACAACGCTGTTCAACTTTTGGAGCGTCCATTATATCACGCAACAGTGTTCAATCCAGTGTATGAGAGCTTTAAAGAACATTTATATTTGCACCTGCATGTGACTTCCGTAAATGGGAGATGTCTGTGTGCTAAGTGCATGCATCGCAAACAGTGGGCCGAACCATTGCGCGGGCTGGTTTGGCTCACTCCCTCATATATTCCCTTCAGGCGCCAGTGAAATTTTCTGGAAGGAAACATTTTTTTTGCTCCATGCGGGATCAGTAAGCCAGGCAAAATTCAAATATAAAATATTCAAAAATATTTATATTTTTTTCCCGTCCACATATGTGGACATGGCGCCTCATAGCTTCTACGTAAATGAAAACATTGCGACATTTTCTGCATATTATACTAGTAAGCATGAATAAATGTTTTCCTCTGAGAATACCTTGGCGCCTTCAGGACTGTGGCACCTACACACGGATCAGCGTTGCACGAAATAACAGAGCGCCACGGGCAGTTTAATCGTTTTGGCGTTATACCGCCGTGTCCACATTTGTGGGCGCAAAAGATAATGAAATCTGGCATGCAACATCTACATTCCCTTATTGACACATTCATTACAATAAATAGTATTATTAAACATCGGTTTAGAAAGAGGCACGCAATCATACGAGCTGCTGATTCACCCCGCCATAAAACAATGCAACATCCATCTTTACTTGCCGTTTACAAACACATTTCACTGTAGTAACAAGAGATGGCGCCACATACTCGACAGGGCCAGTTCAAATGTTACGGGTCAAATTCAAAGGCGGAAATTCGCACTTCGTGCAAATATGGTGAAGTTTGGGTCACGTCCACATGTGGACACAGCACCTGAAGGGGATATATGTGTAACCTGATGTGTTGATGCCACTGAGTTGTCAAGATTTTCTGGCGTTTTTGTGGCTGTAAAGCGAGCTCTTTTGCATGAAAACCATTCAGCTTATTCCAGTCAATTCTGTCCAGTGTTGTATATGCATTTTGATGAAGAGCAGCAAAATGGATCACTTCACGGAATGTGCTGCATGGCTTTCATTTACGTAAATGCGTAGGGCTTGCATACTTGTTTTAATTTCTAGTTTTGTCATTGCTTTTAGGATCCTATGTTGCCTGGAAAAGCAGCGCCACGTTGCACACATCTCCGCTACCATATTTGCACCAAGTCTGATGCTTTCTATTATACTCCCATTGTGACACATGCTTTTGGGATCATCAGGTCATAATGCATGGTTGTCTTCCTAAGCTCATCTGGTGCACCTCAAGAGAGTCGGCAGATGCTCGTTAGAGGTGGACCTCCGTCCAAAGGCGTCGACTGGTTGTCGTGTCATGAAAAGCTGGAAAGCATCCACTACTTGTTTTTAAGTGGTTTTGAACTATGGCTAGACGTTTGCCCCTAGTACAGGCAGTGTAAACGTTGTACTGCAAGTGACATGGCATTTATTTTCTTTGTCATGTTTGGTTTGTGATTAAAGAATAGCTGACATGCCCCTTTGGTTGATTGAGATGTATGGCAGGAGCTCACGTAGGTGGATGACATTATGGAAACCAGCATTTATAGGAGGGCTGCAGCTTGATTGTGATTTTTTTTATATATTCCTTGGGTTTTCTTTTTGTGTTTGTTCTTTCCTGGACTTGTCATATCAAATGAGCAGAATGCCTATGTTGGCAAGTTCGATTGCCCTACGCTGCTGTCTTGTAACTGGTACATTGCTTTCTTGCAGCTACAATGCCAAGAGGCGACACTGGCGCCGCACCAAGCTCAAGCTGTAAGGGGAACATCGTGGCCAGGCCAAGTCCTGGGAAGTTGGCTGCGTGGATCCCTCCCATCGTGTGCGCCCCCTTTCATCTCATCTTGGATGCCACCTCGATTAGGATGATTCAAAATAAACTCCTCGGGCTTGGCTAGTACCCATTGTTGTCTCGTGCTGTTTCTTTCACATAAGATGAATTTCAGTGTACATGTCAACATAGTCACCGCCTTAGTGCTAAGGGTATAGTGTTCTAGAATTGAGTATACTAATGGCGCATTCGGTTGGGGGGGACGAGAGCAGAGACGCTGAGCATTGCAGAGCAGTACAGGAGCTCGCCGAGCGAGGGTGTAACTGTCCTCCCACGGGAACGCTCTCTGCGTGTCGAGAACATCGCGCCACGACCACGTGACCGCACATCTCTCTCTCCAGCATTTTCCGCCTGCCCGCAGTGACGGCAGTTGCAACCCGGGGAGAGGCCAAGTCTCCGTGAGGAACCGCTCGTTTTGTATGCCTTGTTCTCACAGCGCGGCGATCTGCCTCCTTTGGCCCTTTCGATGACAGAAGTGACTCTCAAACATACATACAGCACCTGAGCAATGCTTTCTGCTCCTAACAAAAAGTATCTCGATTCCGAAGAGCTCTCCGAGCGCCGAAGCTTTGCAGCCGCCATTCTGAGCGTCGCCGACTTCAGAGAAAAAAATTTGGAGGACGCTTGAGCTTCGCCTTCAAGAGTGGAACGCGATAGCGGTATTGCACCTCGTCGAGAAAACTTATTAAACGCAAGGGTATTGGGGCATCCTCGCACCGGTACCCGCGCGGCCCGAAGGGGGGAAGCGGGTGAGCGAAGATAGTGATCTAAAGAAAGGAAAGACGCTTGATTTTACAACCCGTGAGGGTACACGGCGAAACGTCAGGGGCGAGTGGCGCGCCACGTGTCGGGGCAGCGCCGCACATTGCGAGGAGGGGTTCTTCTGTGTTTGCCGCAAGATGGCTCTGCATGTGCGCAGAAGAAATGTAGCGGAAACGTACTTCGCTACTCGTGTAACTGCGACTTCTGTAAGTAACATGCTCATAATTACCGATATACACCGCAGTATAACGTTCTACGGCACGTTTCTAAGGCAACACCGCATTCACTAGAAGCGCTTTTGTACCGCTTTCAAGCATTGAACTCGTGGCTCGCTTCCCACCCAGCCCGTCTTGGAAGTTGCTTTTTATTTATGAAGTGCATGCCGGGATTTATCACTCACTGCCGACGACACCGGCTTTTCTGCGACACGAGCTCCTTAACGCTACCGCGTTAAAAACAAAAAAATATTGCGCGGATATAACGCTTTATGCCGTGTGGCTTTCTCTACTCTCGCTTTAGACGAGAGAACAGCCGGGAGTGTACTCGAGTGCTCTCAGGAGAGAGATATTCAGACCTACTAAACCTATATAAGGGGCTGAGGCGGCTGAGGCATAGAGAATATGGCTGAGGTTCCACTACCCCCCGCCACACAAACAACTAACTAAGGAAGAAGCCACGGGATGGAGGAGACTACAAACGGGTTCCTTCCCAAACCTACACATACTAAAGATTTTTCCAACACAATATAGCGCCAGCTGCCCATGGTGCGGATCAAAACCAACACTATATCACATCACGTGGGAATGCGAGAGCAATCATGCATTTCACAAACAGAAAACACAAAGTGCGGAGCAATGGGAGAGCCGGCTCACCAGCTGCGAGCTAGAAGCCCAGAGGGCACTCATAGCACACGCAAGCTAAATCCCTTGATAATTTGAAAGTAGCGACACTCTCCTCCGCGCCGCGCTTTCCTCCTCGATTCTCCTCGCGCGGCGGCGGCGAGCGCTGCGCACGACACGCTTTTTCTCCCTGACGCCCGCCGGCCGGCCGCAGCAGTGAGTGAAGCGCGAGCTTTTGGGCCAGGTCTGCGCTCCAGGAGTGCACAAAATTTTTGAAAAATTGCGAGAAAAGCATTGAGAATGCCGATAGTAAAGTTCATGAATTGATTGGTGGAGTGCACAAAATTTTTGAAAAATTGCGAGAAAAGCATTGAGAATGCCGATAGTAAAGTTCATGAATTGATTGGTTTCTTCTTAGAACTGTTTGAATGGGGAATACTGATAAACAAAGCTTTCAGGCGAGTTCTGTGCTACAGACACTTTTTAAGTCTCATGATAAGGTTTTACTTTGTGCACTTAATCTAGTACTGCCTCTGACTTTGTGTTTGTTTTTTTTAGAGCGTGAAATCTGTCACCGCGGTAAAACTTCAGAAAACGATCCAGGCTGGTGCTTTGAACTTCAAGATTAGAGAAGGTTAAAGCAGGACTTAGTCTATTTCGCTACTGTCAAGCTATCTCTCTAAGCATAGTATATGTCACGTGATCAACCATGAGATTGGATTATTGGTTAATTGTACATGTATTTCAATCAATTACTGGGCCAAATTAATTTATATTTAGTAAATTGCAATTAAAATCTAAATTTTAGCTGCAACACCGAACCGTATACCGTTGGAAAGCTTAGGCCAAGCGTAATGGCACTGTGCTAGTTAGCGATCCGCGATAATCTGCGTTCATTAGTTAATTTTGTATAAAATCAAATTTTGAGCTGTTCCTTGCTGCTTCGAGGCAAGGAACAGGTTTGCCACGGCAGTCTTGATATGATGCTGATGGAGGAATTAAATAATTTTATGAGTACGTGGCCCCTCACTGACTTCGCGTGTGGTTAAAAGACAGAAGGGTACACTGGGAGAAGTGGTGGGCCCTATTGCCGATACACTGAAGTTCTGGGGCAAGCATGCTGTGGTCTCATGCGCTGTGTAAAAGAGCTTGATTTCATTGAACGCAACAATCAAATAAAAAAATTACAAGGTGCACATAGGTCTTCAACGTGCGGAAATGAGAAAGCATATAACTACCAATTCATTAACTATCGCTATCCTATCTATCACTATATCTACTAATGCCAGAGACCTATCGTAACTGTCACTATCCGCAACGAACACTATCACCTCACTATCCGGGCCTATTACTATAATTTACTATTATTATCCGTAACAGTCACCATCATTACTTATCACTATTCATAACCATCACTATTTAATCTGATGCCGTCCCATGACCCATTGATATACTTCAATTTTCATTGACTTACGTTGTCAGTCATATCTCTATTATCTCATAATATCTGACGAGACAACTATACATTGACTTTTAATTCTTATACTTTCTTGTTTTCTCATAAATGGAGGTGGGAAAAGAGCAAGCCACAGAAATAACTGACTTATATCAGCGCGAGGTTCATGTCTCTGTCGAGGAGGCTTCCTTTACTTCAGGACAAGTCGGTGAGAGAAAATTGATGGAACTGCGTTTGGTCTGTTCTTTTTTTCGAGTTCGTGTAATATTGGCGGCTCAAACTGGTCTTCAGTGAAATGTAGCTAGAACATAGAGCAATGAGATAATTACTCAGGCTAGGTGAAAAAAAAAAAATCTTGCATACAATTGAAATGAGTAATATGTTAGTGTTAAGAATTGTTGCTCGCAAAATGTTCCCCTATTTTTACATAATAACTATAATCATTATTGATTGTTTAAGTTTCGTAAATACAGAAAATTGATGCAATGATTCCGGCTGATTTGACATTGATGGGATAACTTTTCTCGCAATAAATGAATACGCGGAATCGCGCTTTTAGAGCTCCAGCTTCCAAAGCGAAGGTAACCTGCCAACGCCTAGTAGTCATGGTCAAAGTGAAGCGTGTGTGATCATATAAACACCTCCTGCACATTGGCCGTATCCCTGATAAAACGAACGCATATTTTTTAACCCACGCGTGCGTCGAAGCATGGCAAGACACATTCAAGAATTGAAAAAAAAATGCCATACGACCTAACTAGTGCAGATTACCCGCAATACCTCGGGTTTACTTGCCAAAGAGTTTTTCAGGGCCAGCATTCATTGCTCCCGAGTAACCGACGCACACTACAAGTAAAAGCTGGAAAGGCTAGCTCCTCTACAAGGCCGAATTTTGATTTTTAGTGAAGAAGGCCAGGGATCCTAGCATAATCGCGACAAATGCAATCGAGAGACTGTAATTTTCCAGTTATTTCTGACAGCAAAAAGCAGATTATAGCGCCCTGTTTCTGACTGTACAGAAGTCGAAGCGTGTTAAATGATGGAGCCTTGGAGCCTCGCAGAATATTCAGCATGCTGCAGAGGACAACCTTATTTTTATACAATGAACATGCTGCCGCCGCAAAAATATTGAGCAGCAAGCAGGAATAAAAAACGCAGCGTCAGGTGACGCGTTATTACGGGGAGTGAGAAAGGCACTCGACGTCGCAAACAACTCTGTTGTTTCTAGGAATAAACGTATTTCGACTAATCTTGTGAATTCATTGACTCGTGCGCAAGCCGTCACGCTTGCCTTGAGATATCATGAATACCGCATAACCATCTTCAGGTCGCTTGCTGCAGTTGTACGCGCAACAGCACGGCATAGAGCTTGCACGCTGCAATAAAAGCACAGCGCGCAATATTCGCTCGCCGAGACTAGGAGAAAAATGGCCCGAAGGAAAAAGAAAACACAAGGAAAACGCCGGACGCGCGTCGGTTTCCAATGGTAACGGCATGGAGACCAATCGTCGCTCAGGAAATCGGGCGGTGAGCCGGCCTTCAGCGAAGGGGCGCGCAAGGGGCGAGGAGGAGGCGAGGAGGTAGCGCGGCGGCGGCAAAGTTCAATCGTTGGCGTAACTTTCAAAGTATCAAGGGGCTTTAACGCAAGCGAGGTGGCCCGACACAGTGGAGCCCTGGACTAGGGGCCCTAACACGGCCTAGGAGGTGACGGACTTCCAGAAGAAGCCTCGACCTCCACCGCTAACAAACTTCCAAAAGACAAATAAAGTTTTCAATCAATCAATCAGCGGAGGAAAAGCCCTCCTCCTCTACCATTGGAAGCCAGTGATTTTACTGCTCTCCCACTGGAGTGCACCCGCTTGTCTGAGAGTGCACCTGCTCTCCCACTCGAATTCGCCATAAGTGCGTTCGACTGCTAATCCCAAGGACGTGGGTTATCCTGTGGTGGAAAGAGCCCTCCACTACAGTGATTCTCCTAGCCCGAGTCGCATTGGGATGTTAAACCCTGTAAGCCAAATAGGTAAACAAACCTTGCTGCCTATAATTAATTTCCTTATGACGTTACTTGTCAAAATGAATCCTACCTGTTGTGTCTGGCACCTTGAAGTTTCATCCCTTGGGAAAGGCCTCATTCAAACAGGTGAGGCTTGTTGTGAAAGCATTGTAAAAGAAGCCTGCATCATGGGGAGCTATGTGTGACTGTGACCAGTTTCCAGACGGGGTGGGCATGGCTGGTTGCAAATGTGTTCCTGTTGCTTCCTGCCTTGCAGCAATAGTGCGCGCAGTGCATGAATCTTGTGCGAAGTTTGAGACTTTTTTTTTTTTTAGGTTCTGTCTGCTAATGAGCACAAATATACACTTCATATGCACCCACTTATGTTGTAATATCTTAGGAAAGTAAGTTTAGAAAAATGAAGCTTTTATGAAGAAATTAGAACATTGAGCATTTCATTCTCTGAACTATAGGTAACTAATATTTTTTTGCAAAAACTAAGAATTCGATGCGTTTTTGGGGAAGTGTTGCGACATATTTCATACAACTGACGCCAAGCTTTGCATCAAGCTTGACTAGTTACTGCTGGATAGGGAACGTTTTTGCATTTTTCATCCATCGAAAATTTGAGTGCAAACACAAGTTCTTGTGATTCTGACCCAAGCGAGCCGTATGAAGCAGGATTGGTTGCTGAAAGGCCAGCTTTGCTCAGGTGCCGGATTCGGGTGGGTTTGAGTGCTGGGCAGTCCCACAGCAAGTGGTGGATGTCGGCCTCAATATCTCGGTTTTTACAGATCGGGCACCCTGGGCGGGGATATAAGTCCTGGAAGTATGTCTACGTCCTAGTGACAGCTGGTGTAAGGGCAACACCGACCCGGATCCTCCTAAGCGCAACCTCCTCTGCACGGGTGAGACCGCGGGGAAGGGAAATCGCACACGGAGGGATAAGTGCACGTGTGCGGCGCCGGAGGTGATCCTTTCTTTATAAAAGGATCGGGTAGCGTCGTTTTCTTCGAGGAGCCGTGGGATTGATGCGTCTTGGTTCACGAGGCGGGTTGCTAATTGTCAGCTTGACTTTGGGAAGGCAGCAGATCCCGTGGGACCCACTCAATGCGTATTGACTGTGGGATGCGCGCTGCAAGCTGGGTGGATGTCTTGGCAAATTTTAGGGCAGCGGCTGACACGTCGGAGCAGACGTACTGCTTGAAGTGCGTCAGTGCGGATGACACCGTGGGCTGTAGGGAGCATGGTTATGGAAGCCACGGAGCAGAGTGCCTCCTGAACTGCCATGAGCTCAGCGCAGAAAGATGTAAGTGGTTCAGAAAGCTGAAACGTAGTGGTCTGATTCAGGCTAGGTCTCCGTGGACAGTAGATTGCCGTTTTGGCTTCACAGCCTTGCAGGCTTCCATCCACGTACACTACTATGGAATCTTGAGGCAGGTGAGTATCTTGCTCTTCAAACTTCTGGCGAAGCAACAATGCCGAGTTAGCAGACGTTGGTCTGCGGATATCAGTTGGCTTGTTGTTTCCTAACTGTACAAATTTCCAGGGAGGGAGAATTGGCGCAGGTGGCTCAATATAATGTGCGACGTTGCATACGCCCTCAGTGCTTACGTTTGTGCCATAGTTTTTTCACCAAATGGTCACTCCAGCGAGAATGAAACCAAACCTGAACTCTTGTGACTTCTTCTCGCTCATGTTAATTGCCATGTGTTTTTTCGCCAAAGGGTCACTTCAGTGGGAACGACACCGAAATTTCTGAACGTTACTTCTTTTCTTATATGCTTCTATGTGCTCGCCTACGTGCTCTGGATACTTTGAGACAACAACAACAACAACAACAAAAAAAAGCTACATTGTTCCTTCACCTATATTTATGGCTTCGATACCATACGTTTACGCCAACGGTCATTTCAGTAAAAATGAAACCGAAACTGAATGTTGCTTGTCACATCTGTCTCTTGTGCTGCTATCTGCTCGTTAGCCCATTTAGCATCATGTGTTAAGTGCAACGGCCACTGGCCACTTGGTACATTCGATTATCAGTCCCGGTCGGTCCGGGACTACAGCGCGTTGCACAATTAGAGGCGCGATGTAGAATGCTTCTCCTAACTAAACCGTGGAATCCTCGCAGTTAAAATTTTGCACAGGAAGGGCATATTGTCGCTAGTATTTTTTAATACCAAATTTGTTTGGGGTACTTGCCTTATTCGATCAAAAGAAGTCAAATGTTCCCATCTTATGCGGCGGCGACGACGCCAGATGAGCCGCTGCCCCAGCGATAGTACTGGTGGCGCCACCTCATGCTGCTACAACAACTCTGTAGCAGGAAAAGAGGGGGCGAACGTTTCTGGCCAACGTTACTAGATAACGTTGGTTTCTGGCAGAAGGTTTGAGTTGTTGTTGTAAGCAGCATGAGGTAGCGCCACCAGTACCATCGCTGGGTCAGCGGCTCGTCTGGCGTCGTCGCCGCATAAGATGAGAACATCTGACTTCTTTTGAAGTCAGATGTTCTCATCAGGCAAGTACCCCAAACAAATTTGGTATTAAAAAATACTAGCAACAAAATACCATTTCTGTGCAAAATTTGAACTGCGAGGATTCCGCGGTTTAGATGGGAGAAGCATTCTACATCGCGCCTCTATACTTGCCGACAGCTGTCCGGCGTTCGATTTTTGTCGGGCAGCCCAGAAGCCCCGTCCACCAGTAAAGCTCCTGGGCCAGCGGCCTTTTTGAGTTAGACCCCGAGTTAGACCTTTCGTGCTCCTGCGTACGATATCATGCACTAAGCAATGACACAATCTCTCTAAACAGCTGGAAGACGTTTGAATGATGTGTCTTCGCTTTTAGTCTTGAATTTCACTACATACGGAAGCGTCCAGAGTCCCGAGCACGGATTGCTTTTTAATGCTGCCCAGAAGTTCTTCACAGCTACATATCTGTCGCAATCGTTTCAGCGCGCAGTTTCTGAAAGCGTCGCAAGCGAACCGCAATATATTATTCTGGAGCACAACGCTTGTTGTAAATGATTTTGCAAACGATTTCTTCTGCTTTCGAAGATAGTGAGCTAGGCCATTGGAAAAACTTTGCGAGCAGCGACGGCAAGAAAACCCTGCCAAACTGAGGTGTGCAAAACGCTTCCATTCAGGCATATATGCCACACTCCGTTCGCGAAGAGCGCCCATTGATTCGCGCCTCTGTTATTTATCTTTAATATTATATGTAGGCGAAAAGATAAACGGGCGCGCGGCGTCACCAAGGCGTCACTGCGAGAGAAGGAGTCTGAGGAAAAAAAAAAAACTGATTGATTGATTGAATGTCCTTTATTGAATGGGAAGGCTCAAGCCATGGATGGGGATAAAGGGGAGTAAAAACTTTATTTGTCGGCGATGGTTTTTGTCTTGGGTTGCATTCAGCTGCTCCAGCTAGGTGGCTGCAGATGATGATTTGAGGCTACACCCTTTGTAACGGGTGGACAGTAACTGCGTCCCACAGTCTGTCAGCGACCTCTTGCGCTCTTGCCGAGGCCCGGGACTGGACGTCTGGGTCCCGGCTGGCGAGAGCAGTTTCCCAGTGTAGCGAGGGAGACGGTGCTCGCCGCACAGTTGGCAGTGCGGATATACTAAGGTCAATTCAATATACTATATCGAGAGAGATTTTAGCATACGTCCAGGGGTTTGGCTGCTACCGCGTTTGCAACTTGTTTGCGACTGCAGCCACGTGGTAGCGTAACTGTTCTCGACTGAGCGAAGCGTGGGGAAGAGGCAGGCTAGCCCTGAGCTCTTTGGAATGAGTGGCAATGGCCTCGATGCATATCCAAACAGTACCTATCCAAGTACCTATAAAATGTTGACTCACAATGAAGGAAAATAACTATGAAACTAACCAGTAAGTATGCTGGTCGGAAGGACAAAGAAATAAAGAGCATTAATTGCAATAGCAACTGCTATCAGCCCGTTTCAAAGGGGACGCTTTTATATTCCATTCATCCACCCATCCATCCGTTCACTCCAGTTTGGGTTACTTTAGCAAGAACGAAACCGAAACTGAACGTTGCCCCCCCCCCCCCCCCCCCCACGTTTGTTTACGCGCGTGAGTGGGTGGGAGGGGTGATCTCGGAGCCCATGCTTCAGGCCATGGGAGAATATTTTTGCAACTCCCCTGGGTGAAATTCTGTGCATTCGCAATCTTTTGCTTTCATTCTTTTTCTTACGGTGGTTTGGCGGGGTTGAATCGTACGTGAGCCTGCTTCGCAGCGCGCTGCAGGGATTGTGCACTTGCTTTCGTCATTGCATCGAAACGTGCAAGAGTACTGACCATGTACTGACCTCATGCGGGGCCGCAAATATATTGAGAACCTGCGCATGTGCGCCCAAACACATTGTTTCATAGCGGCGGAAAGGAAATAACAGTCAAGTCTGCATGAGAGTACCTTCTAAGTGCGTGTAAATGTTGATTGGATTTAGGCTGCGAGATTGTACAAAATGTTGCATAGCTTATGGACAGACAATTTTTTAAACTTAGGCTGTGGCTAAAGGTACGTCGGACGGACCTGGTGCGTTTTTCTCCAGGGTACGCCAGGAAAGCCGGGCAGATCCGGGAAATATTTTTAGGGGTACGCCGGACGGACCCGATCGGTGGGGTTCAGGTTTATGTCCGACGTACCCGATGCATTTTTCTCTGGGATACGCAAGGTAGATTGTCCTTAATTGGGATACGTCGGGAAAGCCGGACGGATCAGGGGCCTTGGACGGATCCGAGATCCTCGGATATGTGGTTGCAGCAATAGCCAAATGTAGCCAAATCAGAGTTAAATGATACTATAGTGAACTAGAATACTTGTTGATACGATGTGCGCGAGGTGCAAAAAGTATGTACTACATATGTGAAATGTGAAATTACGAATAATAGTACAGTGGCAAGAATAGTGCCTAGATGGGTGATGCAACGGTAGCTATGCAGTTTTGATTCTTCAAAGTTTCCTCACTTCCATTTGTGATGAGAAGCGTCACGTACCGCATCGCTTTCTGCTTGTATTGATGTTTAAATGTGCTTTGCAGTGCTGCAAGTTGGTGTTGCAAGCGGCACTGAAAAAAGCTGTATACTGCCAGTGTGTCTCTAGCCCAAGCATCGTGTCATTCTTGTTTGCTGTACGACTGGAGGTGCAGGTGTCAGTTTGTGCATTCCGTGAGGTGCTCTGATGTCCGGACTACATCCTACGAGAGTGCTGTGACGAGTACGCTGAAGTCTGGACGGACATATTCCACGTTGCATGTCACTTTTATGCTGCCGATGTTCCACGTGCATGCCACTTTTATTAGGTGCAGTGGTAGGTCCAAAAACGTCGCGTAAAGAGGGCATCATGGGAATTTATTGACACGCGTTATGCGAGTCAGAAGAAAATAACTCGACGTCAGACTGCACTGCAGAGCTCAGAACTCGGAAAATGCGGTATTTCTACAAAGTACCCGCCTATTGTTTACATTTGTGAGTTTTTAAGCTTCGAAAAAAAAATTAAACGGCAGTACTTTAACTTGGCCTTGCACAAAGGCGTTGGAAATACACGATACAGTTTTCGCATGTTGGAGTGGACAAAAAAATGTGTCCAGCCCACACTGCCAAGATATGCGCATTACTACAGGTTCAAGCGCATTATTACAGATATGCGCTTCAAGATATGCGCATTACTACAGGTACAAATGGTTCAAGCTTCTGCAAAATATTAGCTGCCAGGCACAGCACCTTCCTAAATGTTGAGGCTTTCTACTTTTACTGAAGGCCACTTTATCATTAATAAAGGAATGAATAAGCTTTATGCGTTAATGACTAGTGCCTTTTCAAAGTATGTCCATTTTTTTTTTCCTTAGTTTCTTTTGCTTTTTCATGCTAGACAAACACAAATCGTACACTTTTAAGCTTGTCAGTCCAAAGCTGAACACGAATATCTGCCATGCATGTGACAGCTGTAATGCTGGAAAGGTTGACATGTATAGCATGTACAGTCGTGAGCAAAAGTGGTATACAACCCTCAGCCTGTGGTGGAGCTCGGGAAAACTGCATTGCAAGGCCATGTAGTAATAACTATCTGGAATCGAGAGAATAGTGGTGGTGCCCCATTTTATCCAGATGTATGTGCCACTGTCGCTGTCCTTGTCGCTGCCACTAGATGGCATTTTGATGAAGTTTTCCCGAGGTCCGTCACCGGCTGAGTGTTGTATATCACTTTTGCTCACGACTGTACGCTATACACGCTGTGACATCAAAGTGGCGCTTTCGCCTACTTGCTCCAAGGTCGCGACATTTAATCCGAGTGATGGCAGCTGCACTTTGGTGGAGGCAAAATGCAAGCACACCTGTTTGCTGCGAGATGTCAAGGCAAAGTACAAATAATAAATAATTGCTTCATAGAAAGGGAAAGGGATAGTATCTGTCACACTTGTTTATGTGGATACCGTAAGGGAAGGGAGGAAGGTGAGAGTGAAAGTTGAAAGAGAGAAAGAGGAGCCATAGTGGAGGGCTACGGAGTAATTTCGACCACTTGGGGATCTTTAACATGCCAACATCCACAGCACACGGACGCCTCTTCCTTTCGCCTTCATTGAAACCCAGCCGCACTTGCAGTTGGGATCGAACCCGGGCACTCCAGCACAAAGTACAAAGCCCAAGAAGTCAAATTAATCTGGAGCCCTCCACTACAGTATTCTTCATAGCTATATATGTCACTTTAGGATGTGAAACCTTACATGCCACATGTAGGATGTGTTGTTTTTTAGATTTTGTATCTCTCATCTATGTTGTGCAACATTTGATTCATTGTAGTTCTCAAACAGTTGCTAAAGATGAAACAAGCAGTTCTTGGTATGGTTTCGCTGCTTGGAGTAATTTGCTAATTGCAGTTCTTTTGAAACTTGTATCAATGCTGGACAGTTCAAATAGCAGACAGTTGAATTACAGGAATTATGTGGATCATGCATTTTAGTTCTGAGAAATGGAAAATAATGGTCTCCTCCATGTGTGCACAGGTGTCCTTAGACAAATACGTAATTGGGTGTGTGAGCGAGGAGGCAACCAACATGGGGTGAATATTTCCCGCCTGCTCTCAATAAGTTTCTCTCTCTCTTTTAGTGGAAATGTTGTTTTTGGTCTTCACAAGAGTCTAATCCATTGTGCAAACATTTCGCCTGAGAGAAGGCAAGCACGAGGCCAAAGGAAAGCTTGTTACTAATGAAAAATCAACATTGGGCAAAGAACCCCAAGGCATCGTGCATATATGGTGGGTGCTCTAGACAATTAGGTATGGCAGCTGAGAGAAAAAACACAACAAAACAGGACTGACAATAACAGAGTCTACAGATCCAAAGTAAACTTTTGAGTGTTGTCCACAATGTGTGAAGGCTTATCACAGCATTCACAGCAACAATATGATCACACAATTAAAATACATCCTTAGTGGAAACTCGAGATGCAGAAAATGTTTGGCGAGAGCTTCAGAACACCCGGTGAGAAGTAGAGTGTTGAATGCGCACGTAACCTGAAAAATCAGCCAGACTGGCATTAAACTCACAGGCTTTGCTGTGAAAGGCAAGTCGTTAAAAAACTTCTTCAGGACAAGCCATTGCAGGGACAGAGATGAGCAGTGCAAACAATTAACTGTGCATTTTTCTTTGCTCATTCGAGAAGTAATAAGGGAGTAATTACTCATTGCATCCACCCAAGCGCAGCCATACAGCTACAAAGGAAAGCTATACAGCTCTCTCAGAAACTTTGTAGTTGGCTGCGCTTGGGTAGATGCAATGAGTAATTACTGCCTTATTACAAATCTACTCCACCTTGGGGGATTCCCCTAAATATTTGACCAACATCATTCGGGAAGTGCGTCGACAAAACTCTGACTGACAGCTCCCCATGTAGAAGCACAGGTGCAATCAGTTGCACCAATTAACAGATGTCATCACAGGCAGGAGAGAAACAGACCAAGCAAGAAATGGCTTGTCCATAGGTCCTCTGGGGTAATGATGCTGATGAGATGAGAAAGAAAAAAAAGATGGCCGCACAGGTGCTGCTGGTGACGTGCACGGTCAGCGCTTGGCAGGCACCCCAGTGCGTCGGCTCAGAATGACGTAGTCGGCCGCGTTGCCTGCTGGGCTAGTATCGTCAATGCGATAGCCAAGTGCTTTCTGATAGAAGGCCAGAGCACCCGCGTTGCTCTTGAAGACGGTCAGCACGGTCTTGCACATGCGGAAGTGAGCAGCCAGCACGTCCAGCAGTCGCATGAGGTGCGAACCCAGGCCCCGCCGCTGCACGCGCGACTCCAGCTGCAGCTCGTAGCAGTAGAGCACCGACATGCCACCATCCATGTCAAAGCTGTAACAGAGGTGGGGCCAAGTCAGAGGGAGGGGTCAAGCCACCTAATATGGGAAAGCATTACATCATCATCAGCCTGACTATACCCACTGCAGGGTGAAGGCCTCTCCCATATTTCTCCACTTAACCGGGTTCTGTGATAGCTGCATCCACTTGACCCCTGCGAACTTCTTAACCTCATCCGCCCACCTAACTTTCTGCCGCCCCCTGCTACGCTTTCCTTCCCTTAGAATCCAGTTTGTTACCCTAAGCGACCATCGGTTATCCTATCTTCGCACTACATGTCCTGCCCATGCCCATTTCTTCTTCTTAATTTCCACTAGAATGTCGGTAACTTGAGTTATTTCTCTGACCCACTCTGCACGCTTCCTATCTCTTAATGTTAGCCCTACCATATTTCATTCCATAGCCCTCTGGGTAGCCCTCAACTTAAAGGGACAGAACACTGGCCAAAATATGTCATGAGATTATGGTGGAGATGAAGAGATCGTGCCTCATACAGTACAGATCGAGCACTACAATAGCAAAGAAAAGAGGTTTTACAATTTTAATTTGACACTGAAAATCGCATAAAAACAACCTAGGTGCTATCTAGCGGAGAAACGCTAGTACTTTCAGTGTAGGCCCCCACGTGACTACATGTCAGCAAAATATAGCTGATTTTGTAAGTGCACACTGTTTTCTTTTCTTCTAGGAGTGCTTGCCAAAATTTATTATATTTTGCGCTCTCTCCAGTGCGTCCTTAAATAAAAACCACCCCTGCTTTCGCACCGCAAGAGGTATGCTTTCAGGTTTTGCCACTAGATGGCACCACAGTGTTTGCAATTTCGTGAATGAAGCAATGACAATGCCCACTAAAACTTTCGTTACGAGGTCGTGCATTATTGTGCCGTAGCAGCATTGAGTGTGAAACTGAAAAGGACGTTACTCTATGCAAAAAATGTCTGGTTACTGTCTAGTGAGTCTGTCTAGCCTCCACGTTTCAGCCCCATAGGCGAGTACAGGTAAGATGCAACTGTTGTATACTTTCCTCTTGAGCGATACCGGTAAGCTGCTAGTCATAATCTGCGAGTGCTTGCCAAATGCGCTTCATGCCAATCTTATTCTTGTTATTTCCTTTTCATGGTCTGGATCTGCGGTTACTACCTGTCCTAAGTAGACATATTCGCCTACTACTTCCAGTACTTCGCTACCTAATGTAAACTGCTGTTCCTTCCCGAGGCTGCTGAACATTACCTCAGTCTTCTGCATATTGATTTTCAAGCCTACTTTTCTACTTTTCCTGTCTAGGTCATCATTCATTATTTGGAGTTCATCACCCGAGTTGCTTAGCAAGACAATGTCATCAGCAAATCGCAGATTACTGAGGCATTCTCCATCTACCCTTATCCCTAACTGCTCCCATTCCAAGTCTCTGAATACTTCCTCTAAGCAAGCTGTGAATAGTACTGGGGAAATTGTGTCTCCTTGCCTAACACCTTTCTTTGTGGGAATTTTGTTACTTTCTTTATGCAGAACTATGGCTGCTGTGCAGCCACTATATATATCTTCCAGCACTTTCACGTACGGCTCGTCTACCCCCTGATTTCGCAATGCCTGCATCATCGCCGTGATTTCAACTGAGTCAAATGCTTTTTCGTAATCAATGAATGCTATGTATAAGGGCTGGTTATATTCCGAGCATTTTTTTATCACCTGACTGATGGTATGGATATGATCAATAGTAGAGTACCGTTTCCGAAAACCTGCTTGAAGCTCTGCTTGATTGCAGTCTAAGGTTGTCCTGATTTTATTAGCGATTACTTTAGTAAATACCATATACGTAACCAGGGTTCGTACAGGTGGAAAATAAAAAAATTCAAGGATATTCAAGGAATTTCAAGCCCCCATAGGAGGATTTTCATGGCCCCCTTCGAGGGCTTAATTTTTTTTTCCATGTCAAAGATCTTCAAACAGTGCTCTCAAAATGACTGAAATATTTATTCCACAAAGAAAAAAAACATCACTACGCAGATTTGCTTCTATTGCACAGAAAAAAATTAAATATAGCTTCATAAAATATCACAGCGAAAGTTTGGTCATATCCCGCAGAAAAGTAAAAAATTAGTTTTATAAAATTGTTGGTTATTTCCTATACCCTCACAAAATATTGTCCACTGCTTCAACTGCACAAAACAAAAAAATCCTTAGGAAGCAGCTCCTCAGGGCTACTTCAGGGGGGCTCCAGCAGCTTTTGTTGAATTTGGAGCTTGATGTTTGAAGGTGATCAGCCATTCTACCTGCAGTGATGAGGGTGTCCAACACTTTTCTGAAACCTGCAAGGTATTCCTCTGGCTTCGAGCACATCTGTCGTGGGTCTAGTGAAGAAAGGCCCCTAACAAATGCAAACTTCAAGGGGCTTCTGTCTAGAACTTTCTTTGTGGCACTGATCAAAAACTGTTTACATTCCATCCGGAATTGAAACATGTCCTTTGAGCTCACTTTAGAATTCTTGAGAACTTGCTCTGCTTTGTAGCCTATATCCACCTTTTCAAGTGGAACATGGTTCTCGGCATTATCAATGTCGATCTTCAGCAGACCCACTATCCCTTTGGCAGACAGGATCGAACATTTCAAAAACTTCATCAGCAGCTTTCTGAGAACAGTTTCTAAATCCCTTGCAAGGAAAAAACCCATTGGTTTGTCTGTCTGGTACTCTACCAGAAAAGGGTTCAGTGCCATCGCCACGCAGAAGGCAAAATTCAACTTTGCTGGCAGCAAAGCATCACAGCAGAACTCCCACAAGTTATTGAACGATGCACATTTTGGCAGGTTGACTTCTTTTTTTCCAGCAGCCTCAATGTACTTTTTCATGTCACACCACAACAGCAACGCTCTCTCAATTACAGGAACATTCTCCACCCACCGGTGGGTGACAAACTTAAGAGGAAAGGTATCTTGGCCTGTAACTGCCGAAAAGTACTGTCTCCGTGCTGGAGCACCTTCAAAAATTGCACTCAGACTGGACAACAAGCAGTCAAGTCCCCATTTAGTCGCTGAAACTCCAGCCCTATAAGCATTGTGCACTGTGTGTAGCCCACAAGTGCTTAAGCCCACACACAGAACTTGGTGGTTTTGTTGCAAGTGCTCTTGAAGACCTTTGAAGAACTTCAGATTGACATTGGGCCCATCCATCGATATCTGAAGAATCTTGGCAAGAGGCAAAGGCTCGAGGGCGCTTAGCAACTTTTCCTGAATGTCATCGGCTGTGGAATGCCCCATAAAAACGGAGGTGTAATACCTGGTCATCACTTGGTGAGCAGAGTCCCAACCCCTCACGTGCACATCCATTTGCTTACTTTGCAGAAAGTCATTTGCCGACCCGTCAAACAGTACGACATAGAATTCACGCTGTTCTATTTCTCGCTGCAAAGCTGAAAGAAAGAAAGGCCTGAGACCGTGACACGTCATATAGGCGCATTTCTTCTCACCACAAGAAAGCGCCTTTGCCACTTCACTGTCCGGAAACATGCGCTGAAATAGCTCCCCTGCTTGGGATGACGACCGGTACGAAAAGTGGGATGTCACAACTTTCAGAGTCCAAAGAATTTCAGCGTCAGTGACAAGCTCGTGCGCTTTGCAAGCATCGTTTAGGCTTGGCGACTGCGAGAAACACGCGCTAGTAGACTGCTCTACCGCGACCGGCGTCAGGTACCTTTTCAATGCGCTCCCTTGCGCTACCTTCATTGTGCCAATATGCTTGCCGCTTTTCATGTGACTTTTTAAAGCGGATTCACCCATGGCAGTCACATCCACAGTTTTACCGCAAAGCTTGCACTTAGCCCGATGCGGACTCGTTGTATCAGGCGCAATCCACTGCTTGTATTCGTCATGGTGGAGCTACGTAGCCTGAAACTTGCTCTTTCCGGGCATTGTGTCACATATGAAAATATCACGTGCGCTGACAGGCAGAAGCCACGCTCATTCCAAAAATGCAAGCACTAGGGCAACGCCAGCGTAGACACGGCCGCACGGCTCGGTAAACCTATCTAAAAACGTTGGGCTCGGTGAGTGATGGCGATGCGATAGTGATGGGACGACGCAGCCGCACGCCCACTGCAGTGTTGCCAGCCGCCTAACGAGAATGCGCTAAATAGGCTAAAAATCGATACGTTTCCTTCCCCGCAGTTCATTCAGAACTCAGTCAAGAATAAAAGTTTAGCAACAAAAACGTTTTCATGACGAAAAACACCAGTTCAAATTTAGTATTCAAGGAATTCAAGAATCTTCAAGGACCAGTCATAAATTCAAGGTTTTTAAGGGCCTTGAAAACAGACTTCCGTAATTCAGTGGTATTCAAGGTTTTCAAGCACCTGTGCGCACCCTGCACAGACAGTAAACTGATTGATCTGTAATTTTTAAGATCCCCCTTGTCCCCCCCCTTGTCCTTCAGCAAATCTGTAGTTATCTGATCCTCTCCAGCTGATTTCCCCCTTTTCATAGTTTCTAATGCTTTCTTGGCCTCGTCCTTCGTCACTGGTTGAACGTCTGACTGTTTTTCCCTGCCGCCAATCTTATTACGGTCCTGACTACTTTGGCTACTGTAGAAATATGTATAGAACTCCTCGGCAACTTTGACTATCTTGTCCATATTCGTGATGACGTTGCCCGCCTTGTCCCTTATCGCACACATCTGGTTTTTGCCTATGCCCAATTTCTTTTTTATTGCTTTAAAGCTTCCCTCATTCTTTACAGCATGTTCAATTTTCTCCACGTTATACTTCCTTATATCGGCCACCTTGCGCTTACTGATTAGCTTTGACACCTCAGCCAATATGATCTGTTCTGTTGAATTGGAAGATTTCATACTCTGGCGTTTCTTAATCAAATCTTTCGTCTCCTTAGACAGCTTACCAGTATCCTCTCTAACTATCCTACCGCCTACTTCTACCGCACATTCAGTAATGATATCTTTGAAATTATTGTTCATTGCTTCTAGGCTAATGTCGCCATCCTCGGTTAGAGCTGAATCTCTATTCTGTAGCGAGATCCTGAACTCTTCTGCCCTCCCCCTCACCGCTAATTCGTTGATGGGTTTCTTCCTTACTAATCTGTTGCACTCCTTCAGATTTAGGCTAATTCAAGACCTCACCATCTTGTGAGTTACCGGAAGCACTACACTGGCCAATATATTAACAAATAATAAACTCTTCAGAAAAATGCACTGAGCCAATAGCAATTGTTTCATATTTATTTTCCTCAGCACCATTATTTTCTTGATACCGTTTAATAAATGCTCGTAGGTTGTATGAATACCGATTATTAACAGTTTAGAAGAATCAAATTCGCCATAATGTTAGTTTACTTACCTGCATATCTAACCCTAAAGAAAACCCTGCACCCCACCTAACACGCCATCATGAGTATTGGTATATACCGCGATCACGAACCAACTATGGCCTTCAAGCTCTAAAATATAGGGTACCCTCTGCTTTGAATGAATTTGGCTTCACCATAGAAGCAACATCATCCATATCCACAAAGACACTGTCTGAAATGCTCCTGTAGTATGTGCGTCATTTTCGTGCTTGTTAACTGCTGTTGAACTTGTTTTTGTTTTCTATTTTGTTCTGTCCGCCTTCAGAAATGAAAAAAAAAAAAAAAATCCAAGATGCATCTGTTTTTGTATACTTGATACTGTTAAACAGCCCTTCCGTTTCTTGGGTTATGTTTTTTTTATATAAATATGATTAGTACTACAGTCGAACCTCGATATATCGAACAGCGCGGTGATTGCAAAATAGTTCGATATAGCCGGAATTCGATATACAAAATCACGTAGAAAACGCGTCAAAAACTAGTACAAATCAATCAATGAACCAATCGTGGCACAGTGGCGCAATAAATACTCACTTGAAGTTTCAAACAAAGTATTTATTCCTTTGGCTTAAAGTACTGTAGCAGCGTAGCTTGCTTCAAATTGGCAACCGCGTGCTTAACCACGGCGTCCTCAACATAGTCTAAACGGTCCACAAGCGATAGTCCAGCGCCTTCTATTGCGCCGCAGTAGCGGCGTACAAGGTCCAAAGCAGCTACAGCCTCAGTTGCAGTCGGGAGCGGGGCAGCGCTTACGGGATCAACCTTGGCCTTCTGTTGTATCATCGGTCCCGATACAGGAATATTCCGGGCCCTTGCGTTGATGAACCATTTGTGCAGCGCCTTCTCAATGTCTTCAAAGGCAGCTTTGCGCACCCGCCGCGCGCCTGAGTGCTGGTTTTGTTCCGCCTTGGCCTTTATGTCACTCTTGTTTTTCAGCAGAGTGCTCAAAGTGCTCCTCGGTATGCTGAAAGCTTCGGCGACGCTTGACTTTTTTTCACAATTTCCAACGCGGCGGATCACTTCCAATTTCGCAGCAAATGTCAGGGTCGTCCGCTTCTTCGCGTTTGCAGCCATCACAACACCGACCACGCCGTGACAGGCCTAGGCCACCTAGGCTGCCTAGGCCACACACGATAACAACGACTGGCGCAGCACAAGTGGCGGCGCCGAGACGCGGTTAGTCGTTGACAAACTAAATCAGGCTAGCCACCCTAGCCCGGCCAAGCCGCCGCGTGCATACGCCGCTACGTTCAAATGGCGCCCTCGGCGCGACCGATGTATGCAGCGATCGTGCGCAGCAGTCGGGAACGCCCATCGCGCCGCCGCTATCTTCGAGGGCGTTGAGGAAAAGCTCGCCTCCTGTCAACAGAGTGCACATGGTTTGGGGTGGCGGAGTTCGATTTATCCATTTGGCAACCGACGCCGTTCGAAATAAAAAATTAAAAATGCATGCGATTTTCCGCGTGATATAGAAAGTGTTCGATATAATCAATAATTCGATATATCCGTGTTCGATATATCGAGGTTCGACTGTAATATTGAAAGTCACTGCATCAATGAGAAACTGGAGTCATTAGGCCCTCTGTCCAAGAAGGTAGAAGGGACAGAAGAATTTAATATTGCACTGATGTCAGATAAATATGATGAAATTTTAAGCACTGTAAATCGGCAGGATGAGGAATTGAAGCAACTGAACAAACGGGTTGAGAAGACTGAAAAAAAAAAAAAAAGATGAACACTAAAGACGTTGTAAAGCTTCGAGCCTCTCTCAACGATCTGGAATGGCGAACGCGACGCCAGAACATCGAAATCCATGGGCTCTCTAAGATTGTCGGTGAAGACCTACTAATTAAAGTGAATGAAATTGCAAAAGCAATTAGTGTGCCTGAGCTGATCACAAACTCGGTTGGTGCTGTGCATAGGCTGCCCTCGAAGGACAGGAAAGAACCAGGCATTATATAATCCGATTCCTGCGACAACATGATCGTGATGAATGGCTGTCCAAAAGGAAAAAACTCCAAGGCGCGCAATCCTTGGTCTGGATTACAGAAAACCTGACCCATGCTAACAGGGAACTGCTCGATGTTATGAAAAAGGGGGCTAAACAGGCTGGTTATAAGTATATATATGGCACGAAGATGGAAAAATTCTTATGCGTCAAGCAGATGGAAAATCTGTGTTGTCAAATGTGCTGAAGATTTGGCTGGACTGCTGTAGCATCCTACAATGCGTAATTTCTGTTGTTTTTTGAGTACTTATGCAATATTACTATGGACACGTATACTAGCCAATCTCGGTTGAGTTCACTAATTTCAGGATGGCATGCGTCTGCTTTGACATTCTTGCATTTAAAAATGCAATCAGCAAGAAATAAATATGATGAATTCTCCGTTTTCTTTGAAAATTTCAACTTTCATTTCTCAGTAATAATGCTTGCCGAAACATGGTTTACTAATGACACTGCAATGCCTATTGTATTTAAACACAGGCAATATATACGAATGTGTTAATGAAATGTTGAAATCTACCCCAGATATTGAAGTTCTCTGTGTAAAATCTCGTAACCTTATGTTTGTTGTAGCATACAGACCACCTCACGGCAATTCTGATGAATTCATATTGTCTCTTGATGTCCTGTTTTCAATCGTTAATGAGCATAATTGCACCTTAATCCTCGGAAGTGACCTTAATATTAATATGACGGGAAAGTGTGACAAACAAGCTATTTTTCAGCTGTTCTGGACTCCCACGTTTTGCATAATGCTGTTACTGGCAACTGCCCAACACGAATTACTGCAGATAGTGCTACTCTTTTTATAACTAATTTACCGTGTGACCATCCATGTTCAGGTATTATCAGTGTTGCAATTAGTGACCACTTGCTGATACATTTTGTTGTTGATTGAAAATTGCTGTTTAAGAATGAAGTCACCCCTGATATTCTCTTCCAGGATATAAATTCCCACACATTGCAACAATTTCGAGATGAAATCAGCACTGTGGAGTGGGAAGAAGTGCTATCATTCTCCTCAGCCGATAGAGAGTACTATAACCATTTTATTGACCTATTTTGTTGCATTTATCGATGTAACTTTCCATACAAAAAATTTTAAAAATTGGCTATCATTCTCCTCAGCCGATAGAGAATATAACCATTTTATTGACCTATTTTGTTGCATTTATCGACGCAACTTTCCATACAATAAATTTAAAAAATCGAAACCTGCGCGAAAACCATGGATAAAACCTGGTCTGTTCGAAATGATAAATGAAAAAAGCAGGCAGTACCAAGTTTTTTTGGATAGCCGTGATTTGCATGCACCGAGTGCTTTAAAAAAATACAGAAACCAGCTGAACAAAACATTGAAACAAGCTAAACGTAACTAGACGTTCGATGGTATAACGATACAAAACAAACATGGAAGAAACTGGGCCTCGTAGTAGCTCCTCATAAACTTGCCTTTGAAATACAACAGCTTAAAATAGGTAGTGAAACCTATAAGGGAAAGTTACTGGCCGATAAGTTTAACTAATATTTTACTACGCTCATCAATAGTTCGTATAGCCAAGATACTATCAGCTACCTGCAAGATTGTGCGAGGTACTTAATGCATGTATGAAGCTTAAAAAGAGCAAATGTGAGGATATTAATGGCCTAAAGGTTGAACCAGTTATTTATGTTATCGATCTTATCCTCCCATGCATAACTCATATATATATAACTTAGCTTTAGCCACAGGAGAATTTCCAGATAATTAAGAGTGCAAAGGTTATGGTTTTATACAAAAGTGGCAATAAAGACTACCTCGGAAATTACAGGCTGATATCTATTTTACCGTTACTCTCGAAACGATAATCGGTTATAACGATCGGATTTTCACGTTTTCTCAATATCGTTATAAGTGGACTGCACTGTATAACAGCACACTTCGTCTCAAGAGAAGACGAGATAGTGCCTTAACGCAGTCTCTTTTTAACGCGCTCAAGCAAAGGGCTCCAGTACTACATACTGGTTACGTTTTTACACTCCACAGAGCCTTTGCGCATCCATTTGCATGCCTCTTCCAGCTTCCATAGTCGGCCAGTCTGTTGTGGCAACAGGGTGGCTTATTTACAAGGCGATCACAACTAAGATTTACAGATTTCTTAAAGTTAGGTGTTGAGAAATGCATGAAATTCACCACTGCAAATCAATTAAGCCTGAAAAAGAGTTTGCTTGCAGCCAGACGGACAGAAAGTGCGGCACACTGCAAATCAATTAAGTCTGAAAAAGAGTTTGCTTGCAGCCAGACGGACAGAAAGTGCGGCAATAATTGTCAATGTCGGTCACCAAATGAACTAAAATCGAATATCTAACTTTCTTATTGCCTGATATCAGCAAGTATGTTTATACAATATAATCCACTTATAAGCAAGCAGACGTTGAAATACTCATTGCAAGTTCTCATGCTGGTGGACAACTGTGCTGCACATGGCCACATCAAGGAGTTGAAAGCCATGTAGCTGGAATTCTTGTCGCCGAACATGACGTCCCTACTACAGCCCATGAACCAAGGAGTTATCCGGACACTCAAGCACCTCTAACAGTCACGCGTACATAGTCGGATGGTGTTATGCGTGGACAGCGGCAAAACCTACAGTGTCTCCTTGTCTGCACTCGACATGCTTTCCGATGCATGGAAGACGGTGACCGAGGAGACACTTTGGAATTGCTTCAGCAACACTGGTTTCGCGATGCCGTTGTCATCCGATGATAGCGCCAGTGGATTCCATCAGCCGTCTTCATCTGCTGACCTCATCGAGCACTTGCATGCTGCAGGAGCCGTTCCCACGTAAGTGACACTGGAGCAGTTTGCTAACGCTGACAGCGAGATCAAGCTTTACGCTGAACTCACCGACAATGAAATTGTGCACCAGGTGCTTGAAAGTGATGATTCGGGCTCCGACAGTGAGGAACCAGAGGCTGTGCTGCCAACTGGCAGCGAACTAACCCGACCTCTGATGGTGTTTTCGGCTGTGTACAGCGAGAACGTAACCCTTGCTAGTGTGCAATCCGACTTACCTGTACGGGAACATAGCGCCCCGCAGAGGCATATTGACTACTTTTTCAAGCGGCTCGTTAAATAAAGTGATTTTTTTTCCGTGAATTCGGTTTTTCGGACTGCCTGATTTTCCGGATAGTATTTGAGCCCCTTGAGGCTCCAAAAAATTGGTCGACGACTGTAGAGATCAAGAAATATATTTGCCTCTATGTTTCCAATCCCATGAACGTTCATACTAGCCACAGTAGCTGATCTCATAATTATATTATAGCTAATTAGGCACCTGATGGTGACATTATTTCGCTTTGTGTCTGCCTGGCTGAATAACTTATGTAGAAGTGGATTTCATGTACGCGACAGCGCTTAACATTATGCAATCTTTATTTTTATCACCCTATAGGTCATGAACAAAAATGATCAACTCCTGCAGCAAAGACATGACACTACAAACAAAAAAAAATATATGGTACATAGGGATGTGAGGAGAATCACAGAGGAAGGCTCTGGATCAATTCTGACCACCTGCGGTTCTCTGCTAATCGCCAATGCTGTGCAACACACAGAGACATATTTTGCATTTCATTCACAACAAAATACAGCTTCTGCGGCCGGAATTCGATCCTGTAGCTTTGGGCTGAGTAGGCATATGCAAAGTCCACTGTGGTGGGTCAGCAAAAAAAGGCAGACAAACAACTACATGTGCAGCGGGATGCAGTAATTAGCACAAAGGGCTAATTACTGCACTCCGCTGCTCATGTCTGATGGGCCCCACCAAAACCAAAGTGGCCAAACAGGTGACGGGGAAAACAGCAGGTGCACCAAGGCAGGCAGTTGGCAACCTCACCGAAAGTGGACAAACCCAATGGGCGAGCCATGCTCCTCCTCCTCCTCCTCCATGTACGCAACCAGGTACCAAGCATCCCGATGGCCCAGCTCCTTGCGCTTGGCATTCTCACTCCAGCCCCATTGGCTGGCCTCATACATGGTACGCATGTTGCGTGAGACCAGGTCAAAGGCCCACTCGCGGAGGTCCTCAGGGGCCGCCGTGGCACGCACGCAGCTCACCCGCACCTGCTCCGCACACACCTTGCGTCACACATGGGCAGAGAAAGGCTATTCTGGTGCAGCGGTACATTGTTCCAGTGACAATGTCAATGCACTTGGGTGCAGCAATGAGGTTAGAAAGTTTGCAAACAGAAAGTGGCTGAACCAGGCACAACAAGAAAAATGAAGTTGGCACCAGTGGTAGCAAAAAAGTATTTTGTGCTACAGCTGGAGAGGCAGAGCTTTCAGGTGTTGTGTGTTGCTGCTGTGCAACCACCTCAACAGTTAGCATAAAAAAAAAAAACCTTGACAGCCAGCAGCGTGAGTGCAAAGCATCACAGCTAAGTGTCAGAGCGTGCAGAACAATGAAAGGATACTTAGTACCAGCTCAAGAAAGGTGATACAGCCCATTTCTACGCTCTGTGCATGCTCTCGGCACTATACTTTTTCTGTTCTGTGTTAACCACTGTGGAGAATCAAGCCTTCATTAATGTTCATTATTAGCAGGCAGGTTGACCCCCCCCCCCCCTTCCAGCTTTCGCTCAGCTCTAGTCAGCTATATCGGCCTCCAGGCATGGCAAGGCTCTTATCTACAGAATGACATTAATGACTGCTCATTCATTCAAAGTATAAAACAATACAGGGAGGAAAAAATGAACAGCTTGCAAAAAGTAAAATGCAGTGTAGCTTATTACAATTGGCTGATTAACAAAGCAATCCCTCCAAGCAACATGCTATAATCCCTTCCACGCTGCTTTTGTTGGTATGTCACACATGCTTGGTGTCTTCTGCTGCATTAGTTTTTCCGTTTCATTTTGTCCTCTGCCTCACATTTCAAAAGTGCAAGTCATCTGTAGTAACATCTAGATACTGCTGGTCCCCCAGGCATGGCAAGGCTCTTATCTACAGAATGACATTAATGACTGCTCATTCATTCACAGTATAAAACAATACAGGGAGGAAAAAATGAACAGCTTGCAAAAAGTAAAATGCAGTGTAGCTTATTACAACAGGCTGATTAACAAAGCAATCCCTCCAAGCAACATGCTATAATCCCTTCCACGCTGCTTTTGTTGGTATGTCACACATGCTTGGTGTCTTCTGCTGCATTAGTTTTTCCGTTTCATTTTGTCCTCTGCCTCACATTTCAAAAGTGCAAGTCATCTGTGGTAACATCTAGATACTGCTGGTCCTTCATTCAGCATCTTTGTGCTCCCTTGGCATTTCTACACTGCGACTGCCTAAGTCATTCCACAAGGGACTATCTTTCATTTTCACGCATGCCCAAAGACCAAGTAAGGATCATCCAAAAGAGACTAAGAGAAAGCAGTCGGGAAGGCAGCAAGGGCCGCACCCTTAGGTCATCCCTGTTGTAGAGAGCTGGCTCGGAGATGGCAGCCTGCAGGGGGTCAGCCGATTCATTGGCTGTGCGAACGAGTAGTGGCCCAATGTTGACCTGCTTGGTGGCTTTCCGGCCGTGCACCATGGTGGCTCAGCTGTGCCTCTTCCCTGCCACACCCTACCAAGAGAAAAAATGTCCCAATGGCTATTTTGAGAGGTCCTTACTCTGCCGTCACAAGACATATCACAAGAACTGGTTACCTAAATAAAGCTTAAGCCATTCTTTTATTACCAGAATATGGCACAGGTTCACCCTACAACCACGCATTTCACAAGAGCCGTTATAAGTCACTTGTTTATAAGTTTATAAGCCGTTATAAGTCACTATACCTTACCTGTTTTGCGATTTGAGGCAGAAAATTTTTTTTGGCTTATCACTATTTATCTTTTATTTATTTCTTGTACACCTAAAATGCCCGAATTAGGGGTATTACATACTAGACACAGCATCTTCATTCGTTCCTTTTTTCATCCTGACCAGCTTCCTTCCTAGCACTAGGTACAAAAAAGAAAAGAAAAAAAAAAAAAAAGGCAGGAATGATACCTCTGTCAGACGGTCACTTTCAATCTTCATTGAACTCGATCTGCATTGAGGTTTTCTAGACGGATTGAAGCGTCCTGTGCTACACGGGCGTTTTCAATGAGCATTGAAAAATTTTCCTCGTGTGCGTTTTAGAGCTCACTGATGACGAGGGTGTCGACGATCGACCTCTTTCGAATGTGCTTTGCAAGAGCGCTTGAGAAAGCAGCTTGAAGTCAAGCAGGCTCGAGCTCGATTGCACTTGAAAGTTGCCGAGTGACGACCTCGATCTACATTGAGTTGAATGCAGATAGAGTTCAATGAGGACCGAAACTGTCCGTGTGACAGGGGTATAAGACAAACAGGCAACCATAAAGCAAAAAAAAAAAGTAATACGCAGACCACATTGCTGAACACATTCAGCATGCCCCAGCCAATCTCACAAAGGGCCTCGCCCCATGGAAATAAGCACCGTGCATTATGTGCATGTCCACACCTCTACACTGCTTCTTTCCGAGCCTGCAAACCAAACACGTTTATTCACAAGCGGATAGCTGTACGGCTGTACTGTGCAAGTAACTCAGCTGTCGTGCGCTTCTCAGTTCGCGGACTTCCAGGTACAGAAACACAACACGAGCGAAACTGCCGAGCGGCGCGTGTCACCTCCTCAGGCTGCGTCGAAAGGACTAGCATTTACGCGGCAGTGGCGAGACATACGAAACAATTGCTGATATGTGCTCGTTGCCTGCTGGCCCTAAACACGACAAATGTTCTGATTATTGTTGCACCTCCAGCTGCACAGCTGTCAGTGTGCACTGTATGCTCCTCGTGTCTAATACCTCAACAAGCAACACTTAAATAATAGAGAAACTTTTCGCGGCCATCAAGGAGCAAAACAACACTGGGTAATTCATCAACATAACTGACGAGGCCGCTTGCTTTAGCAACAGTAGTAAAGAACAGGTGGTGAAATCACACATGGAAAAGCTCACCGGCGACTTACTTTAGAGAATTAGTGCCAACGCGCAGACGAAACAGACATGAACTCTGCACCAACTAGCACGAATGAAGCCAACGAAGCGCGGGAAAGCAAACAGCTGACTTTGGATTGCATTGGATTGAGCTTCGTTCATGCTATGGTGGCTAGAAAGGTTAGGTGACGCGAGCTGGCCGCGAGCGCCGCTCCTACATTTCATGCCTCTCGTAGGTGGCGCTGCTCTCAGCACTTCGATGCATGCTCGGCGGCTCGGCTCGCGCTGGGGCACGGCCGGTCTCGAGGGAGAGCGCGCGCTCCCCCTCGAGACGGGCCGTGGCTGGGGTAAACTTTGGTGCGATTGCAGCGCAGTCATACCAACAAAATGTTAAAATTATTGTTACAACTTGAAATATTTTAACCAGGTAAGCAAAATAGGCAAGTCAGGAGTGACGTCGACTGCTAATATGCTCTTTGGCACCGTGAAAGCGGTGATGCGGCTGTGCCGGTTGTTTTGCTTGTCGTGCTACTAAATGCTGCTTAAATGAAGAAGTTTTGGTCTGAAGATGCATTACATCATTTCCCGATGGGCACAGTGGTCGAAGTTATAAAGCTAAATATTTTGGTTTGGTGTCGTGAGTTTTAAAAAAGGCTGTGGCTAAAGGTACGTCGGACGGACCCGATCGATGGTCTTAAAGGTACGTCCGACGGACCCGGTGCGTTTTTCTTCGGGATACGACGGACGGATCCGGGAAATATTTTTCAGAGGTACGGCGGACGGACCCGATCAGTAGGGTTCTTCCGATGGACCCAACGCATTTTTCTCCGATATATGGGCCTTGGGATCCGTCGACGAAAGCCGGACGGATCTGAGATCCCCAGATGTGGTTGTAGCAACTAGTAACGCTGGTAGCAACAACATGGTAGCCATATGTAGCCAAATCGAAGTTGGTATGAGCATAGCCTCCTTTATACTCCTCTAAAGGAGGCTATGGTATGAGGTGTACGTGCGAGGTGCAAGAAGATATGTACTACATACTGCATGCGTGAAATGTGAAATTACAAAGAATAGTACAGTGGCAAGAATAGTGCCTAGAATGGGTGATATACTACGTGATGGCATGATGATAGGTTTACGTAAGTTGGACCGCGGCAGGGTGGCAAGCACGACCGGAGCGCAAGCGCATGTAATCGCGGTGTTGACGGCCAGCCCGTGGCCCACACGCCCGGTCTTCGTTATCATGTGGATTAACGTCTACGACGGTCGTTATGTAGTTATGTAGTTTTGATTCTTCAAAGTTTCGTCAATTCCATCTGTGATGAGATGCGTCACGTAACGCATCGCTTTCTGCTCGCATTGAGGTTTGGTGCTGCAAGTTCTACGTAGTACATATTCAAGCGGCGCTGAAAAAGCTGGGTGTCGCCAGCGTGTCTCTAGCCCAAGCATCGCGTCATTCGTGTTTGTTGGAGGTGTGGTTTGTGCTTACCATGAGATGCTGTGATGTACGGATTACGTCCTACTAGAGTGCTGTGTGAGACTACGAAGAGTGCTGTGATGAGTGCGCCGCGATGTCTGGACGGACATCAGTGTGTCCGTTTATGATCGGCGATGTTGCACGTGCATGTCAGTGTTTATTCGGTGCAGTGGTAATTTATTTACACGCGCTGTGCAACAATCAGACGAAAATAAGTCATCGACAATTTGTTAGCCTGCACTCCAGAGCTCAAAACTCGGAAAATGGGAATGCACATGATGCAGTTTTCGCATGTTGGAGTGGACCGAAAAATAAGTGCCCAGCCCACACCGCCGGGATGCGCATTACTACAGGTGAAATGGTTCAGGTTTCTGTAAAATAGCTGCCTGGCACAGCACCTTCCTAAATGTTCAGGCTTTGTACCATTGTTGAAGGCCACTTTATCATAATAAAGGAACGAATATGCTTTATGTGTTAATGACTAGTGCTTTTTCAACATATGTTCATTTTTTTTTTCGTTTTTTCTTAGCTTAGTTTCCTTTGTTTTTCATGCTAGACAAACACAAATAGTACACTTTTAAACTTGTCAGTCCAAAGCTGAACATGAATATCTGCCATGCATGTGACAGCTTTAATGCTAGAGAGGTTGACGTGTATAGCATGCACGTAGACGCTGCGACATCTTAGTGGCATGTTCCGTTACTTGCCCCACGGTCGTGGTGTTTAATGCCAGTGATGGCAGTCGCACTTTGGTGCAGGTGAAATGCAAATGCTTCTGTTTCCTGCAAGATGTCAATGCAAAGTACAAAGCCCGGGCAGTCAAATTAGTCTGGAGCTCCGCGGTATTTTTCATAGCTACGTATGTCACTTTAGGATGTGAAACCCTACATGCCACAGGTAGGCTGCATTGTTTTTTAGATTTTGTAACCTCTCATCTATGTTTTGCAACATTTGGCTAACTTTAGTTCTCAAACAGTTGTTAAAGATGAAACCGAAGCAAACCAAAACAGTTCTTGGCATGGTTTCCTGCTTGGATTAATTTGCTAATTGCAGTTCTTTGAAACTTATGCTGGACAGTTAAAATAGCAGGCAGTTGAATTACAGAAATGATGTGGATCGTGCATTTCAGTTCTGACAAATGGAAAGTAACGGTCCCCTCCTTGCATGCATCGGTGCCCTTAGACAAATGCATACTCAGGTGTGTGATTGTGACGCATATCAAGGGTCAACAGAAGGCCATGTGGAGCCAGTGTGATATTCTTCATGAAGGCTAAAGTAAAATTGTACAACAGCTGCTGTACCATGCAGAAAAAAATTGATCATTTAGTGTATGATTAACTGACCATGAATAGCATCTTACTCAGAGTATGATGTGATATATATCTGGTTTAGCATCCCAAAATAACTACGGCTATGAGGAACACAATAGTTGAGGGCTCCGGTATAATTTCGACCACCTGGGGTTCTTTAACATGCACTGACACCGCACGGTGCATGACGGCCTATTGTTTCGCCTCTATTGAAATGCCCCTGCTGTGGCTGGAACCAAATCTGCACCTTTCGGTTCAGCAGCCAACTACAGAGCCAGCACAACGGGGCCAAGTATCAAAATGCATGCCATTACATTTCCTTCTAGCCGGTGGTTTTCTTCACAGAACTAATGTATACAAGGAAAAGTAAATAGCAAGAAAACACTAGTTTTATTGCACATTATATTCAGATTTCAGCAAACATTCTCTAGGAAAAAATTTCTCATAATGTTTGCATGGAAACCATGAACATCTTACAAAAACAAAACAATGCACTTACTCCACTTCAATTATTAATAGGCAAGGTTGCATCTATGCTACTACACTGCACTTATCACTAAACTACAAGCCCCATCTGCTTTGGCCAATCACTTGATGAAACTAACGGAGACAGATGTCGCACACCACAGACTGGTCGTCTCGCAACATATCTCTGCATATGTTGCATTTCAATTTCATGCCTTTCCACTTAGCCTCAACTGTTGTCAGCATTACTAGACACCCATATTTTCTGAAGTTCCTTTTTACGCTGTTGGGATCAGCATCCTTGTTAACGATGGTCTCTGGAATTTTCGATGCTATCATTTTCACATCTTCCTCATCTGGAAGAACGAAGGAAATGACAAGCTTTGAGCAGAAAAAAAATTAGGGAGACTCCTAATCTCCACCTGTAAGGGTATGGTGTGCCAGCGTTAATGGTTCTTGTCTGCAGATCCCACTGTGGATTCCCATTAATTTACATGCCCTTTGCTACAAACATTATTAATAATTCCTTAATTCATGTCTCTGTTATCTCAGATATACTCATTAGCATATGGTCGTAGGCTGCCCTGTTAGGTGATAGACAACCTGGCATAGACCTCTGTAAGCCTCAACCTTTCTTAATTGGAGCTGAAACCTCCCAGAACATATTTCAAATATAACTTTGTAAGCTTGACTTAACAGCTCCTGCCATGTCGTGTGGCCTCGTGACATTTGGCTCGTGGCACTTTTGGCTTGTGCACAGGGGTCATCCGTTAAATACTGGTTAACATGCATGAAAAATACATTTTCACACTAACTGGTGGCAAATGGTCAAGTGGTGCACTGCAGATTCTGAAATGTACACCTATATGCATGCAAGGATCGCATCATCACATAACATGATCAAGAGTTCTATCAGTACCTGTAGTTACATAGCATTTCAATGCCCATTAAAGGACAACCTCAGACAATGGTTGTTGTTACCACAAGACCTGTTCTAACAGCGTACTGACACCATTCCACTGAGCGATGGACATGTATATGCATACACTAGATAGCTCATGATTGTGGATCTCATTTATTTCTATGACTTCCAAAGAGTTCCTGTCGTCAGAAACCCTACACTTTATGAAATCGGGACAGTTGTCTTGAAAGGTGATGAAAAGAAATAACCAGGTTACCTTGACGCAATACTAAATTACAGAGGATGAATATGCTGCATGAAGATACCAAGAAGCTTGTGCAAAGAAAAGTGAGAGTGAAATGGCAGGATTTTTGAAACATTGAAATAAACTACAAACTATACTTGTCAAACCTGTCATTAAGGAATGGAAATCATGCAGTAATCAAAAACGCAACATGGTGGCCATTTTAGGTGATCTTCACAAAACACATACCCACACCTCACACACAGCTTTGTACTTATGAAAGAGGACAAACCAATATGCAAGGAGTGTGGAGATGAACTAACAATAAACCATATCTTACATGTGCGCCAGAGTCGAGAAAATAAGAGGAAACATTTTGTACAATTTTGCAACAGATCCCTTTCCATTCCAGTATGATCCTCAGAGAGACGTGCAAATTTCCTGCATTTTTGGCTTCCTAAAATGTTCCTAAACAAGCTACATCCTAAAGAACATTTTAGTCATTACACACAAAATAAATACATTAAACCTTGTTCTTGGTGCATGGCAGCATTAGTCGCTTATGCACCATAAAAATCAACACAATGCTGTAAGATATACTTTGGTTATCTATGTTATATAAGACAAGCTTTCGGTCTGGTGTGGTCCTTATTCACGTGACAGCGCTGTCATTACGGTCTATGTTCCAGCGATCGGAAAGTCACCTATTCCAATAATTTTACAAACTGAAGGCGATTCTACAGATTTCTAAAGACTGGAGTGCTCAAATGCTTTATCAACGTCCGCCTGCTTTGACAGCCTGGAGTGAAACTATTGAAGAGAATACATTTTTGAACATTTAACGCGTTTCTGAAGGCGTTGCTTTCAATTACGGGGCTCACAAAAACCAGCTGAATGTCAAACGCCGCCTAGGTAGGCTTTCTAGCAAGACAGCGGTGTAGCGTAGAAAATCGCTCCGCCGATCCATCGCTGGCGCCGCTGACTTGACAGGCGAACTGTTCAAACTTATAGCTACTGACCACACCTGAAACACTGAATTGCGCATGATCAAGGCAGAATTTCTCTAACACTGAGCACTGGCAGCTCGATTTCGCGCCCAATATTGTGAAAATCTGTCCTCTCTTCGATCATTGATACGTCCACGGTTGAACATTTATGCGCCTCGGGGTAGGCCAGCAGTTGGAACATGGATGCGTGGTTGTAGCAACGATCACTTGCATGGTGCACTCTGCAAAATTCCAAGAGTCAGCTTCTGCAACGAAATGTGAAGCGCGCATTTTTTTCCGCGTACCTAAGTCCGGCGATGCATGCATATCGATCCCGATCGTTTCAAAGCTGCGCGGCCGTTCAGTCGGGTCACGCTAACCTCGAGCATGCGGGGGTTTAAACTACATGTACGCAAAATTCAACAATAAAAAGATGCAGGCTAAGCACTTTCCCCTAAATACCAAAGAACATTGCTGTTCACAGGGAATTCGGATCATTCGCGCTTCCGGCTTTCCGGTTGTGCACTCTTGCGGTGCGGTGCAGTAGGTCTTCGCCTCGACGAGTCGGTGTGCAGCTCGCCGCAGTAGCAGCGCAGGCTTCTAGGACATTCGGCATGTCTTCTGCCACGGCTCAGAGGTAGAATTTAAACGAAGAATTTAGCTAGAAATATCCTGTTTCCTCGGTCTGCATGTGAGGAACGAGCATAATGTCATTTCATATGCATACTTTGGACTGCCGAATGTTCTGCACGGCGAGGTGTGTGTGTGTTGTGCCGGCGCTAGATCTTCGGAGGTCGATGTAGGACCTAAGACAGCGTAAATGCTAAGAATAGCTCGCGCGCATTACGGGCAGATCGAGGTGATAGTTTAGTGCGAAGCGAAAGCTGCTCGTGAATGTGCGTATCTCGATGCCAGCTGGTAGAGCTGGTGCAGTACGTAGCATCGCCTGCAGCTATGTGCGTGACAGCGATGCTTGCCGTACACAACCCTAAGTGAAGACCGTGATCGATGTTAGAACGGATGCACTCGTCGTAGCACCTCATCGAGAGTCGCGGCTAGCTGACATCATAGAGGATAAGATTCATTCACGCGTACCAAGCGGAATGTGGCCGCGTTCGACGTGCATATAGCCATGAGCTTGTATATCGACGTCCGCCGTATCTTTACGAGAATCGAATGGATACGTCGGACGTACCTTTAGACACTTCGTTTAAAAAAGCCAAAGCGACTCGGGCTGAGGGGCGTTGCAGTCGAAGATTACAGAGAATGCAGATGACAAGCGATTATTTAACGTGCGGTTACGTCGCACAGTACGCAGGCATCAGGCTAATTTCTATTCTTTGTTGTCTGCGAATTTCCGGTGCGGCTAAAGTGGGAAAGTGCAATTTTTATCCAGATGATAGCCAGAACGTGCAACATGCGATGTGAAACGGTATTATAAGTACAGAAGGAACAAATTGCAGTTTTATTCACAAAAACCTCTCATGGATAAGCAAAGTTTTGTTTATTGCACTTAAGGGCAAGAATGCTGGAAAGAAAAGTGAAATATCACAATGTTGAGGTTGCTGTTGATGGCCTCAAATATACATGTAATACAGGTAGAATAAACACAATTTCCAGACACAACTGCTCACAACCAAATAGCAAATTAAACAACCCACCTCAGTTTCAACAGTTTCATTCTCCCTTGCCTTTCTTTTGAAAATGAATTCTGCGTCTTCAGGTGTAGTCTGCTAAGAACATAGAACTTGATCACTTTGTCACAAATTTAATATGTCTGTGACAACCAACCAGCTGCAGTTTGGTCATTTGGAGAATGGATACCAAGTCAATAAGGCTGTCTCTTCGGATTTCACGCGCACTAAAACAGCGAGTAAAGGTGTTTTCATGGGATGTCACAGGGGCGTTTAGATTGGTTGATGGAAACATAAGACCGCCTATGTCAACTGCACTGGCAATTAACTAGAATAGCAGCTTGCATATGTTGGTTATGCATCTTGAGGTAACAGCGCAAAACGTGGACGGGAGCACAAGATTAGAAGACGACACAACGAGCGCTGACTTTCAACTGGTAATTAAGACACGCTCAGTTCCGTTCTTGAGACTGAGGAGTTGTCTGCATCAGTCTTCACATTTGGTGCCAGCGATGCATTTCTTCGCCACATATCCAGCGATATAAAATATCAGCCTTGAATAACTGGCCTGAGTGATGACAGATGTGTGTTCGATGCCACAGTCTTTGAGAACTTCATTTGCCTCACTCAGGTCTCGCACATATAAGAAGCTGGTCATGGATGATGCTGTCACTAATCTTTTTTTTTTTTAGCAATTGACTGGCCTTTTGCCTGACATTAATGCTTCATTATTTTTTTTAGTTATTGATTGGCATTTTGCGTGACAACCGTGCTTTCATTATTATGTTTTAGCAATTGACTGGCCTTTTGCCTGACAACAATGCTTTCATTAATTTTTTTAGCAATTGACTGGCCTTTGCCTGACAACGATGCTTTCATTAATTTTTTTTTAACAATTGACTGGCCTTTTGCCTGACAACAATGCTTTCATTAATTTTTTTTAGCAATTCACTGGCCTTTTGCCTGACAACGATGCTCTCATTATTTTTTTTAACAATTGACTGGCCTTTTGCCTGACAACAATGCTTTCATTAATTTTTTTAGCAATTCACTGGCCTTTTGCCTGACAACGCTCTCATTAATTTTTTTTTTTTAACAATTGACTGGCCTTTTGCCTGACAACAATGTTTTCATTATTTTTTTAGCAATTCACTGGCCTTTTGCCTGACAACGATGCTCTCATTATGTTTTTTAACAATTGACTGGCCTTTTGCCTGACAACAATGCTCTCACTAATTTTTTTTTAGCAATTGACTGGCCTTTAGCCTGACAACGATGCTTTCATTAATTTTTTTTTAGCAATTGACTGGCCTTTTGCCTGACAACGATGCTTTCATTAATTTTTTTGTTTAGCAATTGAAGGTAATTTTGCCTGACAACGATTCTTTCATTTTTTTTTTTTTTAGCGGGGGGTTTCTAAACGCAAGAGAAACAGAAAAGTATGCAATGTTTTACATACTCCCACTAGCACCTCGGCAAGAAAAACTACATAGGCTCCAAACAAAACAGGATAACCTGAGCTAGGGCAAAGCCGATTGAAAAATAGCACCACAGCTCAAGCAGCATCTACAGGCAAACAAGAACGAACGAACCGGCGTGCGCCGGAGAGAATGCATCGAAGAGCTGACAGCAGCGCCACAGCGGCGACCAGTGGCGGCGGCATGAACCGAAGGCGCGTTTTCTCCAAGCGGCGGAAAGCGCGGTCGCGCCACCTCTCCCTTCTAGCCACCATAGTTCATGCATCAGCGGTCGGCTGCATGGAAGAAGTTTTTCCTTCCTGCATGGATCGGCCATGGTAGAACAACAAATGGTAGCGTAACTCCCATAGAAGCCTGCGTGTCGACTCTGAGCGAGTAGTTTCCCAGCGCCCCCTGCGAACTGTGAGGCACAACAAACACGTGACGTTGCTTGTGACGTCACAGTGACGTACTTTTGGCGGGGAATTTGTCTTTTCACTTATGAACGAAAAACAAGGCCAACAACAACGGAGACAGAACGATGCCCGGATAAGGCAGAAAAATGGACACCGTAACTGTTCAGTCAGCTTTACTTGACATGGATTTCTATTGTCGTTTTACGTTAACTGAAATGTTACGGTATCTTTAACCACCTTATCATAGCATCGTTCTGCCTCCGTCGTCGTTAGCGTAGTCTTTCGTCGCGCGTCATGTAAACGCATTCTGGGGCTTATTTCTTCGGGCACGTTTGTGAACAAGGGCCTTCAAGTGAATTCGGCAAGCACATGGATAGAACCACATGGCTTGAGGCATTTCACTAAGGGCATAAATGAGTGAGGCTGTGCTGCATATAAAGCCAGGCTTTATTAATTCACGATTACTTACATAGACGCTTCACGACAATGAAAAATAAGTGTAGGAGAGCGACCACCGCTCATTCGTCACGGTCTTCATGAAATCCTCGTGATAACAAAATGACCTGAGCGTAGGTCTCCAAACGAGACGCGTTGAGATTATAAAACGGTAAAAGATCTTGCTAACAATGCGTTTCGATGGAGGCGAAACGAAGTGGTGTCCGTGTGCTGTGCGATGTCAGCGCACGTTAAAGATCCCCAGGTGGTCGAAATTACTGTGTAGCCCTCCACTACGGCTCCTCTTTCTCTCTTTCCACTTTCATTCCTACCCTCCTCCCTTCCCTTACAGCGCGGTTCGGGTGTCCACAGAGCAAGTGTGACAGTTACTGCGCCTTTCCCTTCCTGTGAACCAAATTACAATTACATCTTGCTAACAAAGTACATATCAGCGTCAAAGAACAACAAAAACAAACGAACGGAATAACTAACGCTAGCGCTAGAACGCCAACCTGTAAGAGCTTAGGTAAGCAATTCAAATTGGGATTGCTAGTATTTAGAAGTTATTGCGTCTGAGAAGTGAAAATATCTACGATATAGCTTCGCTCCAATAAATCTCGCCCTGTTCATGATTCCCATATTTTACTCGCGCTTCATTTGCCACTGAAAGGAGTCAATGTGAGGTTACAAATTTACAACTTAAGCATTTAACATGTTCATGAGAAAGATCCCATTGACAATAGGAACATCACTGTAATAACAGCTAAAGCACGTTCAGCGAACGTTGGTGCGGTAATACGACGCAGTAAGCAAAACACGCAGCAAAGGGAGCGGAACGGAAGGCTTTGAGCAATGCGACACGCGTCTTGGGGGCAATAAAATCTCACCTTCACCGCTCAATTAAAACATGCAGCGATACGCCGCTCATGCAGACGTGTATCCGTAAAACAAGCCACCACTTTTGCGACGTGCCTGGGAGGCCGAACCGAGCCGCCGAGCTGTGACGCAGCATTGTCCTATCGTCCGGAAATGCGCACATGCAGCGGCAATCAATTTCTCATCGAGGACACACAGTCTTCGCCTTGCTGTAAAGCTCTAGCACAACCAGCAGAATGAAATACTGACTGTTTGGTACAGATAACCCACTTTGTACGCAGCACGCAACGATGAACGTTGAAGCGGGGCCGATGACGCACCCATCCGCGGATGAAAAAAGCTTTGGTCTGAGCCATTTCTGAGCTTTGGGCAACTACGCAGCGGATAATAAGTGGCCGAGAGAGGCCGTTAGAAACAAGTTAAAATATTATTAAAAATGTGACACGTTTTTTCTTACGCAAGAAACAAAAACTGCATTCATTCCTGAGCGCGAATATTATGTTTGCTTTTTAGTACTTTGGAATTCTGGCAGATCTTATTTTCTGTGTGCTAGTAATTTGCCTCACAGTTCGCAGGAGCCCTCATCATCGAGTTGATGCCACTGACAGTAGGCAGCTGCACGCGTTTTCTTCCAAGTTGCGCGACCAGTTGTACATTGACCTTGGATCGGCTGCGTCAGGCGCCGTTTGCAGTTTGCAGCAACGCAGGGCCAACGTTGCCCAGGGCCCTATTCCAAGGCCATGCCTCCGCCATGGTGCTTATTCGCGTACGGTCACTCTTCGTTTCGGGGTGGCTAGACGCGGCCGGCTTGCGGATGCGGCCTGCTTGCGAGCTCGGCCTGCGTACGCGGCCTGCGGACGTGGTCTGCAGACATAAATCTGTGATCATAGCGAAGTAATGCTTTCAGATTAATAAATCATCTCTTGTGTGTGTCGGTCTGATTGTAGTACTATGCGGTCCGTACTGAGTGGCATGATGTGGAAGAGGAAGACGGACTCTCATTGCTATGCGCCGGGCTGTCGGAGCGGTTACCCGGGCGCTCCTGAGGCGTCTTTGTTCTCCGCTCAAAAGACGATGACCCCAGGAAAAGGTGGGAGCGCAATCTTCATAGGGAGGGCAAACCACTGACAGAATCTTCAGCGGTCTGCGAGTGCCACTTTGGGCCCGAATGCATATTGCTGGACTACGTGCACGTGATAAACGGCTCCGAAGTGCGACTTCCTCGTGGAAAACCGTCTATGGCACCTGCATCATAGAGAAAAAGATTGGTCTCCTGCATGGTGCGGTGCCTACACTCCTGCCTGTCTGCCCCTCTTACCTTTCTGTGCGAAGCGTTAAACAGAGACTGGAAAGAAAAAGTCCAGCAAGAGCAAGCTTGTTGGCAACCAGCAAAGAGTCACGACAAAGAGGCACACATATATCGAAACAGATGAGGTTTGCCTGCCTCGAAGCGATATTTCTGTTTCTGAGCTGAACACTTTAAACTGTAAGCTGCAGGCCCCACCGAGCGTGACCCCTTCACTGTTATTGTGCTTCAACGATCGAGTGACGCTTCCTTCAAAGCTCTGGTGTCGGCTGAATTGCAACAGTAACGCCAGCATGCTCTTCGCAACAACTATACAGAGAGACACGGGACTTGAAATTCTCCATGAGAAATTCGTGCTCTTCTGTACAAAACATCCAGCAATAAATTAAGCATTTTGTACCGCCCCTCTATGTTAGCAGACAACACAGAACGACGCAATTTTTCACCACTGCTGAACTGCTCAGAAAGCCAAGATACGAAAACAAAATGCTTAGATAATTACACTGAAGCTAGTTAAAGCAGCGGCATGCAGGATTATTTACTAAAAAAGAAATGCACCACAATGGGGCAACGATGCAGAGAAACATGCACAAGTGTCTGAAGCGGCAGCAATGTCGCCGCTAGATGATGATGATGATGAACTGGTGGCCAAGTGGCCAAGCCCTTTGAAGCGGGTGGACACTCACACAGTATCCGGCCAGAGTGCAAAGAGTTACACAGTTACGCATACACTGAGTTGCGCAGTTACACACACACACACGCACATAAGTCACATCGGTCACCCACACAAGCACACACACAAGCAGTAGCTGCCACCAAACACCCTCTATCGGCGGCGCACAGTCTTCCACCACTCGGCTAGGCGCTTCTTGGTGGTGGTGGTTAAAACATTTATAAATAACAATTAAATGATTACAGAGGTGTTTGGGTTAGAGATGTATCGGTCTCCCCCTCACAATACTAGGTGGAGCCCCTATTCCGGGGCCCCATTGGCAAGCAACGCCGCCCGCGTCCGTTGAACCAAGGCCTTTTGAGCCTTGAGTTCTTGACAGCCGAGCAGGGCCGCCTCCCAGTCCTCTATAGTTGGATTGGGGTTGGGGGGAATGGATGGGTTTGACTGGCACGCCCAGACCATGTGAAAGGTGTCAGCCACCTTCCCACAGTACTGGCACGCACCATCAAAGGACGGGTTGAAATGTTTAAGCACCGCCGGGCACAGTACTGTATTGGTAAAAATTTTGATGAGGAGGCGCTCGTCAGCGCGATCCAGTCCCTTACAAGGGGCCGGGTAGCGCCTGTGCTCCTCCTTGTAGTAATCGGTGATGTCTTTGAATGTAAGGGCCAGATTGTCTGATTGGAAGTAGGCTTCCAAGGACAAGGAGATAGCCCGGGGAGAGAGTGCGCGGGCGGCCTGATCGGCCTGTTCGTTTCCCCTGAGTCCCTGGTGACCGGGTGCCCAAATGAGATTATGCGGAGTTGGGTCTATGTGTCGGCAGCTAGATTGCAATATACGCCGGGCAAGCGGGGGAGCCCATCCCAGCCTATAATTCCGACAGGCCCCTCGCGAGTCGGTGATGATGTGTTTCGAATTGGGAATACTGAGAGCCAGAGCGATAGCAATCTCCTCCGCGTGAGTTGTGCTGTAGGCTTTGAAGGTTAGCCCGTTAACCGTGTTTGTGTTGTGTACGACTGCAGCCGTATACCACCCCCCATGGTAAGGGCCGGCAACATCCACATAATACACGTGTTGCTGGTGACCATAGTATCGCTCCAACGCTTCCGCGCGCGCCTGGCGACGACCGTTATGGTCTTCTTTGGACATGTTGCGGGGAAGGGGTCGGACCTGGAGGGCGCGTCTCCAGAGTTCTGGCACTCTCACCCTTTCCTCAATGTGGTAATCGTGTTTGATGTGTAGCCGGTCCAAGAGGCGGCGACCGGACGTGGTCTGTGTAAGACGCGTGTATTGGCTTAGTAAGTGGGCTTCTCGTAGCTCCCGGAACGTGTTCACCACGCCCAGAGAAGTCTCTGGTTGGACGTGCTGACCGGAAGGTCGAGAGCCCGCTTGATGACTTTTCGGTGGATGGCCTCCAATTGATCCTCATCGTGTTTACGCAGGTACAAGTAGGGTGTCGAGTAGAGGATTCTGCTCGTTACAAAAGCATGGGCAAGCCGCAGTGCATCCTTGCTTCGTAATCCGCCCCGCTTGTTGGAGACCCGGCGGACCATACGGCCCACCCGGTCTCCCACCATGCGAAGTTTGGCCAGAGTGGTGTCAACTCTGCGTTGATGGTGTATGAAGAGGCCAAGGACGCGGATCTCTTTGGCCTCCCGGATCGGTCCCGAGGGGAGACTGATGCGAAGCTGAGTTGTGTCTCGAGGGGATGGACGTACGTGCACAAATTCAGATTTAGCTGGGGCGCACTGGAGTCCGCAGTAGGTCGCGTAGTCGTCGACTACGGTCGCCGCTGCCTGCAGGCAGGACTCCATGTGGCCCAGGTTACCTTGCGTGGCCCAGATTGTGATATCATCCGCGTAAAGTGCGTGATGTATCCCGGGAAGAGAAGCCAATTTGGAGGGAAGATGAAGCATGCCTAAATTGAAGAGGAGGGGAGACAAGACAGCGCCTTGAGGTGTTCCCCTCGAGCCGATGGTGTATGGCCCGTGTTCCGCATCTTGTATGCGTATGTAGGCTTGGCGGTCTGTAAGAAATGGTTTTATGTAATTGAAAGTTTTGTTACCACAGTTGGTGTGACTGAGGTGATCGAGGATTACTTCGTGCTTCACATTGTCAAATGCGCCTTTAAGGTCCGAGGCCAGGACCACCTTGTCATTATGGGGGCATTCGACAGGATCTAATATGTCATGGTGGAGCTGAAGGAGTATATCCTGTGCTGATTTTTGAGGGCGGAAACCGAACATGGTGTCCGCGAAAATGTGCTGTGTTTCAAGAAATTCGGAGAGTCTGTCGCGCACCATTGTCTCCATCAGCTTGCCGACACAAGACGTGAGAGAGATGGGGCGAAGGTTCTCCACATCAATAGGTTTGCCGGTTTTCGGGATAAAGGTGACTAGAGCCGACTTCCAATCGAGAGGGAGAGGAGTGTCTCCGTCCCAAATACTATTGATGTATTTTAGAAGCACAACATATGCTGCATCGGAAAGGTTGGCCAAAAGCTTGACCGTAACCTTGTCGCGCCCGGGTGCAGTGCCGCGTTTCATCTTGCTTAAGGCCGCCCGGAGGTCGTGGAGCTGGAACGGAGTGTCCAGCTCCGTGTTCTCTTTGCCTGCATACGAGTAGGCGACCGCCCGGGGGTCCTTGGTGGTGCACAGGTATCGATCCCTGAGTGTGTGCGCTAGCTGTGTTGTCGTTCCTGTAAAGTTGTGCATGACTTTATGTAAGTGGCGTTGGGTTTCCGTGCGTGTTTATGTTGGATCGATGAGCGCGCGGAATAGGCGCCACGTATTACGACCAGACATCTGGCGCGCAGCCGTGTTGCACCTGTCTACCCAGTTAGTGTCGGCTAGCTGAGCAGCATATTCCGCGGCTTGATGTGTGAGTTCGAGGATGCGTTTTTTGAGGCGTTTGTTATGTTTCTGTTTTTTTCCATCTTTTGGTGAGGCTGCGGCGGGCCTCCCAAAGATGTAGGAGGTGGTTGTCTACGTCCGTTTGCGTTTCCGTGAGCTGTATCTGCCTTTCGTGTTGTTTCAGTGCAGACGTGAGTGATTTGTACCAGGTGTCATATCCCGACTGGAGGGGGTCTACGATAGACAGAGAGGTGCGGAATTTTGTCCAGTTCGGGACACAAGCTTGTGTTTGTGGGCGTTTCAGTGGACGCGTGTAGATGGTTGTGTAGATTATACAGTGATCACTACCAAGAGTTTCCTCTGTGTTCAGCCAGTCGGCATGGCGTATGTTGCGTGTAAATGTGAGGTCCGGGCAAGTGTCGCGTTGAATCGAATTTCCTACACGTGTTGGGTTGGTGGGGTCGGTGTGGAGGGTGAGTCCGAGTGTAGAGAGAAGTTCCGCAAGCTTCCTCCCACGTGTGTTCTCCCGGGGATACCCCCAGAGCCTGCTGTGAGCATTAAAATCACCGACAATCAGAAGTGGGTCCTTTCCCGCTACCTGCATAGCTTGCGTGAAAATTTCGCTTAACGTAACATTTTTAAGTTTCGGGGGACAATAAATGTTTAGAATGTGTACAGGTGGGTCAGACCGCCTTAGGGGCAGTACTGACACCATCGTGTACGCGAACGGTGGTGTTGTGGGGAGTGTGACTTCCTGTGCAGTATATTGCTTGTGAACAAGTATACATGTCTGCGGGTTGTGTTGAAATGTAGTGTAGTTTGTGAGCTTGACGCCTGCGCCGGGTTCCTGAAGGGCAACCGCGGCAACGAGGAATTCAGAGGTCTCAAGGTAGAGGCGGAGTTCATCCCGCTTCTTGCTGTTCTTGAGACCTCTGCAATTCCACTGCGTTAGTGTAAGCGGCTGAGTTGTTCTGGCTCTCGACTTAGGGCTGGGGGCCATGTTCGGATACGGAGGGCGGGATTACGTTGTTAAGACCTCCCAGTCCGCTAGTGCCCGGCGCAGACATGCAGGAGTCTTCAGAAAGGTCAGACTCATCGGGAATGACTGTGTTAAATTTTGAAGGTCGGTTAACGTCCCTCATTGCACCCATGCGTTTAAGAACGCGAGGATTTTCCTGTATCCATTTTTGGATAATGTGAGTTACAGCTTGTGTCACCTGTGTGATGACATTGTCCAGCTGACGCGCGATTGTGTCATGGATAATTTTGGGAAGATCAGCCAACTGCGTTTCAATCGCGGTGACCCGAGTCTCCAGGGTTCCGAAGCGACTCTCCATATTATTAGGAATCTCCCTGTCTGTTATGTTTTCTTCCTCGTCGCTAGAAGAGGGTTGCGTAGTGATTTTATTTTTCAGCGAGTTAAGCTCACTGGCTAGTTTTTCGTTTTGAGCTCGCAAAAGGGCGAGCTCGCGTTTAAGTTCCTGCGTCTCGGCGGTGCTGGTGAGGGGGGGAGGGGAAGAAGAAGAGGAGGCGACCCTTGCCCAGCTGCCTACCTTGGATTGTTTGCAGGCGGCGCCGCCAGGAGGAGGCTTTAGAGCTGGGAACTCCGCGTCTCCGGGTGGTGGCGTTGATCCAGTTGATCCCGCTGTCTTGCTATTTGGTGGCGTTCCGCCGCGGTTTTGCGTCTCCTGTTGGCGTTTCTGTTTGGCGGGGGGGCCCGATGTCTTGGGCCTTGGCTGCTGAGGCCTGATGAATTTCCCCGTGCATTCGCGGGAGCTGGTGAGGTGCGGTCCCCCGCAGATTATACACACTGGATTGCATTCGTGGGGGGCCATCCCCTCAGTACCAGCCCCCACGTTTTGGCCACAAAGTCCGCATCTTTCATTCACTGGAGTGGGACAATTGTCCGCCCGGTGACCCAGGGTGCCACAACGGTAGCACGCTGGCACTGTCTTCTTGTAACCCCTTACGGGAGTCAGTTCTGCGTTGTAGTGTACGTGCCGCGGAACGTTACGTCCCGCGAAAGTGAGCACAGCTACGTTGGAGTTCCCCAGCTTGCGCACATGGACGAGTTCTCCACCACGCCACTGCACACTATGTTTCAATGAGTCACTGGTTTCTAGGTTGTGCACAGTAATCACTCCGCGACACACATCACCGGTGAGCTTGAGGTGTCCGTGAAGCGGAAGCGGTCCTTTGCTGGTGTTAACTTTGAAGTCCGTGAGCAGCTTCTGAACTACCTCGGCGTTCTGCGTGCCACAGACGATGATGTTTTGTTCCCAATTTGGAGAAATGGTGATGGCGTTCATGTGCTGCCTACCAATGTATTGAGAAATGGCAGCGCCGAGCTCACCCTGTTGAAACGCTGTCTTGAGGTCGACCGTAGTACTTGGCTTGATCACGATCACGTAGTCGTCAGAATTCATCCTGACGGTTGGTTTCGGCGTCCACTTGGAGAGTGGGGATGAATTTTGTTGAGTTTTCGAAGACGGAGCGCGAGCGTCTCCCGTGTCTGCATTGTTCAGAGGAGTCTTTGACTTGGCCGCTCCTCGTGCGTTTTGCCGGCGAAGTCGCCGGTTCTCGACGACTTGAAAAAGGGCAGCTTGTTCCGCCGAAATGGTGTATTGGCCGTCCTCTGGCTGGCTTATAGTGACAGACGACCACGACAGAGTCGTGGGGTCGTAGCCGCGTTGTTCGTGCTGAGCCATGTTGATTGGGTGGCCAGCGGGCGTCTCCGCAACCAGCGGCGGGGGAGCCGCAGCCGTTAGGCTTAGCTCATCCGCTACGTGGTTATGCGCAGATTTGCTCTAAATGGCCGGAAATTGAGCGTACCTGGATATGATCGGTGTCTCCAGGATCGCGCTGCCTTTACGGATGCAGATGCGCAAGTTTCGCAGGAGTCAGATCCAGATTTCTGCGGTTCCAGCCGAAAATCGACGGAGCCAGTACGCCACGCGTCCGATCGCTCCGCGCTGCGCCAGCCTCGATCCCCTTTTCTGGGGCGGAAGGGTAGGAGGGTGGCTGCTCCTGACCCTACGAGGTTGGGATTCCGCTTCTTGGTGGTCTCCACAGCTCCCACTCTGACGCTGCCGCCCGCGTCCTCTTCCTGCGGCTGCTTGGTAGATGGGGTCGAGAAGCCAAGCGCTTTCAGGAACGTGGCTCCCTCTCGTTGTGGCGGCTGGAGGCCCTGGCAGTGAATAACCAAGTGCTCTGGCTTTCGTCCGCCGCACCACACACTCTGCACGCCGTGTCGTGCATAGTTGTGTCGAACCGGCTTCTGTACACCAGGGTCCGTAAAGCCCCCGCTCTTGCCTCGAATAGGAGGCTATTCCCGACACTGTTGTCATACAGTGTTGCGGGCTTGGGAGCCAATTTATGGCGGCTGTACAACGTGAGCGTGGTCTTCTTGCTCATTGCGTCCCGCCACATTTCGCTCTCTGCTGCCTCGACACGCCGACGGACCTCCGCTGCCCATTTTGTTGCGGAATCGGTGTCAATATGGTTCTGGAAAGAGCCGTACTTCTTTTCCAGCTGGTACAAGGGCTTAGTCCACTGCGTGCGGAGACAGGTGGCAGCCAGGTAGTCAAACACCTGGCGAGCCTAACGCGCTCGAGGCATGCAGCGAAGACGCCCGTAGAACGCCAGCTTGCTGTACGCCTCTCGAGCCTCGAAGGTGGACCAACCTAAGTCTCCCTGTACTGCCTCGTTTGCCACCTGGCCATGACATCCAAGCGCCGTGCGGCCAACATCTCGCTGTTGTCGCTCCAGCCATTCACGGGTATCCGCTGCCAGGCACACAACTGCATTCGCAAACGTTAGACCTGGGAGACGGACCATCTTCCACAGGTCGCGTACCATCACAAACCGGTTGCAGCCCCAGAGGCACCGACGACGCAGGACGCATTGGGCTCGCAGTGCAGTCTGTCGCAACTTGGCCTCGTGCCGGGAATACATGGCTGCAGAGTCGCAGAGCTCCACTCCCAAGTATTTGGTTCCCGAGCTTCGGATAAGGACCTCTCCTCCAAGCGTCAGCTCAGTCTCCGCCCCGTCAAGTCCTGCCAGCTAGACAACCGTGGTCTTTCTAGCGTTGAACCGCAAGCCCAGGCGATCGATCTCATTTTGGCAGATATCCAGAAGACTCTGTAGATCCTGGGGTGTCTCCGCCATCAAGACAAGGTCGTCCGCGAAGGCTAAGCCCGGTAGTCGGCGAGTGTCGTCCACGCCAAGGGGAGAGTACTTCAGCTGGAATCCGATGCCTGACCTGAGTAGTTCTTGCTCGATTATTGCTGCGTACAGGATGTACAGGAGGGGTGATAAGGGACACCCCTGCCTCAAGCCCCTCATCACGGTGATGGGCTCCGATACAGCAGGACCGAACTGAACGACGACCCTATTGTCCTCGTAGAGGCGTCAGATGGACTGCACCAGCCGCTCCGGAAGCTTCAGTTCCCCTAAGCGTCTGAAAAGCTCCTCATGAGGCACGTTGTCGTAAGCCTGCTCAACGGCAAGAAAGCAACACCACAGCGATCGCCCCTCCTTCCTCGCTATCTCCGCGCACTCCGTAATTAGTATGAACGGATTGTCATCCAAGCGGCGACCGGGGCGAAAACCGTTTTGAAGCTCGGTCAGGAGGCCAGCCGATTCTACCCAGCCACTCAGCCAATCCTTCAGGATGCGCGCAAACACTCTGTACACAACGCTGGTGACTGTAAGGGGCCTGTACGATTTCAATTGATCAGCGTCCCCACCTCGTTTTGGGATAAGGATGACATTCCCTGCCCGCCAGTCATCAGGAATTTGCGCCCCTGCAATGACACTCGTCAGCAGCTCGGCTAGTTGTTCCTTAGCCTCAGGACCGAGGATCTTGACCACCCGGGCTGGCAGTCCGTCTGGCCCCGCAGCAGTGCTGGCACTCAGACGCGTCAAGGCCCGATCTAGCGTACGCCCGGAGATGGTCCACTCCGGCTCCCTTGTTTCCGGTAGGTCTGCGATAGGGCCAATACACGACGGTGACGGCCCACTCAAGGCTTTGTCTTCCAGAGTAGATGTACCTCCGTACAGCTTGGCAAAATGGGCGGTGAGGCATTCCGTCATGTTCGTCACTGGCAGTCCCGTTGCAGAGTCCGTGAGCTGAGCTGAGGGTTGGGTGCTTCTGTCCAAGGAGCTGATGTACCTCCAAAACTTCTGCGTCGCTAACCTACCGTCTAGGCGCAAAGATTTCGTCAGACGCAAGTTATGGTCGGCCACTTTCACCTGCACAGAGCTTGTACTCTTTGTTTGAGGGCAATGTGTTGCGTCCACGCCTCAGAGGCTTTGGGGTCTTGTGACTTGACGGCTTGGCGGTGTACTCGGTTAGCCTGACGGCGTGCTCGCCATGCTGCAGTGAAGTTGCAGTGGCGTCATCTCGTGGTTTCTATGCCAAGGAGCACGCTTGCGCCTCTCCTTTCGCGCCACTAGGAGAATATTCTAGTTCACTATACTCGACCACGGCCGGTCTCGAGGGAGAGAGCGCTTCTCTTCTCGTTCTCCCTCGACACCGGCCGTGACTCGACACATATGGCTACAGTGTTCTAGAAGGCTTTGTAGTGGCAAGAGCGGGGCGCGTTTCCTGGGAGGCACTGAGGCAAAAAAAGCGGTTGGCCGCGCGCGGCGCTGCCATCGAATACTGGAGGAGAAAAGTTGGCCGTCTGCTTCGCTGCGCGGCGTAGGAGCGAGGCGCATCGCAGCGAGTTCGAGCGCTGCCGTTGCGAAAAAAGCGACGAATTCGGCTGATAGTCGTGTTAGTCGTGTTGAGGTGCAAAAAAAAATCTAGTCATGGGGGCGAGAACACGAATGGATTCCCTCACACAAGCGGCACCAACCGTAGGTTAGGGTGCGTCGCTGAAACGTATGAAGAGTGAAAAACACCTGGAGCAGTGAAACTTCTCAAAAGAGAGTTTGTTTTTGTTTCTTTATATCCGCTTTTATTTCTTATTTTGTCTTAATTGGTTCGTTCCTACGGTCGAATATAGCTCAAGAACGAACTATAGATGACCTCCAAAGAAGGCCTCTCAGGATAGCTTTTCCCATTCCTCGTACTTCGCTACTGGGAAATAAACGAGTTGAAATCAGAGCTCGTACGTGCGATTGACGGTCTTGTGTCTGTTCGCCCTACAGTATTTTCCCGTCGCTGAAACTGACTATATATTGCTTTACATTGGAATTATCGATATGCTTGTAGCTCGCGCGATATTGCATGGTTGTATGTCGCCAGTCAAACAGACCAACCATGCTGTTCTTATATATATATTGTGAAAGAAGGCTAGGTTGAGACGGCAAGGTCGTGGCGGTAAGGAAAGCGATGCCTTGTCTAGCGTTTTAATCCGATGACAAAACCCAGGCGCGTGCCGGAGCCGGCGCCGCGGGACGACGAGGATGGTATGTACAAATGGAAGAGGAAGATCATGGCATGTACAAATTAAAGAACATCCACGGAAGGCTCACACAATCTGCCCGGGGGGTCGGAAGCGGCCAGCCTGGCCGCTCTATACCTAACCGATGCATCGCGGCGCACAAACGGTTTCAGGCGAGACACATGAACAATTTCAGTTCCACGGTGGCGTCGATCAGCTGGGGGATCAACAGGCGTCACTTTGTAGTTCACTGGGGAAGTTTGGCTTATGACCTCATATGGACCTACGTAGCGGTGGTGGAATTTGTCACTAAGGCCAGGGGTGCGCAATGGTGTGTAAAGCAGTACTTCGTCACCAGGACGAAGAGAGACCACTCGATGTGTAGAATCATAGCGAGTCTTGCGGTCTTCCTGGCACGCTGCCGTGTTGCGGCAGGCAAGATGACGGCATCTGGCCACACGAGATAAAAAATGGGTAGCTACTGATGTGGAGTAGTCGGGCGTAGAGAAGAAGGAAGCGTCGAGAATTGTAGTGGGAGGACGGCAATAAACAAGGAAAAATGGAGAGTAACCGGTAGTTCGCTGTACTGCTGTATTATACGCGAATGTGACGAATGGTAGAATAGTGTCCCAATTTCGATGATCTGGTGTGATGTACATGGATATCATGTCCGACAAGGTGCGATGAAATCGCTCAGTCAGACCGTTAGTCTGGGGATGATAGCTTGAGGTTGTCTTATGTAGGGTGGATGACGCGTGAAGAACTTCGGCAACGACTTTCGATAAGAAGGCTGTACCGCGGTCACTTAGGAGCACACGAGGAGCGCCATGACGCAATACAGTTGATCGCAAAAAGAAATTTGCTACTTCTTCAGCGGAACCAGTCGGTACAGGTGCTGTCTCAGCGTAGCGTGTGAGGTGGTCGACAGCTGTTATAATCCAATGGTTACCCCCATAGGAGAGAGGTAGGGGACCATATAAGTCGATGCCGACTACGTCGAATGGCGTGGTGGGACAAGGAAGAGGTTGTAGAAGGCCAGCGGGCGAAGAAGTCAGCCGTTTGCGACGTTGGCACAGAGGGCAGGATGCGAAGTATTTGGCAACGGTGGAAGATAAGCCAGGCCAAAAGAATCGTTTTCTCACGCGGTCGTAGGTTTTGTCAAAACCAAGGTGACCTGCAGTAGCGTCATCGTGGAGAGCCGCCAGTATACGTGGGCGAAGCACACCCGGCACGACTGGGATCCAGCGAGTTCCATCAGGGAAATACACGTAGCGGAGTAGGATGCCATCTTCGAGCTTGAAATTGCGAAGCTGTCGGCGAAGCCTAGCATTGGGCGGGTCCGAAGCGCCGATAAGGCAGTCGATGATAGGACGGCAGTAGGCATCGGCTAATTGCTGTGAGCGGAGAGCGTGCTTGTTCTCAGAGTCGTCAAAACAAACGGTTGTGATATACGTCGGGCAAAGAGATGGTCGGAAATGAATTGGGAAGAAAAACAGCAAGTGGATTCCGAAAGGGGCAGCGAGAGAGAGCGTCGGCGTCTTGGTGTTGGCGACCAGATTTATAAGTGACGTCGAAATGGTATTCTTGAAGGCGTAGAATCCAGCGGCCAAGTCGGCCTGTCACACATGCCTTGACACATGCCATTCATAGACGACGAAGATTTGAACGGGCGATTCAGAGAAGACGCCGAAGCGAAACGGTACTCCGCTTTCGTGCTGCCCTGACTGGTTGTCGGTGTTCTTCGGCGCCAGAGTGCGAGAGCGCCTTCTGTGTAACGTTACGTTACAAATCTGGTGGAGGAATTGCCAGGTATCGATCTAGTCCTGCATAATCAACCTGCCAATACGGAGCTTACCCCCGTACATCAACGCCTCGGCCACCGCCTACGTGGAGAGCCCCCTGAATTCGGACCCCTTCCGGCCGCTACCAGGACGACGCACCCTCAGACGGCCGTAGAACCTGCTGCAATGACATCTGAGAGCAGGCTTCCCACCCACATCCTGTGTCATCAGCCGCGACCCCCCCCCCCCCCTCTTTTTATGGCGACGTGTTCGAGGACGCCGAGGACTGGCTTGAGACCTACGAGCGAGTTGCTCGTTACAATGGGTGAACTGATGAGCGTAAGCTTCACAACGTGTACTTCGCTCTTGAAGAGTCTGCAGGGACATGGTTTAAAAACCATGAGGCTTCCTTCCCATCCTGGGCAGCCTTCTGTCGTGATTTGAAAGCCACTTTTCCTAGCGCCGACCGCCGGGAGCGAGCAGAAGCTGCGCTACACTCGCGCAATCAGCGCCAGAACGAGAGCGCGCGTATTTTCTTTGAGGACATGACACGCCTTTTCAGGCGTGCAGACCCACAAATGCCGGAAGATAAGAAGCTGCGTCACCTGATGCGGGGCGTTAGACAAGAACTTTTCGCGGGACTGGTGCGCAGTCCACCGCGCACTGTGGCGGAGTTTCTCAGCGAGGCAGCGACCATGGAGACAACGCTGCAACACCGAGCCCGTCAGTATAACCGTGATGTGAACATAATTGGGTCCGACGCACCCCTGTGCAGGTCGGCAGCGACATGGACGCATTACGAAATCTCATCCGTTCTGCTGTGCGGGAGGAACTGCAAGCGCTCCGGATGCCTTGCAACACAGCAACCTTTTCCTTCACTGGCTGAAGACATCCGGGACGAGGTGCGTATGGCAGCTGAGCAAGTTGCTGACGTTCCCCAGCAGCGCGTTCCCCACCAGACGTTTGACGCGATACCCACCTACGCGTCCGTCCTACGTAAGGCTCCCCCGCCGGACCATAGTATCAACTCCGCAGCTCCAGCAATGGAGCCGCAGGGTCCTCGCATGGAAGACCTCGCATGGAGCCGTATGGAGCCTCGCTACTCCCCTCCGCCAATCTACCAGCGACCCCGTAAAAGTCAAGTATGGCGGCCCTGGGACCGTCGGCTCCTGTGCTATCATTGCGGTGAAGCAAGTCACCTTTACCGGGCGTGCCCGTACCGCCGCGTCAACATGCGGGGTTTCGCCTCGGAGGACCTCTACACTCGAATTGCCGAACGGCCTACTGAGATTTCAAGCGTCCTTGCAGTGCGACAGTACCCCGTCACGTCCGGTTACTAAGAGCGTCGGTCTACGTCCCCGACGAGCTACCGTTCGACAAGTCCCAACTCTTCCCGACGCCGCTCTCCCAGCCCTGGCCGGGAAAACTAATACCAGCGGCCTTCGGAGGCAGGGTCGCTGATGTCGGGAAATGTGAAGATCCTCCGTCATCGTCAGGCCGACCCGACGAGATTTCGCTTGTGTTAGGTAGCGACAGCATCCGGCATACTACCTCCGATTTGTGTGTAACGATTGATGGTGTGGATGTCACCGCGTTACTCGACACTGGTGCCGATTACTCAGTAATGAGCCGTGGTCTCGCCCGAGAATTGAATAAAGTTTTGACACATTGGTCCGGCCCGAAAATTCGCACGGGTAATCTGGGCAATCAGCAAGTTTCGACCATATTTGTATGAACGACCCTTCCGTATTGTCAGCGACCATCATTCCTTGTGCTGGCTGGCAAGCCTTAAAGACCCGTCTGGACGCCTAGCTCGCTGGAGCCTCCGTCTTCAAGAGTAGGACGTTACTGTTGTCTATAAGTCGGGACATAAACACCAAGATGCGGATTGCTTGTCACGCGTGCCACTGGACTCCACTGCAGTGGAAAACGCAGACGATTTTCCCTTTAATGGGGCTATTACCCAATCCCATATGGCTGACCTTCAACGCAAGGACCCGGAGCTGGCGCTGCTCATCGATTATCTGGAAGGACGCGGTGGTAGTGTACCGCTTGTTTTTCGTCGTGGCTTGCAGTCATACGCTTTACGAAGTGGAGTTCTCTACAAGCGCAATTTTGAAAGATCAAGAGAGACATTTCTACTCGTAGTACATACGCACCTACGGCCTGACATCTTGAGCGCTTGTCACAACGAACCGTCCGCCGGCCACTTGGGAGTTAGTCGTACTCTTGCAAGAATTCGGGATAAATACTATTGGCCGAAATGATTACCTTCAGTACGATATTACGTTAAAACCTGCCGTGACTGTCAACGCCGAAAGATTCCACCCGTGAAACCAGCTGGACTTCTTCAGCCGATCGCTCCACCGCAAACTCCTTTCCAACAAGTGGGGATGGATCTTCTTGGTCCTTTCCCGAAGTCAACTAATAGAAAGCGTTGGATTGTTGTCGCGACAGACTACTTGACCCGATATGCTGAGACCGCGTCGCTCACAAATGGAACTGCCACCGAAGTAGTACAGTTTTTTTAAATCGATATTTATTGCCTCAGGGCATAAGTAGGTTATGAGATGAGGGATGAATAAATGATTAAATGAATGGAAAAAGGTTGGCTGATTTTATGAAGTCCAGAAGTGAGTGATGATGAGGTCCCTGCGTCCAAGTGACGTATGAAGCAGGATTGGTTGCTGAAAGGCCAGATTTGCTCAGGTGCCGGATTCGGGTTGGTTTGAGTGCTGGGCAGTCCCACAGGAAGTGGTGGATGTCGGCCTCAATATCTTCGTTTTTACAGATCGGGCACCCTGGGCGGGGATATAAGTGCTGGAAGTATGACCCTTGTGACAGCTGGTGTAAGGGCAACACTGACCCGGATCCTCCTAAGCGCAACCTCCTCTGCACAGGTGTGACCGCGGGGTAGGGATATCGTACACGGAGGGATAAGTGCACGTGTGCGGCGCCGGAGGTGATCCTTTCTTGATAAAAGAAGGGTAGCGTCGTCTACTTCGAGGAGCCGCGGGATTGATGCGTCTTGGTTCACGAGGCGGGTTGCTAAGTCAGCTTGACATTGGGAAGGCAGCGGATCCCGTGGGACCCACTCAATGCGTATTGACTGTGGGATGCGCGCCGCAAGCTGGTGGATGTCTTGGCAAATTTTAGGGCAGCGGCTTACACGTCGGAGCAGACGTACTGCTCGAAGTGCGTCAGTGCGGATGACAACGTGGGCTGTAGGGAGCATGGTTATGGAAGCCACGGAGCAGAGTGCCTCCTGAATTGCCACGAGCTCAGCGCAGAAAGATGTAAGTGGTTCCGAAAGTTGAAACGTAGTGGTCTGATTCAGGCTAGGTCTCCGTGGACAGTAGATTGCCATTTTGGCTTCACAGCCTTGCAGGCTTCCATCCACGTACACTACTATGAAATCTTGAGGCAGGTGAGTATCTTGCTCTTCAAACTTCTGGCGAAGCAACAATGCCGAGTTAGCAGACGTTGGTCTGCGGATATCAATTGGCTTGTTATTTCCTAATTGTACAAATTTCCAGGGAGGGAGACCTGGAGCAGGTGGCTCAAGAATAATGTGCGATGTTGCATACGCCTTCAGTGATTGCGTGGAATGTGACAAAGTGGCCTTGAGTCTGCGAGCATCACGGCGCTGCTGCACCAGTTCATCGATGGTGTTGAGCTGCGCATTCTCCTGTAACGCTACGACCGGCGTAAGTCGTGGTAGGCATGTTATGGTGCTCATAGCTTCTCGGTTTACGGCTTCAAGGCGATCCCATTGTGCTCTTGTAAGATGCTGGAACTGGGCCTGATAAACAATACGTGGCTGCAGAACCGCCCTCACTAACTGGCGTGCAACAGAAGAGCCAGCGCCACCCGTTCTAGGTGCAATTCTTCTTATTAAACTCATAGTTTGAAGTGCTTGCTTTTTTGCCTGAGAAAGCCAAGCAGTCGGTGATCCTGATTGGTGAATTGTTAAACCCAGAATTTTCAGGCTCGAACTTTCTTGTATTGGGGTGCCTGATAGAGAGACACGAATTGGATTTGAGGTAAATTTACGGCGTCCCCAGCGGTTGGCGACTGACGTGTATGAAGTTTTACACACAGAAAGTTGAAGCCCAATGGAGGATGCGTAATCAGAGGTGACGTCTAATGCTGACTCAAGGGCGGCCTCTTGAGTGAGAAGATCATGGTGAGTGCTCCATACCGTGATATCATCTGCGTATTGCAAAAACTTGATTTCAGGGATATCATGTAAGCGCCACGCCAATGGGATAAAAGTAATATTGAACAACGTCGGAGACAATACTGATCCCTGAGGCACGCCACGTAGTGAAATGAATGAACCAACTGTGTCACCACTGAGGCGTATTGCAAATTTTCTTCCGTCTAAAAATGATGCGGCAAAAGTGCGTACTCTCGGAGGGAAATGAAGCATGTCAATGGCATTCAGGATTGCAGCATGACTGATGTTGTCATATTCCTTTTCAAAGTCCATTGCTAATATGGTACGTACATTGCGGCTGCGGGTAGATGACAGAACTGCTGATGCGAAGACAGCCAACCCGTCCTCTGTACCTATGTATGGACGAAATCCAATTTGAGCAGGGTGATAAAAACAGTGCTGTTCAAGCCACCAAGAAAGCCGCGTGGCTAGCATTTTCTCTGCAAGCTTGCAAAGCGTTGATGTTAAGGAGATTGGTCGTAAGTTGGCGAGGTCTGTTGGAGGCTTCCCAGGTTTGGGAATAGGGATCACGACAGCGGTTTTCCAGCTCTCGGGTACGACACCATCACGCCACACTTTGTTTATGGTGTCTAGTAGTTCAGGAAGAGCAGCAGTACTGAGATTATTGTAAGTCTCATACTGAATTTTGTCCAGGCCGGGCGCTGTTTTCCGTTTCGCATCGTCAATTGCAGCCAGCAGCTCAGACATCGAAAAGGGGCTCGCAATTCCATCTGCATCGGCAGCAGATGGTAGTTTTCATGCGACTGCAGGGATACCTGCCAAATTAAGATTTGCAGCTGAAGGAGGCAGTATATCGTATTTTGGGAAAAATTTTCGAGCAGCTTCTTTGGCGAAATCGCCCGGCGACAGATTAGCCGCAAATCATGCTGTTGCTGCTGCGTCAGTAGAACGACGACCGTGTTCCATTGCACGAAACGTTCGCCAGAGTGAGGCGTTCGATGATTTATCAGAGAATTGTCCACACCATGCATGCCACTGGCGTCGCGAGAGATCGCGTTCATATCTCCGAGCCTTCGCAGTAAGATAATTCAGTCGTGTACGAGCCTGCCCCGAAGTAGGGTCTCGCGTAGCAGCCAGCTCAGCTTGACGGCGGGCTGCCCACAAGTTAAGCAGGCCCAGATCTGGTACCGGTCGACCTACATCAATCCAGGTAGTAGTCGTAGCGCTGTTTAGTGCTCTTTGTATGCGGTTGATAAGAAGTGATGACGATTCTGGAGACATACTGTCGAGACATAAGCGAAAGCTGTCCCAGTTGATCACAGAACATTTGCGGCGTGAAGGGCGGAGACGGGAGGGATGGATACCGATGATTATAGGGTGGTGATCGCTTCCCCAGCAGTCTGGCTCCATGTGCCATGAGGGAGTTCCCGCGCCCAACCACCACGTCAAGTCTGGAGCATAGGCAGCACTACGTATGTGACGCACAGGCCGTGTTGCTGTCCAAGGATGATTAAGCAGAAAAAACAGGGCATCAGTGAAGGCGTCCCGCACACGCCTACCACGAGGGCTTGCAGTCGGATACCCCCAATCCGGGTGAGGGGCGTTAAAGTCGCCTCCGACTAAAATTGGACACCCGGGGTATTGCCGACGAACACTTAATAACCAGCCAAGATTAATACGGGAAGGTGCGCCTCCAGCTGGTCGAACGTAATATGAAACAAGAACAACGGCCCCTTTCAGAAATTTCGCAGCAACTGCTACTACCTCTTGGTATGATGTGCACCAGTTTTCGAGAGAAAGGCGCACATGAGGAATACGCGTTTCCGCATATACCGCCGCCTTTCCCGGGGGAAAAGCAGTCTCCACGCGACGGTCGGTCATTGAAGGAGACACGTAGCCGCTGAAGCCCGGAATGGATGGCAAGGGGATCGTTTCCTGAAGTAACATAGCCCACACCCGAAGCTTGTTAAATCGCAGTCGGGTCTTGAGCTCGGCCACCTTCGTGGAAATGCTTCTACAGTTCCACTGTAGTACACCAGGACGACCGGATTTCGCCATTTTCGTGTGCTTGTCTAAGCGCTGTAGTATCACAGATGTCAGGTTGGACAACTGGTTGACCATATAGCGGAGCAGCGATGTTGCAGAGTTATCATTGGGCGTTGTGGTACACTGGGAAGAGGCAGAAAATGGCCCTTTTGCGCGGGATGAAGGCGGCGGTGCTGGGCAATCGCTAGATTTGGCGGTTACTTCTGCAGCTCACCGACGTCGAACAAGCAGTTCGCGGTGTTGTCGAAGCTTAGAGACGATTGATTTTCTCATCCAGTACAGCCGTATCATCGTCTGGTATATCATGCAGTACGCTGCTGTATTGGCTGTTGTCGATGGCGTTTCTTGAGCACCGTATCGTTAGACTTTATCTTAGCTGGAGGTGCATTCGAAGCGGGCTCAGGAAGCTCTGGCCACTCGTCATTATCCCACTGGAGAGCTGCAAAGCGATTGGATGTCTGCACTGGTTTCATGTCTTCTATTGGCCAATGCTTAGCGTTCCGAAGGCGAGCCTTCTGCGTTGCCTTTTGCTTTGTCGGACAACTTGGAGATGTTATTTCGTGGTCGTCCGATTTGCAGAGGCCGCATCGGTACGTTACATTTCCTCCAGACGAACCTTCATCGGCAGTAGCAAAAGGGCAAGATTTGCGCATGTGCCCTGCCCGGAAACAGTTGTAACAGTAAACCACACTGGGTTTATACGGCCGTGGCCTTAATATGCAGCCGTAGTAGTACAGACAGGCTGGGAGTGTCGGAGGGCCTTGCAAGGTGATCATGCAGGAACGCCCCTTGCCTATGTGTCGGGCCTGTATGACTCGGTGCGTTGGGCAGTGCAGCTCACGTTGAAGGTTGGCTTGATCTTCGTTTATGTCGACGTTGTAAACGACGCAACGCTGCAAGTCGGACCCTTCAACTAGATACACTTGCACAGGCACTGAGATACCACTTGTGACTGAAATACAACTAAGCGTTTGGATACGTTCCATCGCAGTAAGTGTCGGGAGCCACACAGCTATAGTGTTTGACTTCTTCCTTTCGCCACTTTATAAGAAGTCGATCCCGGTGTAGGTGCAACCTGGTTTTCGATAGTTAAACAGGAGCGCTTTCCTTGATAGCCACCACTTGCCGAGGACAAATTCGGCTGATTATCTTCCGAAGGACGCTTCTGAGGGGCACGGGTGCTCGTTGACACGGATGGTGGTGCCGACAAGTCCATTGGGGAGCCCGTCTCCTCATGTCGCACTGTTGGATGTTCATCTCGGCGTGTTAACTGGGTGGCCATAGCCGTGCTCCACCCAGAGAACAGGTCACTTACGGGCTGTTGTGAATTTTGGGAAGGCTGAATGGACGCTGGTGCTGAAGAACCGGGAGCACCAAGCTGGAGCTGAGACCGATGGTCAGTTTGAAGTGTCAACAGCAGGGCAGGAGTTGCAGCCAGCAACTCCGACGAAGCTACCTCTGCCAGCGTGGGAGCGGCAGCACTAGGCCTAGCCTCCGTGCCGACCTGAGCTGCACTCATGCATGGGTAGCATGCGCTGGAGTTCTCGCAACCTGACGCCGAGAGGACGTCTGGAGCTTCCTCGGAAGTAGAGGATCCACTTCTTTGGAGAAAGGACAGGCACTTACAAGGACGGCAAGAATTTTCAGAGGAGCGATGAAGCCACCTTAGCAGGAAGACATTTCTTCTTCTCCGATGTGATATTTTTGGTCCACGACATCGTGTTGCGTCATGGCGCTCCGGCTGTTATCATTACCGACCGCGGGGCAGCTTTTACGGCCCGCCTGACTAAGGCTGTACTGAACCTTACACACACTAGCCATAGATGGGCCACGGCATACCACCCGCCAACTAATGGCTTGGTGGAACGGCTAAACAAAACTCTGGCCGACATGCTGTCTATGTACGTGGATATAGAGCATAAGACCTGGGATAAAATCCTTCCATATGCCACGTTCGCATAAAATACGGCACTTCAGGAGACGACGCGGCTCACACCCTTCAAGCTTGTCTTCGGCCGTCGAGTGACCCCTCCACTGGATACAATGTTGCCCGTATACACCGACGACGAACATGAGCTTGACCTGGACATTGCTAGTTTTACTCAGCGTGCGGAAGAAGCGCGGCAGCTGGCGAGACAGCGCATACCTACAACAGCAACTAGACGCTGACCGTTACAACAAGGGACGGCGCTTCGCTGCCTACGAGCCTGGAGACTGTCTGGATTTGGACGCCCGTTCGTCATCGTGGGCTCTCTGAAAAATTGCTGCGCCGGTACTTCGGCCCATACCGTGTCCTCCGCCGCCTCAGCGACGTTACTTATGAAGTTGAATCCGCGACCCAAGATCCCTCAAGCCGCAGACGACGCAAGTTCACAGATGTACACGTCGTCCGGATGAAACCCTACCACGATCCTGACTATTCTTGAGACTGATGGTGCCCAGTTTTGTGTTGTGGTATCCCATACCAACCTACTATCTGTCAGCTCATCGCATCAAGGAGCATTTGCAGCATCGAGGCGATGCTGCCAAGAAGAGGGGGCAATGGCACGGTGCTCCGCTTTCGTGCTGCCCTGACTGGTTGTTGGTGTTCTTCGGTGCCAGAGTGCCAGAGCGCCTTCTGGGTAACGTTACGTTTCAATATATATATATATATATATATATATATATAAAGAGAGAAAGAGAGAAATTTTCTTTCGTTCACTTGTGCAGCGAAATTAGTCATATTTTGACCAGTTTTGTAATTCACTTCCTATTAAAGTGTAATAAAGTACATTAAATTGCAGAAATATAATTTATAACTATTATACTTTCGTAAGATCTCGATGCCAGCTCGTCGGGACAGTTCAGACGCTTCTCGATCGATGGCAAAATAATATGACAATGGTCTCATCGAAAAAATTAAATACGTTGCAAGCGCCAAAGTTTCGTTTTATCGTGAGCTGTTTTACGTCACATACAGTCGAGGACAATAGCAGAGCGTATCACTTCCCTTTTTCGAGTATGTGTCATGAACTGAGCAAAAGGCCACATTTAAATATTTCCCCCTTAAAACGATTTGTGCGCCACCCGCTTTCTCTTTCAATTCCCCTCTTTATTCCCTCTCCATCCAAGCTCGAATTAGTAGTGACTCCCTCCGGAGGAGCCAGATTTACAACAGTACCAATTGTTTTCAAAATGTGCGATGTTTACTTACGGATGTCATGGATGTTCTCACTAGTGCGCACCGTCAAGATAAAAATATGATCTGCTTGTGTCTTGCTATTTTACATGCGTGCATTTTTAGGGCGCGTAAGGAAGAAGATTTGGATTATATAACTCATTGTTGCTGCAATAAATGTCCGCGAAAACATATTTTCAGCTGGTTTTCTATTTTCATATTTCCCTGTGTGTGCTCAGAAAATAGTGCAAAGTGCCATTACGTAAGAACTGATTCGTAACTGTGCGTTCGCACTTCTTTCCATTGCACGAAAATCAGCCCTTCAACCACTGGGTAAATCAGCAACATCGTCGATGGTTGCTCAGAACGCGTATCAGGCTTGCAGTTAAGCTCACCAAACACGTCCAGAGTTTCGATCTGGACAAAATTGGTCTTTCTATTTGAAGAAATAAAGTTTATATATATATATATATATATATATATATATATATATTAGTTCTGCAGTTTTACTTGTCGCGTCTCAGAGCAGCGATAATTGTTTGTGTAGTTGTGCTATAGTGCCTAGAATATATTGGCTAGTGTGCCGACCGAGGCCTCCCGGGTGGCACCATGAGCGATGAATGCCGGCGGCTGCCGCCAGGAGCGCTGCAAACTGGGTGGGTACCAGCCGCGCTGTTTGCTGCCTACCGCGCTCTCACATCTTCGGCAAGAGGGCTGCTTGCACTGCATTTCAGCTCTAATTAAGTCGCAACAGACCTCAGTTATAACTGAAGCCGCTGACTACAAGCTTCAGGCTGCGTGTTTTGTCTTAGACTGGAAGCGGCGAACGTATTTAACGCTTCTTGCTTGCGAAGGCTTCTGCGAAGTTTGAGCATCTTAGTCCCGGACATCCCGTGCTCACAAACGGAAACCCAGAATTTCTATTCTAACAACAATTAAAGCAATTGACAAGCAAAGCAACAATTGATATAAAATATATTTGTAATCTCTGGAACAAAGTGAAATGCTTCATTTTTATTGATATATGGTTCTTTCTGCGCACTGTACACTTGCTGACAAGTAAACACGTACGCGCAGTTTCAATTATATATTGTATATGCGAACAACACAGGCAACAAAGTCACGCAAGACTCCTCTTATGTATATGTAATAACAAACACAGGCACATGTGGCAGAATTGGAACAGCAGAGCACAAACGAGGAACCTTTACTTACCGCCGGCTAAGGTACATCGCGGCCTGTGATTGCACACAAGGTTTTGCCGAAGTCACCGTCTTTTGAATGAAGAAGCTGACCAAGGCTTTTTTTTTTTTTTTTTTTTCTCTCTCTCTCTCAGGCACACAACATGCACGAGACGCGGCCGGTTCATCGCGAGGAAGCTCGTTGGTAATGCCGCGCTTTCGATGAAACATGCGCCTAATATATAACTGCATCCATATGACATATGCGTAGCGCAAAAGGACAATCGAGGGACACAGAAAAGGTACACAACACAGGTGCTGTCTGTAGCTCCTGATTGTGTACACTCTGTGCCGCACACTGTCATGGAGCACCGTTACCGACTCGCCCAAGTTTCCATCCTCGTGAATATAACTGCATGCTCTAAAAATGGTTTTCGCCAACAAAAGCAGTTGCCGTTTACCTTCCGTCATTTCTTGCTTCGTTCCCATTGTACAGAATGCGTACTTACGTAGCATCAGATAGCGCAGTAATACGTACGCTCCTTGTTCTAGCGGTAGCCCCGTTTGCCAAAAAAGCAAGTCTTCTCTGTGCACCACCGCTTTCTCTTTGGCATTTTTCTCTGCACTTTCGTGAGAGGCACTGGGGAAACAACAATCGGGAACCGCGCTTCACCACTGGCGACACAGTAAAAAAAAGAAGGGATACAGGCGAGCACTGAACGCGCGCACAAAACGCGAAAAAAAAAAACAAAAAAAAAAAAACGATGCAATCGTCGCCGAGCAGGTAGAAGTGCGGAACGACTCGCATGAGCAAACACCTACACCGTAAATAAACTGCTGCACCTTCGTGAAAGCAAAAGACGCGCAGAAGCAGGTTTAACACGCACGCACAACACCAACAGATTGCCGTATTCTGAAGCGAGAAAAACTGCGTCGTCTGCTCAGGTGGTACCCTCCCGACAAGCAGCGCCCTCTGCCGCTAACAATTGGCTTTCATTGCAAATAGCGACACCCTCGCCCATAGGGAAGCGTGGGCGCTCGGCACACTAGCCAGTATATTCTAGGCACTGTAGTTGTGCCTATGTAACCATATTATATATTGGCATTGTTCCCCTTATTACGCCACAGTCAGGGTTTCAGTTCGCTTGTAGATTTATGTTGCGCACAACATAATTATACCAACTAAACACAGGCATTAATAATTGTAATGGACTGTATTGCTTATTTTAACGAGTGTCGGGAAGTCGTATATATTTCACGTAGCCACCGATCTTCAAAGAAATTAAATAAAATAAAACTATACCTACTGCAGCCAACTGATTTACTTAAAACGAGTAGGAAGCAAGGTCCTATTCGGTGTCATGCACCTTTATTGCCAGCCAGGCGGGAAAAAAGCAAGAGAGAAAGCTTAGGAGACGTTTGCTCAACCGTTTTTTTTTCTTTTTTTGTCCATGGAAGCGCATTTAACACCGGCTTCAATCCGCAATTTTTTATTTTTTGTTAATGTTGGGGTTTGGCGAAAGAAAGGCGCATTATCTGTCTCAGTTCTCGATGGACGCCTACACTTACAATACCCAGCATGCATTCGGAGGTATGTACGTATGTATGTCGTCAGGATTATAATCCATATCGCAGACTAGCCTTCAACTTGTCTAGCAAATGGATACTAAGTGGGAAGCAAAATGGTATGACACCACCCTGAACACTGCACTCCCTCCCCTGCCCGCCCCTCATAAAAAAAGATTGCGGCACAGTTTTTATACGTTAAATTATCACATCTATGAAACCAAGTTTGAATAAATGGGTCTGCAAGGCTATTTGATGTTTTTTTTTCTTCCCGCCGATTTTCGCGTTAAAAGCACGGCAACGCCGACGCCGGATGTTTTGTGACACGGGGCCCTTACTTTATTGCGTAAAAAAAGGAGGATGTTTATGCGATAAGGCCACAACGAACCGCGCGATTGTCTGATCACGGCCGCTCAATGGAGGCGCACTTGGGTGCGGCCCGTTGCGTCGCCCAGATGAGCCGTATTGCGCCTAGTTCTATTTCGCCACCGCTGCGGCGCCATCGCTCCGGGACGAGTCCGGGCGGAGAGCTGCGCGCAGCGGCCGTGGCTGTGCTTTCGTTTCGGCGTCCGCGTGGTCGGCGCTTTCTCAGTTTAGGATTATGAGCGGCGTTTCACACAGTATGTGATGCTATGTGCAAGTTTGCTATTGATAAGATGATAGCGGCAAGTCATAATCACTAGGCTTTTCCAAGTCATTCGTGGTCTTCCGTTTACAACGAGAACGAGACAGTCGTGTGCTTCGCTGAGTGCGCACCCATTTAGTTGCGTTTCAACCACTGTAATAACGTAGTAGATATTGCAATCTTGAAATCGGGACATGGTTTGGGGTCATTATTCAGCGTGCACTTTTCTGGAAACTTACAATTCAGGATGTAGCGTTCAACATTATTGTTCAGCCTGTTCCTCCATTTTCACTGGAAATAATATTCAAGTGGGTACCACCGCCAGAACATACTAGCTAACACAAACTGTTGCAAAAGAAAACACAAGACAGCCAGTTCAACGACACGCTCGCAGGCTCAGGCACTTTTTTTCTCGTTTGATTATGAAGCCGCGTGATGCACAGAAGACACGCAAGCTTGTTTTACAAGCGAAGAACTTTTCTCGAAAAAGGTTTATGTGCAAGCGTGATTTTTTCCACTGTCTGATTGATGTTGCCTGTCCAATTGGTCAGCAGTGGTCGCATTAGTGTGGTTAGGTCCTTAGTGTGACTGCGGTCTTCTCTCTCGCAAATCAACTCCGGAAATTGCACAAAATAGGGAAGACGGGATGAAATTAACATGTTGCATAGCTTGCTGCTTCTTATGACCTGCGGGCACTTCATCACCTTGCTAACAAATGTGCATGGTGATTTTCAGATACCTTAGGCGTCCATCATCAAGAATTTTGATAAGTCCAGGGTTTTGCAGGAATCACAAGGCACAAAGTTAATAAATAAATGGATGGGGCTTATAAAATAAACTTATTGACACTCTAAAGTAAGCACTAGAAGTTATTTAAACTTTAGTAATATATAAATAATGAAAACACGGGCAGGCACTGAAAACATAACAAATAAAAATGTTTCATGAGATTCTGTAAAACTAATATACTAATAAACTATTCATACTTTCTCTTCAAATGGACGTGCAAGCCAAGAATGCAATCGGTGCTAACTCTATGTCAGCTGCTGGTTTACACCACACATGAATGAATCCAAGCTGACTCGAAAACTCTCTCGCAGCAGACGTGATATGGCAGTTGGCAAGGTACGACTTTCATAATCCCGTAAGCCAAGTTTTATAGCTGCCTATTGTTGATAGGTGGATTTGCAGACTGATGCTTGCAAGTTGGTAACCTGCACAAAGCATGGCAAAATGTGTATAATCTCAGTCGATATATTTTTTTTTCGCTAGTGGTACCTTCAGTATTTTCTCCGAGGTGAAAACGGCAGCCCTTGCGTCAACTTTGTCGTTTCCGCCTTTGAATTGCTTTAGGCTGCTAAAAAGCGATACTATAGACCCGCTTTCAGAGCCTGCTTTAGGGCCTATCGGAAGCTGAAAATAAGATTCGGTTAAATGCAATGCACTAGTAAGGAACACAGAAGACATTGTTGTAAGATACTTGATGTGATCAAGAAGGTACTTAATTTGCTCCACTGTGGATCTGGTTGGCATGATTGTTGCTTCGTACGTTTGTTTGGTTAGCCTTTGCTTCGACGTGCTTCCTTGGACCTGAATGTCTTCGATATGGCAAAGTCCAACTCTAGCCAAGAGAGTCGCTCGTCATCTGACAAATAGAGCGGCTCCTCTTGGTGTCTCCATGGCTTCACTTATGCGATGTTGGGCAAGGCATACCATTTTGATATCATCGTCATAAAAGCGATCGTGGCGCAGCTATCTTGAAACACACATGCTTCAGGATGACACGGGGGGTTGTCCTAGAGGAAATGAAGTGTAGCTATAACAAGTGGGGAAAATAAAGCTCTTGACCTGTGCACATTATTTTTCAAGGTTGTTTGGCTCAACATGAGCCCGCGTGAGTAACTTAACTTGTAATGTGGACAGTTCGGGAACACGGAGGGGACAGCTGAAGGAAGCAGGATCTTCAGTTTTATGTTCTTCCTGTAATCGTCATCTGTGAAGTGCAGTGAGTATACCAGTGACTTGTCACTCGGCTCTCACCGGCTTCCTTTTCCATCCTAGCCCTCCCGAGATATGTTTTTCAGCCATGCTGCTCGACGTTGTGAATCGCACGGGAACTCATGGTAACCGATCTTTTCTGGCTTTCGTGGTGCACAGCGGCACACAGCAGTTGCCTGGCATGGTGCTGCATACGCTAGGACGCTGTTGACACAGGCACCGATGACACGCATGCAGAACTATCAGAACCACGCGGTTATGCTGAGTAGTCAAAACGATAACACGCCAACCCAGCCAGCGCGTTCCTTCCGCGTCGTCTGCTCGTCCGTGCCGGCGGCGCCTTGTCCTGGAGTGGTGGCGCCACCGCGGAGAATGACGGCGGAAACTGTTACGTCTCCCAATACGCGCTTCCCCAGCCATTGAGGAGCGACGCGACGGGCCGCACCAAGTGCGCCTCCATTGAGCGGCCGTGGTCTGATAGTCCTCGTAGCCGCGCGTACCGGTGGCGGGCCGGCATCTGCTTCAGGGGTCGACGCCAGAGCCACGTCGCGGCAACCGCCTAAAAAACTTCACCCGGATGGCGCCGATTTTAGCCTTCTATACCCCGTTTCATACATCAGGTGCAACGCAGCGAAAGCTACGCAAGTAGTCCGCAAGAAATAGAAAAGGAGGCGTATCACTACGCACTCGATTTTGGCCGAGTGGTTCCTGCGAAAACGGGCTCTATTCCGAGCATACACGTTTGCAATAACTTGCTTCGCATGCCTAGACATCTTCGCAGTGCGAATTTTATAGAAAAAATGCGCCCCGAAGAGCCATTTTCTCAAAAAGAGATGCGCAGCGCGGAGGGCACAGCCAGCGCCATCTAGTGGCACAGCTGGCAACGTTGGGGGGCAGCGAAAATGTGACACGAACAAAAACAACATAAAAACCATACAAATTCACCGAATCCGATCCTTTCTCCCCCAAAAAAAAGGTGCTCTTTATGAAGTTGATGGCAAATGTAAGATGTATTAAGCTTGCAGACAAAATAACTACTATTTCCTCTCGTAAAGAGCAGGCACTATTTTTCATCGCGGATTCGGAGAGCGCGAACAAGAGCTGTAGCACTTGATGTATGAATATACCATATCTTCCTTTATACTGTCTGTGCCTGTCAACGCGCCGCGCGAACAATAGTGCGCCGCCGTCGGGTAAAGTTGTGTGGCGCTGCCGCTACCCTCACCGAGGGCGCCACTGACGTAGGGGTCGAGGCGCACGGGTCGCACGGGTAAGAACGTAGGCGCGGGGCGGGAGCGCTGTTATTCACTAGCGGCATAACTGTTCCTAAGCATGAATCATGCATATTCAGCATATTTACTTGTAAGGCCGACATCCACTAAGCATAACTGTAAAGAAGAAGTTCTGATTAGGTGGACATATCACCGAGAAAGAGGAAGAGGAAGTGATTTTGAGTACCAGCTGACTGCAAGCTAGGCCACCCCCGCTCCGGTCCTGCACGCTACCAGTGCCCGCTACCAGTGCCTGGATCCCCGCTTAACACTTGGTGGAGGTGGGGGATTTCTCTTCCATTTCCTCGCCCTGGAGCTCCGCAGCCGCCGAATTCCTACCTCAATGACAGACTCCAGCACTAACACCACCGGCCCCGCTACCTCGGCCCCTTCTATTCCATGCTCCGGGACCCGCCGGTCTTCAGCGGTACCGACGACCAGGACGTCGAGGACTGGCTTTCGTCGTATGAACGTGTAAGCACCCACAATAAGTGGGATGACATCTTGAAGCTTAACAACGTGATATTCTACCTCACGCAAGTCGCAAAGTTGTGGTTCACAAATCACGAGGCTGACATTCCAACTTGGGCCTCGTTCAAATCTCGCTTTGTGGATGTCTTCGGTCGCCCTGCGGTCCGCAAGCTTCGCGCTGAACACCGTTTGCGCGAGCGGGTGCAGCAGACAGGCGAAACCTTCACAAGTTACATCGAAGACGTTTTAGATTTGTGCCATCGTGTAAATGCATCGATGACTGAAGCTCAGAAGATTCGCCACATCATGATGGGCATCCATGAAGGCGTATTCAACATCCTCATGGCCAAAGAGCCCCGCACTGTAAGTGATGTTGTCACGATGTGTCAAAGCTACGACGAACTTCGTCGCCAACGCATCGTCCCTCGACAACCTGAAGGCACGATCGCGGCTATGTCTGATGGCACTGTCAGCTCTGCACTTATCCAGGAAATCAAAGACTTCGTACGGGAAGAAGTTGCCCGGCAATTATCATTAATTTCAAAAGTTCCGCAATCCAGCTCACACCTCGCTTCGAACATACGCCAGGTTATTCAGGAACAAGTTGCCGAAGCACTTCCTCCCCCTCTACAACAACCTCTTCATGCCGCTCCACTGACAGTTCCGCTCATTCATGCCGACGTTGTCCCGACGCCCGGACCCAGTCCACTGTCTTATGCTGAGGTTGCCGCAAGACAACCCCCTCCTGCGCCTTTTCCATCGTACGGTTCGCCTCAGCGGGCATTTTTCACTAAGCGTCGTGCGCCACCTATTCTACGCCCTTGGCGCACAGCTGACAATCGGCCGATTTGCTTTGCATGTGGCCTCCCTGGCCATGATGCACGCCTGTGCCGCCGTCGCTCGGCATCGTACGCTTTCGATCAGAGCCCGGTCAACTACGCGCAGCCGCCGTCCCCTCTCCGTGCGCCCCCTCAGCCCTCGTCTCACTTTGACCACTTCTCGCATGACAACCGCTCAACAACCGCTCAACCTCTCCGCGCCGTCGCTCTCCGTCGCCGATGCGCCGCCGTTCTACCTCGCCAATGCCGGAAAACCACTAGACGCAGTTCCGCAGGCAAGAACTGCGCTTTCGTCGAACAGTGAAAGTCCTGCTTCGCCACCGAACAATTTAATAGAAGTTACCATTGAAAATGTTTGTACTGTTGCGCTTGTAGATACTGGTGCTGCGGTGTCGGTTATTGACGTTAGACTGTGCCGCTTGTTACGAAAAGTTGTTCTGCCGTATTCTGGGGTTTCTTTGCGCACCACCACTGCTGAGCACATCAAACCGCTCGGTACCTGCGCGGGTCGAGTCACCATTCAGGACGTTCTCTACGTCATCAGTTTTATCGTTCTTCGTGACTGCTCTCATGACATTATTTTAAGGTGGGACTTCTTGTGTCGCAATCGCGCCGTAATTTATTGCGCTCGTGCCGAAGTAGAGCTTTCTCCGCTGTGCACCGCAGCGACCACCGTTAACGTTCTTGGAGAAGCCAAATGCCACGTTGCGGATGCTACTGATATCCCGCCTTTATCTGCCGCTATTGTGCCTATAAACTGCCTCTCCATGATTGTACAGGGCTCTTTACCCCATCTTCCCTTTTCGTCTCACGACGCTGTCTTCCCCTCCCCTTCACCGTCCTTAGTGTACGAAGCGGCCGCACCGAACTAGCCATTACTAATGATTCGTTCTACACACTCACGTTGCAATGTGGCGAGTGCATTGGGCATGCCGACCCTGTTCGATCAGAAAATTTTGTTACCGTCCCGCCGCTTCTCTCCGCCTGTGCCGACACAATCTCCGACAGCATAAGTGCCCTTAGCCCACCTCGTTCCTCGTCTCCTCCATCGCCTCTTGCTGCCTTTGACAAAGCCATCGACAGTGCTCTCGCTCCAGATCAACGCGCCAAGCTCTTCGACTTGCTGAACCGATTCCGAACTTCCTTCGACATCCAGCAGCCATCCTTGCGTCGGACATCAACTGTTGCCCACCACATATATACTGGTACGCACGCCCCGTTACGCCAACGTCCTTATCGTGTATCAGCCTCAGAGCGACGCATTATTGATGAACAAGTCGATGAGATGCTCCGTAGAGGTGCTATTAAGCCTTCCAGTAGTCCTTGGGCGTCCCCGGTCGTTTTAGTCAAGAAGAAAGACGGGTCTATTCGATTTTGTGTGGACTACCGCCGACTTAATGCGATCACACGAAAGGACGTCTATCCGCTGCCACGCATAGACGACGCGCTGGACACTTTGCATGGAGCGGAAATTTTCTCTTCAATCGATTTACGATCTGGCTACTGGCAAGTTCCAATGGCTGAAGACGATCGCCCCAAGACAGCTTTTGTCACTCCCGACGGGCTCTATGAGTTCAACGTCATGCCGTTTGGCCTGTGTAACGCGCCCGCCACCTTTGAACGCATGATGGACAATATTCTCCGCGGTTTGAAGTGGCACACATGTCTCTGCTACTTGGATGACATCGTCGTATTTTCACCCGACTTCGCGACCCACCTAACTCGCCTTGAAACTGTCTTGCAATGTCTTAGCGACGCTGGTCTCCAGCTCAATCTGAAAAAGTGCCATTTCGCCGCTCGCCAACTTAATATTTTAGGGCATTCAGTGTCCAAGGATGGCATCCTTCCTGATCCATCTAAACTCCGCGCTGTCGCTGATTTCCCGAAGCCAACATCTATCAAGCAACTGCGCAGCTTCATAGGCTTATGCTCCTATTTTAGGCGTTTCGTTTGGAACTTTGCGACCATCATTGCTCCTCTGACGCCACTTCTCAGCGCCCACAAAGATCCTTCTGCCTGGTCGCCGGCTTGCGATACTGCTTTTACGAAATTGCGCACGATACTTACCTCACCCCCCGTATTGCGCCATTTTGATCCGGCTGCTCCTACCGAAGTGCACGCCGATGCCAGCGACGCCGGCCTCGGCGCTGTTCTTGCCCAACGAAAACCCGGTGTTGATGAATACGTTGTGGCGTACGCAAGTCGAACGCTGACCAAGGCCGAGACAGAAAAGGAATGCTTGGCAATTGTTTGGGCGCTTCAGAAATTTCGGCCATACTTGTATGGGCACGCATTTGATGTTGTTACGAACCACCACGCTTTATGTTGGTTGTCTTCACTAAAAGACCCCACCGGCCGTCTTGCCCGCTGGTCGCTTAGACTACAAGAGTATGATATCCGAGTCATCTATCGTACAGGGCGTAAGCATTCCGACGCAGACGCTTTATCTCGCTCGCCAGTGTCGCCTGACGCTCCGTGTCCCCTGCCTCCAGCTCCGCCTTGGCTTCCTTGTCCATCGACGACATGCCATCAGAACAGCGCAAGGATCCGTGGCTTACATCACTAATCGATCTTCTAACGAACTCGTCACTTTCACCGGCTCCTCGCGCCCTTCGTCGTCAAGCGCAGCATTTCGCCCTTCGTGACCGTCTTCTCTATCGACGCAACTATATGCCAGATGGCCGTAAGTGGCTGCTCGTCGTACCTCGCCACCTCCGAAGTGATATCTGCGCCTCTTACCATAACGATCCGCAGTGTGGCCATGTGGGTGTATTTAAGACTTACGAACGGTTGCGACACCGCTTTTACTGGCGCGGTATGTATACCTTCGTCAGTAAGTATGTGCGTTCGTGCATCGATTGCCAACGTCGCAAGCCGCCTCCTCTCCATCAGCCGGCTCCACTACAGCACCTTCCGTGCCCATACCGACCATTCGATCGTGTTGGCATCGATTTGTATGGACCTCTGCCATACACGCCTGCAGGAAATCGTTATATAATCGTAGCCGTCGATCACCTCACTCGCTATGCGGAGACAGCAGCACTTCAGGATGCCACCGGACCCACTATCGCGTCCTTTCTTCTTCATAATTTCATTCTGCGGCACGGGGCCCCCCGTGAACTTCTAAGTGATCGAGGCAAATCTTTCCTATCCGATGTTGTCGAAGCGCTCCTACGCGAATGTCAAACCATCCATTGGACAGCCAGCGCGTACCACCCTCAAACCAACGGACTGACAGAGCGCTTCAATCGCACACTATGTGACATGATGTCCAAGTACATCGCCTCCGATCACTCCGATTGGGACAAGATTCTCCCATTTATAACCTACGCCTACAACACCGCCGTTCAAGCAACTACCGGATACTCTCCATTTTTTCTGCTGTACGGGCGTGAACCTTCGTCTCCACTCGACACCATCCTTCCCTACCGTCCTGATATCTCAGAGTATACATTGCTTTCAGCAGCTGCCAGGCACGCTGAAGAATGTCGCAAACTGGCTCGCTCACTCACTTCGGACGAGCAAGCCCAGAAACAAGCGCACAGCGGCAGCAGCCACTCTGTTCACCAATTTTCTTCCGGTGCTCACGTGTGGCTCTGGGTCCCACCGACACCACCCGGTCTGACCAGCAAGTTTATTTCCAAATACCACGGACCCTATCTAGTGCTCCAACAGACTTTTCCCGTGAATTACCTAGTTGAACCGCTAGCCTCATCCACCGACCTTCGCCGCCGTGGGCGTGAGATTGTTCACGTCGACCGTTTGAAGCCTTACTACGATCCCGCATTTCTTTCGTTTCCTTGAGTCGCCAGGATGGCTCCTCTTTTCTGCGGGGGCCAGATTGTAAAGAAGAAGTTCAGATTAGGTGGACATATCGCCGAGAAAGAGGAAGTGATTTTGAGTACCAGCTGACTGCAAGCTAGGCCACCCCCGCTCCGGTCCTGCATGCTACCAGTGCCCGCTACCAGTGCCTGGATCCCCGCTTAACATAACAAGTGATCATGATACTTTTTAGACAATAACACCAACGCTATATGACATTTTATGTCAGACAGTTTCAAGAAATTGCGCATGGCTTGAAAAACTGTATGACCGCTCCGCTAGGGCCAATGATATTAGAAAAATTACAATGCTAGTCTACGCTGCAATAAAGTTAAATGTAAGAAGGAAGGCACCAGCATTTATTTACACATTTCAGAACAGCAATTGTGCTACAAGAGTACCATGTAGAAGTGGTGTGATGAATAGCTGCCACAAGTAGGGAAAAATGTTCACGGTGACTGCTGTCACTGATAGCGCTTCAGAAGTCAGCTTGATTTACAGATAATTCGAACAACTGCAGCGCAGTATGCCATTGAGATCTGTAAGGAGAACAACTTTGGTATCAGCTGTTACTTTCAATGATACAGCGCGTCGTACAAACGTTTTTTTTAACTTAAAAAACAAGGAAAGACAAATATACGCGTTGCATCTTTTTGTTTCGATCACTACAAAATAATCGGTACAATAGGCAATGCTTGTGTTTTTATTTTTTTTTTCAGAATTGCGCAGTTAGCGAAACAAACAAAAATGCCCTGGAGCACATGTAACATACCACACTGACGAGCTAATTAGGGAGGAAGTTAGCATCGCGGTCCAGAAAATACACGTGCACATTTAATATTATCATTACCTTACTGACGCGTAATAAACACACTTCTGGTGCTGTCGTTGTTTTTCACAGGCCTTACTGCGGTTGAGTACGAGTTTTGCTGTTTCCGATGCTAGAGAGGGACAGCGATTTAGTTGACAAGGAAAACTAATATAGGCTTTGCACGATTCGGTTTAACTCACACTCAAGTCTAAAAGCACTTGCTGCTGGGCTAGTAGGTTTTGGTTCATAATTAAAATAGTTTAAGGCGCCAAAAAACAGACAAACAAAAAGGTAAGTGACGGGACGAAGCGCCATGACTTGTACCACACTAAAGTAGTTATCTTCACAGTAGGCAAATCTTGGGTTTCTATTTTATTACAAAAGTTTGAAATTAGCGTATACTGAAAAAAAAAAATAATCGCAGGAGCACATCTAACACACTACGCTGACAAGCTAGGCTGGGAAGCAATTAGCATTGCTGTCCAGAAAGCACAGGTACACATCTAACATTACTATTGCAGTATAGACGCTTAATAAACATAGTGTTTGGTGTTGTCACTATTTTTCACAAGCATCAAAACAGCTGAACACTACGAAGCGATCGCCGGAAGGACAAAGGAAAGCTGGCACATACCAGTTGGTGCAATGCTGTATTCCTGCAGCACCCGAAGGCAGAGAAAAGTAGAAGCATGACCTTTCACACTGCAAAGCAGTCGACGAAACAGCGAGAAAGCGGCAGCGCGTGGCCATCCGGACCGCTTTGCAACACGGCGCACCCGGCACTCGCCTGAAGAGGGTGATCCTACGTCGCTGTCGCCATCTCTCGGCAGCCAACGGAGAGGAGTCAACGGAGGAGGAGTGACGGCGACGGCCGCGGAGCGTTGAGTTGCCGGGCGCAGAGTGTATAAAGGAGGCTATGGCCCAGTTAACCAGCATCTTTTGTGCTGCTGGGTCCGAGCTGGAGACCGCGATCTTCCACCCCTCTTGGTCTGTGAGGCCCCATTGGAACGGTGGCTTGAAATCTTCGCATAGAAACATTATGTGATTGAAGGTGGCTCAAGGTGCGCCACATAGAGAGCATGTGGGGTCGTACCGGCCCGGGTGTGCCAAGGCCAACCAAGCTGGGGAGGGAAATGCTTTGGCTTGTAGCTGTCGCCAGATTATTTGATGGGGTTTTGAGAAAGAGAGGTAAGAGATGGGGGATATAAGAGTCGTCGTTCTCGGTAGTAAAGTGTTATGTCATGATAGGTGAGAAGTCTGTCCCGCGTGCTTCCCCAGTCTTCGGTATGCCCCGCTCGGTTGACATGCGCTCGAGCAGTTGAGTGGGCTGCTTCGTTACCGGGGTTGCCTGCATGGCCTGGTACCCAGACGATGTGAATGAATCGGGGCGCTGTTGAACCAGAGGTTAAAATTTGATGGGCGACTGGGTGTATTTTCCCGCTTGCAAAATTTTGAATGCCGTTTTAGAATCGCTGATAATGAGTGTGGCAGTGGAAGAGGAGATGGCTAGCGCTGTGGCTGCTCTTCGGCTTCTGTCGACATTTTTGCTTTGACAGAGGCAGAAACTATGTGATTGAAGTTATAAGAAATCCCACTAATGACATTAGCCGTGGGGTGACTGTATTCTGCCGCGTCTACGTAGGCCGCTTCGGTGTCAGTCGTGTCTGGTTTGTGTAACACCTTGGCTGGCCGCTTCTCGTCGTGCCTTGTGGTGAGCAGGGTGCATATTTTTAGGTAGGGGCTGTACGGTAAGGTTGTCCCGGATGTGTTGCGGGACAAGGTGGCTGTTTTCAATGGGTGGACCAATTGGTTGGAGTTTTAGCGCTGCGAGAATGAACCTGCCCGTCTCTGTGGAAGAAAGTCTTTTGATCTGGGCAGTACGATGAGCTTCCATTACTTCTTGGATTGTGTTGTGTATTCCCATGTTTAGGAGGCGTGTGATAGAAGTATGTTTCGGGAGGTGAAGTGCTGTTTTGTATGCCTGACGAATGAGTGCGTCCACTTTCTCCGTTTCTGCCTTTGTAAGATAGAGATACGGGAGTGAATAGGCCATTCGGCTGATGACGAATGCCTGTACAAGGCGCCGGAGATCGGGCTCTCGGATGCCTCTGCGTCTTTTCGCTATTCGCGTGATTAGTCTGATAGTTTGATGGGTGATGATAGTCAGTTTAAGGATAGTTTCTGTGTTGAAGCCATTGTTTTGCACAAACATTCCCAGAACTCGAAGTTTACTGACCTCGGGTACTTGGAGCCCATCTATGGTGATGTGTATGGAGGCATGTTTTTGCTTGGTAAGGCGGCGGTTTGGATAGAGCAACAGGAGTTCGAATTTAGTGGGGGAGCACGCTAGGCTGCGTGCGTTGCCACTACACCCGTTCCTGCTTGAAGAGTGTCCTCTATGTTTCCTACATTTCCCGTGGTTGTCCACGGGGTGATATCATCCGCATAGAGGGTATGGGAGAGGCTTGGGATTTTTGTTAGTTTGTGGGCCATAGGAATGGGGGTGATGTTAAATAGCAGAGGGGAGAGGACTGATTCCTGGGGTGTTCCACGATTGCCTAGAGAGAAAGTGGGGGACTGAGTTCCGCGGCGCGGTCGCGGAGAAAGGCTGCGATATATGAGTGGGTGCGGTCTCCTACCCCTAAGCTGGAAAGGGCGTCAAGGATTGAGTCATGTTGTATATTGTGAAATAATTTGATGAGGTCCAGAGACAGTAAGGCTCTCGTGCGGTTTCGATGGTGCGGATGTAGAAAGTCTTCGGAAATTTGAAGCATGGTGTCTTGTGTGGATAAAAGCTTCTGAATCCCAGCATCGTGTGTGGGAAGAGACTGCGAGTATATATGCGGTTGTGTAATCTGTTAAGCATTACATGCTCGAAAAGCTTGCCCATGCATGATGGAGAGAGATTAGTCGGAAGTTGGTTATGTCTAGTGGTTTGCCTGGTTTGGCAATGAAAGTTGTTGAACAAGTCTGTCACGGCTTGGACAGAATGGTCATCTAGGTTGCGCAGAGCTTTGTCTGTTATCCCATCTACTCCCAGGGCGGACATAGTACGGACTTTATGCATCACTGCTCGAACCTCCCATGTCGCTATGTCTGCATCGAGATCGGGGTTGGGCTTTCCCGTGTATGAAGGGAGTATAGTTCGTGGCGTAGTTGTGAGATACTTGGCTTTTAGGATTTCTATTAAAATGTCACCATCTATTTTTAAGCTGTGGATGAGACGAGTTACGTTGCGGTGTTGATAGCTTTTTGTGTGACTGGGCTCTAGAAGGCACCTGAGAAGCTTCCACATGTCTCGAAGTCCGAGGCTGCCTTCCATGCGGTCGCACACCTGTCCCCACTGTTGTCAGGTTAGTTGCGCTGCATGTGACTCTGTGTCCTTAATCAAGGCTGAGATCCTTCTTGTCAGGGATCGGTTATGCTTGCTTTTGAGCCATCGCTTTTGCAAGCTGTTGTGTGCCTCCGACATATGTAGAAGGCGGCTATCGGTGACGTCCGACTCTTTGGTGTTCGGGACCTCTGACGTGGTCGTGGCTATGTCGCGGGTTAGGTCATTGACCTAATTTACGAGGTGATCTATTTAAGTGAGGGCATCTTTTCGGAGGTTTCGGAACTTGTCCCAGTTTTTTATTTTGATGCGCTTTTTGACATATGGCGTGATGGAGGTTAGAGAGAAGGAAGTTTGGATAATGTAGTGGTCGCTGCCAACAATGTGTGCGTGTTCGACCACTGGCATTGTGTGAGATGTTTTGTAAGTGTAAGATCAGGTGTAGTGTTTCGCTGCACACTGCTGCCAATACGCGTATGTTGCTGCGGTTCCTTCACCAGTGTAAAGCCCTCGTTTTGTACGAGCACCCAGAGTTAGGATCATTTGCAACAATTTGATGTGCAGCCCTAAATGACGTGTCCAACGTTGAAGTCACCTACCACAATCAGAGGGTGGCGTGTGCTGATCTGGAATGTTTTTCGTAGAGCTGCCATGACGGGAGCTGCTTTACCATTAGGGTGACTGTAAATGTTTCGGATAAAGAGACTGGGGATCATTCTGGTTCGGGGCAGGAGTCCAATAAGATGACAGTCGACGTCTTCTAATTCCATCGGGTGATCTTTAGCGGTGTAGTTACGGTGTAACAATGTAGCTACTTTAGGCACGGTTGTAATTGTTGGTATGGGGGGGGGGGGTATAGTTTAGGAGTTTAACAGAAGCATGACTGTAGGTATTTCTGCCTCGAACAGAGATTGAATGTGGAGTTGCAGGTTGCTGCGCTTGGAGCGAATACTCCTGCAATTCCACTGCCACACTCTAATTTCCTTGCGGTTTCCTGCCATCGTTAGGTAGCTTGCAAGTTGGTGTGGTCGATGTTTTGGGGTGAGAGACTATGATGTCATTGAGCTTGGACGGGAGTTGGGCTACGATTTTCGCTTGGGAAGATTGCTGCTGCTCGATCGCTGTCTACCGAGTGCTGAGGTCAGTGTCCCATGAATTTGTGCATTGGGCCATTGCTTCGAACTTTTCAGATAGCTTTTGTTCGAGGATATCAAGTTCGTTCGAGGACACACTTAAAAAAAAAAAAAAACATTATGCAACGCCAACTAGGCCGGCTCAACCGCGGGCATGGCGTGCGGCGCTGGACTCACAGTTCCTCTATTTACTGCTGGAAATAGACGCACCAGAAGAGCCTCCGGTATACAGAACCGGGTCACAGTGGTCTGATTTACATTTCCAAGCAATATCAAGTTCGTTCGAGGACGCACTTAAAAAACAAAACAAAAAAAAAACATTATGCAACGCCAACTAAGCCGGCCTAACTGCGAGCATGGCGTGCGGCACTGGACTCGAAGTTCCTCTATTTACCGCTAGACACAGACGCACCAGAAGAGCCTCCGGCATACAGAACCGCGTCGCAGGGGTCTGATTTACATTTCCAAGCAATATCAAGTTCGTTCGAGGACGAGCCTTAAAAAAACATTATGCAACGCCAACTAGGCCGGTGCTTTTTACTCCGGGATAGATCCGCAAAGCCTGGTGGATTACGAATATATTTTGGGTATTTTAGACAAATGTTCTAAAATATTTAGCCCATGCGTCAGCAATGCCGTCTCCAGATACAGCACCATCTTGCCTAATCTTTCGTATTTGTGGTAGCAGTACCGAAATCAAAGTTGACACATGCAGGTACATACATGCAAGTATGACTAATAATAAATGCATTGGCAAGAATAGTTATCGTGCAGGACCTACAAAATGCGATAGAGTACGGGGCGGCATGACGATAGGTTTGCGTGAATTGGACCGCGGCATGGTGGCAAGCACGGCCAAAGCGCAGTCAATGACGCCCATTCGTGGCCCGCACGCCCGCTTCCTAATTGGCGTTCCTTAGTTCTCCTCTCCGCTCCGGCCCCTCCTCCTTCCTTTTTCTTAATTTATCCTCCCTTCTCGTCCTCCGAGCGACGGCGCAGAGTTACGTGACGAATGCATGGGCGCTCACCTCGCGCCTGAGGGACTTCGCGGATCTGCTGTGCCATGGCGGGCCTCGAGTCCGGCTGTGGCTGTAGAGATGGGAGGGCTCAGAAAAAAACATGAAATTTTGAAAAACAAAAAAACTGCTTTTTTTTCTCGTTTTTTTCCTGAGGCATGGAAAACCGGAAAAAACCCATAAATCATGATTTCCTTAAAGAAACATGAACATTTCTACTCAATGATAGATGGCTGCTTCTAAGTAGGAAAAAGCACTGAAAAGGCTGCAGAATTAATATAGTTTATTTGCTGTTATTTAGTTTTGGTTGCATAAGATAGGCTTACTTCGGAATGTTACCTGATAAATGCTATTAAAATAATTTCAGATGCCGAAATGCTGAAATTTTTTTGTTTCCTCTTCCGCTGAGTGTCGAAACGCGAGCACATGAAATGGAGTCTTGATTTGTTCATTCGTATTTCCAATAAAGTATAAAGAAAATCTGGTCAGGTTGTAGCCTCCTTAGTGAGAAGGTTTCGTTTGGGCGCGGATGCCGATCCATCAGCGGATGCGCCTGACGAGCTCCTTCGTGTACGCGTAATGACATCGTAGACATGTTTTACACCCGGAAACAACATCAATATGTTTTGCACTTTCATGGACGCGTATTTGAGTAGCGTATAAGGAATGCCCCGGAGCAACAACGAGGGTTTTGCCATTTTTAGCTACGCTGTTACCACAGTTCGCAAAAGTTTTGGCAGTGCAGTATCGCTTCACGAAGTAAAATTGGAATGTAGGCAGCGTGGACAAGTCAATCGTTTATTATTTCGTCATTTTTTGCTTTGAATGCGAACAAATACACAGAAATCACAGCACAAAGCAGATGCAGCTAACGCGACGACAGCAGCCGTAAGCGCAGCCGGTGCACTCAACCCTTGAACATGGCGTCGCGTAGCCCGGTTCGTTGAAGGTCCGATAGAAGCAGCAATTTTGCATAAGGTCTATAATCGAGACACAAGCGCGCGCCGCGGCATTCAGTACGGCGGCGGCCGAGAAAAACAATCGATTTTGCCTATCGCCGCTGCATCGAAGAGCGCTGCAGTCGGTGCACATGCGTTCGGTGACGTCAAGTTGTTTACTCGAGGGGGAGGTCTATTCATTTGTGACCATAGAATCGCGTGATTAGAAAGAAAGAAGGGCGAAAGCGACCCACGCACAGCCACGTAGGGATGTAAATTTCCGGAAATTTCGAAGGCCGGAAGAGGCCGGCAAACCACGGTTTAAAGCGTCGTGACACTGGCCAAGCGTCGACCCGGTGATATGCACTATCTGCATTACTTCATTCTGGCCCGTTTGTGGTGGGTTGTGAGGCTTGTGCTTTTCGAGCGCACCCCAGGCCTGCTGGACGGCCCATAGTTGAATGTCCTTGTCTGTACTTAGCACTGAACTTTGAAGTTCAGTGCTAAGCGGGTGCTTAGCACTGAAGAAAGTGGGTGCTTAGCACTTAGCACAGTGTCAGTGCTAAGACACAGCGGGTGTGTCTTGGATGCAGCGTCGGACCCACTTGACATGCACTGCCCATATCACTCGTGTGGATGTCTGGGTGCAGGACGTGTAGCACTGCCGGGGCGAGAAGTGACTTGGCTTGTATTTGCCTTAGGATGGCCGCCTCCTCCCGAGAAAATGCCGGGTGAGGCGGCGGTATTGTCCGTCGAGCTAGGCGGTAACACTTAGTCACTTTATCGTAGCTGGTCATTCGGTCCTTTGTTTCGAACCACCACTCGGAACGGTCACTCTCGGGGGCGTGGAAGGTAAGCGCTCGCGCCGCCGAATGGGTCGTCTCGTGATTCGGTGAGGATGCACAATCTCCCGCGTGCACCGGAAATCACTTGATGCGGATAGTGTTGCCGCGGTCTAGGAGCTGGAGCTTACTGATGATGGCGGCCGCCGGCGAGCGCAATCGCCCCTTGGCAAAGTTGCGCACAGCGTTACTCGAGTCGCTGAGTACGTACGGTGCGACACTCGGCCTCCGAGATCGCCAGAGCGATGGCAACCTCCTCGGCGTCTGTGGCGTCCGTGCACCGCACGCTCATTGCCGTTGTCTTGATGCCGTAAGCCACCGCAACGGCCACTGCCACGAATCCTTTCACGCAGTGCGCAGTGTGTCGAATTACATACTAAATGCGTTTGTGTGGCTTCTGAAGTTCAAATAATATCCTGGAATCTCAATCGATGCCGTTCTTATTTAGCTAGCTAAAAAGCGGCATTAATAATCATTCCTGACGCTTCACAGATTGAGATTAAAGAGCAAAAATTTATTCAGAGTTGAAATTGCAGCTTTGCAATGTAGTGAACGTTTCTCTAAGTTCCGCATACGTTACATTCAAAGCAATATCAATCGGCTGAAAGAGTATGTAGTCTCGCGACTGACGCAACAACTTTTGATCAGGACGTCGTGCGTGAATATTTGTACAGCAGAAGTAAGGAGAGCGACGGGCAAGAGAAGATCGTTCTACTTTAAAGCTGACCCTTATTTAATGAAGGAGAAAATTATATTTCCCTTCAAGAAACTGAACATTTCTTTATAGCTCTGTCCATTATTTCATTTAAGTATGATCTATGACAGGACGGCATGTGTGTACGTGTGTGTGCGTTTTGGGGGCGATTGCTTCGAGCGTTGTTGCAGCCATAAATAATTAAATAGTGCTTCGAAAGCAGCTCGCCTGCCGGGAGAGTCTCGGCGCTGAGCACCTGTCCCAATAGCGTCTCCATTTGGGCATAAGGAATTTATTTAACGTAAAACATCTAAATAGACACACCTGCCACTGGAGAAACCGCATTTCCAGTTATGAACATAAGACTCATGTTAGTATCAGAAGCACTTTATTTTCTATATTATTTGCTATTTCTACAGTTTATTCGAAATAGTTATTTTTGAATGAACTATGCGCAACTCAGAAAAAATGTGGTGTCCACAAAAATTAGATCAACTTTGACAGCAATTGCCAGCATTCATATTAGAGAATATAAAGTTACGACTGGTGTCAATAAAACTGAAATTTGGTGGCCGTAGTCTTCCTAGATGTTTTTACAGGGTGATATCGAGGAGTGCGAGCTTGAAAAGCTTCGGTTTTCATTTCTCTCGGGTTCGATCCAAGCAGCGGCGGTCACATCTCAATGGAAGCGATATCGTCAAGGCATCCACCTTCTGCACAATGTAGTCCCCATTAAAGAACACCAAGTGATCGAAATTTCCAGGACCTCCACTGCAGCGCCCCTCATAGCCAGTTTCTTTGCAAACATTAAACCACATAGACATGCCACCAAGCTAACCTGGCATTAACAACTTTACTTATAGTACTGTCAGCCCAGTATGAATATTTGCAAAGAATGGATCAATACACAACCTTCTGCATTTAAGAGAGCAGTATCTGTCATGTATGCACGTCTTATTTTTGAAGAAGATTGATCCGTATTTTTTATAATTCTAACTGGAAGATTTTGTTATAAAGGCTTATTCACATGTGGAATACACTGGAGACGTGCATCTAAAGGAATTATGCTACGCTTTCTTTTATTTCGGCGTTGCGCGTTCTACGAAACCAGTGGATGAGAGCGAAACCAGGCAAAAACCGCCCGCTGGTGCTGCTGCTGCAACAGGTGTAGAGCGAACAGTGAGCTTGCGGCGCAACATACCGCGGCGAGAGCGTAATTTATAGAGAACCATTCCCATTGCTTTAATTAAAAGAGAACCGGTCCCGACCGACCGACCGACCGACCGACCGACCAAGTTCAGCTAATTTTGAATTTATCTTTACAGTAAGAAAGAACTAAAAATATAAATACCGGTAGCGAAAACTGTCAATGCTTTGGCGCTCAAGCCCACAGCAGAGGGCGCGCCCTACAATAGGTGGTCTGCTACTGCTCCCGAGCCTCCATGAGCTCGTGACGAAAATTCTTGCCGCAAGCTACGGGTTATCGTTTAGCCAATTCTAGCTGTAATACACCACATGGAATAGCTATACGTCCGTGAGACCACGGTCAGAAACTGCCACAGCGAACAGAGAAGAGAAATTTGCAGTTCACAAAAAGCCAAAGGAAATTGGCATGCTCCGAAATTTACTGAAACAATATTCGGTATGTGTGGGCCGAAACCATAACTTATATGCAAGACTTATTCCACTCTTTGTGGTTGAATGGTGAGCAAGCAGTGAAACTGCAATACATGTGTGAGATGCGACACTTAAGATGCTTAGCAAAAATAGTGTTTTTTTCCAGTGGTTTGTAAATCTAATTATTTAAATTGGTTCGAAAAATGTCTATTCTCAGGTGTGGATAGTCAGAAATGTTGTCTAATTATACATGATTATCATAGATAGTTGGATTTATTGAAAATAAAGGCAGAGAGGTTGGCCGGAATAATTCAAATCTGGCCTGCTACTCTGCACTGGGGAAGGGGAAGGGGAGAAGAAAGAAGATTATGATGGGTTACGATGTGGGAGAAGGCATATGAAATATTGTGAGCCCTCCACGGACCTTCTTTCATTTGTACATACCATGATCTTCTTCTTCCTCTTGTACATACCATCATCATCGTCCCGCGGCGCCGGCTCCGGCACGCGCTTGGGTTTTCTCCATCGGATTAAACGCTGATACGGCATACCTTACCTTGCCTTCACGACCTTGCCCTCTGGATCTGGCCTTCTTGATTTCTCCAGTGTTATCCGCGAGGCTCTTTGTGCGCAGAAGCTGTTAGGCATAGTTCACGGTGCTGCTTCAAGGCTGTATCCTTAGGAATCCTTTCGCGACTGCTTTTATGCTTTCTCACGAGGACCACTTTCAATAAATCAATTACACAAGCCGATAATATTGAAACCTAATATCAGAGATTGCATCTTATGACTCAATTTTGAGGTTAGTGCTACATCTTGCGTAATTGGTGATAACCTTTGTCTTCCAAAGGCACTCCAGCGCACACTTTCACCTTCCCTTCGCAATGTTTATTCTTTCGTGGCTCGAGGTAACGCCTGCGGTTTCTTTCTGTTGTATCAGGTGCTTATCACTGACGATGTCGCTTTTCTAGCGAAACGGGGCGCGAAAAACGTGGTAGTAATTAGAAAAGACTCACGCAAGCGCTATGTGTATACTCTTTTCACTTTTTCGCTTGCTTTCCTTGTTTAATCGAACACCATACGGCTCAGATACTTCCTGCAACTCATCTTTTCCCATAAGTAACATACAAGAACGTACCGTGCAGAGTGGGTCAGAAATTACTGGCATTCTAGTGGAAATCAAGAAGAAGAAATGGGCATGGGCAGGACATGTAGTGCGAAGAGAGGGTAACCGATGGTTGCTTAGGGTAACAAACTGGATTCCAAGGGGAGGAAAGCGTAGCAGGGGGCGGCAGAAAGTTAGGTGGGCGGATGAGGTTAAGAAATTCGCAGGGCTCAAGTGGATGCAGCTAGCACAAAACCGTGTTAATTGGAGAAATATAGGAGAGACCTTTGCCCTGCAGTGGGTATAGTCAGGCTGATGCTGCTGATGATGTTGATGAACATACGCGCACGAGACTAAAGTTGTATTTACTCATGCGAGATAATGAAATACTAACAAAATCAAAATTATTGCTAACTTGGCTTGAAGAGATATTTATGACTTGGCTCAAATAACAGATTTCTTGTAACCTTACATTTTTAGGCTCATGAAGTGGTATCTGAATGCACCTAAAATCCCCTTGATAGCATTTCAAGTTCTCTGTTCATTTTAAAACAGTGCTAGAGCACTGACAGATAGACAAAGTGACAAACACACATTGTTACTTTTTCTCTCTCCGTGCTCTAGCTATGTTTTAAAATAATTTTCAACAAACTCGTCCAAAAAGCCATTTTCTCAGTCTTACGTCTCGCAGCACTGTATTTAAATGAGTTGTCAGTATTGACCACAGAAACGATCGTAGGTTTTTTTTTTTTATTTTTTTTTGCATGATGCCTCTTCGGCATCTTTCGGAAGTGGTCGTCCGCAGAGCAGAGTGTGGAAGCCTAAGCAGTCTCGTGGGATCAGTCGACATCCTACGGTCCGGGCAACAGCCGTGACCGAGACAGCCGCGCTCGTCTCGCGAGCCTTTCCATCCTCGTATCCACAAGCTTGAAGGCGCTAAGATCGAAAGGCGGACACGTGGGGTCCTGGTTCAGCATTTCAAGGTTGAACACGGCCACGGCAAAGTGTACCTCCTCCTCCTCATGTGAGACGGCCGACACCAGCTGCGTAGAGAGAGAGAGAGAGAGAAAGAAAAACCACAATGGAAGGAAACATTGTGGAAGGAAACGAGGAGTAGCGCGATCAGTGATGGAAATAAACTATACAGAATGTACGCACAAAGGGCATAGCAAACCATTTAAACTGCGCTTGGAACAAGCGATGATGTACACATATTTAAAGATTTAACCGCCGCGGGCCAGGGCACAACTGTTTCACGCAACTGAATTATTTCAAGTCTGTTGCTCAGAGCCGGGTAATCAAGGGACCATTGAAACGAATTGAACCACCTTGTTTTTATCATCGCCCGCTGGATTTTACCAATTCCCATACGCCAAAACTTTAGAGGCTGACCGTACTCTTTAAATGGTGCTCCAAACAAGTACTTGAGTAACACGGGGAGATGCAGTGCTGGTGTAGCTGTAGAAAATCCACCTAGAGTGTAAGAGAATCTTTAATTCCCGATATTTTCCACCAGGAAAGCAGGAGGAAAAACTTCTTTGAGACGTAGTATTGAGGTCGAGAATGTACTGAGCCAGTTTCATCAAGGCCAACAGGTCCGCCGGATGCATGACCCGAGGCTAGCCAAGTACGCCACTTTGCGGAGATGGATGTTGAAAATGAGGAGAGTGAATTGCAACGGGTTGGAAGAAAACGTAGTGTTCTACATCAACATAAGGCTGATATGATAATTCGGGAACGCGGAGAGTGTCTGATACGGTAGAGAAATGTTCGGGCAGGAATAAGGGGTCTACTTTTAGGTGAACATGCACCGAGGAACACGTAGTTGCATAAAAAAAGAGGCCGTGCATGGAAGGAATCGCGTATACAGGCTTGCGGAGCGACCTGATCTTGTCGGTCACCACCAGTACCGAAATACCTCACCAGAGCAAAATAACGCCGTCTTCATGTGATGTGAGTGATTGTCGAGATGCTGACCATGGCGGTGGTCCGGCGTGAATGGGAGCGGAAGGTAAAGAAATCGGACTACAGACAGGTCGCCATTGAATACTAAGCCTAACAAGGTTTAACGCTGTATAGAACATTAATCAGTTAGACTAGTTTGCAGTCCCAGCAACTTGTTGGCACTAAGTGGCATATCAGTGTTTAGTATGGTTAGGTGCACGTAAAAAATGTCCGCGGAAAATGTTTGGTAACGTTCAATGCCGTCGCTGCTTAGAGGAGAGACGAGAACTAGATGCCGTGTATGAGCGTAGTAAGCTATAGAGCTCTATAGCATTAATGGTGGGCTGACAGGCATCGTAATTAGGCTTAATAAGTGGTATAAACTGTGCGCTTACATCTAGTCATAATGACCAGGCCGTCCAAAGATGCTATAAGAAGTAGAATCTTCAATGCGTAAAATAAAAACCGAGTACACTGTTTTGAAGGATTATTTCATTGTGTAGTTAGGCAAGACGTAGACAGGAGACCCCCAATCACGTGGTTATAGCACAGAATATAGAAACAGTAAAACGCAATAACTTACGAATCAATAATACCTTCTTTAGCAAACGGATGAAATGAAACAGACATATATGAAAGCCCAAATGGGGAGAATACAAATGAAATAAATCCATATTGTACAATAACAACGCCATTATGGAGGATGTAGAGGTAATCGGCAAGGCGCGACTCAGTGATTATAAGACTGTAAGGCCTCAAGGTACCCACTGATTGAAAAAAAAAAAAAAAACTCTTTGCTTTTGTGCCTTTTGCATGAAATCATTTAGCGCCAACCAAGACGATCACGAGAGAGGCCGACAGATTGATGCGGTACTTGCAACTGGTCACTTTTTTAAGGGCACGTATAATTTATGGGTGCGCCGTCACACTACCCGTACACGTCAGAAATATATTCTCTTATCAAAAGAGCAAAAGATGCATGTGTAACATCGAGTGTGCTAAAACTGGAAACGACAACCAATCATTCAGCGTTTGTCAGATATACGTTGATCAGACAGAGCGCAGTTTGGATGAAATATTAAGGGAACATGAACCGTCGATGAGCGCTGCGTATCCCCTCTGCTTAAAAACCAGAAGCCTATTCTGTACTGACCACGAATCTATAATTTTTCAAGGTTTATCCTTCTGACGTGTATGAGTTTGTTAGGTGGTGCGACGATGCACCCATATGTTGCACGTGTCTTTCATTAAGAGAATCAGTTGCCAGGAGCGCGTCATCCGATCTGCCTCTTTTGCGTCCGTCCTGCTTGTTTTGCGTGTTTTCTTAACTCTAGGTTTGAATATGGAACAGAAAAAACCGTAAAGGAGAAGCTTACCAGTAGTGAAGAGGAAGCCAAACATTGGTAGAACGCGGATATATACATTAATGTACAAGTTGGATAATGTCATTGCAAATATGGATAAAGCCAGGTGGTGTAGCCTGACCAACACCGTAGCCAAATGAATCAAGTCGATGATGAGAGTGCCAGCAGTTCAGGGAAACCAGTGGTTCCCACAATAAAGAACAAGGTAAAGCCTTAGAAGCAAAGAAAATGGGGAGAATCTGATAAACGCAAATTTGTGAAGGGCGGTGGAGAGATCCTGCTAGAAACTTCAGTCACCTTGTATCCACGCAAGGCCGCATGTCCTCGACAGCATCGTAATCGTGAAAGAAAGCTGCCATTATTATATTTCATATGAAGGGGCTGATCATGGACTAAAAAAATCACCAACTATAATCTTACTCTTCGTTGTTACAAAGCTTTTGCTAGATAATCTCTAATATTAGATTCTTGAAAACCTTCGACTCAAATCAACTAACAACCAGGCACGCTTTTGTAAAGGGTACTCGACAATATATGTTTGAAGTATACCAACACTATCAACAGGTGATTCTTCGTATGTATACGACCAAATTATATGCATACCTTTCATCGATTAAGCGCAAGCATTGACTTAGTCGAAACTCCACTAGTCATGCAGGTATTGCGGAATTGAGGTGTAGATGAATCATACAATACTGCAATAGATCAATGGTGGCTGCAAAGCTGCCGTAGACCTCTATAAATATAGCAATAATATCGTCATAATTAAGAGTGCTACGCATAGAGACAGAACCTTTCCAGCGCTGTCCACGACATGCTTATAGGAAGCGTTCAGAGACATGGTATGGGAACAGTTATGGATTAATTGGAGATTATATACCCGAGCAATACGTGATTCAATGAAAATATTGCCATGATGAGTAACTCAAGGGAAAAATCTAAAAAGACGATTAAGAACCTAGACAGTAAAAGAATGGTACGCCTAAAACGTAACATGACGGAGACAAGAATAATGTTTGGCACCCTCAGAAGGAACACTAGTTTACGAAAGGCGGTGATGCGCTGCAAAAGGAAAGAGGTGCATTATATTTAGTAATGTTAATGACCTCAAATCCGGACCATGAAAGTGTAATATCTGGACGAACAAGAGTGCCGTGAAGTCAATTTGTCAGGTGCGCTCAGATTATAAATCGCAGCTTACCAGTATTCTCCGAGATGACAGTATACGGAAGCTCTATCTTACCTGTCCTCACCCGCGGGAAAACTCCTCAGCTTAAGGATAGAGTTCAGCTTGAATTGAGAAAAAAATTAGAATTGCGGCTATGTATTAGAAGACTATAGGGACACTTTGTCAGCCTAAAGTGCGCTAGGCGAAAGCCTTTGTCGCGCAACTTCCACTGCCAATGACGGCCTATGTTTATTACGACTGAGACCCCACCATTGTGTTTCTTTGTGAATGCTTTGTTTATGGCATTGAGTTTTAGTATCAGGCGAAGCGGCTTGACGCTGTTCACGCCTTCGTTGACTGCACCTCGGTTCAGCCTCCCTGTCTTGTGCCTGGCGACGCGTTTAGCCGCTGCTGACATGCCGCTGATGCTTGAGTTCGTTTAACTTTCGCCGTTTCGTGTTCGGAGAGTTGCCTTCCTCTGCTGAGCCGAAACACGTGGTGCGAAATAGCTGCGCCGCTTGGGAGCCATCCTCCTCCACTAGCTTTCCGCACACTGCCCGTACTGAGGACGGAGCAGCGCTCGATGCCGCATAGATGTCGCTGCGCCGACAGCATCACCTATCGACGAAGATGACGTCACCTTTTGACAGCTGCGCTCGTCGATGAATCATCCCAGGCACTGGATGTAATGCCAGACGGACGTGGGAATGAGCCATTGAAGGCTCTCGACTTAAAATATAGATGCAATGTAAATAGACGGGAACCGGGTAGCTTGAGTAGCGAAGATAGCGCCAGTTGGACAATCTTATCAAGACGAAGAAGAAATGAACATGGGCCAGACATGCGATGCGCATACGTGATGACTGATGATCGCAAAGGGTGGCAGGATAGGCTTCGAGAAAAAGAAAAAAACAAGTGCAGTAGAGAGCGGTGTAGTAATCCCGATCGCCATCAGCTCGCGCGCCAACCCGAAGAGGTAGACGAAGTGGAGCCGGAGCCTTGTTGGCACTGCCCTGTTGATTAGAACGATACCCCCGTCGCTTTGGTTTGCGGACGTTGCTTGCGGTCTTGGTGCTCCTATAAACACCTTACACTTGGTGGAGGTTCGGTCGTCGCCCCAGTCCTCCTCGCAAATTTCACCCTGGAACTTCGGAACCGCACGCTACCGCCTTCGGTCACAACCATGCAGGACGCTCCCAGCCAACCATCGACGCCCATCCCTGCCACTCCTGCCACCATTTTCTGTCCCGGGGCACAACGCCCCCGTGACCCACCTTTCTTCAGTGGTACCGACGACCACGACGTTGACGACTGGCTGGCCTCTTTCGAGCGCGTCAGCACTTACAACCGCTGGGACGATTCCATCAAACTGAGCAACGTCCTCTTCTATCTCACGGACGTGGCGAATCTGTGGTTTCGAAACCACGAAGCCGATCTTCCGACGTGGTCTGTCTTCAAGAAGAACTTCGCGGATGTCTTCAGCCGTCCTGCGGTACGTAAACTCCGCGCCGAACAACGCCTCCATGCACGGCTTCAACGTCCCGAAGAAACGTTTACTAGCTACATTGAGGACGTGGTTGACCTCTGCAAGCGGGTCAATCCGTCCATGCCCGAGCCCGAAAGAGTCACACATGTTCTAAAAGGTCTCACTGATGATGCGTACTATATGATGTCGGCCAGAGACCCTACTTCCGTATCCGACATTATAACACTGTGCCAGAGGTTTGACGAGCTACGAAAGCAACGCGCTTCTACGCGGCGGGCTGCCACACCTGCCGGCATTGCTGGCTTGGCACTGGCCATGCCGTCTGCGGAACAGTCTCAATTTATGCAGAATATCAAAGACTTCATCCGCGAAGAAGTTGCACGCCAGCTGTCCCTCCTCCACCCAGTTCAGCCGACCGTCTGCACTTCGCAATTAGCGCCGGCCAACGCGCCATCCATCTCGCCGGCTATCCGCCAAGTTATCGAGGAGAAAGTCGCAGAAGCGCTGCCTTCTTGTGTTCCCATCGCTCCTGTGCAAGCACCACTCACTTACGCTGAAGTAACCGCTGGAACGCGCGGTCCGCTTCCAACATCGTCGTACCAGAACGGCCCTACATTTTATGCTCCACCTCGTTTCATGGCCCCTCAGTCTCAGATCCCTCGACCGCGACGCCGCATTACGAACCCATGGCGAACCGCCGACAATCGCCCAATTTGCTATGCTTGCGGGCTCCCGGGTCACGTCGCTCGCCTTTGCCGTCAGCGCCCGCTTCATCCTGAGAACACAGTCCGTCAGTACCACTACGATCCCGAGCCGCCCTTGAGCAACGTCTCTTCTGGATCGTCTCCACCTCGGGCTCAGTACTCGACACGCCGTTCGCCTTCGCCTCGCCGACGTTACATTTCGCCAATGGTCCGGCGACAGGGCCCTACGCAAGGGGAAAACTGAATGCCGCAGTTCCGGAGGCAAGAACTGCGCGTTTGACGAACTCGTTAAGTCCTCCGCCTTCTCCCGCCAACGTTATTGAAGTGTTCGTAGAAGGTTTTCCCATTCTTGCGCTGGTGGATACAGGTGCTGTCGTTTCCGTAATTAGTGATACCCTTCGCCGCAAAATTCGCAAGGTCACGACGCCGCTTTCTGCCTTTTCGCTTCGTACGGCCAGTTCAGAGCGCATCACCCCTGTGGCAGCGTGCACGGTACGAGTTTGCATCAAAGACATTACGTATCTCGTCGAGATGGTGGTGCTTTACGACTGCTCCCACGACATCATCCTCGGCTACGACTTTCTGTCAACTCACAGTGCTGCGATTGATTGTGCCCGTGCTGAAGTTGAGCTTTCCCCTGTGTGTAATGTTTCCCTGTGTGACCCGCCTGTGCGCCCTGCTAAACTCCTTGTAGCTGCAGACACCGACATTCCTCCCTTTTCTTCTGTTCTCGTTCCCCTTATTTCGACATCTGCCCTCCCTCCTGTTCTCTTTACGCCCAAACTCGCCTCCGCCCACCATAACCGCCTCCTTCTTCCTTTCGCCGTTCTAACAATTTCTGATGGCAGCTGTGTCATCTATGCTTCCAACCCTTTTCCCTGCCCAACGGCTGTTCTTCGCGGGGAGTGCCTCGGCTACATTGAAGAGCTGGATCCTGATCGCACTTACATGTTCTCCGAACCTGAAATTTTTCCTCAAGTCGCTGCCCTGACGTCTTGTGCTGCTACGAGTGATGAGCTTCCTGTCGACGCCCTTCATCGAGCTATCGCGACCGACCTTACGTCCGCCCAACGGGACCAAATAGTCGCCCTCCTTCAGCGCTTCAGTGCATCTTTTGATGTGTCCCAGCCTTCCTTGGGCCGCGCCTTGACCGTTTCTCATGCAATCGACACTGGTCCTCATGCTCCCCTGCGGCAGCGACCATATCGCGTGTCGCCCACTGAGCGCCGCGTCATTCGTGACAATGTCGCCGATATGCTTCAACGGGGCATCATACGACCATCTCATAGCCCTTGGGCCTCCCCCGTAGTGTTGGTGACGAAGAAAGATGGCACGATCCGCTTCTGTGTGGACTACCGGCGTCTGAATAAGATAACCCGCAAATTCGGTGTTCGAATGAGCTTAGGAAGTGTGCAAATACTTCGTAAATTAATCTGCTAAAGGACCGGGTTATTTCCGGTATCTTGCATTCAGGAAATCTAACAGCACGAAAGCATGGAACCACAAGGCAGAAAAAAAAAACATGACGTGACACAAACGCTTGTGTGACGTCGCCTTCTCCTCTGTTGTGTTTGTATGCCATAGAGCTGCTAAGTTTCCTAAATTCAAGATTAACCAACTCGACCAAAAAGAATTTTATTTGAGACAGAAGACAGTCACACTGCAGTGGTTGTAGTCAGGCTGCTACTGCTTCTGCTGCTGTCGATGATGATGGTACTATTCTCAGGGTTGGATAAATCTCAATGAATTGTTAATACAGTGAAGCGACTATCTTGCACCGACTGGTCAATCTCTGGCATACTTCGTTAATTCTGGGCCATGAACCCAGCAGCTCCAGGCGAACGCATCACTGAACATATGATGACGCAACTAAAGCCCGGTTCACACTGCGGAAACATTTGATAAATGGACGACAGCGTGTTCACGTAATGCCAGCTACCCTGTCACACTGTTTCAACACGAACTGTCCGGAAGTACGTATTTGTCGCCCGGCTACAGGGAACGGAAACTTTTGCAGGAATCCTTGGTGAACTCCTTGTCACACCGACATAACTTGGGCGACGCTCCTGTGCAGCCGCGGGTGACTCCGGCGCACAAAAGAGGAGGGGAGCCACGGCGAGGCTCCTCCAAAGCTGGTAACGACTCGAAACCCTGCCCCAGTGCTTAGAAGACGCCATACCGCGGCACACAAAGCGAAGGAGGGGAGTTTTTTTTTTTTCAAGTGCTGTTTGCGAGCATGAAAACCATTAAAAAACGATTATTCACGGTTACGTGCATGCTTGGGTGGTGTGTTGTCGCGGAGTTTTCGCTCAGCCAGCTAACGGGCCAAATACTGCTGACAGCCGCTTTTTGCAGTTAGCTTTCGTTGCCCAAGTCTGCCATACCGACGTAACACCCCGGCAACCTGCCTTGCTTCTCAGCTGCTTGTGCAGTGTGACAAGCTGTTTGGAAACAAGTGTCTTGGGAAACAAGTCCGCGGCTTGACGGGCGGACGTGTTTTGTATATGCCGCTGTTGTGTTCCCACAGTGTGAACCGGGCTTAAGCTAGAAAAAAAAAAATGAAGCTCAAGCCACCCCTCGGAACATTGTTGCCATGCACTGCACGACCGAAGGTATGGAAGAGAGCCTCAAAAGACTCGAGAAATCCTACTCTGCGGTCTGCTCTCTCCTGCTTCGTTGATGACATATAGTCCCCTGGAGCACTTGTCTGTTCAATGTTTGCTGTAGCACGCTTCCCTGGAAAGGTGTGACTCTCGGGACGCGGCGAAACCATACGCGGCGATGCGGGGCAAACATGGCTCGAGGTGCAGCACTGAACTTTATTTTGTTCCTGGCTTCAAGAAAACAGGTAACTCATCTGTACGAAATTTACGTCCCAAACCTCCTCATAAGCGCACTCTTCTTTATATTCGACTTGTTTTCTGAAATATACTCTGTTTTCCGATCCCCAGTGAGGCTCAGCTCGAGATTAAAACCCCGCCCACTTTCAGAACCTGCATACAGAATTTCCCCGCAACAAAAAGAAAAGAAAAATATGGTATCGGAGTAATACGTTTGTTATTATGTGCAATGTATAAATTCTCAGCAACTTTCGGCATAAAGATGCAACATTTTGTGTCAGTTGCAGAAGTGTATTTTATTTGAGTAAGCTGGATTAGGCTTAATAACATGGAGCAATCGTATTATCTTTCCGCCGCGAGATGAAAATGCACTATCCTTAATGAGCCCGTTCACAAAGCTCTGGTCATTTAAAAGGAGGTAGAACAGAGGTATATCAGCACATACATTTTGGCACGAAATAGCTTACAAAAAGGTCTCAGAACTATTGTGTAGGCAGAACTATCGATTACTTTAGTTCAATCCTTATGGCTGAAGTTGTACGTTGCTCTCATCCGCCACGAAATGCCGTAAGGATGAATGATGGTCAAAGAAAATGCGAATGCTGAAAACAAATTGCCCTTCAAAGAATTTTCTTATCGTTAGCCTCATTCCTTCATCGCTTCGTGCACTTTTACCCCTGCTCATGAAACTTCTACACTGAAACAAACCAAAGACCTCATTTTCTTATCTCTGCTCTTTACAGTGACACTGAATGGTGGTTCTCTCTCATGGCGAGATTTGCGTAATTCGCAATGCGCTGGAGCGACTATAGTCACTCCATTCGCTCTCAGTTTTTAAGCGGCGCTCATTCTAAAATGGCCAGTTTGTGATTTTGTTTTTTATATGTGGCTACGGTGTTTCGTTGCCAGAAAGTGATGCTAAAAACAAAATCAGAAATCGAAAATCCTGATCCAACTACTTTCATGCGTCCGCTCTAATTCCATTTCTTGTTATCTAAACAAGAGGCTAAGGATACGACCAAGGTATAAGTGCATGCATATCTGTATTTCGGTTAATAGAGCCGTATATTAAAAAGCCGATAATATTTACTATTGCTATTGGTTAGCTAAGTAATAGACGGCGACGCGGATTACTGTCAACACGTACCATCTGCTTACTTCTCAAGATGTATTATAAAATGCGCCTCTTTGTTCGCACACTATGCTTGAACGTGTGCCGTTTAATATTCTGGGTTTTGGAATTTAGCACGCCAACAGACTACGAACCAATTCTAAGAATCTCGATACAGGGTCGGACGCAAGCCAACAGTCCTTCTGGTAGGGACATAATATGAGATATAATCTGCTATTTTCGCCCAGCCTGAAATCTCGCCTCTTATACTGCTTCAAGCTCTGGCATGCCTTAATTTGACGCCAGCATTACATAGGCAAACAGAGCAAACTGCATAAGAAGGATTAACGAAATATAGCAGCTCATTTCGGGCCTCTGTTTGGTAATAGTTTCATCACAGGGCTAAAATACTGCGAAAGAAGCACCTTCCACTCTTCACAAAGGCATATATATGATATTGAACTGCAGTTTCTATATAGAAGGTAGCAAAGTAACAATAGAAATGTCAGTCACGGGACTTACCAGCTCCCTTGCGTCGTCGGTAGTGTTGAAATAGTACCAAGTTGATTTGTCCTTTTTTTTGCCCTTGCTGCCGTGAACCAGTGGACACGTCTTCGGAAAAGAGGGGAGCAACAAAGCATGATAACCAGGTCCCCTCCATGAAACAATAGAATAAAAATTGAATTGCACTTTGGTTTAAAGAACAACATCGATCTGTGACGTAAAGAAGGTTCAGTGGCGCCGCTGTCGCGAGGTTGTTCTGACAGGGGTGCAAATGAGTCAGCGCGCATAAGAATACATGGAACCAGTCATTTTCAAAGCAGTTTTCCCATTTTATACAGCACCTGTAGTATCCTTCGGTGCAGAGCAACCATAAGCATCGTAAAAACGATTGTGAAAGAATGAAATCTAATTACAGATGAGCGATATTTTAAAACGGGATACAAACCGAGAGCGAGAATGATGAAGACACGTGTAAAGAAATCTTACCAAAATAATTTTCTGGTTTCGGAAAGCACCAAAAAATGTGGCCAATGGTTAACAGTTTGCGATTGTTTGGAAGAAAAAGTACGACAAAGCATGTTACTTCATTTTAAAGTTTATTTTTAAAATGCCACGAAATATGTGTGTCGTACAGACCGATATATATACCTGAAAATCTCATTATCCTTTGTGTCCTCATCTTGTCCTATGTGCTGCCTCGCAGGCTACAATTCCGTCTTATATAGTGCCGCGTGAATAATACAAGCTTTTAAACTGAATGCACTCCTCAGCGCGATGACCCAACCGCGTCAGCAGCAGATGACCGAACCCCCCGCCCCCTTCTCACACAAGTCGGGTTCGGCCATGCCGCGGTGGTGCAGTTGTTAAGCTGCACTAAAAAAAACAAAGATTCAGAATCAAATCCCGGTCGCGGCGTCCGGGATTTGATCCGTGTGCTGTGCGATGTCAGTGCACGTTAAAGAGCCCCAGGTGGTCGAAATTTTCGTAGACCTCCACTACGGCGTCTCTGAAGGCTTGATTCGCTTTGAGGTATTAAACTCCACAAACCAAACCAAGGAAGGAGTCTTCGTAGACGCCAGCGTCATATGCACTGCCGTCTGCTACTGTTGGTCGTTCTCTTTCGTTCCCTTGAAATGATGTTCTAGAAGTGCTTTTGAATTTATTTCTTGTCTGGGATGCATACCTTGAACGTCCGGTATTAGTTTGGTTTGGTTTTGGGGTTTAACATCCCAAAGCGACTCAGGCTATGAGAGACGCCGTATTGGAGGACTCCGGACACCTGGGGTCCTTTAACGTGCACTGACATCGCACAGCACACGGGCGCCTAGCTTTTCGCCTCCACCGAAAAACGGCCGCCGAGGCCGGGATTCAATCCCGCGTCCTTGAGCACAGTAGTCGCCCGCTATTTGTAAGCAAATTTAGTAATGCAGTTTATTGGGTGAAGAGAAGTTTGCGTGATTAAGAAAACGCCTAGATGATAGCAAATCTTTTAGAGGTATGTACGGCATCACTGCAGATATTTGAGCAGCGTTATGAAAACAATTGTCTTCAGCTGCCGTGAAGATTACTGGGAAACGTATCAACAACCTTAGATATGCGGATGATACCAGTTTAATGGCAGAAAGTGCAGTGGAACTCAACAGACCTCTGATGCGCGTACAAGAAGAAAGTGAGAAGTTTGGGCTTAAACTGAACACTAAAAAGACAAAGATCATGGCGTCTTGCCCTATCAAGGCCCGGAGCATCAGGGGACAAGAAGTGGAAGCTGTGACAGATTTTTTTTCTTGGGCTCCAAGATTACCACGGAAGGAGACTGCAGCCATGAAATTAGGAGACGCCTGCTTCTGGGAAAGAGAGCCATGGCTAGCCTTGACCGCCTCGTAAAGAGCAGATACATTACACTGCCAACCAAGATCCGTATAACTCGTGCTGTAGTCTTTCCAGTTGTGATGTATGGATGCGAGAGTTGGACTCTGAAGAAGGCTGACCGCCGAAGAATTGACTCGTTTGAATTGTGGTGCTGGCGGAGACCCTTGAGAGTTCCTTGGACGGCCAGAAGATCAAATCAGTTGATACTGTCGACCATAAACCCTGACTGCTCATTGGAGGGTCAAATTCTAAAGTTAAAGCTCAGGTACTTTGGGCATCTGATGAGAAGAGAGGAGTCGCTGGAGAAAGATTTGATGTTGGGAAAGGTTGATGGTCACCGGAGAAGGGGTAGGCAGCAAGCGCGATGGTTAGATGGCATCCTCTAGGCGCTGCAGATGAAGTTATGTGATGTTAGGAAGATAGTGAGAGACCGGAAAGCGTGGCGCGATATGGTCCATAGGGTCATGAAGAGTTGGACACGACTAAACGACTCAACTGAACTGAACTGATGAAAATGCACTTCCCAGCTGGGAATTACGCAGAATACTTCACCGCACATTTCTTCAAAGCACTCGCCAACTGTTAACAGCTAGCAGCCTCCACACGTACTCCGTGAAATGAGATAAATATTACGGTATGTCTGGCTTAGATATATTTCTATGACTAGTTCTCTCGACCCGTACTTTTATGACCTTTGTCGTGTTTAAAAATATTCCGCCTTTGAAACGGTATTTCATACTTTCTCAATCTGTTCAACGATGTCTAGGGTGGCCCTGAGAAAAAGAACGACACAGTGGGTACTCTGCAAAATTAGAAAACTAATATGAAAACATTTGCTCCCATGTATTCTTACGAGAGCTGAGCCTACGTTTTGCCCAAGTCTTCTGCGGCATATGTGAGCGCCCCGGTTGCAAACATGACGTTTTGTTATTGGCTGCGTGCAAATCTATCTGACTGAAAAACTTTAATATATGGTAGGGGTATGTGTAGGTGGGGTCCGTAGTCCGCGGCTTCAGCGGCTGCCGCTGCCATCCGCGCGCATGTCACAAGGGCCCGTTGGGCCTCTAGTCCAGAGCTGGATAGGGCAGCCTTCCACCCATCAATAGCTGGACCTGCATTTGGGTCATCAGGTGGATTGTGTAGGCAGGTCCACAACATGTGGTGCAGGCTTGCCTTCTCCCCGCAATATTTATATTTGGGGTCGCAGAACCCGGGGTGCAGTGCGTTTAAACGGGCTGGTGTGTTGTATGTACAGTCGTGGACAAAAGTGGTATACTCCGCGCGAACCGCAACGATTTGATTTTCTTCAGAATCAACAAATCTGCCACACAAAATTTCTTGAACAAGATCGCCAGTATATCAAAGAAGGTAAATCTGGTGGGCAGGTTTCTCGCAGCGCGTGGAGTATAGACCTCCTTCACTCCGGCTACGTCACGAAAATGCGGTGGCGCTGTCGTCGTTAGTGACTGTCGCGTGGTAGGCAAAACAACGCTTCAGTCGCCTTGCCTCCCGTGATTGTGCGATGGCTTGCTGCTGCCGGGAAATGCAGAGCACCATGCCGACTAATCGCTTCACTATGACATGTGCTGAAAGGCACACAAGAGGAAGTTTAGTAAGCTTGCAAAGGCTTCTTGCAGACAATGGTCGCCGTAAACAGTTGTGGGCCGCCGCGGTGAAGCGCCAAGGCTGAATACCGACGCCTGCTCATCGAATATGCGGCAAACACTTCGTTACGGCTAAGTTGGAGCTTATTCCCCTTTACGCCAGAGCGGTCTACCGGATAAAAGGTCGCGAATCACTCGAGTTTGGCCTTATTACGACGCGTGATGGGATCTTGGTGTGCGGGCGCAGGTGCGCTGGTAACATACATAGACGAGGCAGTCATATATATGTTGTATTGCGTAGGCCTGTTTCTTTGTTGGAGCATGCATAGATGTTTACCTATGTGAACTGTTCCTCATGCCCGTTTTTTCACTTTGGTAATTGTATGTATGCGCAGTGAGCTGCTACTCGAAAGATCTGTGTTGCACTCCTCGATCTGTGATATATATGCTGTGGCTAACCTTCGCCACGTTTATGTCAAATTATTTTAATTACTTCCAGATGAAAACTCCCACTTCACGTTAACAGCTAGTGATTTGGATCGGAGCTGCATTTTTTTATTTATGCCGAGCGCTTTTATTTGTATTCACACCGGCTGATTGTGAATGAGAGTTGTGGGGTTTATCCTACATTACCGCGGCGACAGTGGCGAGACCGAACTGGGCCACCCTAACTACGGAACCACGGGTGAGGGTAAAAACGGCACCTGAAAAGAGGTCCCCAGAAGATACAGCCACGAAACAAAGGCCCCTGGACTATATGGCCCAGGTAAAAACGTCCAGAAAGGTCCACTCAGGAAGCGGCCCCTAGGAAAAAATGTCACCGAAGAAATTGAATGAAATCTGCCCGGAACTCACTTCGCGAAAAATTAAACATCTTATGACAACTTTTTTTTTTTTTTTAGAATAGATGTAACCATTGTTTGGGTACTGGGTCCTCTGGGTGCTTTACGCGTTTACAGAAACTGGAGAAGACTTAGCATGAAAGCATATCGAAAAAAAAAGGCCCCACCACTATATAATATCCAGCGAGTATTATGCGGTGCATAGTTTCCAGTTTCCAAGCTGGGAAATATCGCTCTTTAATATAGGTCTAATCAGCTGGCTAATATTACACATTCGAGAGATGTGCTTGTCCTCCACCGCACAAATTTCGGTGCCATAATGATTTTCTTTTTTTTTTTTGCGAATGCACAGCATCAGTACCATGTTTTGCAAATTTCAAGCGGACGGGTAGAAAGAAGCACTGTAGCCTACACTACTGCGGCTAGACTCGAGGAAACTCAGTATAGGCCTTTAGTAAAAGAACTACAGGACGTGAAAAACAAAACAAAACAAAAAAAAACACGGCGGGGTTCAAAATATATATACTGTTCAAGCTAAAACCATAAACACAGATGGCAGATAAAAACAGTAAAAGTTGATTACAATGAGCGAAATTTATCGCTGATAAATCAAGCACCGGCCAAGGCGAAAGCTCGACTTTGTAGTGCGTTTATTTGCATCTATTTGGGGACATTTTCTCCGAGAATATTTTTTCCGGGACCACTTTTTCCTGGGACGTTTTAACCGGAACCCACGTAACCACATTGGCCGCTGCAGCTCGTAATTGTAATGCAAGCTAACAGCGTGACTACCCGTGATAAAATTGCTACCATTAACGACGACAGCCGCCCAAGAACAGAGCAGATATAACAGACGCCCAGCGTTGTGATTTCAATGAATAACGAAATGATACGCAAGTCCGTGCAGTGTTAAGGCTACCGTTGCCATGCTGACCTAAATCACCTTACCCATACAGCCGCTCGACGCTAGCGAGGTGCTTCGTGCTTACCAAGTACACTCATTTGCCGCTCGGTGTGAAGAATCATCCGATAACGCAATGACGCTTTGAGCGGAATACATTGTACGCGGTTTGCGGCGCTATATATGAGCGAAAAAAATCACCGTCAGCTTACTCGACTCAAAGTAGTTGTAAGCATCCGAAGCTTTGTAATTCTCTATGCGTTCCGCGCTTAATTTTCTCGGAGAAAACAGCAAATAGATGTCAACTTCGCTCATTTTTCCTGGCGGCAGCAACGCTTCTCTTGTGCGCCTTGAACCCAATTCCCATCGGTACGGCGTGCGGGTCCGTACGCTGCACGCCGTGTAGGTAGAGGTTTTCAATGTATCACTTCTGTCCTCACCGCTGAGTCTCACGAATATTAGTACATCGTCATTTCGTCTGCCAAGAAGGCGCCTACAAATCACAATAACACGGCCTTAACAAGCTTGGCCACAGTGCCGCGGCCGCGGTCGTGCTTTTTGCCTACCGTGGGATCGCTGACGATAGCAGCGCCACCTCGATCATCTTGTTTGTTTGCAAACATGAAGGAGGTCTATACCACTTTTGTCTACGGGGGTACCTGTCTAACACCTCGCCATCTAACGTCCTCCGCTTTGGAGAGTCGCTTGCCCTTCTACAGTGCTGTAACCTCTTTGTGTACGTCGCCAGAGGGCCAGGACAGGAAGTGCGAGGGATGTAGGGGTCGCGTCTCGGGAGAGGGGAGCTCGGACAGCGAAATGGGTGCACTCGTTCCTTTCCACGCCTTGATGCCTCGGTGTCCTGACGAGGCATTTGTCTTGTTCGGAGTGTCCTTGAGTTAGTAATATTCTGGCAGCCTGAGGACATATTCTAACACCAGAGAGACGTGCGTGCCCCCAGTGGCCATTTCTGCGTTCGTAGTGGAAGGCGCTTCATAAAATAACATGACAACAAACGTCTCTAAAGCACTTTATGATTTCACAGCGCACCTATGATGGTGCCTCTTCGTGAGAGACCTAGTACACTATAGAACAAAGTGCGATAGTATGCAATGTCACTTCAGGGGCGATGTATTTTCAAATCAACGTGATATGTGTGTGTGGGAAGCCCTGGCACCGAATGGGAGCGTGAGTGACAAGACCGAACAGCTAATATTTCTCTATTCACTGTGTACTCCCGTTGCCAGCCAATCGTTCACATTAGCCTTGTGCTTTGAAGAAGCCTAATAAAAATGCAACACGATTTCTGAGCTACAATAAAATGGGGAAGGGGGAGGGGGTTAAGCATGGCTTGAACCTAGTGATGGAACAAAAACTGTGTTGTAGCCATAGCTCTCCCTATTTTTCTTACGGAGCGGCTCAGCTGTTCGCAAAAACAAGTGTGGCAGATACTGTGCCTTTCGTTTGCTACGAACCGATTCTCGCTCTCAAAGCGTTGCTGACAGACGTTTGCCCGCTCCACTAGGTCAGGTCTCAGTGGAGGGGTGCCGGAGCGCAGTGCGGAAACTAACTTCCCCTCCCCTCCCTGCCCGCACGCGGACCTGTTTGGATGCCGCTACCCCCTCCTCTCTCTGGTCAGCCCCGCTTACCTGACGAGTCACGGCGTAACGCCTACCCTCAATGCGGAGGGGAATTTTATTATTCAAGTGGGTATTTACTGAGTGCTATATCCGACACTTTATGACGAATTAGTAATGCAGGAGCGGATGCTTACAAAACGAAACGCGGCTAAGCGCCTACAATAGATTATTGTGCCGGTTAGTTCAACCGGGATAGCAACTGTGCTGGTGAGGAAATGGTTCTGGATTCAAATAGGTTTGAAGCTGGAGAATTTTATTTTATAGCTCTACAAGCTTGTGAGGATCTTTTGTTAGATATTCACTCCTCTTCATGTGTGGTTTTGTTCTGTTTGATTCATGGGGTTTAACATCCCAGAGCGAATCAGGCTACGTGGAGACGCTATAGTACAGGGCTCCGGAATTTCGACCGCGTGGAGTTCTTTAATGTGCACTCATATCGCACAGAACATGGGCGCCTTTCTGTTCACCTCCCTCGAGAAGCTAGCGCCGCGGACGGGATTCGATTCCGCATCCTTGGGCGCAGTATTCGAGTGCCCAAATCACTGCATCACCTACGGGGCACACCTTTTCAGGGAATTCCTCTGAATATTAGACCGCAAATAGTAAATAAACCGACATAAACAACCTGTTGCAAAATGAAAGTCTGTCTACGAAGCCGTAAATAGAAAAGGGAGCCCCCCCCCCTCTTTCTCAGCTTTTAGAGCTAATGGGCTCAATACTAAGCCAGAATTATGGGGCTATGGTAACCGGAAGCCTAAATACAGTTTGTTTTTCAAGGAGCAATCCGAGGCACTGCTCTGAGCCACCGTTTGATCCTTGGATTTCTATGGATTCGTGTCTGTCACTTGCGATAAAGGGACGTAAGCGCCGCGAACGTCAAGTGCTTAGCGTCCTTCGATAAATAAAAAAATGAAAATATATGGTTCTCCCGAGCTTTATAGATATATTGCCGCATTGCATTCAAATCCGTATTTGGTACAGCTGCTGGCATGCGGCCTTATCAGTGTAATTGTAGCGCACATATCGATTGTGTACTCTTTCTTTGTCCATGCTCGTCAAGAGACGCAGCCTTAACATTTTCATTAGCGCGCTGTTGCACAGAGATGTATATCGAATATTCCAGCCATTGACGTGTGTTTATGCAATGCTCCATGTTATGCTAGTCACCGTTAGCGGCTTCATCTAGATGCTTCTTCTCCGGCTTTAAATTGAGTGTTGGCGCGTGCAACGTATATTCTTAAATTCGACGTCCGACGAACCCGTTTGTTACTATCGCCGCCGCCGATTTGCTTAGTTTGCGGGCACAAGTCAACCCAATAGAGTTACATTCGAGTGCAACGGCAGTGTAAGCATTTATGGCCACCGGGCTTGTCACCACAATGTGACATCTGGTGGAGGTGCTGCCCTTCCAGTCCCGGTTAACCCCTTCAAGCAAACACCACTTCTCTGTTCCTATCACTCTGGGCGACCAGGCCACCGAACAAGCCGCCGACTTCAACTTCTCTTACCCGAACACCGCCTCCAGCCGGACCCAGATGGCCCCTGTAAGACGCCAACATTGACAATGGCCCTGGCTGTCTTCGTGTAGCCCTGTGAGCCACCATTTTCTAAAGACTTCTTAAAACTGGAAGGAGCGTTTTGACGGTGTGGCAGAATTCAATGACTGGAACGACGCTGCGAAACTTAGCAAATCTACATTGCGCTTGAAGGACCAGCCCGGGTCTGGTTCGAAAATCATGAGACTTCTTTGAAGCATTGAGCGACATTGAAAGTGCAGTTTTTGACGGCCTTTGCAAGTTCCATCCCAAAAGAGAGAGCCCAGACCCTCATCCAATCAAGAATTCAGCTCCAAAATGAGCGTGTACTGGCTTACGTCGAGGAGATGAAGCGCCTTTTCCGCCACGCCGATCCCGGCATGACAATGGAGACCAAAGCGAAGCTTTTTACGTGCGATGTGAAAAATCAGCGATTTTCAGGTCTTCTTCGCCAGCCACCAAAGACTGTTGCGGAGGTCTGCCAGCCAGGAAGATGCTAATATCGAAAAGACCTTAAAGGAAGGATGCGACTCTAGAACCCTACCTTTGAAACGCTGTCTTCAAGCCGCTACTACACCACACTTACAAGCGGAGATAACCTCCGTGAGATGATCCGTCAAGTCGGTAGTGAAGAACTGCGCCAACTCCTGTTGTCGCATGCGCAGCCGCAGGACAACATAACGAAAAAAAAATGTTTACCTTCTTCCTCTCATCGACGACACACTGGACCAGCTCTGCAATGCAAGGTTCTTCTCATCAATCGACTTAGCGGCTACTAGAAAATCTAGGTCGATTAAAGAGATCTCTGGAAGACCACGTTCATCACAACAGACGGTGTCTTGGAGTTCAAGGTAATGCCATTCGGCCTCTGCTCCACACTTGCGACATTACAGCTAGTAATGAATACCATACTGACCGGCTTGGAACTGCAAATATGCCTGGTGCACTTAGACGACGTCGTTGTATTCGTTTCGACCTTTGAGGACCACTTGAAAAGGTTTTGCACAGTGGTCGACGTAATTAGGTCGTCAGGCCCAACGCTTAAAGCAGAGAAGTCACACTTCGCTTACGAGGAGCTGTTGTTCCTGGACCACATCGTATGCAACGACAGTGTTCGTCCAGACCCAAACAAAACAGTTGTGATAGCGCAGTTTCTACTGCCTGGGGACAAGAAAGCTGTGCGCCGATTCCTCGGACTATGCGTATACTGCAGATGATTCGTCAAGAACTTTTCTCGCCTTGCCGCACCATTGACGCTGCCTGCAAAGGCAGACGTGCCATTTGAATGGAAAGCACTGCAAGCAGAAAAGAAGCACAGTCCCCGCCTGTTCTCGGTGATGCTGATACTCGGTCACTGAGACTGAAATTCATACTGAGGCAAGCAGCGTGGGTATAGGCTCCGCCCTTGTTCAAAAGATTGCCGGAGTAGAAAAAGTTATCGCTTACTCCAGCAGGTCCCTTTAAAAATCCGAAAACAATTATTCGACGGCCGAGAAGGAATGACTCGCAATCATCTGGGTCACGCCGAAGCTCTGTCCATGCCTATACGGTCGACCATACAAAGTAGTAAGCGATCGCTATGCGCTTTGCTGGCTTGCCAGTTTGAAATACCCTTCAGGGCACTTTGCATGATGGAGCTTACGCCAACAAGAATTCGTCATCACAGTGGTGTACAAGCCTGGTCGCAAGCGTTCTGACGCAGACATCTTGTCACGGGCCCCTGTTAACGCGCCTATGAAGGAAGAAGACCGGTAACACCACCAGGTTTGCGCAGCAGCACCGCTCGGACTCTCTGCTGAGAGATCTGGTGGATGACCTAGAGGGCAAGATGGCTTCTGCTCCGACGGGCTTCAGGCGTGAGCTGTCGGCCTTAGCGTTGCACAACGACGTCGATGTGAAGAATTTCGCACCCGATACAATACATTCGTGTCGTGCCTAAAGAACTCCAAAAGGAAACGTTTTCAGGCTTTTCACTATGAGTCGACAGCAGGACATCTCGGAATGGCACGCAGTCTACATCGAGTCCAAGAGAAGTATTATTGGCTAAGGTTACCTGTTTGTTGCACATTACGTCAAAAAGTGCCGCGAGTGTCAGCGACGCACTACACCTCCAATCAGAACTTCTGGGCTGCTGAATTACATACCACCCCGAACCAAGCCGTTTCTGAAAATTGGAATGGACTTTGGCCACTTTCCGACTTCATCTACAGGTAACAAGTGGGGCATTGTGGTCACCGATTACCTTACCCTCTAGACTGAAGTAAAAGCACTGCCTAATGATGCCGCACAAGAAGTAGCTAAGCTTTTCGTCGGGCGCATTGTTCTGCGAGATGGCGCCCCCGAAGTTCTCATCACGGACAGAGGAACAGCGTTTACAGTGGAGGCCACTCAAGCCATCTTGAAGTACAGCTGGACAAGCCACCGAAGGACGACCGCCTACCACCCGCTGACAAACGGACTTACAGAGCAATAGCTATCGCGGACATGCTCGCCATGTACGTCTACGCCGAACGCACGACCTGGGACGCCATCGTGCCGTACGTAACCTTCCCGCATTATACGATCGTCCAGGAGGCAACAGCAACCCCGTTCAAGCTTGTATATGGCAAGGAGCCCATGAAAAAGCTCGATGCGATGCTGCCGCATGTGACAGAAGAAAACAACTTCGACGTCAACGCCTGCCTGCAGAGTGCAGAGGAAGCCCGACGACTCGGCCCGCCGCGCATTAAAGACCAACAACGCACTGACGTCCGACGATGCGACGTGCGATGATGCGACGCAGAGTATAAGACTGGAGACCATGTCTGGTTACGGACGCCGGTTTGCCGACGCGGACCAAGGGAAAAGTTGTTAAGTTAATGCGTCGGGTGGTACAAAAATCTTTCGCCGCGTCGGTCAACTGGACTATGAAGTCAGTCCCGACGGTACTAGTCTCCCAAGGATATGTTGGGCGTTTGAAGCCGTATTACACGCATCAATGAGTCCGTGATGCTTAAAATTTTGAATTTTTATGTTAACCTTTCTCTGTTTATATTTAGAAACATCGCGGCGATGTTTTTTAAGTGGGAATAATGCCGCACACTATTCAAATCTGTATTTCTTACAGCATGCGGCCTTCTGGCTTGCTGCGTTATCGATGTGATTGCTGCGTACACATCGATTCCGCACTCTTTCTTTGCCCATGCTCGTCACGAGGCGCAGCTTTATTATTTTCTTTGTAGCGCTAGATGCACCGAGATGTAGCTCGATGATTCTAGCCACTCACGTGTGTTTCTGCAATGTTCCAGGTTATGCTAGTCACTGTAAGCAGCTTTGTCTAGATGTTCCTTCGCCGCCTTCAAATTGAGCGTTGAACTATGCGACGGGCATTTTTAGTTCGACGACCGAAGAACACGTTTTCTGTTATCGCTGCCACCGACTTGCTCAGTTATTTTGAGGGGCAAATCAGCCATATTAAGAGTTTAATTTGAATGCAACGCCAGTGTCTTCATTTGAGGCTACCGGGGTTGTCATCACTACGTGACAATATAAAACTCCACAAGTTTTCTTTATTACATAATAGAGATTAGAGTAGCGTTAAAAGTAGACAAAATTGAAAACGTATTCAAGTTCTCATTTAAAAGCAACAACAAACATTGAATAATTATTTGCTGTCACTTTCCAGTCACGCTCACTGAATATAACAAGGGCAGCTTTAAGTGGACGCAGTGAAATTCAGTGATATCATTACGGGGCGGCCACTTAATGATTTCATTCGGTTTGTAGGTTTTAACGATCCAGAGCGACTCAGGCTATGAGGGACGCTGCAATCCAGAAATTTCGTCCAGCTGGGGGTACTTTGACGCACACTGACATTGCACAGCACACGAACGCCACTCCACGTCGCTCCATCGAAACGTCGCCGGCGGCGGTACGGATCGAACACGGGTGCTCTGGCACAGTAATCATCTGAACCACTGCATCTCCACGGCTGGCACTTTATTGATTGATAAACTTTATTATCTGAAAAAGGGGGTTATATAGGGCTGGTGGGTTAGGAAATAGTTGGTATGGGAGCAATGGTCGGCAATCCTTGGATTAGGAGTCCGAGGCTGCCTTTGAAGAAAGACCATGGCGAATGGCGATGAGATAAATGTAATGAATCTCAGATGGCCTAGCGCGAGCGCTCCTGTCCACATTATTGGCCGGTTCACCTTCCTCGTCCGTAACATATATAAAAAATATTAAAATAATGCATGTTACTGAACTCCGCAGGCAACACGAGATTCAAAATATTTAAATCGCTTTCTGTTCACGGTGAGCGCATAAGTTCGCGCCAAGAACAATTCAGTACCTAAGTGAGGCTAATGGCAGATACGTCACCGATCTAAACAAGTAGTGTGCTTCTTGCGCTTGCGTGTGTTTCGGCTGACCAAAAGATGCCATACTGGACATCTAAGAATCGATTTCAGTCATTTCGATTTTTAACATCCTCGATGATGTCCGATTACAGAGGCCTTTTAAGCTCTCTCGGTGCAAAAAGTCATAGCTCAACCTGAATGCCAATTATTTTAGTCAAGCAATAGCAAAGCGTGCCGTACATAGTTGTGTATCTTACGTCGAGTGTAATACCAATAGATTAATTGCAGATATTATACATAGTTGATTAATTAACGGTCAGCCAACTTTGTGTTTTATGCGACATTAATGATTCATTTATAGCTTATGTCAAGCATAATTGCACTTATTGTGAAGAAGAAGATGGACCGTTTCGCTGGATGCTGATGAGAAAGACGAAGGTGTGGAATTGCCATCACGCAGATCGTGTTGGTCTTGATCGCCCTGCTTCCCCGTCGACCTCTACGCAGTCCTGAACGTCCTTCTACATTTGGTGGAGGTGCGGCCTGATATACTTGTCTCACGCTGGAGTTTCGCACCCGCACGCTCCCAGTAACTCGTATGGCTAACGACGAACACCCCTCAGCCAACCCGATGACCCCGCCGATTGTCTGCTCTGGCTCCTTACGCCAGCGAGACCCTGCGCTCTTCAGCGGGACTGGCGACACTGACTGCGAAGACTGGCTTGCTTCGTACGAGCGAGTGAGTTCGTACAATAAGTGGGACGACGCCACGAAGTTAACAAACGTCATATTTTATTTGACCGGTGTTGCCAACTTGTGGTATCGTAACCACGAAGCCGATATCACGACTTGGGACTCATTCGAGGCTAGTCTTACAAGCGTCTTTGGTCGTCCAGCAGTACGAAAGCTCCGCGCCGAACAACGTCTGCAGGATCGAACATTGCGGCTCGGGGAGACATTTACAAGTTATATTGAAGATGTACTCCACCTGTGCAGTCGCGTAGACGCTGAGATGTCCGAGCCATAGAAGATAAAGCACATCCTGAAGGGCATCGAACATGACGCCATTCAGATGTTAAACTCTCGGGATTTGATTACTGTTGCTCAAGTTATAAACCTCTGCCAGAGTACGATGAGTTGCGCAAGCAGCGCATCCTCCCTCGACAACCTTCCGCGCCTGCAGAGTCACTTTCTGGCCTCTCCAGAACATCTGAGACCTCCTCGCTGCTGCAGCAGCTCAAAGACTTCATCCGCGAGGAAGTTGCTCGCCAAATATCTCTGCTGCCAACCAACTGCGAGCTGTCCAGCAATTTGGCGCCCCTTCGACAAGTCATCGCCGACCGCGTGGCAGAGGCCCTTCCATCTGCAACTCCGCCAGCGCCCATGCCTCAGACCGCGCCGGCCGCGGAGCCCCTCGTATACACCGACGTCCCTGTCACGTCCCTGTCCCCGCGTCATAATGCGGTGATAACCTGTGCTCGTGCCGAACTGGAGATTTTTGCGCTAGGCGAACCATCACCAGACGTTCCTTATCCCAAAGTCGTCGTTGCCGAGGATACTGATCTTCCTGCGTGCTCTTTCGTTCTTGTGGCCACCGCTTCTGCTTTTTCCCTCAGTACCGACGTACTTTTCACCCCATCAACTACCTTTCTAAACCGCAAAAGCCTGCCCCTGCCTTATGCCGTACTTTCTATATCAGCTGGCCTCACCGCGCTCTGGATTTCTAATCCGTTCTCACTTCCCGTATCCCTGCGTCGCGGTGAATGCCTCGGCACCATCCAGCTCATGGATTCTATTCTCACCGCTGACGAAACACCCTCTTCGCAGCCCGCTGACTTGGCTGCGCTCACACCGCCTGTTCTTGCGCTGGACCAGTCTTCTGCCGCCGTTTTTCTCCGCTCCATCGATGCCAGTCTTCCTGGCCCTGAACGCTCTGAACTCCTCGCACTGCTTCATCAGTTCCGCTCTTCATTCGACTTTCATCAGCCTCTACGCCGTCCTGAACGTCCTTCTTCTACATTATATATTTCAAGGTTCTAATTAATAATGCTAATTAGTTAATTGAGAATAATAATAAAGATTGATGTAGCTTCAAAACCTATATCATTAGATGGCTATTGCCGAGTATAAATGCGCTGAACTAACGGCACATCATAACTATTAGTGCTAATTATTTAACAGCGACTAAATATAAAATTTATACTACAATTTCAAAGCCTACGTTGTTACAGCGCTTATAACAGTAGTTGAACTACTTATGTCATTGCACTATACTAAGGCCCGAACTTCTGAATAGTAATTTCTGAATAGTAATTGGTAAAGATTGTACTTGATGCTGCTACTTGAAACCATGTATTGTTGAAATGATCTCGACGAATAGAATTCAATATTAAAACCTAAACAACGCAAAGTCATGTAAAATGCAACTAATGCTCGGCTAACGACGTTTGACAGCCAATTTGTTTTATTTTAGGGCTATCAGTATGCTGCTTCCTGGGCCGGGCCTATGACCGGTGGATTAGCAGCAGGATGCCTTTGCCAAAGCCGACTGCGGCCAGATGTACAAGTTTCGGTTACGTTTAAAATATACCTAGTCCCGGCCTACAGCAGAAAATAACATGCACAGAAATTTGTTTCTTCACATTTTTTATTGCACTCTCTTCAGATGTAGAAACGAACAGTCACCTAAGGTTTCAAGGTATAAGTAATCGAAATGATGAGAAATAACAGTCCATGCTACCTTGGTAGCTATCGAACGCACTATATCGCAAAAAAAGTAAAAGAAAAAACAGCTTCCTATGCTTCACAAAAAGAAAAGCATACTGCTGTAAATAAGAAACTAGACCATCATTCTTATACAGGCCGCATCATTAACCTTATAAACTGACCTAGCGCGCATAATAAAGCTGTAAACTTGCTCGGAGATTAGTCAAGACATATATAATTAGTGCGATATGTTACGACGCACATATATGCTCGCAATTCTCGCACTGTGACTCGCTGACAGTATGCACTTTTAAGCTGGAAACGAGCGACGTTTGTTGTCTGCGTTAGCGTCAATTGTATAGACATATTGTGGCAATTTAACCCTTCCACAACAGCGTCATAAAGAAAATGCAGTTGATCAAATTGCAGCTTCTGACAGTTTCAGTATACAGTAATGCACCTACCTGCACTAATTTATTCATCGTGTATAAACACAACTCTTCAAGGAACTACTCAATTCGAAGTTTTGATGGCACTATAATTTAATAAATTCCCTATATACCAGTCTAGTCATGCGCTCTTGATTGAATTATAATTTCGATTAGTGGTTGACTCCTTAGATGGCGCGGGACTGAATGGAATGCTCCTGACGGCATTTGGGATTAATTTCTTATATTCTGTGTTAGGCTAATTGTTTTTAACTTGCATTATCTCTTTTTACTGGTAAATAATATGGTTACCTCGTTTCAACAAACGTCTGCCCCAAGTAATTTGGTAAATGTAGAAAAACAAAACAAGACATGCCAATGCATCTTACTGATAACAAATTTCAACACTACTATTTCTAGGAGTGAATTAACTAAGTTCAGGCGTTTCTCTAAAATTTTCTTGTTTTTTTTCCCTGCCCAAATTGTGAACTTGCAATAATTCTTGGCCAAAACAATCTGGAAATATTGATGAATCAATCATGAACAATCGATATTTTAATAATTAATAAAATATACGTGTTTTAGATTAGTAATTTAAGGAGCTGGAACATCTTTCCCAATTTTTCGCAGTAACAACAGACGTCAGCGAAACATTTCCTTTAAGAAATCCCGAAAATCAAGAATTTTAATGTTTTTCAATTCATTTTAGATAGAGATAGACAACGAATTTATCTTCTTAGTAATTAATCATTATTTACACTTATTTGCATGAAAAAAAATAGCGGGCAAAGCGGTTCGCAAGACCCCCTTAGCACCTGGCCGCAAACTGGGGCTAAAATAAGAAAAAAATATCACTTTGAAGGGAACTGGCGGCGAATAAACTTTTTCTATGAGATACAAGAGCGTGAAAATTTTCAGACAAAAGCGAAACAGTTCCGCATGTCACGAAACAGTTCCGCACGTTCCCCCACCCCCGGTAGAAAAGGAGCCATCCTGGCGACTTATGATGCAGAAAGCACAGAGGGGTCGTAGTAGGGCTTCAGTCGGTTGTATGGACTCTTTCTCGGCCACGGCGACGCAAGTCTGCCGAGGGTGCGAGGGGCTCAACTATGTAGCTGATTACAGACGTTTGCTGAAGGACCCGGTATGAGCCGTGCTGCAGAGCAAGAAGCTTCTTTGAAAGACCAGGGGTTGTGGAAGGCACTCAGAGCCACACAATAGAGTTCAGCAGATGTTACTAAGTCTTTCTGTCGTAAGGAAGCGTGCGTGCTGACGGCATTATTCTGCGAACGTGATGGCGTCGGAGAGTGGCGTCGATTCAGAAACATCAGGGCGGTAGGGAAAAAATTAGTCCACAGTACAGGGTGGCTCACGCTCATAAAGGAGAAAGAAGGGAGAGAATCCAGTGGTGGTCTGTTTCGCGGCGTTACATGCGTTAGGTAACGAAAGGAAGAGCCTGGCCACTATTGGAATGGTCGGCGTTCACGTACATAACCTGTATGTCGCTGAGAGTAGGGATAAAACGTTCTCGCAGGCCATTCGCCTGAGAGTGGTAAGAGGTAGCGGTGCGGTGTATGATACGGTATTCCTCCAGGAGGTCCTCGAGAGCATCAGATAGGAAAACGCGTCGGCGGTCGCTGAGCAGTTCGCGAGAGGCACCATGGTGAAAACCCAGGTTCTTCAGAATAAAGTCAGCGACGTCGCGTATGGAAGCAGAAGGTAACGGCGATGTCTAAGTGTATCGGGTGAGATGATCTACTGTCCCGATCATCCAACGGTTGCCAGCAAAAGTGATAGGAAGAGGACCATAGGCCTTTGCAGACGCGATCAAATGGCCGGGAAGGAGAGGGTAATGGCTGCAACGAAGCAGGGGACTTGTGAGGAGTGTTTTGACGTTTTCTGTTATGTACATCTGTTTCTTTCACCGTATGTTTCGTCACTTTTTGTGTATCTGTTCTTCTTGTTTCTTGGTTTTCCGTTTTTGTTTCCTGTTTTTGCCTTATTTGCAGATCTGGATGCTGCCTTCTGGCCAGCGTGGACTTACGACTCGGATCTAGTTGTTTCCTGACTTTTTTATTGTTATTTTATTTTTATTTCCTCATTTTCAATTTTTTTTATATTTTGAGCTTTTGCACCTTTTTATTTATTTTTAATTAGCTTTGAGCCCTGTAAACCTTTTGCTGGTTTGGGCTCTCTTTCCTTTTTTTTCAGATGTTCGAGAGGACAAATTAAATGTAAAAAAATAAGCAAGAGTGCACAAACTGGCAGACAAAACGGTACATTCCAGGCCAGTAAAAGCAAGCACATATAGACTTCCAACACTCCACTATGGTCACACTGGTGATCAGCATGGAAGGTTGCGCTAATGTCGGTGTGGAGATTACGGGGAATGACTAACTAAAAGCAATTTCCTTTCATTCAGAAAGTAATTTCAGCGATAAAACAGACCATTACGAATGAAAAAAAAATGGTAGGCTTGGCGGACGTGTGCTCTGGAGGAATGACCTGGGCCGGCTTGCACGATAAAGTCCGAGCTAAGTCCAGACTTAAATGGTGTCTTTAGAAAGACCAAGCTTATTAAAGACGGCTCGTGTTCCGAACGTCGAACGCTTCGGGTTCATGTTCACCAGAGTGGCTTCTCAGAACGGCCTCAGCAACCACTTGGGGCATTTTTCTTCGTAACACAATCTTAAGCCGCAAAAAGCAATGGCACGGATTTTACACAACGCAAAATTGACGGAATGTGTACATCTTACAGCAGGGACAGTGCCAGCGCATCCCTGTATTTTCCTAATTTCTCTACTTAGACACCTGGCGTCCTTGTGTCTTAACCAAGACAGCACTAGAGTCGTAATCATACAAGCGACTTATTCAAGTCAGGACTGAAGCCCAGTCTTGACTCCAGTCTTAAGCGGCCATGCTAGTGGCCTATTCTTTAGACTCCAGTTAAGTCTGGACTTAGCTAAGACAGTCTTAAGATTGTTTTGTGCAAGCGGGCCCTGGAAAGAGACTTGAAAGAAAGTCCAGAAGGGTAGCTATCCACGGGTCTTGCCGCTGTTCCGTGGCCATGTCGTCACTGGCATATGAAGACAAATCGTAGGCGCAGATTTGATGAGACGATGAAGGGCGAGGCAGGGGCGAGGGCAAACGAGCATCCGAGTTGGTATAATTGAGTCAAAGGGGTCCTTGACAGACGCTAGCCAGCATAAAGCGTGGTGATCAGTGACCACATAAAACGGTCGGCCGTATACGAAGGACGAAATTTTTCGATGGCCCGAATAATGGTCATACCATAAACCAGGTGATAGAAAAAATGCTCGGAATATATTCATCCCCTATACAATAGCATTCATTGATTACGAAAAATCATTTTACTCGGTAGCAACCAAGGCGACCATGCAGGCATTGCGAAGTCACAGTGTAGAGAAGCCGTACGAGAAAGTACTTCAAGATGCATGTAGTGGCTGCACAGCAGCCATAGTTCGGCATAAAGAAAGTAACAAAATTCCTATAAAAAAGGTGTTAGGCAAGGAGACACGATCTCCCCACTGCTATTCACAGCTTGCACAGCTTGCTTAGAGGAAGTATTCAAAAACTTGGAATGGGAGCAGTTAGGGATAAGGGTGATGGAGAATAGCTCAGTAATCTGTGATCTGCTGATGACATAGCCTTGCTAAGTAACTCTGAGGGTGAATTGCAAATAATGAGATGACCTAAAAAGGAAAATTCGAAAGGTAGGCTTGAAAATGATTATGCAAGATTAATGTAATGTTCAACAGCCTCGGGAAAGAACAGCAGTTTACGTTAGGTAGCGAAGCACTGGAAGTAGTCAGCGAATATGTCTACTTAGGACCGGTAGTAACCACAGATCCGGACCATGAAAGGGAAAGAACAAGCAGAATAAGAGTGGGATGGAGCGCATTTGGCAAGCACTCGCAGATTATGACTAGCAGCTTACCAGTATAACTCAAGAGGAAAGTATACAACAGTTGCATCGTACCTGTACTCACCTATGGGGTTAAAACATGGAGGCTAACGAAGAAGGTTTTACTTAAGTTGAGGACAACGCAGAGGGCTATGGAACGAAAAATGGGAGGGGTAAAGTTACGAGATAGGAAGCGTGCAGAATGTTTCAGAGAAATAAATCAAGTTACTGACATTTTAGTGGAAATCAAGAGGAAATGGGCATGGGCAGGACAAGCAGTGGGAAGAGATAACCGACGGTCGCTTAGGGTAACAAGCTGAATTCTAAGGAAAGGAAAGCGTAGCAGAGAGCGGTAGAAAGTTAGGTGGGTGGATGAGGTTAAGAAGTTCGCAGGGGTCAAGTGGATGCAGCTAGCACAGGACCGGGCTAATCGGAGGAATATGTGAGAGGCCTTCGCCCTGCAGTAGGTATATTCAGGCCGATGGTGATGATGAAATAATGGCCAAGCATTCTCTTTCCATAACGGAATATTTGGACTCCGCTTTCGTCAAGGTCCGGCTGGCGTACGCCACTACATTCTCGCGGAAACCAGGTTTGCGTTGGGTGAGAGCGGCACCTAGCCCGCTAAAGTTGGCGTCAGTGGGAATCTCAGTTGGCGCAGTCCGAGTAAAAGTGGTGGAGGATGGGAGATGAAATCAAAAGGCGCGTTAAGTGTTGAAGACCTCGTCGCAAGCTGCCGTCCAGGCGGATTAGTAGGAGCTGCCGGTGAGTAGCTGGGTGGGAGGGGCTATGATAGAGGTGAAATTTAAGACGAAGCGGCGAAAGTAGGAGCACAAGCCGATGAAACTGCGGAGCTGCTTCGCTAATTTTGGGCACGAAAATTCGGCAACTGCACGAAGTTTGGTGGCGTTGGGAAGAATGCCGTCCTTAGAAACTACTTGACCTAGAATAGGTATTCGTCAAGCAGCAAACTGGCACTTTTGTAAATTCAAGCCAGTGGCCGCAAGACAAGTGAGGAAGTCCTCAAGTCGGAGCAGGTGAGATTGAAAATCGGTAGAAAAGACTACGATGTCATCAAGATAGCCAATACTTATTTGTCACTTGAATCCATGAAGAACAATGTCCATCAGGCGTTCGAAGGTGACCGGGTCGTTGCAAAGTTCAAGGGTGACGTTGAACTGATATGATACGTGCGGTGTGTGATGAAGATGGTTTTGGAGTGGTAAGCGTCACCCATTGGCACCTGCCAGTAGCCAGGTCGCAAATCTAACAAGAAAAAACCGGCTTCCTGCAGGCAGTTTAGTGCGTCATCGATGCATGGCAGAGGATAGACGCCCTTGCGCGTGATTTTGTGGAGCAGTGATAGTCGACACAAAGTCGGAAGGAACCACAGTTTTCAGGTACCAACATAGCCGAAGACGCCCAGGGACTGTGCGATGGCCGGATGACTCCCTGGCAAAGCATGTCCACGTGACCATCAATTAAATGGTGCTCAGAAGCCGACAAACGATAGGGGCGCTGGCGCATAGGTGTGTTTTGTACCGGTTGTCGATGGTGTGCTCTACGACAGGCATGCGAGCCAAGGCAGCTTGAGGAAGGTCGAGTGAAGAAATAAAGCTCTGCAGGAGGGCGACAAGTTTATCACGTTATGCAAGGGGAAGATCAGCGTCAATGGCAAGTTGAAAAACGTCGGAGAGAGTCGAAGTGGTAGTGTCACGGATCTCCGGAGAACGCTCAGGCAGAAAGCATGAACTCTTGATGCCAGCCGTAACCAAAACAGACGCACATTTAATACAGGCACACGCAGACGCTAACACGCAAACAAAATTGACAAACACTAACACAGCCTGCAAGTACTAATGATAGACACGATGCTTCAGACTAAAAAACAGCGTTTCACTTTCGAGCTTACAGTTCGAAGCGGGCGATGCGTTTCATGGATCCAGTCAATGGCGTCGGCGTCGAGGGGGCGTTCGGCTTGCAATTAGCTGATCTTGTTGGCCGCAACGGACGACCTCCCGTTGAAGCGTAGGCTGAAGCAACGTTGGCGTTCGTGGCGGCATTGAGATGAGCCTCCTGGGCGATGCAGGTGGATGGTGGTCGAGTTTTGGAGTTGCCCTCTTTGACGTTGCAGGTGGCTGAGTAGTCACCTTATCCCTAGAACCGGTTCGAGAGCAGCAGGGAGTCTACAGTGCAGTGCTGTAGAACATGAGGGCACTGGTACAGCAGCCGGCGTTGCTCACTTCCAGCCAAGGCGTTCCTCACCTGCCGGAGCTTCCGCTTCTCTGGCTTCCAACCCCTTGCCTCTCCATGTCGCGCCTTTTTATAACCTCCGCGTTGATACACGTCAGCCTTATCGTCGTCTTCATCGTCTTCTGTTCACCCATCAGCGCTTGCCATGTCACCGACTACTTCTTCATCTTCCTAATCCTTCGTTTGTCCACTTAATCCTTTTCGCTGTCGTCTTTGCTTTCGCAAAAAGCCTCGGTATCTGGCCGCTTACATGTGACAGGTAGCAACATCTCAATGCATAGACTAACGTCAAAGGAAGTGGTGGTGTGTATCAACAAGAGTGTTTATATGAGCGGGATGAAGTTCTTCAAGACCTACAATGCATTCGCCATGGAGGAGGACTGCTGGGCAAGAAAATAGGTTCGAGGCGTAAATGTAACTCTCGCAGACTTTAATTTTGAGAGCTGCGAACGGAAAAAGGAGGCAGGGGTGGGGGTAGGTGGCTTCATAAGGTGTGAAAATAGCAGTCAAAGGAGGCACACTCACAAGAGAGTTGTACGAGGACAGCAGAAAACGGAAGATTGTCGGTGCCATTGGCGACAAAAAGTTTTGCAGTACGGGGAGGTGCGTCACAGAAGGGGGTGTCACAGAGGGGGCAAAGGCGATTTCCGAGCAATCGCAGTCAATAATGTAACAGGGGAAGGCGGGCTAGTTGGTGGTTGACTATGGAATGCATATTGCAATCGCGCGAAGCGACAGGAACGAAGAGAAGAAAGAACAGGTCAAAACGTTGAACTTCAACTGAGGATTACTACAAGAAAAAGCCACATTTATACAAGAGTCGTAATTATATGTGGTAAACAGCAGACATCATGTCATACAGGCATGGGGACACGCGTTTCACAAGTTAGCATCTAGATAGCTGAATTCTTTTTTGGATAGGGATACCGAAGTGGTGCGTATGAAACGGCCATTCTTTTTTTTTATGCTGCATGCTACAAAAATTTCCCTGCTGAGCTGGGTCGATAACTTTTTTTCAGGACAATTGTGTCACGGAACCTGAGTGTGCAGGTATGGTATTGGCAAAACATTGTCGCCATTGCCGTATCTGCACACCCAGGTTCCGTGACACAATTGTCGTGTAAAAATTATCGACCCAGCTTAGCAGAGAAATTTTTGTAGCATGCTGCATAAAAAAAAAAGAATGGCCGTTTCATACGCCCCAGTTCGGTATCCCTATCCAAAAATGAATTCAACTATCTAGATGCTAACTTGTGACAGGCGCGTAATCACGCCTGTGTGATATGATGATGTGTGCCGCTTGCCAAATATAATTACGAGACTTGTATAAATTTAGTTTTTTCTTATAGTAAACCTCAGTTGAAGCTCTGCGTTTTGTCCTGCGCTTTCTTCTCTTCGCCACTGTCGCTTCGCACGGTTTCAATATGCATTCCGCAGTCAATAACGGCCTGACGAGTGGACAGGAAATCTTATCCGAGGATGATATCATGCGAGCATTTTGGCAGAACAATACGCTCGATGGCATATCTGCACAAGACGCTGAGGGGTGAATGTGCTTTGATGATGTGGTGCAGAGCGAAAATTCGGAATGCGGAGTGGTAACCTTGCGATATAGACAGCAGAGTGCTTCAATGATGACTAAGACGACTGTTCCCATGTCGACGAGAGCGTGAACCTTGGCGCCTTCTACAAACACTTTGGTAACATTAGCGGGACGCCGCGGAGGACTTGAGCAATTCTAAACAAGCAGAGTTATTGTCCCGAGAGCTGCGGGTGCTAGTTTCCCTCAACGGCACCGGTACGAAGTGGGAGCATCGGAGAAGGCGATCGGCAACGAGGAGAATGTGATCGCCGAATAGCATATTGTCAGGCATGCGAACAGAAGAGAACAAAGTGCAAAAAGAGGCTCTCCGGGATAGAAGTGGAAGAAGAGGAAGCTCACCATCTGTTGGTTAGCATATCAGGCTAAGGTGCAGAATCATTCTGTAAATAAACCTTAACAGTGTGGTGGAAGGTGCTGAAAGATAACCACGGATACCTCTCTACCTCGTTCGAGCCGACGACTCGCTGGGCTCCCCCCTTTGACACCCACAATGATTCAAGACGGCGATGCACGGCAGCCAGGTCCAGCGGCACCCGCATGGCAGCATTACCGTGAGCCGCTAACCTTTTCTGGCAAGGCTGGCGAAGACGTGGACGACTGGCTCACCAATTACCAGCGGGTGAGCAAGTACAATCGCTGGGATGCCACTGTAATGCTGGCAAATGTTTTTTTCTTGGACTCCACAGCCCTGACATGGTTTGAGAACCATGAAGCGTCCTTAACGAGCTGGGAGCGTTTTGAAGAGGAGATTCGAAATTGTTTCGGGGATACCACGGCAAAACGGAAATGCGCTGAGCAGACTTTATTCCAGCGAGCCCAAGGGCCTGGTGAAACATGCACAATGTACATAGAAGAGGTCCTAAAACTCTGCAAAGCGGTGGATCCGAGCATGTCCGACGAAGACAGAGTTGGCCACCTCTTAAAGGGCATCGCGGTGGACGTATAAAACTTTTTAATTACCAAAGAAAACTTGGATTTTCCCACGGCCGCGATCAAGCACTGTCGTACGTTCGAAACTTTAAAGCTGCGTCGCATAACCCCGAAATTCGGCCGTCTGCCTAACGTGACCACTGTTGCAAGCGTGGATTCTCACGAGCATTCACATGAGCCCCCGCATTTGGCCGACATGATTCGCCAAATTGTCCGTGATGAGCTCTCCCGCCATCAAGATGTGAACCGCAGTGCAATCCCCTGTGATAGCTGCTCCCTGCAGGCAGCTCCCATCCAGCGCACTTCTTGGCGTTCTACCGCTCCTCCTCCCGTCCGTAACCACCCAAACCACTCATATGGCCCTGCTCCCCCAGCTCGTACCCACTACAGGGCGCCACCTCCTCCGCAACAACCCCAGCGGCTGGACTTTGTTGATCGCTTCGATCCTGTTACCGAGGACTATTATTTGGACCGTGCTCGTGAACCACCCGTCTGTTACCGCTGTGGTATGCTTGGCCACATATCCAGATTCTGCCGCCGCCGGAACCCGCCACCACGCTACCAGCGCCAATGGTGGAATCGCCGTTCTACCGTGAGTCCATAAGTCCGTGACCCGACCTATCCCCCTCCTTCGGGCTCCTACCGTTACGGACCACCACGCAACGACTCGCCAGTTTCTGATCGCAGCCTGACGCCTCCTGCCCGCCACTCCCGACAATCGCCTTCTCCCCGCCGTTCTTCTCCGCCACCGGGAAACTAGCGTGTGCGGCCGATGGAGGTGCGGTCGCCAAGTCATCGATATTGCCAATTCCTCTACCGGTCGTTATGCTGAAGAACCGCTTGGAAGTGTTAGTGGATGGTGTTTGTGTTATGGCCTTAGTGGATACGGATGCTGCAGTTTCCGTGATGAGCTTAGATTTTAAGAACCGTCTCGGCCGCAAAATTATGTTTGGTTGGGATAGAACTGTCATATTTCGAGGTGTAGGGGGAGAATCGTTGGTTCCACTTGGTATTTGTATGTAAATGTAGCGATCGCTGGACACGAGTTTAGAACTGAATTTACGGTGCTCCCTCGCTCTACGCACGACGTTATTCTAGAGTTGGCTTTTTACAGCAGTGTGGCGCAACTCTCGACTTCAACAGTGGCGAGATATCAATAAGCCCCAGCCTTCGATCGGCCTTCATAGAAGAATCGCCGCGGGCTGTCCAAGTGTTTTCTGTCTTCGAGGATACCGTCGTTCCGGCGATGTCCGCCATCTTCGTCCCAGTTGTGTCTTCGGACGCGGTTCCCAATGCCTTCGACGCTCTGGTGGAACCCGCTTCCCTTTCCGGTGCTAAAAAGAGTGTGTTGGTACCCCGCAGCGTTGTTCGAGTGAACGAGGGCCGTGCCACGCTTTGGACTGTCAACCATACCAATGAACCGGCCGTATTGCCGCGTGGTTTGAAACTCGCCGACTTTGAAGAACGCCTTTCTATGCATATCGCCGCGTTCAGTGACGGCGTTGCTCGTTCAACTAGACGTCCAGATCATGCTGATTCCCAGTTTCAGTCCATGATAAATCAATCGCTACCCACCAACGAACGCCGAATATTGATGGAGGTTCTTATGAAACATGCGGACGTGTTCGACTTTGCTCGAGATCAGCCACCACCGATTCCACCTTCCCGCACCCATCACATGATCGACACTGGATCTGCACACCCGATTAGACAGACACCATACCGTGTTTCACCTTCAGAACGTAAGATAATTGACGAACAGGTCCGTGACATTATGCAAAGAGGAATCATTCAGGAATCATCTAGCCCATGGGCCGCCCCTGTGATTCTCGTGAAAAAGAAAGATGGCACCTGGCGATTTTGTGTCGACTATCGCCGCCTCAATACTGTCACCAAGAAGGGTGTTTACCCGCTCCCGCGTGTTGATGATGCCATTGACTGCCTCCATTCAGCTTCCTACTTTTCATCTGTTGATTTACGGTCCGGATATTGGCAGATACCGATGCATCCGAAAGACAAGGAGAAGACGGCATTCGTGACTCCCGATGGGTTGTATGAATTTAACGTGATGCCTTTCGGCCTATGCAACGCTCCGGCTACCTTTGAAAGATTTATGGACACTCTTCTGCGTGGACTGAAGTGGCAAATTTGCATGTGTTACCTAGATGACGTAGTGATCTTCGGGAGGACCTTCGCCGAGCATAACAGCCGTTTAGCTGTGGTCCTTAACTGCGTGGAGGAAGCGGGTCTTGTGCTGAACTCTAAGAAGTGCCGCTTCGGTGAACGACAGATCGTTGTGCTTGGGCATTTGGTTGACAAAGACGGTGTTAGGCCTGACCCACAGAAGATTGAAGCTGTCAGTTTCGTCAAAGAGCCCAAGTCTGTGAAAGAACTCTGGAGCTTCCTGGGACTTTGCTCTTACTTTCGACGCTTCATCCTTAAGTTTGCTGAAGTAGCCTACCCCCTCACATGCCTCTTGCAGAAGGATATTCTTTTGAAATGGACTCTTGAATGTGATTCTGCGTTTCTCCAGCTCAAGTTTCTTCTTACCTCGCGGCCCATACTGCGTCATTTCAGCCCGACAGCTCCCACTGAACTCCACACTGACGCAAGTGGCATCGGCGTGGGTGCTGTGCTCATACAACGGCATGACGGAAACCAATACGTTGTCGCTTACGCAAGTCGCACCCTTAGCAAGTATGAACGCAACTATACCGTGACAGAGCAAGAGTGCCTTGCCGTCGTTTTTGGCGTACAGCGGTTTCGCTCGTACCTTTATGGACGTTCCTTTACAGTCATCACCGACCATCATTCGCTTTGCTGGCTGGTGAATCTACGCGACCCCTGCGGTCGGCTGGCCCTCTGGGCATTACGCCTTCAGGAGTTCAACTTTACAGTGTCTTACAAAAGTGGCCGCCAACACGCTGACGCTGACTGCCTCTCGCGGCTGCCTCTCGCAACTACCCTCTGCGATGACAACTTTGACGACTATCTTGCCGCCGTTTCCGTACAATTTCCGGATCTTGCAACTTTCCAGCAAGAACAACGAAAATATTAAGACTTGGTGTTACTTTTTGAAAAAGCTCATGATCCGGCATCTGCGAACCCTTACTGCATTCGCGATGGTTTGCTGTATCGAAAAAATTACTCGTCTGGCGGTGCACGCTTTCTGCTAGTCGTTCCGGCTAGCCTCTACTCCTCTGTTCTACACTTTATGCACGATGACGTTACAGCTGGGCACTTGGGGTTTGCCAGGACTCTTACGCGCATTAAGGAACGTTTCTACTGGCCAAATATGCGTCGAACGACTCAGCGTTACGTGAACTCCTGCGTGCAGTGCCAGCGGTTCAAGCTCCCCACCACTTCTCCGCCGGGCCACTTACATCCGGTGACTCCACCGACCACACCATATGAGCAAGTGGGTGTTGACCTCATAGGCCCGTTTCCCCGCTCGTCCAAAGGCAATCGCTGGGTCATCGTGTGCGTTCATGATCTGACGCGTTACTGTGAAACTGCCGCCATCCCTTCCGCCACCGCCGCTGACGTCTCGTTCTTTCTTCTTCACGCTGTCGTCCTCCGTCATGGGCCTCCTCGTGTAATTATCAGTGACCGAGGCCGCCAGTTTACGGCAGATGTTGTGGAACAGCTTCTGCGCTATTGTACTTGCCAGTTGCGTCACTCTACGCCGTACCATCCCCAGACAAATGGCCTCGTCGAACGTACAAACCGGACACTGACGAACATGCTTGCGATGTATGTTGACTCGCGGCACAAGAACTGGGATGACGTGCTTGCTTTCATTACTTACGCCTATAACACCTCGAAGCATGAGACAACTTCCTATAGTCCATTTTTCCTCCTCTACGCCCGTCCGCCTCGACGTTCTCTTGACACCATTTTGCCGTTCTCGCTCGACACCGAGCCGTCTGTTTCGAGCACCCTCTGCCGCGCTGAAGAGGCTCGTCGGGTCGCCCGATTACGCACTCTGGCCTCGCAGGACCGCTCTAAGCAGCGCTACGATCGTCGGCATCAGGATGTCTCCTATCTTCCCGGCGACTTAGTGTGGCTCTGGACACCTCTCCGCAAGCGTGGTTTGTCCCAGAAGCTGTTGTCGCACTACACAGGCCCATTTATTGTGCTCAAACGCATCAATGAGTTGAACTACGTCGTGTCTCTCCAATGTTCCCAAGGTCGCCCCTCTCGGAAAACACAGGTAGTTCATGTCGCAAGAATGAAGCGCTGCCACGCTCGCTCGGGACTCTGACTGACAGCCCATGGGCTTCGTCTGCGAAGGGGGAAATGTCAGGCATGCGAACAGAAGAGAACAAAGTGCAAAAAGAGGCTCTCCGGGATAGAAGTGGAAGAAGAGGAAGCTCACCATCTGTTGGTTAGCACATCAGGCTAAGGTGCAGAACCATTCTGTAAATAAACCTTAACAATATGTTTGGCAATCGTGTGATACGAAGTGAGGACCAGGCTGAGTAGTCTGCGAGCGTGTCTTGATATAGTTCGGGTAGGACCTCATGCCAGGCTGAGAAGCTGGAAGGCGTTGGCGATAAAGGCGTGCAACATGGCCCGGCCGACCATAGGTGTAGCGAATCGGACGGTTGTCCGCAGTACGAAACCTTAGAGGGGACTGCAATGAAGGCTCAGCCTGCGACGGTGAATGGAAGGCAGGAACGTGCATGAAGAAACCAGCTGTGGGGAGGGCCTCGCCGCACACATCGGATCGCCGCGTAGAAGCGCGCTGCTTGCGGAGCTCGTTGTAGCTCTGGCAAAACTTCACGATTTCACTTACGGTGACAGGATCTTTCTGATCCTGAAACAGGATCTGAAAGGCGTCCTCAGTACGACATTATCCGCTTCCGGCATGAATGGGCTGATGCGTTTGCAGAGGTCAACGATTTCCCCAATGTAACTTGCAAACGTCTCGTCGGTGCAAGGAGGACGATCATGTAAACGTTGTTGGGAACGAAGCTTACGCGCTGCTGGGCGGCCGAACACTTCCGCGAAATTCTTCTTAAAACATAGGCCTTTTGGTACCAGATTTACTGGACGGATACGCGTAACAAAATGTCGAAACACTTTTCACAGCCACCTTTATGCAAAGTTTCTAATCTATTTAGAGATTTCAATTCCCAAATAAAATTGAGAGTGGTTCGAGGCTACTTGTTTATATTTCCACAGACATGCCTTTACTTTGACAGTTGAATCCCTGATGTTCACTCGCTCCAACTGCGATTCTTTAACTGTCTGTCTGCGATCTATTGTTTGTGGTACAAGAATTATTGTTAATAATGTCCTATATTATGGTATTTTGCATAAAATATTATTTCGCTCAGTAATACTTGTTCGCAGCAAAAAAGAAGCATCTCTGTATGACACGTTCTGCTTATTCTGCCAAGGCATTTTAGATAATGCATTTAGCAAATAAATAAAGCAAAAGTTATCGCAATCAATCCTATTGATGATGAGTAAATAGGAAAGCACCAGTAATTTCTACTTTGCTGATGCAGTCACAAGGAGCACAATGCCTGTCTGTTTCGTTATATAAAAGTTTTTGTTATTAGCATGTCTTTTGTCATTCGTTTTTTTGAAACATCTGGCAATTTCGTTCGATCCGAATAATTAGTTATAACCCCGTCTTCATCTATGTCACTTCTTCCTTAGAGGAGCAAAGAATGGATTCCTTACTTTCTCTTTTGCCGCCCCTCGTCGCTGGCAAGTAGCTTTTCCCACCTATTATCTGACAGGTGGCAGAGGCTACAGGCACGCGGTGAAAGTTTTTCAGCTTTTCTTTATTATTATAGGACTCAGATATGCAGTTGCAATTATGAGGGCGCGTCTGCAAGAAAATGTGTACATACCTCAATGCCGCGAGGCAACAGTTTGACCTTTCGGCACAACGTCCCTCCACTAGAACCCGACAACTCCTCTTTGATCTGAAAGATGCCAGCGGTAGCAGACACGGCGAGCGGCATTTCAAACCATGCTCTCATCCAGAGGACGTCGTCCTAAAAAAGAAACAGGTGAACGTCAGCGCGCATCAACAAATAAAAAAAAAATGGTATAGTCTAACACCTCCGAATGCACCCCTAAATATATCTCTATTAGTGCAAAGGAGCTTTAATAATAAGATATTCCTGCCGTACTTCTATATATATATATATATATATATATATATATATATATATATATATATATATATATATATATATATATATATATATATATATATTATTTTATATTATATATATATAGACAACCGGCAGGCGGAAGACATCGGTTCGATGATAACGAGGAGCGAACAGTTTCAACTACGGTATTGAGCTGACGCAGCAATCGGCCTCCCGCCCTTATTTTCGGTAGCTTACATCCAATTCGGATTAAGTGCATCGTGATGCACATCGTAGCGTGTCTGTCACCTCGTCTCGGCCTCCAAATGTCCTGCTGTCAGCTACCAGAGTAGCCAGCCACCGATATGTTACGGCTGTGGGTACAGCGGACTCATCTCCCGCTTTTGTCCACGTCGCCAAATTTCTCGAGCCCCTCTACAACGAGCACCATGGCTTCAAGAATGCCGCCTAGTGGGAAAAGGCACCCACTACCTTCTATCGGCTTTCTTCACAACACGGTGCACGCAATGTCCCCGAGTCCGATCGCAGCATCACTGCCCCGCCGCAGCGAAAAGGCGCTATTCCCCCGTCGCCGCTTTGTTTCTTCACCGCTGGGAAACTAGTGGTGCGACCGATGGGGGTAAAGTCGCTGAACAGTCAACTTCACGAATACCTCTGCCTATCATCATGCTAGAAATAAAATTTCAATGTGTGTGGACACTGCTAAAGCAGATGCTTTTGTTGACACTGGTGCCTGTGTGTCAGTTATGAGCCTTTAATTTAAGAACCGCTTTCGACAGAAAGTTATGTTTGTGTGGAACAAAAACAGTACGTTTTGTGGAGTTGGGGGTGAAACTATTTCTGGTTGGCTTGTGCTCGGCTGCAGTCGTGCTTGTTATTTGTGCTACCGTATATATTTAGTTATTTTGAGACGTGTCACTCATAGTGATCTTGGGTGTTGACTTCTTGCGCGAGTGTGGTGCTTCTGTACACTTCAGTGTTGGTGAATTTTATTTGAAGCCGAAATTTATCCGCAGAATAGTAGAGAACATGTCCCTGTGTCATGAAGGCGTTCTCTATGTGCAGGATGATCTGGTTTTGCTTGCGATGACGTCAACATTTGTGCCCGTAAAATTATCCGAACGTTTTGTGGGCAAACACTTAATAGACGTCGAGGCAGATCTCTCGAACGGAGCAAAAAAAAAAAATATTTTGGTGCCACGCGCTGGGGGGGGGGGGGGGGGGGGTCGTGAACGCTTTGGATGGTCAGGCACACATCTGGATAGTGAACGTGTCAGACAAGCCTGTTTCGTTCTGGTTTAGGACTCGTGAAATTTGAGAACCATGCCGCACACACCATAGGAACTATTTCTCATTGCAGAGGAGCTGCGAAAAGGCAGTCCGAGTGGCGTTCTGAGATTGATCGCATGGTCAACAAATCACTCCCGTCCAGTGACGCCATATGCTGCAAGACATTTTGACGATTCATGCCTAAACGTTCAAGTGCTCGACTTGGCCTCCAAAGATCTGGTAGCATTTCACCGTCCCTCGACTACATCCTGAAATTAACGCAGGAATCGCAACCTCCATTCGCCAAAAACCTCGGGGCGCAAGATAATTCAAGAACAGGTGGACGAAATTCTGCATAAAATAATAGTCCAAGAATTTTCTAGTCTGTGCGCCGCATCTGTGATACTAGTGCAAACAAAATACAATTCCTTGCGAATCTGCACAGACAACCGTCGTTTGAATGCGGATAAAAAGAAAGACTTCTACCTGCTACTTCGTATTGACGGCGCGAACGATTGTCTGCATTCGGCGTCCTATTCCTCCTTCTTGTATTTGCGACCTGGCCACTGGCAAATTTCTTTGCATCCATACGACCATGAGAGGACTGCTTTGATAACACCAGATGGTTGGTACGATTTATTGTGATAACGTTCGTATTATGCAACGCCTCCACGACGTTCTAGCGAAATATAAACACTATCCCTTTGGGTTTAAAATGAAAAACATGCATGAATTACAGGGATGACGTCACCATTTTCGGCAAGACCTTCCAAAAGCACAATGACAGGTCCCATATTTTTCTTGAGTGCGTCCGCAAAGCGGGACTAATTTTGAACTCAACGAAGTGCCATTTTGAAGATAGACAAACCTTGGCTTCCTCGTCAACAAGGATTGTATCAGGCTGGATCCGCCATGATCGCTGCAGTACGAGACTTCGAAACTACACACATCTTGAAAGGGCTTCGGACCGCTTCAGACTCTTATTATTTTCGTCTCTTCATTGCTGGCTTTGCGCAAATTGCCCACCCCCTCACTCCTCTCCTGCACAAGGATTTGCAATTCATGTGGACACCTCGTGCGGATGCTAAGTCTTCTCTAACTTCAGCACCCCTCTGGTGCTACTTCGACCCAACAGCTGTGACGGAGATTCACACTGACAACAGTGGCGTCAGTCTTGTAGCAGTGCTTATTCAGCAATGCATAGTGGGGCTGAGTACGTCATTGCCTACGCCAGCCACACGTTAACAAAATGTGAGCGATACTACAAAGTCACCGAATTGGAGTGTCTCGCTGTGCACAAGTTACGGCCAAATTTCACTATCGTTACTGACCATTATTCTCTATGCTGGCTCATCGGGCTTTGCTATACATCTGGTCGCCTGGCGCTCTGGCCATTACGCCTACACGAATTCGGTGTAGCGTACAAAAGAGGGCGACATAACAGTGAAGCAGGCTGCTTATCTCGCCACGCACTGCCGACTTCAGTCCACGGTGAAGACGGTTTCGAAAGGTGTTTAGCCTCGTTCGCGCTCAGGTTTCCCAGTACGGCGACCTTTAGAGGAAACAAATTAACGCAGCAATCTCTCTCTGTGGCCTCTTTTTTATAAGAGGCAGAGCAGATTCAACATTTACAATCAAATGTGGTATTTTACAGTTGATGGTGCAGCCATGCTTTTGGACGCCGCGAAAAGTCTTCGCGCGCACGTTTTACATGCTGTGAACGATGACGTCACATCTCGACATCTAGGCTTCTCTTGTACCCTGTATCGAATTCGCCAACGTTTTTATTGATCATCAGCTTATCAGACGGCTTAGCAGTACGTTGCAGCATGTGAACAAAGGCAGCGGAATAAGCCGCGGACCACCACGCCGGCCGGTTCTATGCCGCCCATCAAGCCACCTACTTCACTTTTGAAAAAGTAATTGACCTGCTTGGACCTTTTCTAAGCACTTTAGGGGGCCGCCGCTTGGTTATTGTTCGCCTAGACTTTCTCACCATGCAAGCGCAGACTGCTCCTCTCGCTACTGCAACTCTGCAGATATTTTGTCTACACTCTGTTATTCTTCGCAATGTCGTACCCCGTGTTATAATGAGTGATTATGGACGGCAATGTACTGCTGAAGTCGTGGAAGAAATGCCCCGTCTTTGTGGATCAGACTAACGACATAGCACAGCGTATCACCCGTAAACCAACAGTCTCACAGAACCCATCAACCGCACCCTGACAACCATGCTGTTCATGTACGTCTCGTCTGACCATCGCAAATGGGTTGCAGTACTACTTTAAGTGACGTACGTTTTGACACGGCCCATTACGAGGTTACCGGGTACTCCCTCTTTTATGTGCCATATGCCAGAATCTACCCACGTTTTCCTCTACACTATCTTCCCGTTCTACCCCAACGACAACATGAGACTTTGTGACTACAAAAAAGCTCGTGACGTCACAGCAACGTACCATTGACGGGGAAATTTTGTTTTGTACTTTGGACGAAAAACAAGGCTAGCGACGACGGAGGCAGAACGATGCTCGGATAAGGCGGAAAAAAAGACATCGTAACTGTTCAGCCAACTTTACTTGACATAGATTTTTACTGTCAAGTTTTACATTAACTGAAATGTTGCGACATCTTCAACCGCCTTATCATAGCATCGTTCTGGCTCCGTCATCGTTAGCCTAGTCTTTCGTCGCGCGTCATGTAAACGCATTCTGGCTATTTCTTCGGGCAGGTTTCTGAACATAAAGGCAAGCACATGGATAAGAATCACCATGGCTTGAGGGATTTCACTAAGGGCATAAATGAGTGAAGCTGTGCTGCATCGAAAGCCAGACTTTATTAATTCACCATTACTAACATACACGCGTCATGACAATGCAAACATTGAACAGCAAAAACGCGAGCTCCAACCATTCGTCTCTCATGACCTTCATGAAATCCTCGCGATACCAAAATTATCTGAGCCTAGGTCTGCAAACGAGACGCGATAAGATTATAAAAAGGTAAGAGATTTTGAAACAAGCAAAGTACGTATCAGTGTCAAAGAAAAAAGAACGGAATAACTGCAACGCCAGCGTTAGAAGACTCAGCTGCAAGCGCTTAGGTAAGAGATTCAAATGGGGATTGTTGCCATTTAGAAGTTAATGCGTCTGAGAAGTGAAAATATCTGCGATACAGCTTCGCTCCTTAGTACTAAAACCTCGCCCTGTTCATGATTCCATTCTTTTATTCGCGCTTCATTTGTCGCTAAGAAGAGCCAGTGTGAGGGCTACAAATTTAAAACTTCCGCATTTGACATATCCATGAAAAAGATCCCGATGACAATAGGAGCATCACCGTGACTCAGCTAAAGCACATTCAACGAACGTTGGTGCGACAATGAGATGCAGTAAGTAAAACACGGAATGCTTTGCGTCCGCGACATGCGTCCTGGGGGCAATCAAATTTCACCTTAACCGTTCAATTAAAATAGATGCAGCGAGACGCCGCACGTGCCAACGTGTATCCGTAAAACATACTGCCACTTTTTCGACGTGCCTGTGAGGCCGAGCTGGCTAAGCCGTCGAGCTGTGACGCAGCGTTGTCCCATCGTCTGAAAATGCGCACATGCAGCGGCAATCAGTTTCTCATCGAGCACGCACAGTCTTCGCCGTGCTGTAAAGCTCCACCACAACCAGAAAAACAAAATACTGGCTGTTTGACACTGATAACCCACTTTGCACGCATCACGCAACGTTAAACGTTGAACCGGGGCCAAGGGCGCACCCACTCGAGGGTGAAAAAGCTTCGGTCTGAGTATTTGAGCTTTGCGCAAGTACGCAGCGGATACTAAATGGCCGAGAGAGGTCGGTAAAAACAAGTTAAAATAGTGTTACAAACATGACATGTTTTTTCTTACAAAACAAAGGAAAACTGTAATAAGTTTTGCGCGTGAATATTATATTCACTTTCTAGTTCTTTGGAATATTCTTATTTTTTGTGCTGTAATATTTTGCCACACAGTTCGCAGGGACTCCTTGTATCGTTGATCACCATCATTGAGTTGATGCCGCTTACAATGGGCAGCTGCACGCTTTTCCTTCCAAGTAGCGCGACCTTTTGCATTAACCTTGGCATAGAGCTCACTCACGAGTTGGAGGAGGAAGAGATGGGTGCGCTTCAACCATCTTCCATTCACACACAAACACACACATACACACACATATATATATATATATATATATATATATATATATATATATATATATATATATATATATATATATATATATATATATATATATATATATACAGAAGAAGTTCCAATTAAGCGGACAGATCTCTGCGACAGAGGAAGTGATCTTGCGGATTAGCTGACTTAAAGTTAAGCCACCACCGATCCGGATCTGCACGCTACCAGTGCCTGGCTCTCCGCTTAACACTTGGTGGAGGTAGCAGGATTTAGCTTTCATTTCCTCGCCTTGGAGTTCCGCAGCCGCCGCATTCCGACCTCAATGACTGACTCCAGCACTAACACTACCGGCCCGCTCCCTCGGCCCCTTCTATTCCATGCTAAGGGGTGCTTCGACAAAGGGACCCGCCGGTCTTCAGCGGTACCGACGATCAGGATGTGGAGGACTGGCTTTCTTCGTATGAACGCGTAAGCACGCACAATAAGTGGGATGACATCCTGAAGCTTAAGAACATGATTTTCTACCTCACACAAGTAGCAAAGTTGTGGTTCACAAATCACGAGGCTGACATTCCTACTTGGGCCTCGCTCGAAACTCGCTTTGTGGATGTCTTCGGTCCCCCTGCGGTCCGCAAGCTTCGCGCCGAACACCGTTTGCGCGAGCGGGTGCAGCACACAGGAGAAACCTTCACTAGCTGCATTGAAGACGTTTTAAATTTATGCTATTGCGTAAATACATGGATTACTGAAGCCGAGAAGATTCGTCCCATCATGAGGGCAATCCACGAAGGCGCATTCAACATGTTCATGGCCAAAGAGCCCCTCACTGTACGTTATGTTGTCGTCATGTGTCAAAGCTACGACGACCTTCGTCGCCTACGCATCGTCCCTCGACAACCTGAAACCACGATCTCGGTTATGTCTGATGCCACTGTCAGCTCCACACTTAATTATTCAAGAAATCAGACTTCGTACGGAAAGACGTTGCACGGCAATTGTCACTAATTCCAAACGTTCCGCATTCCAGCTCCTACCTGGCTCCGACCATACGCCAGGTTATTCAAGAACAAGTTGCCGACGCACTTCCGCCCCCTCGACAACCAACTCTTCATGTCGCTGCACTCACAGCTCCACTCATTCATGCCGACGCTGTCCCGACGCCCGGACCTAGTCCACTGTCTTATGCTGAGGTTGTCGCAAGACCACCCCCTCCTACGCCTTTTCCATCGTACGGTTCGCCTCAGCGGGTATTTTTCATTCAGCGCCGTGCGCCACCTATTCTACGCCCTTGGCGCACAGCGGACAACCGACCAATTTGCTTTGCATGTGGTCTCTCTGGCCATGTTGCACGCCTTTGCCACCGTCGCGCGGCCACCCCGAACGATTTCGATCAGAGCTCGGTAACCTACGCGCAGCCGCCGTCCCCTCCCCGTGCGCCACCTCAGCCCTCGTCCCACTTTGACCACTTCTCGCATGCTAACCTCTCAACCTCTCCGCGCCGTCACTCGCCGTCGCCGATGCTTCGTCGTTCTACCTCGCCAATGCCGGAAAACCACTAGTCGCACTTCCGCAGACAAGAACTGCGCTTTCAGGTTTCAGGTTTTTTTCTATTTTCAGAAATGTATTACACAAACTAGTATGGTTTATTTGGTACAGAAGGAGGTCCCAAAGCGAAGCTCTCAGGGGGACCTCGTATAACAATATTCTTAAAATAAATTCCCAAATATGGCCGAAATTTAACATTAAAATATGTTAAAATCCTTGAACAACAAAAACAACGATACACAAAAAAAGTAACTGTGTGGTTATAGCTTCGTTAATAAAAATGTTTTGATGTTATTAGTGAAAGCCTATACAACCGAACTGTTTTAACATATGAGGGTAGTGATTTCCATAGAGCTAGCTAGTCAGATTACTGTCCACGAGGGAAGATGACGGAAGGGCAGTAATGACAATGTCACCCATGTGAGCGCTGTATAAGTTTCGCTAATCTTAGGTGGAGCATACTCAGTGAAGGGAGGATATTAAGATTTCAATATATAGGGGCAGCTGTGGCAGTGAACGGGGAAAAGGTAAGTATCCGGAGTGCAGAGTTTTGCAAATGACGGATGCTTGACATATGAGTGAGATATGTAGTTCCCCAGGATGATATGCGGTAGGTAAAGTGACTGTGAACAAATGCGAAATAAATCATCCGAAGAATATAGGGCTGAAAGTAATGACGTGTTCGAAGAAGCACCGTAATGCCAAAGGCAACTTTTTTGCATTATGATTCAGTGTGCATGGCAAATTTTAAATGTTCGTCTAGTAGGATGCCAAGAGATGTAGTACATTTAGAATGTGGAAATATGTGGTTATCCAATAAAGCGGAGCAATATTGATCGGTTGTTTATTATGTGAATGAAAGACCATGATATGTGTTTTTTGGGGATTAATTTCAAGCTGATTATCTTGACACCAATGAACTAGAATTGCAAGTTCAGCATTGAATGTTGTGATCAGGTCATTTATGTTTCTGTCGCTAGTATATATTGTAGTGTCATAGGCGTATAGAATGCAGTTAAATTTGGTGAAATAACTAAGCAGGTCTTTAATGTATATTAACAAAATCAGTTGTCCTAAAATTGAACCCTGTGGCGCGCCTTGGTTAATGGACACTGGCTGAGATAAAAGGTCGGCAAACTTTGCTATTTGAATTCGGTCAGTAAGATAACCGCGTATGAGTGTTAATGCTGGGCCGCAAATTCCCAGAGATTCCAGTTTGGGAAAAAAGTATGGTGTGGTTAATTGTATCAAATGCTTTAGTAAAGTCTATAAAAACAGCTCCCGCCCGAAGTCCTTGTTCTATCGAACATTTGTTAGCGTCAGTTCTAATAGCGCTGGCTGTGTTGAATATTTGGGACAAAGTTCAAACTGGCGGGGAGTTAAGACATTAAACTTAGTGAAATACTTTATTAAACGATTAACCGAAAGTTTCTCTATGAGCTTGCTAAAAAAGGGCAAAACAGTTATTGGTCGATAGACATATTATTGTGGTCTCCTACCGGTGCTACTCTGCCCTTCTTTAACGTTAGAGGAAAAACGCCTGTTTTAAACATTTTATTATTCAGGTTAGCGAGCACAAAAGACAGCTGTCGCGCCACAAGTTTAATCTTAGTTGGATGGTGTTAGGCTGGGAGCCTCCAGCCGTCCCGGTTCCCCCTCCTCCCCTTGCTCGCTGACTTGGTTCCCCTCTGTTAATGGCCGTCGCCGGAGCGCTGAGTCTTTTGTGTCGAGGTGTGCGACTCGGACGAAGACAAGCGAGCCCTTCTGCGTCCGGCGGGACACCCCGCGGTGTTTCTGAGAATTGTGTTTTATGGCCCTCGAAGATTCGGCGGCTTTGATGCGGCGCGCGGATGCCCCAGAAATGGAGACGGGACGGGGACCGCTACTACCGCTCCTGCTCCTCGGACCGCACTTGTGGCTCTTGCTGCGCGATGCTTTTGTTCGTTAAGTGCTTTTCCGTGTCGGTCCGCGGGGCTGTCGCCATGTGTTTAGAAATTCTACAGTTACCAGGAAACGCGTGGTGCGGGAAAATAAAAACAACTTTGTTAGCCCCGACGCGCCATTGGCCTATTTGAGTTTGACTAAGTTCCCGGATTGGCTAACAAAAGTAGGACTGTGATTGATGCGTAGGAGGTGCCCCAGAAACCTGTGAAAACTGATTTAAGGGGATGTTTTGGAGCGAAATAGGGAGAGCACGCCGGGTCTCGGCCGCCTCTGGATTGCCATCGTTTTAACCGCCCTGTACGTCTGCCTTTGGCTGTCTTAAATAAACAGCTTATATATATTCAAGAAGTCTCCAACTTGCAACATGTCGCCGGACGAGCGGACGAAGGAGCTTGGCGCTCTTCGTTCGACTGACGCCCAGACGATCAACAACGTCATATTGATCTCTTCGACAGTCATCACCCGGCGTAACCCAATTTAACTGATGGATATGATCTAAGGTTGCTCAAGTATTCCTTAAGGAAGAGATTGTGGTTATGATTTCTTCGGATGACGTGGGGTACAATAAAATGAATATGTGCAGCGCAATGTATTACAAGAAACTGAAGCTTGCATTGGTCGGGCACTAGACAAAAATATATTAAACGCGTTGGCTATGTCTAACAGCGGGCAGCTGACTGAGCGGACTGCTGTAATTGCTAAACCTAACGCTGGAACTGGGCCGCCCAGTTATAACCGCAGGTGACACTGGCTCACTCAGTCTAGGGCGGAGAGCAGCAGAATCACCGTGCACGATTGCGCTTGTTACGTGATTGTTTTTTATTTTTAATGTGCTCGCCTTCTTGGAAGCTCGAAAAAAAAGATGTACCTCTTATTCTCTTTATCGCAAATAAATGTAATGGGGGTTTCTGAAGGTACTTTGCAAATCATATTTCTTGTCTAAAGTCAATAATAAGCAATTAAAAAATTAAACAAATTTGCTTATTTCTGAAACAATGTGTGCGGTGCTGAAGACGACTAACAGCTGTATGCAATTGTTTTCACCGGCCTATAAATCCTTTCTTTGATCCTTGGTACTTGTTGGGTGAGGCATCTGGTAGATACAAGAAGGCCCTTTTATACAGGTTGGTTAAGGCGGTACTTTATTCTATGTCTTAATTCGTTCACAAAATGTGCTAGCGTGCGAGTGTATATACGAGCATTGACATATAATAGATGCCCAAGTTAATGGATACGTGTTTAAGGAAAGGCGCATGTACAGTGTCTTTCACTCTTGGGGTAAACACGCAAGGAGGTGGTCACTCTATTCAGAGCACAGTTGCGGCCGACATGGCCGTTAAAAGAAGCTGAGTAGCCAAGAGCAAAGAGCAATGGCCTACGCATGTGCGCTCATGTTATTTCGGCGCGCAGTCAAGTGCGACGCACTGATGCTCCGAAGCGAGCGGCTGCGCTCTCATGTGTTCACCACGAGACAGGACAACCCTGCAACGTGAAAGAGGACTCTAAAAAGGAAGGCGCCACAACTGTGGAAGCCGTTAACGCTGTTAGGATATAAACTTAAAGGCAGTTTGAGGCATCCGAAACCTTTAAGGTAAAGGACAAGACACCATACGCACATCGCCTACAGGGAGCGCCACTGAAAGCTGCCTAGCGGCAACCGTCGTTATCGAAGGCGGGATGCTTGCCGATGCTTCCGGCTACCTCTTTATGCCCGGTTGGAGGTACGCGTACCGGGTTGTTTGCTTCTGCGCGTCCCGGGCGCTATATGCGGGCAAAACAAAGCAAGGCAGTGGTTCATCTTCGTGCTGTCTTTGCGCTGTTCAACATAATGAAAGAGAATAACACAGCATGAGAGCGGACATGAGCTCCCAGGAGCGACATCTTGTGCATATACGCTAAGAGTCGCTAAGCGTTGCGAAGCTGAGCCGCTAGTTAAAGTATCCCGTTTGCGTTTTTAACTCCAGAGGGAGGAAGGTAAGTGCTAACGAAAATACCAATAGCACTTCTATTTTGCTGAGCATGCTAACAGCCGTTAGTGGGCCACAGTCGCCTGAGATGGCGATTATTATCATAAAAGCGGGATTCGGGATATCAAGTTAGAATAAGTTGTCGTAAAGATATGCACATAACATTTGCAAGCGACATCAGCTGCGATATTCATGTTTGGGAATTCCGTGTGTATTGCTGAAGTACACTCTTTAGTTTCCCGTGAGCTACTTGGAATGATAAAGGAGAATTGAAATATCGCAACCTTAATTTTAGCAGAAGCAACTCTTGCCGTGTCATGTGCAGCCTGTGAGTAGAATTAAGGCGATAAGCGGAATACCCTTTGAAAAAGATGTCTGCCCATAAGTCGGATAATGAGCACGAAATAGAGGCTGACGAAAAATTCTCTTTTATTTGTCTCAATGCACCGCGGCGGTGGTGCAGAGGTTAAGTTGCCTGACTACTGTGGAGAAGCACCCAGGTACGAAGCTGACCGTCGGCGGGTACGTTTAGATCGAGAATAAACGGAGTGTTGGAGGTGACAGACATATATTTATGATTTTGTACAAAGAGGTGTTTGGACCGAGGCCCTATTGGCCCAGGTCCTCACAAATCTAAATTAAGCTCCTATTCCATAGCACCAATGGTGTCTAACGCCACTCGCGTCTTGTCGACCAAGGCCCACTGGGACCGTAGGTAATGGCAGCTGAGTAGCGCCGCTTCCCAAGCTTCCCTAGAAGGCTGGGCAATGAAGGATTGGGAACGGTGGGGATTTGACGTACAGGCCCAGACAATGTGGAAAAAGTCCGAGGAGTTCGCTGCACACAGGCTACCGCCCTGATCAAAGTCTTTATTGAAGTGTTCAAGTGTGCCGGACACAGCATTGTGTTTGTAAAAATTTGAGAAGGGACCTTTCTTCCGCTCTCTGGAGACCCTTACAGGGTTCCGGAAAGCAGTGGTGGTAGTCCTTATAACATGTAGATATTTCTTTGAATGTGATAACATATTAGGCGGGAGAGAAGTGTACTTCTTGAGCAAGTTTGAGTGCCCGGAGAAAGAGCTCGTGGGTTGCCTGATCGGCAAACTTATTGCCCTGGAGTGCCTGATGGCCACGATCCCAGAGGAGATTACAATTTCAACGGCGCCAACAAGACTTTTATAGGAGGCGCTTATCAAGAGCATGTACCAAACCCAGCGGATAATTCTGTAAGGCCCCTTTCTAGTCGGTAAGGATATGTTTCACTTGTGGGAGGGAGAGGGTGAGCGCAATCGCGACTTCCTCAGCGTGTGTTGTGGGCGCGCAACGTGATTTCTGCCACTGTGTTCGTGTTGTGGACCACTGGCTCAGTGAACCATCTCCAATGGTAGGAACCGGAAATGTGCACGTAGTATACATGTTGCGTTCTACAATATCGCTTCAGTGCTTCCGAATGCTCCTAGCGACGGCCATTATGATCAGAGCGTGACATGTTGCGATGAATGGGTCTGACAATGATGGCGCGTCTCCATGGGTCCGGCGCTCGTACCCGTTTCTAAAAGGTGCTGATGCATTGGATGTGTAGTCGGTCAGGAATGAGGCGACCGGATGTCGTTTGTGATATGAGCCGGTATTGGCTGAAAAGATTGGCCTCTTAGAGTTCCCGATAGGTGTTTACCATCCCAAAGACCAACAAACGCTGCTCGGATGTGACAATGGGAAGGTGAAAAGCTCATTTGATAGCTCTGCAATGTGTGACCTCCAGGTGGTCCTAGTCATGTTTGCGCACTTGAAGGGTTAAATAGAGAATTCTACTCGTAAGGAAGGCACGTGCCAGCCGCAAGGCATCTTTACTCCGTAACCCCCACGCTTATTTGAGACCCGCCGGATAATACGACTCACCTGGTCGCCATACAAGCCGCTAGTTTTGTGTCCGGTCTGCGTTGCTGGACAATAAAGACGTAAGGATGCGGATCTCCTTGGCCTTTCTAATGGGTCCCAAAGGGAGTGTAAGGTGAATTGAAGGGTCGTACCGAGGGGTCGGACGGATGTGGAAAAATTCTGATTTGGTGGGGGCATAGTGTAGACCACAGTACGCAGCCTAGGCGTCCACCACCTCCGCTGTCTCTTGTAGGCATGTTTCCATATGTGTCAAAGATTACCTTCCGTTGCCCAGATATAGATATCTGCATATTTGCATATCGGATGCCATGCATGGAGCTCAGCTTTGCGGGAAGGCCTTTCACTGCTAGCTTGAAGAGGAGAGTAGACAACACTGAGGCCTTTTGTGTGTACCCTGGGAGTCGATGGCACAGGGTCCATGTTCCTTGTCTGAATTCGAATATAGAACTGTTGGCACTTGAGAAATTGCTAGGTATATCGGTGTGTGTTGCGACTACAGTTGACATCTTGGAGGTGACTTAGTATAACTTCATGTTTGATGTTATCAAAGGCTTATTTCAAATCTAAGGCCAGGACCATCTTGCCATTGTGAGGGAGTTCTTTAGGCTCCAATATGTAATTATAAATTTGTAGAAGGATATCGTGTGCGAATTTCTTTGGTCGGAAACCAAACATCGTGTCCGCAAAAGTCTGATCTTTTTTTAGTCAAGTGTACAATCGGTTTCGCACCATAGTCTCCATGAATTTGCTACCACAAGATGTAAGGAGATAGGGCACAGGTTTTCCGAAACGGAGACGCGTCCGTGTAGCTTGCATGTCAGTGCGCGTTAACGATCCCCAGGTGGTCAAATTACTCTGTAGCCTTCCAGTACGGCTGCCCTTTTACTATTTCCATTTTCCCTCTTCCTTCCTTTCTTTCCTTGCGGCGCGGGTCAGGAGTCCACAGAGAATAATTATAATAATTAGTTCAGAGGAATCAAAAGGCTCAGTATGTCATACCTGTTCTCTGGACACCTGAACCGGGCCTTGAGAGACAGAAGGAAGGGAGAGGGAAAGTGGAAAGAGAGAAATAACAGCCGGACTGGAGGGCTATGGAGTAATTTCGACCACCTTGGATTTTTAACATGCACTGATATCGCACGGCACAAGGAAGCCTCTCTGTTTCGCCTTCATTGCAACGCAGCCGGCGGTGGTCGGGAACGCACCGGGGAACTGCGGCACAGTAAACTTTCATCTTAATCACACTGCACCACCACGGTGGGTCAAACTTGTTAACTTATTTTATGCCTCGGTTGTAATTATCTGCTTTAGATAATGTATTTTAACCGTTCGCTCCTAGAAGAGTGGAGCAGATTCGTGATTATTTCTTTTCGAAGCATTTGATTGAAAACACGCGACAAATTCTCCCCGTAGAACACATGGCCAAGTGACAGGGAAAGGGCATTATTATTTTGTATGCTTGAATTTAAAATGCAAGTAAATACAGCCCTGTGCAAAAATGGAGAGACCATGCCAAACGCTGCAATTATTATTTTTCTGTATTAAAAAGCTGACGCCTGACACCTGACAAATTTACTTGGGCAAGATGGCAAGGATATTAGTGAGGCTACTCAGTGAATAACTAAGAAATATCCGCTTAACCGTCCGAAAAACTAGCCTTCAGTTTTGTCAAAACACCTAGTCTGCCTACTTATGCGCAAGTGTGTACATAGTCAAGACGTATATAAGGCGCTCTAACATCGCCCTGTTGCACAAAGAAAGTGAAAATTTGGGACAGGTGAGGTGGCCGTTGTAAAAACAATGAAGGTGCTATAACAAATGCTCTGGGCACACTATTTGCACTCACAAGTGCGCTGTACCGCTTGTAGAGCAGCTGTGGCAATATTTCACTTTGTTTACTCCGTTGGGTACCGCTCCAGCGCTCTCGCTTTGAGTGGCTGGAGATTGGCCCATGTCTTCCAGGTATGTCCCATCTAACCCAAAACCAAAACGAACCGAATGAAAACACGCCACCGATCCGTACACAGCAAACGAAGCTTGCGACACAGAGTATGCAGCCTAAAACACTTGCGGGGCAGCGAGACGTTTTACAATGGCTGCTTTCACCGTTGAGAGATAGGAAGCGTGCACAGTGGTCCAGATAAAAAACAAGCACGAATTAATGGCATTCTGGTGGAAATCGAGAAGTCGAAGGGCATGTAGCGCCATGAGAGGATAACCGATGGTCTCATAGAGTAACAAGTTGGACTCCAAGAGAAGGAATGCGCAGCAGGGATTGGCATAAAGGTAGATGGTCGGATGGGATTAAAAAATTCGCAGGGTAAAGTAGATGAAGCTCAAGCAGAAAGCGGGGTAATTGAAGGAATAGGGGAGAGGCCCTGACACTAATGTGTGTGTATATATATATATATATATATATATATATATATATATATATATATATATATATATATATATATATATAATCTGCTGGATCATGATGACGATGAACTTACAACATGGCTCTAAAGCTCCGGCTCCTTGCAGCATCAAGTCGCACTTCAGAGCACTCAGAATCTGGCAAACGCTCGCGCAATAAACAACTAGGCCCGCCACCATTTAGACAACCATGCAGGCAAGCGAATATTATTTGAAATTACTAACCCGAATGTTACGATAATTTCAGGATCACAAGTCGCATTTCAGTGCAAGTCAACCTTTAGGTTACATATTTCCACGCGATGCGCGAGTAAGCGATGCGGTTGATTCTTTTTTGTCGTCCCCAGCCTTTTGATGGCGAACATTCTCCACGACCAATAGAGAAGCAGACAGGCATTGCAAGCTTGCCTCTGCGTCCTCCGTCAGGGCATTTGACAACAACATTTCTCCTTTAATAGAGGGCCTACATCAAAATTCAGGCAAACTGACGCATGCAGTGCCCCTGTATACATTTTGCGTCCAATAAACGAGCAATAGGTATTGACCTTGCCAGAGAAGAGAATAGCAATAAGCACCTCAATGTTAAAATAGTGCGGGATGAGAATACTCGTTAAATGGCCTCTCGTCGCTGCTCACAAGTGGAGTTGAAGGGAAATAGTGTCTCCTCAAAGAGCTTTAATAGTTGTCAGGGTGCCAGTAGTGCAGGGGCCACTCCTACGCATCAGAAAAGGTTGTAGTGGTTTGTTTATTCATGCTACTCAAAAGGCTCCCGCCACTCAGGATGAATTTGCAGCAGAATGTCAGGCGCAGCGAACCACGAAGGAAGCGAGCAACTTCTTCGTATTCGGGCGCGCCAGCACGCGGTGCATGCGAGACCTACAAAGACGAGAGGAATTTAGAGATGCAGAGGATTTGATGAGTTCGTGGCAGGCATATTTCAAGTGGAAATAGGCCTAAGATATGCAAAACCCGAAGAAGGTTAAGTTCAAGGAGTGGGAAGGGCTGTTTAGTCCGAAGGAAAGGCGCCTGGAGATAATAGAGGAGGCGGAAGACGCGGACTTTTAGGCCGGTGCTGCGTTGCGTACTTATAGCGCACCTTGACAGGTTTAGGCAAGAGGACGCCTGCTTAGTGGCGTGTGTAGCAGATTAGGAGGAAAAGCTCCAGGAAGTAAAAGCATAAAATAGGAAACTGCCCTGATTCCTTAATCAAACAGAAAGGAAAATGTCAGGTGGAATTTTCACTACGGGCCCCTTGGCTGGGACAGGCTCTGGCAAGGGCAGCGAAGACAAGTAGGTCAGGCGGTACCGGAAAGGGAGGGCTATACAAAATTAGCAGCCAAGAAGCTGGGAAGAGAGCCAAGGGTAACGAACAAAGACGTTCCAAAAGAAGAGGACACAGAAAAACCGGAGTCAGGTACAAGTTGGGATACAGCGAAAGTGTGAGGCACCGATTCTAGCACGAGCAGATGGAGGCGAGCTATAATCGAGCGTGTAAATTATGATAAGCGAGTATTTGTCTGAACTCTTTCAGGAAGGAGAACGAAGACGCCGCACAAGTCGCACAGGAGTTGTCTCACGGAGATGACGATATCAGGCCGATCACAAAGGAGATGCAGATTATAGTGTGCACAGTGCTGGAAGGGTTAGCATAGAATAGGAAGTTAACAAAGCGTGGTGAGGGTTAATAAATAAGTAAGAGAGTTAAGCCTGGATAAAGGATTCGAAATCGCAGAAATAGAAGGAAGTGCGTATAAAGCAGGTTTTGGAAAAGCGCTTCGACAAGCTGGCATCCCTGTAAATGAAAGATTGTAACAAGAAATCGGCTGGCGCCTGGCAGGCCGGGCATTAGCTATTTACGGGGTCTGCGAGGGCTCCGGACACATGAACAGATGACAAGGAAGCAGAAAAAACTTAACAATGGAGCTGTGACAAATTAAATGGCAAATAGGAGGTGCACAAAGAAAATTACAAAAATGAACTTTAACACCAGGATCAGTTACATAAACATGTAATCTGGTAGAAAGGTTAGAAATGGAACAGCAATTAAATGAAGTAGGCGTGTACGCTCTATGCGAGACACCAGGGATCTAGACAATACCGTATACGAATGGCACCGTCTGTGCAGGCTGCAGCAGAGCAACAACGGAGGGGAAGATGGAAGTGTAAGTATATCGATACCATAAGAAACAAATTGGCAACGAATACAATCACCCTGCAAATAACAAATCCCGGTGTCAAGAACAATTTCCGGCAAATATACATGGCTAGAGGCAGGTTATTTAGGTACAGCGGCAAATGCAGGCAGGAAGACAGTACCTAACTAAATGTCTCTGTTCAGATATAAACTAGTTTGGAGGTGAGTATGGCAATCATCATCATCATCATCATCATCATCATCATCATCATCATCATCATCATCATCAGCCTTACTATACCAACTGCAGGGCGAAGGCCTCTCCCATATTTCTCCAATTAATCCGGTTCTGTGTTAGCTGCATCCACTTGACCCCTGCGAACTTCTTAACCTCATCCGCCCACCTAACATTCTACCACCCCCTGCTACGCTTTCCTTCCCTTGGAATCTAGTTTTTTACCCTAAGCGACCATCGGTTATCATCTCTTCGCACTGCGTGTCCCACCCACGCCCACTTCTTCTTGATTTCCACTAGAATGTCAGTAACTTGAGCTATTTGTCTTGCCCAATCTGCAGGCTTCCTATCTCTTAATGTTACCCCTACCATTTTTCGTTTCATAGCCCTCTGCGTTGTCCTCAACTTAAGTAGAATCTTCTTGGTTAGCCTCCCCGTTTCAGCCCCATAGGTGAGTACAGTTAAGATGCAAATGTTGTATACTTTCCTCTTGAGCGATACCGGTAAGCTGCTAGTAATATTCTGCGAGTGCTTGCCAAATGCGCTCCATCCCATCCCAATCTTATTCTTCTTGTTATTTCTTTTTCATGGTATGGATCTGCGGTTACTATACCTGTCCTAAGTAGACATATTCGCCTACTACTTCAAGTACTTCGCTACCTAATGTAAACTGCTATTTCTTCCCGAAGCTGTTGAAGATTACCTTAGTCTTCTGCATATTGATTTTCAAGCGTACTTTTCTACTTTTCCTGTCTATGTCATCAATCATTATTTGCAGTTCATCCTCTGAGTTAATTAGCAAGGCAAGGTGAGTATGGCATTATAATATTGAGGCAGTTCAACGGCCACATCGATAATATGGATGTATTCTTTGATTGCAAAGGCATTTAATGCCAGATTTCCGTGTGCGACACAACCTATAGTTATTGTAAACAGATGTAACTAGTTGTGAGAGACAAATCAAGTAGGAACTTCGGAACAGGCAGACGACCATTGACGACTGCCTGATGTGGCAGAAAATCTGTAGCAAGCTCTCGAAGATGGAACTAAACGAAGAACAGTAAAGTCGGGAAAGTGATCATGAAGGTATAATTCTGCAGCTTGGGGCCCTTTCCAAGAGTGAAATGCAAGAACAAAAACGCAGATATAAACGGTGAGCAAATAGCGCTGGTAGCAGCGTGAGTAGAGGAAAAAGTGGAGAAAAGCCCCGGGACAAAGTGGGCCTATAACCAGGTAAATACTACACATAAGTAGAAAAATAAAATAAGCAAAAGCAATGAACCACCGGTATGGAATGAGGAAGCCACGAAGCTGGTGGAATATAGTAATTTGGGAAGCCATCGAAGAACGACGGCCAGCTTCGAGGGAACGCCGAAAGAAGGCGCTGCTATCTCAGGAGGAAATAAACCGAAAATGGGAAACAATCGTATCGAAAAAAGGCTGCTTGTGCAAGCTATCGTCTAAACAAAATAAAGCTGTCCACCGATCGCTGCATGGCTGAAATTTGCGAAGTAACCAATGGCGGACCAATAGCATCATTGAACCATATAAGCTGGCTGTGTAGGATGAATTAGAAAATAGAGGAATGAATTCTAGGTAAGAGTAAAATAGATTACGTAAGTTATAGCTAAGTCATTTAGGAATAACGATATTAGAGTAATCTCCCCACGAGAAAAAGTAGCACAGGACAAGGAGATAGAATCGGCTTAGTACTTGCCAATCTGGGCTTAAAACGCGGAAGCAAACATGTTTATATGCCGTCAGCAGGGATTGACAAAATTCCAATCGAGCTATTTATTGCCCCTGGCCCAAGAAGCAAACAGCCGTTTTTAAAGGCCTTGTAAACTGTCATATCTAATAAGCAAATTACGAACAGCTGGCGATGGAAAAAAATGAAATTGATTTATAGAGAGAAAGCAAATAGGTTGGAAAATACATCCTACAGGCCGATTACAATAGCATCTGTTAAACACCGGCTGCCAATAAATGCGGTAAATTTAAAAATGCAGGCATGAATAAAGAGCCGTAAGATACTCGGGTAACGTCGGAATGGATTGAGAAATTGAAGACGAGTCTGTTCTTTCTTACCCAATGCACGAAAATAGCTAATACAGGTAACAAACCTTTGTATTTAGCCTTTCTAGACAGACGGGGCACACGACAAAGTAAACTTCTGTTTAAAATACTAAACGATGAAGGTATAGGTCAGGAGGCAATAGATTTCCTACAGAAAATAATCGTGGATAATAAAGTAGAAATTACATTGTAAATTATAAGAAATAGGCAAACAGCCGATACATCCAAATGACTAAGGCAAGTTTGTCCTCAATCACCGCGTCTGATCATGCTTTGAACGGTAAATATGGAACCAGGGCAGAAAAGGGTAATCTGGGTTTTAATCTTTCATAAATATTAGGCGGTGAAGTCCTAGAGTAGTGCCTCCATGGTTTAATGTATGCGGACGACACTGTACGGCTACCAGGTAGCCAGGAAGACTTGCAAACTCTAGCTGCTTCTTGCGGAGAAGAAGGCGATAATCTAGGCTACTACCTTAGCACAATTAAGTCGGGTATGATAATTTTCGTGATTCACCAATAAAGCGCTTAAAATTGAAGGCCAGGAAATATTCAGATTTGGCAAAAAGCACGAACAGTATGTTTAAGCAATTCTGCGAAGAGGTGCCGGCATAACGAAACGTAGGACACTGTGGAGACACAACAGGTATGAGGTGCTGACGGGTATTCGGAAAGAAATTATGGTACCAAGGCGTACTTTCGAGGGAGAGACAGACGATTACATTTCGATAATTTGAGAAAAGGAGATGTAAAAAAAAAAACAATAAAAGCGGAAATGTCACATCAGGAAGGAATCTTTCTTTTATAATTTCATAGGCAGTGCCCTATATGAAGCTATATCTTATTGCCTTATAGCCGGCCGATACAAAAATAAATTTAATGAGGACGACACATATACAATGTGTGGTAAATCTATAGAAGCAACTGAACACCTTATACTCGAATACGATGGTATCAACCCGGATCTTTATGCAAGCTCAGGCAGTCGCCCTGAGGCCTTAAGGATTAGACACGAAAGAAGTCGGTGAATGAGTCTGCGATGTAATTTAGCAAAAAGCGAATACAACACTGATGACTGAAAAGCAGGAAATTGACGTAACTACAGGAATAAAAATTTAATAACTAAGATGATGACATAGTTGAGCGGTTTATAACAGCATTCAAGATATAGGAAAAGACAAAACAACAAGCATAATGGAAAATGTTACCTTCCTTTTTCATCGTGGACTCCATCCCCTCTCCATCCACCCCCTTAATATGCCCATTAGCAACTGAGCGGGGTGAGGTTGCATCGGTACCGAAAGCGTCATAGGAAATTTTTTTCTTTAGGGGAGGGAGGAGACGAGAGGAGCCCGGACACTCAATCGGTTCCGCAGTAAGATTCAAGTGGCGCCAACGAATAAATGAGCGAATATTCGCAAGCACAAATTCAAATAACGCACGAAAGTGGGCTCCATAGCGGGGCGTAATCGTGCGGCGCCGAGAGAGAAGGCAGGCTTCAGCCAACGCATGGGTGCCTTTGTCACCAAGTATATTGTCATGCTCCTTAGGGTGGACAGGCTATACGATTGGCTCTATCATTTCTATCCGCCCTCCATTTGTGCCGCCACGACGTAGAACGGATTTAGTTCGCAGAGAGAAACCAATAAATCAAAATTTATGTTCGATGCCAACCGCTAAGGCGCACTTTGGCTGAAAATACCCAGTGACGCGTTTTTTTTTTTCAGCGTGAGGGCGAGGCCGCACCTACGCCATTAAGGTAGCTCATTTCATTCGGCGGCAGTGACGTTCCTACTCAATTAAAGGCTGTTCTGAATGAATTATTTTGCTCTTTGCGGGGTTTAGAAGCATGCGAACTATAGAGCATAACACAGCTTTGCAAGTTCAAACGGTCAGTGCTGTGCCATTGGCTGTTTGTAGCAAGTGAAAAGAGCAACAGCAGGGGATGGAGAGAGGAAGAGGTGGTCCGTGAACGAGCAACTTCACAACACCCTTCAGTTCTGATACTGAAGATACCTCATCGTACATGTAGCTGTTTTCCTCTTGTTAGCCAGAATGTTTGCTTTTACACATTGATGAGCCAATGCAAGCCAACTTGCATGGTTTAGTAAGCGTCCTATTATTTCAGAACAATAATTATGTTTGCTAGTTGGTCCCCTAAAATTTCTGTTCTTGAGAGACTAACAAATTATTTGGGATATTTACCAAGGTGAAAACTGAAACCGGGACAGGATTATCAAAAAATGATAGTACTCACAAAGTTAAACCAGGGGTTAAAGTCTCTTCTCCCCGCGCAGTTTTTCTGCTCATCGGAGAGTCCCGGTTGAAATATTACAAGGACGAAACTAAAAGAGAAAGAAAACAAGACAAAGTTGGCGTCCAAAGCACGTATATAAATGGCAAGATAGACTTTCAGCTTTTATACGGTTCTTAGAAACCCACTAAAGCAAATATTCAGCTCCGCAAGAAAATGATCATATTGCAGGAAGAATGCTGATCGTTAAATTGGAGATCATTTAATAATGAAACTAGCGAATAATTAGGGGAGCACACTGGAGGTCCATAGATGGCCCTTGGCAACCATAAAATGGGCTGTACAATGGGGCGTATGAAGCCTTTGTCATACTTCCGTAACGCCCCGTTGTGACAAAGACTGGTCTGAAGATTCAAATATATCATAGCAATTTTATGAGCTGCTTTATAAAACTATAAAATAAATTTAGCAGGATGATTTTTATATGACCTAAGGGAAAATATCGAAACTCCTTATCGCGTGGACCATATCATCGAGTTCGTTATCTCTACTTCAATCTGTGTGGGAGAGGAGGGGATTCGGTGCGATATGCTTCAAGCCAACGCTAAAGTTTGCAATCAAATACGAAATTTACCATATGATGGTCGGTACCACTTTTAAGCACCACTGCCTAGCATCATTCGTGCAATATGCCCCTCCCCTCATCACTTTTCTTTTAATACTTTGTACGCTTCCCAAAGAGCACTCAGCCTCAATATTAAAACTACATTGACAGCCTAATATTTTGAGCATACGCATATAGGCCGTAAAAGGCGAAAAAATCTTTAATTAGCTGGAACCGCTTTGAAGAGGAGACTCGCAAGTCTTTCGGGGATACCGAGTCAAGACGAAAATGCGCTGAGCAGACTTTACTCTAGTGAGCGAAAGTGCCTGAGGAAACGTGCACAACGTACTACATTGAAGAGGCCCTGAAACTGAAAACGGTGAATCCCCACATTTCTGAAGACGACCGAGTTGGCCACCTCTTAAAGATCATCACGGAGGACGCGTACAAATTTTCGATCACTAAAGATCACTAAAGGTCACTAAAGATAACGGCCGTTATCAAGCACTGTCGCATGTTCGAGGCTCTAAAGCTGCGTCGCATAACCCCGAAGGTCGATCTTTCGAATAATCTGACCATTGTCGCAAGCGGAGATTCCCATGAGCCTCAGAATTTGCCCGACATGATTCACCAAGTTGTCCGTGATGAACTCTCCCGCCATCAAGATGTGCGCCGCAGTGCAATCCCTTGTGAGAGCTGCTCCCTTCAGGCAGCTCCTATCCACTACCGCTACTACCGCTCACATCCATCCTGTCTGTGAACACCGGATTCACTCATACGGCCCTGTTCTACTCACTCGTTCCTACTAAAGCGCGCACCCTACTCAGCAATGACACCAGCAGAGTACTTTGCTGATCGCTTCTATCTTGTCTCCGAGGAGTATTATGACGACCGTGTTCGGTAACCACTAGTAGGTTACCGCTGTGGTATGCTCGGCAATATATCCCGATTCTGCCTCCGTGGGAACCAGGTTACACGCTACCAGCACCAATGGTCGATCTAATCTGAATCAAGAAGTCCGTGACCCGACGTTTCGACCCCGTTCGATGTCCTACCGCTACGCACAACCACGAAACGTCTCTCCAGCTTCTGACCAGAACAAGAATTCTCCTGTTCGCCGCTCCCGACTTTCGCCATCTCCCCACCATCTCTCGCCGCCACCGAGAAACTAGTGTGCGAAAGTTGGAGGTGCGGTCGCCAGGTCATCGATGTTACCAATTATTCTACCGGTCGCCATGCTAAAGAGCCGCCTGGACGAGTTAGGGAACGGTGTTTGTGCTATGACCTTAGTGGATACCGTTTCTACTGTGTCCTTAAGTAGCATAGAGTTTCACATCGGCCGTAACATTATGTTTCGTTGGGTTCACTTGGTATTTGTTGTGTAAATGTAGCGATTGCTGGTCACGCGTTTAGAACTGAATTTACGGTGCTTCCTCGCTCTACGCATGGCATCATTCCGGGGGTTGACTTTTACAACAGTGTGGCGCAGCACCCGACTTTAACAGTTTCGGGTCATCAGTAAGCCCTACCCTTCGATCGGCCCTTATCGGCCTTATTTCAAGGCCCAAGAATGTTATGCCTTGAAATATAGTCGTTCCGGCGATATCCGCCGTATTAGTCTCATTTGTGTCCTCGAGAGCGTTTTCCAACGTCTTCGAATACTCTGTTGGAACCCTCGTCCGGTGCCGGCTCAAAAAAGAGTGCGCTGATGCCCCTCAGCGTTGTTCGAGTGTACGAGGTCTATGCCCCGATTCGGACTGTCATTCACTCAAATATGCCGCATTGCCACGTGGTCTAAAACTAGTATACTTTAAAGACGCCTTTCTGTTCTTATTGCCGCCTTCAGTGAAAACGTCGACCATCCAACAAGACGTCCGGGTCTGACCTATTTCCAATTCCTGTCTATGGTAAATAAATCCCTACGCATCAACGACCGCTGGATATTGATAGAAGCTCTTTTGAAATGTAGGGACGTTTTTGATTTCGCTCGAGATCAGCTGCCACCGATTTACCTTCCCGCACCCTTTACATGATCGACACCGGTCGGAACACCAGACTAGATAGACAGCATTCCGCGTCCCACCTTCAGAACCTAACATAATTGACGACCATGGCTGCAATACGCTGTAACAAAGAATTATTCAGGAATTATTGAGCCCTTGGGCCGCCCCTGTGATTCTCATGAAAGAGAAAATGGCAAATGGCTAATATGTGTCGACTATCGTCGCCGCAACTCTGTAACAAAGAAAGATGTTTACCCGCTCCTGCACGGTAATGATGCCATTCACTTTCTCCACTCAGCTTCCTACTTTTCTTGTCTTGGTTTACGTTCCGGATACTGGCAGATCCCTATGCATCCAAATCCAAATCCAAATCCACTTTATTTCCAACCTACAAGTTGGGGGCCCCCAGGGAAAAAGCTGTCGCAGACAGCTTGACTGGGCCCTGGAGGCCTACAGGCAGCATGTCGCAGAGGATTTCACAACACAGTCAAAAATGAATATGTACATGAGATCAAAATCAAAAGAATTATACACACATCAGATATCAGAAATGAATATGAACATCGCAGTATTTATTCATTGCCTCATCATAAAATTTGTTAATTCGTGTCTAAATGTGTTAAGCGGGGCAGTAAAGTCAATGTGGGCTTTAAGTTTATTATAAAGTGATGGTATGCGGTAGTCAAGAGTGGCCCGGCCATAATTTGTTCGTGTATGTGGCACGAAATACAAAAACTGCATTGGTTACTCCAGATGGGGTATATCAATATAAAGTGATGTCCTTCGGTCTGTACAATGTTCCTTCTAAAGTTGAAAGTTTTATGGACATTGTTTTGCGTGGATTGAAGTCGCAAACTTGCATATGTTACTTATATGACAAATTGACTATAGGGAGGGCCCTTGCCTTTCATAGCAGCCGTTTAGCTGTTATGCTTTACTGCATAGAGAAAGTCGGTTACATGCTGAACTGTAAAAAGTGCCGCCGCGGTGGGGCAGTGGTAAGACGCCCGACTACTGTTCCGGAGTAACCGGGTGGTTCGATCCCGACCGCGGCGGCTGCGTTTCGATGGAGGCGAAAAGAAAAGGCGTCCGTGTGTTGTGCGACTGATTGCTTTATAGTAAGGGAAAGGCGCGGTAACTGCCTCACTTGTTTTCTGTGGACACCTTAACCGCGCCGTAAAGGAAGGGAGGAAGGTGGGGGTGAAAGTGGAAAGAGAGAAAGAGGAGCCATAGTGGAGGGCTACGGAGTAATTTCGACCACCTGGGGATCTTTAACATGCGCTGACATCGCACTGCACACGGACGCCTCTTCGTTTCGCCTCCACCGAAACGGAGCCGCCGAGGTCGGGGCTGTGCGATGTCACTGCTGTTGCGACTGTAGGAAGAAGGAAAGGAAAATTTGGAGGACGCTTAAGCTTCGCCTTCAAGAGTGGAACGTGATAGCGTTATTGCACCTCGTTCTGACCGGTCATACCGAGCGAATGAGTGGGCGGTGCGAACGAGGTGCAATAACGCTATCGCGTTCCACTCTTGAAGGCGAAGCTATGGTGGCTAGAAGGGGCGAAGCTTAAGCGTCAGGGGCGAGTGGCGCGCCACGTGTCAGGGCAGCGCCGCACATTGCGAGGAGGGGTTCTTCTGTGTTTGCCGCAAGATGGCAATGCATGTGCGCAGAGCGCAGAAGAAATGTAGCGGAAACGTACTTCGCTACTCGTGCAACTGCGACTTCTGTAAGTAACATGCTCATAACTACCGATATACACCGCAGTATAACGTTCTACAGCAAGTTTCTAAAGCAACACCGCATTCACTAGAAACGCTTTTGCACCGCTTTCTAACATCGAACTCGTGGCTGAGTGGTAGCGTCTCCATCTCACACTCCGGAGACCCTGGTTCGATTCCCACCCAGCCCATCTTGGAAGTTTCTTTTTATTTATGAAGTGCATGCCGGGATTTATCGCTCACGGCCAACGCCGCCGACGCCGACGACACCGGCTTTTCTGCGACACGGGCTCCTTAACGCTATCGCGTTAAAATGCAGAGGCCTGCTACTGGCTCTGTAGCTGAGCCACCTCCGCTGCCTGGGGCGGACAGAAGAAAAAAATAGAGGAAAAAGAAAGAAGAGGAAGAGAAAGACGTGCGTCGCAAAAAGCCGTCGTCCACCACCGAAGCGGTGGCGGGTGCAATGGCGGCCTATAACAAATAAAAATTCAATGGTAGGTTAGCCCCTGCCGCAAGCGGCGTTGACCTACTAGTCCCAGCCCCGTAGGGCCAGGAACAGCCACCTTTCAGCACCTCCCCTCTGTCAGCGGACGTTAAAGATCCCCAGGTGGCCGAAATTCTCCTTTCTCTCTTTGCACTTTCATTCCCACCTTCCTCCTTTCCCCTACGGCGCGGTTCAGGTGTACACAGAACAAGTGTGACAGATACTGCGCTTTTTCCTTCCTGTGAGACTTGTTTTCTGGATCGTGGAGCGAGCGGACGCATCTCACATGAGCTCCGTGATTTCACAGCAAAATTTCGTATTTCTTGCCACTTGCGTTCACCAACTTCGCCCTGGACGTTCGTCTATTGCTCCGGACCCGGTGTGGTGATTTCCAGACCAAGGCAAGCAGTTTGATGATTTTTCGACCAAATATTTTTGGCCGCAACAGCTGCGACAGCTAAGCCTATCGCTGCCTCACGACATCGGCGCGTTCGCGCGCAGCGGCGGTGGCGACGTCGCGTCCCGCCAAGCCCACCACCGCCTTGACTATGCCTTACACTGTGGAAGGCACCGACATTACCGCCGCGGAGTTATCCGATGGCTCATGGACGGCGTTCGAGATGCAACGCCGGCACCGAAGACCATCTCCGCCCAAGAAACAACCTGCCGAGGCCCAGACGCCAGGCACGACATCGACTCTACCGAATCCGCGGCCACGCGGACGCCCTCCACCTTTGACCAAAAAGCGTCCTCTGCCCCGCCTGCCCTCGGAACACCTCAAGATCGTCCTCCGTCCACAGGGCACGCTGAACCTTCACACCGTAGGCCCCGCACGACTTGCACTTGCTATCTACGCAGCCGCCAACGTCGACCACCGCCTAGCGGTTACTGCCGACCAAGTCCGCATACACCCCACTAACAACACCATCACAGGAGCACGCCTGACAATGCCCGTGCAGTGTCTTACGCCAAGATCGGCACCATCACCATCGACAAGACAGTAGTCCCGGTTGCCGCCTACGCCCCAGCCCCGGACAATTCCGTACGGGGGATTTTGTACCGAGCCTACAGTTACGAAAACGATGCCGAGATCCTGGCTGAGTTCCGCGCGCGTAATCCCGATCTCCCCATCGTTGCTGGGCGTCGTATGGGCAAGACGCAGCACTTCGTCGTTACGTTCGCCAACACCGAGCTGCCCCGATACGTGCGGTACTTGGGGTTTACTTTCGAAGTCTTCCCTTTGAAGCCTCGCCCGGAGGTGTGCTTCAACTGTTGCAAGCTGGGTCACCGAGCGGACGTGTGCCCCCAACCACGAATACCTACTTGCCGCCGCTGCGGCGTCGCTCACGACTCCCCACCAGCCGGCCAACCACCTACCTGCCAAGCCATGTGCATCGTATGCAAAGGCTCACATCCAACAGGCAGCAGAAGCTGCAAATACCGCTTCGTGTCTAGCCGCAGGCGCAAATCTTCACAATCCCCCACGGACACTGCCACTGACCCAGACAGTTCGCCAAGCGGCCGCCAGTCCCGTCCCCGAGAACGCGGCCACCAACAACCACCTCCAAGGGATGAATCCTTCCCGCCACTGCAAAGCAGCAGTCCCCCAACTGACCTCGCCACAAGTCAACCACTTCAGCTGCAGGAACCAAGAGATGACTCTTTTCCCCCTCTACGTGGACGCAGTGGGAGCAGAGATAGGAGCAGGTCATCGTCCCAGAGACGCAGCTCGCGGATCAACTCCAACTCCGGAGAAGTAAGACCTGCCAAACATTTGGCATGGAAGACGATACTTACAGACGACAAGCAACGCCGAGCACCCGACCCACAGGTAAGGGAGCTGGCAGAGTTAGTCCGACAACTGCAACAACAGTTAGCTCAGTCTAACGCAAAAATCAAACAGCTAGAAACTGCAAATGCGCAATCAAAGAATGAACAGTCGTCTGTGGCTTGCGCTCGCGTTGAAGTCAGCCGCAATGAGGACATGGAAGTAGATCAAAACCGCCGTAACAAACGAAAGGCACCTTTGGTACCTCGGCCAGATACAGATGACTTAGAGAGTAATTATGAAGAGAGATTTGCAAAAATAGACCAAAGACTAGCCAAGGTGGAGGAAACTATCCAGAAATTAATACCACAGCTTAACAAAGTAACTGACACAATGGAAAAGTTTCCAACTATCGAAACTGTCCTAGCTAAACTCGACACGCTTACAACCAGGGTTAACGCACTAGCATCCCCTAGCAATCTGATATCTCCAACGCCAAATGCAGGCTCTTTGCCTCCCGCCCCCACAGCATTCTCACGCTCAGCTGGCGGTGCTTCGGCGCGTCCGTCCCCCAGCAGCATTCTCCGACCCAGCGTATTGCAACCCGCGCGAGCGGAACCTTAACCGATACGCGATGGCTAGTACACCTGTTATAGTGTGGCAATGGAACTGCAGGGGATTCCGAGCCAAGCGCAAGGCTCTGGAATATGCAGTTTTGGCCCAAACAAACAGGCCGGTAGTCATAGCACTTCAAGAGACGAATACAGAAGTAAAGCTTGCAGGGTATACAGCATACAATGAGAAAGTGTCCGCTGAGTGCCGGCCCATCACAGCTACACTTGTACACCGTAATCTAACTGCAAACCAACTAGATTTGGAAACACCGGAGGTCTCTCATACATTTATACAAATCCTGCCGAGCAAACGAACACAATCTCCCCTTTACATTCTAAACGTATATAGTCCACCTAAAGACAACAGCACGAAAATAGCCACTCTTCCGTAAGGCGCATGTAGCCGCTCATAATGGAATGTTGCTGACTGTTGGAGACTTTAACGCACCCCGTGCAGAATGGGGCTACTCAGTTAACAGTAGAAAGGGAACTAAATTATGGGAGACAGCCCAGGCGCTAGGGCATACCTTACTCGTCGACCCTGATAAACCTACGCGCATTGGTAACAGTGTAACCAGGGATACGTGCCCTGACCTTACCTTTGCCAGAAATATCCCCGATGCGAGATGGGAAAACCTAAATACAAACATAGGAAGCGACCACTATGTACTATGTACCACTTTCCGAGCTACGCATTGCAAAATGCGTCGCCAGAAAGTGAAGCACACGAACTGGGACGCCTTTAGATATGTCCGCTCGCAAAGGCCAGCGGAAAGTATAGTAGATTTAAGAGAATGGACGGAGCGTATTTTGCAAGACGCCGCAAACACTTCAAAAACTGTTACCCTGGAGGACAGCAGTCCCAGCCCGGACGCTAAGCTAGTGCACATGATTGAAGCACAAGGAAGTATCCATGCTCGATGGCGTAAAAATAAGCACAACCGACGTTTAAAAATTCGGCTAACCCGGCTTGAAAAGGAAATCGAGGCTTACTCGTGGGAACTTAGCCGAGAACAGTGGCATCAGACTTGCGACCACCTTAATGGGCAACTGGGCAACAAGAACACGTGGTTTTTACTTAGACATTTACTCGATCCTAAGAGAACTCAGGCCGAATCCCACAAGAACCTGCATAGGATCTCGCAATCTTTCCAAGGCACCGACGAAGAGCTCATGACCACTTTAAAAGATAAATACATTGACACCTCCCAGGATATACCCACGCCAGATGGGTACTCAGGATTGGATAATCCTCGCATGGATGGCGTCTTTACCGTAGCAGAGATTAGGGCTGCTCTTAACCAAATTAACACCACCTCGGCACCGGGGGAAGATTGCATCACCAGTAAGATGTTGCGCAATTTAGAAGACCAGTCAGTAGAGGCTCTTACGGACCTCTTCAACAGGTACTGGACAGAGGGCAGCGTCCCTGAGGAATGGAAGCACGCTAAAATTATTTTCATACCTAAACCGAGCAAAAGACTCGAGATGGGGAACCTCCGCCCAATCTCGCTAACGTCATGTCTCGGGAAGGTAATGGGAACACGTTGTCTTAAACAGGCTCCTTATGCACACCGATGCGGAAGGCACGTTTCCCCCGTCCATGATTGGGTTTCGAGCAGGTCTTTCGACTCAGGACATTATGTGACAAATTCAACAAGACATTCTAGATACAAATCGCATAAGAGCCATGCGAACCATCCTGGGACTCGATGTGAGTAAGGCCTTCGACAATGTGTCACACGCTTCCATCCTCAATCACCTCTCACAGTTACACGTAGGCAAACGGACATACGACTACATCGCTGCCTTTCTGAATGCACGTACGGCTACGCTCCATTTCGTTGACAAAGTTAGCGACAAAATTACACTAGGGACGAGAGGAACACCGCAAGGCGCCGTACTTTCACCTTTTCTCTTCAACATCGTTATGAGCGGCCTCCCGCGTCTGTTAGATGATATCCCACACATACATCATTCCATATACGCCGACGACATCACCATATGGACCAATTCTGGCTCTGATGGAGATATTACAGATTCATTACAACGAGCTATCGACACGGTACAGTCTTATGTGCAGGAAAACGGCCTTACCTGTTCACCGGCTAAATCAGAACTATTAGTTATAAGGAACAAACAAGCTTCACAGGTAAAACCAGATTCTCGAGAACCTATCCAGTTACACATTGACAACCATCCGATACCCCCGATAGCCACGATCAGAGTTCTCGGAATGTTGATTCAGAATAATACGCAGAACACAGAAGCTATACGCCTGCTACGCGTCACGGCGCACCAGATAGGTGGGCTGGTGAGATGCATTGCCACACATCGCAGGGGTATGAGAGAAGCCGACCTGTGCAGAATCATTCAAGCCTTTATGATAAGCAGAATCATGTACGCTTGCCCGTACTATCATCTGCGTCGTAGGGACTAACATGCACTTAATAGCATAATTAGAACAGCATACAAAGCGGCCCTTGGCTTACCAGTATACGCTAACTCAGATCGACTACTGCAGTTAGGAATTTTTAACACACTATCTGAACTAATTGAAGCCCATAAGACAGCACAAGTGACCCGCTTGTCACGCAGCCTTGCGGGACGCGTAATTCTCGACAAGCTCCACATACACCCCACTGAGGAGGTGTGCGCAACATCCCATTTATCGGCTGACATAACTAGTAGACTAGTTGTTAAACCAATAACCAAAAACATGCTACCAGGTAGACACGATGCCCGCAGGAAGACAAGGGCACAGACCCTTGAGAAACAGTACGAGGACGATCCACAAGCAGTGTACGTGGGTGCAGCTCAACACATCAAAAACGGAGCATACGTGGCATGTATGGCCACTCCAAAGTCAACCTTCATTAACGCCATAACATTTCATGCTAGCTCCATATGCGAGGCAGAGGAAGTAGCTATCGCACTGGCCATCGCGGATCCCCACACCAAAACTATTCTAAGCGACTCAAAAAGCGCCGTTCAAAATTTCGCCAAAAATTCTGTAAGCGCACTCGCGGCGCGAATTCTGCGCAACCGATCTCTCAATCACAACATCAATCTCGTATGGGTTCCGGCTCACGCGGGTAACTCCGGAAACGAAGGGGTCGACCGTCTAGCCCGAGGCTTAACCAACCGGGAGACGGGAGATCTATCGGGAACGGACGCGCCTGTCGAGGCACCGCGCACATACGCGGAGGTAACAAACTTTTATCGCGAGCTAAGATGCACGTACCCCGCCCCTCACCCCGACCTCGACCGGGCGCAAGCCACGACACTCAGACGCCTACAAACAAAGGCCATTCTTAGCCCCTACCGACTATCGTTAATTACAAACGGAGAATTCAACCCTGCATGCCGGCACTGCGGTGACGGGACGCAGGCCACTCAAGACCATATACTGTGGGAATGCGCCAGCAATCCCCCTCCAAAGACACTCTTGCCAGCTCCCTCAGCGGAGGAATGGGGCAAGCTGTTGGCCAGCCCAAGAAAAACTATGCAACTGGCCCTCGTCACGCGAGCTCAAGAGGTCGCTCCCGACTGGAGGCCACCCTAGACTCGTCCCAGCCCGAAATAATTCCTTTCATTTCGCGGCAATAAAAGTTGTTACTGTGAACCAATTAATATTTTATTATTGTTGTTATCATTAATGTTATTATAAGGCCATCGATTTCACAACACTCAGCGTCGTCGTCTTCTCGGAGTCTGTTGCACTTCTTCATCCTCATCACGAACAGCGAACACAGCTAAGTAACAATATTATTAATATTCGGAGAACGACAAAACGTTTGGCTTGGGCATCTGGTTGAAAAAGATGGTGTTAGGGCCAATCCATAGAAGATTGAAGCTGTCAACTGCGTCAAAGAACTTAAGACTTTGCAACAGCTTAGCCCGAGGTCTAATACGCCGAGCAGGGGCGGTTCCCACGTCGGAGTTCTCCCGGGAGCGCATGCACACGTTTAAAGAGATGACTCAGGTCTACCGGGTCGAGAGACAGATCTACCCCCCACCTCACTCCTCCCTCAGCAATCACCACCAAACGCTATGGCACCGCCTCCAGACGCGAACCCTCCCATCCCCTTACATTAGGTTCCGTTACCACCCCACTCTTACCGACCTCTCCTGCACCCTTTGCAACCACCCCACTGCCACCCTCGCCCACATTCTATTCCAATGCCCGGCGGATCCTCCCCCGCGGGGTCTGGAGCACTTCACCACCTGGGAGGAATGGGAGACCCTGCTACGCTCTAAGGACTCGGTCCGGCAAAAGACCGCCACAGACCGAGCTGCCGACATCATGAACCGTAGGAACATGAACGTTTGAGTGTAGTGGGGCCGTGCGAGGGCCCAGGGGCCTGCGCGCCCCGAACTCCTCTGTTAAAATAAATGTTTTTACTACTACTACTGACATAGCCAACCTGATCACATGCCTCTTGTAGGAAGATATTCCTTTCAAATGGACTCTCGAATGTGATTCTGCCTTTCGCCAGCTCAAGGTTCGGCGCCATTTCAGCCAGGCAGCTCCATCAACTCCATACTGACTCTAGCGGCATCGGCGTGGATGTTGTGCTCATACAAAGGCATGGTCGCGCCTTCAGCATGGGGGTGCTCGTACCACGGCCGGTCTCGAGGGAGAGCGCGCTTCTCTTCTCTTACGGCCTCTCCAATGGGGTCTGTTTCCACCGCCCGCCGCGCCTCGGTGGGGTCGCCACCGCCCCACTGCTGCTCCTCCGCCACAGCCGTTCACGCGCAAGGGAAACGCGCTCTCGCTTTTATCGTCGCCCGCGTCAGTTGCAACCGGCTGGTCCTGACATTTCGCTCCTTATAGTTTGGATGGATGGATGGATTAAACTTTAATGTCCAACAGATAAGGTGATCTACCCACCCCCCGACACGCAGGTCAAGGGGCGGGTGCCGCCGCCTCAGAGGCAGGCCGGGAGGTCTTGGGTCCCAGCAGCCTCTTCAGCTAGTTAGACGAGTAGGAGCTGGAGCTCAGGGTCCGAGCTGCGCAGTAGGGTCTCCCAGGTGTCTGTACAGCCTATATTGTTCGTCCTCCTGGGAGAATACGGGCATTCCAATATTATGTGGTCGAGGGTCCCTCTCGCCCCACAAAGATTGCACTTGTCACTCCTAGCCTCAGGGAACATGTGGTTCGCCATAACCGGGTGCGGATATGTATAAGTTTGCAGTCGCCTCCACGCCACTGCTTGTCTGCTGTTTAATGTCGGGTCTGGTGGGGGTACCAGTCTACGATCCAATCTGTAGTGCTGCGTGATCTCCCCATATTTTAGCAAGCGCTCTCCGCTTCCTCGGTCATCAAGTGGCCCTGTAGCGGCTCGGCGGTAGAGATCTCGAGCCAGCTTGTGTTCCGCCTCGTTGCCGGGGACGTGCGCAGGAGTCCAAATTATTTGAATTTTCCTATTCAACTTTTTCTGGTCTAGGATTCTGGCTGCTAAGGGCGAGATCCTGCCCTTGCTAAAATTTTGTATGACAGTTTTGCTGTCACTGATGACAAACTTCGCTTCCGTTACGACGCAAGCTAACGCGATCGCAGTTTCCTCGGCTATTTCTATGCACCGCCCGCGCAAAGTGGCAGCTGTCACGGGATTGCCCCGGCCGCTGACGACCGTTGCTACCGTGAAACTGCCACCACCTCTCGCCGCGTCTACATAGGCCACTTCATGTTCCGAAATTTCGCCGAATCTAATTTCTAATGCTTCGGCTCGTTTTTTCCTCCTGTCTTTGTTATATTCCGGGTGCATGTTTTTTGGCAGCGGGGGAATCACCAAATTTTGTCTGACTTCTCTAGCTACCTCCACCTTGACCGTGGGACCCCTATCCAGATTTATTCCAACTTTCGTCAAAATGACTCTTCCTGTCTTCGTGGTGCTAAGTCTCTCAATTTGAGAGGTTCGCACCGCTTCCGCCAGTTCTGCCCATGTGTTGTGTACCCCTAGAGCCATCACTCTCTGTGTTGATGTGCATATGGGCAGTCCCAGCGCTCTTTTTACGCATTTTCTCATTAGAGACTCAATTTTTTCTTTTTCCACCGCTTTCAAAATCTAGATACGGCGTTGCGTAGCTCACTCGGCTGAAGATGTAGGCCTGTATCAGTTTCATCAAAATTTTTTCCTTTAACCCTCGGCCTCTGTTGGCCACCCGCCTAATTAGGCTCAGGGTCTGCATCGCGTGATTCTCCAGCCTCTTGATGGTCTCGCTATTATGTCCGTGTGACTGGAGAATCAAGCCCAAGATTCTGATTTGCTCGACTATTGGTACCTCATTACCCGCCACTTTAATTTTGATCTCCGACGGTGCCTTGCGCCTTAAGTGCTTCGGATTGTATATAAACAATTCTGATTTCTGCAGCGAGCACGCTAGGCCTCTCTCTGCCGCGTAATCGACTATAATGTCGGTGGCGGCTTGGAGCAGGTTTTCGACGCACGAATCACTTCCCCGGTTGACCCAAAGGGTGATATCACCCGCATATATACTAAAGTTTAATCCTTCGAGCTTTGCCAATTGCTCAGGGAGTTCCCTCATAGCCACGTTGAAGAGTAGGGGGGACAGCACTGATCCCTGGGGCGTACCCTTACTCCCTAGCATTATTGCGGGGGATTCCAGCGTCTGGAACTTCATTCAGGCCGTTCTACCCGTCAGAAAGTCCCTGATGTACCGATATGTCCTGGTACCTACATTAATCTGGTTCAGCCCTTCCAGGACCACCTCATGTTTTACGTTGTCGAAAGCCTTCGTGAGGTCGAGCCCCAAAATTGCTTTCGCATCTTTAGACTTTGAGTCTATTATGTCATGTTTGATTTGGAGCATGACGTCCTGTGTACACAAGTGAGGACGGAACCCGACCATCTCATGTGGCCACAGATCACCCTGCTCCAAGAAACTCATCAGTCTGGTCTGGACGACGTGCTCCATCAATTTCCCCACGCATGAAGTTAAGGAAATTGGTCGTAAATTTGCCAGTTGAGGAGGCTTCCCTGGTTTCGGTATTAAAATAATGCTTGCCGTCTTCCACTGTTGTGGGAGCTCGCCTTTTCCCCAACATTCCTGCATATACTCCGTTAGATACCTAATGGAGTCATCATCTAGGTTCCTGAGCATTTTGTTTGTTACTCCGTCAGGGCCTGGAGCAGACTTTGTTTTAAGTCTTACAATCTCCGCCCTCACTTCCGCTTCTGTGATGGGGGCGTCCAGCGCCTCGTTAGGCGCTCCACCATAGTCAGGAAGTGGGGTTCGTGAAGTTTCCCCCACATACGTCTCAATTAATTTACTCATGAAATCATCATAGTTCCCTTCGAAAGCGTGCCTCGCTTTTGCCAATCTTATACCAGATTGCGTCTTCGAGTTGTCTGGGTCCATCAAGTGCCGGAGGAAGCTCCACGTCTTGGAGAGGTTCATCCTCCGCTCTATTTCGTCACACTTGTTGTCCCAATTTTGTTCGCATAATTTGAAAGTATAGTCTTCGATTTCCTTATTATGTCGCGCAATCCTTCGTCTGAGGTTGCGGTTCCATTTCTGCTTTTTGAGACGACGCTGCATGCTCTGCGTAGCTTCCCACATATGCAGAAGACTGCTGTCCGCAATCTCCGGGGCGTTATCACCTTCGAGCAATTTTGTTGCCTTTCTAACGTCCGATTTGAGCGCCGTCGCCCATTCCTCGATGCTTCTGATGGGCTATAGTTCCTGAGCCCTCCTGATATCTCTAAATTCATCCCACTCAACGACGGCCGGCGCGCGAGCCCGGCGTGTTTTAACGCCTTTCCTCAGTGTGGAGACGATTATGTAGTGGTCGCTGATAAAATTTTGATCCGAATTATGCCATTTTAGACCTTTTACGTTTTTCGAGAATGTCAGGTCTGGGGATGTATCCTTACTGACGCTATTGCCCACCCTCGTTGGGCTCTAGGGGTCCGTGTGCAGAGTTTATACGAATGCCGTAATCAGCATCGAATATTTATCGTGTACGAGGAATAAAATAGTCAACAATCCACCCACCGGCGCGCGCGCCTTCGTCAGTGCGGCCGTGCACGGTCGAATGAATACTCGGGTACACTTCAACATTTTTTGCCCCTAAGTTTTGTACAAAAATAAATTTACCAGGCTATGCAATGTGCCTTTGGATGTTTTAAGCAGGTGTAGCGCGACCTGACGTGAGTGCGTGGTGAACTGCTGGGTGGAAATTCTGTCAACCGCTACCATTTTCATTTAGATCAAAAGAGGCACCGGCGAAAATTCATGGCGCGTCTCAGATTCAGAGTAAAGAACAAAAATTTACTCATATAGTAAAAATATCACTTGTCTAGTGGAGTGGGCTGTTCTAGCTTCGTTCAAAACAACTCAGTCGGTTGAAAGACCGAAGATCTATATGTAGTCTTCGCGACTACTTTTAATCAAGGAAATGGGCATAAACAGTTAAGCAGAATCGAAAAGTGCGGCAAACAATAAATAAATTGTCCTTCAAAGTTACACAGTGCACTACATAATTTATCGATTCATCAAAATGTGACCTGCGTCTAGAAGATTCAGTCTCAGAATCTTTCTGTACGGCTTGTGCACATAAGAAGCTGGCCTCTCGGTCTTCTCTGTCACTTTCCTGGTATAATTAATTGAGAAGATGAATTCTGACAAATTTTTCAAATATCAAAGAAGCGGACCTAATAACATAGTTGTTGTCAATTCCTTTCGGGCAACTCGGTGTTGAATTCTCAAATGCTGACTTAATAAGGATCTTAGAAAACATTTGTGTGTAGTAGGTGCACGGCATCTTTTTCGAAAAAAAAAGCTTGTACAATAGGGCAACAAGCTCTAGTTTCGGATAATGCAGTCCACTAGAATATTGTCCTTGTAGAAGAGGGTACTACATGGGGCTGCTTCTTTCGCTAGTTTCAAGAAGAATAGCGCAAGCGTCACACCCGAAGTTGGTTAACTAAACGGTATATCCAGTGACGTAAGGTAAATCGGAATATGTGACAGTGGGAAATGGGATGGTAGGAGATGCCATCACTTCCTTCAGTGCCTTGATTTTGCTCTCAGATGAAACGCCCATCTTGACAATGTAGTCATGTGCCGCAAGCTGTTACAGCCCTCGCATCTATCATATGTCGTTCCCTTCCGCACATTAACCTTACTTTCCCGAAGAGAGCCTCAATAGGTCACTATATAGGTCTTGAAAAGAGTCTTCAGTGAGAGTGTCCTTCTTTAACGCTTTAGAAATTTCTTGCACACTTTCGATATAGCAGGTGAACTCATTTATAAGTCACTGCATCGAGTACCACCTTCATCATTATTGGCCTCTTTTTATTACTTCGAGCACAAGTGGTGTCATGGATATCAAACCATTTTTTTATTGTTTTCATATTAAGCTTAATATTACGTAAAAATTTCACTGAAACAATGTTTATTTGAGAAATTAAAATAATGTTTATAATACCACACATTGGCTAATATATTGTGAGCCTTCCGTGGATGTTCTTTAATTTGTACATGCCATGATCTTCCTCTTTCATTTGTACATACCATCATCATTGTCCCGCGGCGCCGGCTCCGGCACGCGCCTGGGTTTTGTCATTGGATTAAAACGCTAGACAAGGCATCGCTGGCCTTGCCGTCACGACCTTGCCGTCTCAACCTAGCCTTCTTTCACAAGTGGTGGAGGTCGAATTCGATCCCCTTGCTGCCTCTCACTGGAGCTACGTTCCGGTCGCCGTTTGGCAACTACCACCATAATCATGTCCACCGAGAGCAATCCCGACCCGGCCGGACCCTCTACCTCAGCTGCACCGACGCCTCCGACTCTGCCCACACGTCAACGCGACCCACCGCTGTTCGCTGGTCGTCGTGACGAAGACGTGGATGACAGGCTCGACACATATGAACGCTGCAGTGCCTATAACTGGTGGGACGATGCCTTAAAATTCCTCAACGTTTCGTTTTATCTAATTGAGGTCGCCAGAAACTGGTTCATTACTCGCGAACCCCACACTACTAACTGGACCACTTTCAAACAGCAATTCCGACAATACTTCGCCGACCCGGCAGTTCGGACTGAGATCGCGAGAAACAAGCTCGCTTCCCGCCTTCAAGGTCCCGATGAATCATATGCGTCTTACATAGAGGCTGTTCTTGCACTTTGTAGGCGCAATAGTCCCACCATGACGAAACCTGAACGTGTGCACCACGTCTTAAAAGGGATCAATGCTATGGCATATCACACCTTAGTTGCCCAGAATCCTTCAAGTGTTGATTCAATTATTACGACCTGTCAACGCCTCGACCAGCTGCGGTCCTCTCGACTACAGCCCGGCTTCGCAACTGGTCCGACCTCTGCTGACCTCGCTGTGCGGGCAATGATTCGTGCAATCATCAGCGAGGAGCTTCAAGCCCTCAATCCTTTCTGTCGACATGGGGGCGATCATTCTTCCGCACCTCCTAAAGACGCCGTTCTCCGCAACATGATTAAAGAAGAGTTAGCTACCATCAGCCGCCCTATGACATCCGCCCAGCGCCGACCTACGCGCACGTCGCTGCATCCCCCCTTCTTTGGATCTCCCGCCCCGACCGCCACCAACATACAATCACGTCAATGAAATGGCGATGGCTCAACCTACACAACCCAATTACGCACCTTGGCGTCCCCCCCGACCAGTCTGCTATTACTGTGGTATTAGAGGACATATATCCCGCTTCTGTCGTCGCCGCCTTCAGAACGAGCGCCGTGGTTACGACACCTTCGAATGCGACATGCCTTCAACCACATATTATCAACGCCGGTCTATTCCAAGCCCACCTCGACGATCCTCCCCACCTCCAGTATCTTCCTCTGAGCCTTGTGGGAACCATGTATCCCGACGCCGGTCCATATCCCCACACCGCCGCTCAGTTTCCCCTCTCCGCCCCGCAACCGGTCTCCCTGTCCGCCATCCGGAAAACTAAGTGTTGCAGTTTCCGGAGGTCAAACTGCACTCTGCGAACTTACTAAAAGTCCTCCTGATCGCCCGTATAACGTTATTGCTGTTATCGCTGAAGGTTTACTGGTTGAAGCTTTGATTGATACAGGGGCTGCAATTTCTTTCATTCACGCTGATTTGTGCAACCGTTTGCGAAAAGTGACAACCCCATATGATGGGCCTCAACTCCGTGGAGCCAATAACGTCCCTTTGCGCCCTTCAGCGAAGTGCACCGTACGAGTTGTTATCGACGGCATCCGCCATCATGTGCAGTTTGCTGTGCTCTCACCTTGTGCGCATCTCATGATTTTCGGAAGGGATTTTTTGTCAACCGCTTCAGCGTTAATTTCTTGTGGTGACCGTGTTATCCATATGAAAGACAGCGATTTTTCATCTGACTTTTCTGAACGACATCATCCCCTCGTTGCCGCCGCTGATACTGGTTTGCCTCCTCAGTGCGAAAAACTGCTTACTGTTGTTTCTGACTACATCACTGACGGGGACGTACTCATAGCACCATCATATAGTCATCTTGCACGCGGCATCGCCTTCCCGTCAAGTCTTGTCCGGCTCCACAACGGCTCAGCGACAGTAGTGGCTACTAACACTTCACGTGAATCCCTCGTGCTCCCAAAAGGAACTTCTCTGAATTGTATGGTGGATGTACAACCTTTTTCCCTGATGGTGCTCACCGCCCCTCCGCCTCAGCAACGTGTTTCGTCAGACGTCTCTCTTTCTGTTCTCGCAAAGACAATTGATCCTAAACTCCCGCCGAACCAACGCCAAGAACTGCTGACATTGCTTCGACACCACCAAGCCATTTTTGATGCCACTTCCACACCACTGGGACGGACTAGTGTTGCGCACCATCGCATCATTACTGAAGGTAACTCTATCGTTCGACGACGGCCTTATCGGGTTTCCCTTTCTGAACGAAAAGAAATTGAAGAAAATGTAAATGACATGCTTCATTCGAATATAATTCGTCCTTCAACAAGCCCACGGTCCTCCCCAGTAGTGCTAGTGAAAAAAAAGGACGGCTCGGTACGCTTTTGTGTTGATTACCGCGCACTCAACAAAATTACCCGCAAATATGTATATCCGATGCCGCGAATAGATGACGCCCTTGACTCCCTCCAAGGCTCCGAATATTTCTCGACCTTGGACCTTCGCTCAGGTTATTGGCAAATACCTATTCACGAGGACGAAAAAGAAAAAAAAAACGCTTTCGCAAAACCCGATGGCCTTTACGAATTTAATGTTATGCCTTTCGGACTTTGTAACGACCAGCGACATTTGAAAGAATGATCGACACTGTACTTCGTGGCCTCAAATGGAGAACCTGTTTGTGTTACTTGGAAGACATTGTTATCTTTTCGGCAACCTTTAATGACCATCTCACGCGCCTGAATGAAGTCCTCACCTGTCTCGCTTCGGCAGGCCTTCAGCTCAACACCAAGAAGTGCCACTTTGCACAGAAGGAAATTAGAATATTGGGACATCTGGTCAGCCATGACGGCATTCGCCCAGATCCTGAAAAAATAATCGCGGTCTTGAACTTTGCTCGTCCACAACGGATTACAGATTTGCGCAGCTTCCTCGGCCTCGCGTCCTACTTCCGGCGTTTTATAAGGCATTTTGCAACTATTGCTGCACCACTTCATGAGCTACTTAAAGCACCCAGCCCTTTCGCGTGGACTGAGCAGTGCGAAACTGCTTTTAATGACCTCGAGCACGCCCTCACATCAGATCCTGTTCTTGGCCACTTCAGTGACAGCGCTCCAACTATCCTGCACACCGATGCCAGTGGTCACGGTCTTGGCGCTGTACTTCTGCAGCGTGATGCAACATCGCGTGAGAAAGTGATTGCCTTTGCCAGTCGGATTCTCACTCCAGCTGAGAAAAATTACACCATTACCGAGCAGGAGTGTCTTGCTGTCTTCTGGGCTGTCCAAAAATTTCGCCCTTACCTATACGGTCGGCACTTCACAGTTTTGACCGACCACCATGCTTTTTGCTCGTTGTCTTCACTCAAAAATTTGACAGGCCGACTTGGCCGCTGGATTCGCCTGCAAGAATACCATTTCGACGTCACTTATAAATCTGGTCGTCAACACCAAGACACCGACGCTCTCTCTCGCTGTCCCCTTTCGGAATCCACTTGCTGCTTTTCTTCACAATTCATTTCCACCTCTGACCAGAGCCGACCATCTCTTTGCCCGACGTATATCACAACCGTTTGTTTTGAAGACTCTGAGAAGAAGCACGCTCTCCGCTCACAGCAATTAGCCGATGCCTACTGCCGTCCTATCATCGACCGCATTATCGGCGCTTCGGACCAGCCCAATGCTAGGCTTCGCCGACAGCTTCGCAATTTCAAGCTCGAAGATGGCATCCTACTCCATCTTCGTGTATTGCCCTGATGGAACTCGCTGGATCCCAGTCGCGCCGCGTGTGCTTCGCCCACGTATACTGGCGGCTCTCCACGATGACGCTGCTGCAGGTCACCTTGATTTTGACAAAACCTACGACCGCGTGAGAAAACGATTCTTTTGGCCTGGCTTATCTTCCACCGTTGCCAAATACGTCGCATCCTGCCCTGTGTGCCAACGTCGCAAACGGCTGACTTCTTCGCCCGCTGGCCTTCTACAACCTCTTCCTTGTCCCACCACGCCATTCGACGTAGTTGGCATCGACTTATATGGTCCCCTACCTCTCTCCTATGGGGGTAACCATTGGATTATAACAGCTGTCGACCACCTCACACGCTACGCTGAGACAGCACCTGTACCGACTGGTTCCGCTGAAGAAGTAGCAAATTTCTTTTTGCGATCAATTGTATTGCGGCATGGCGCTCCTCGGGTGCTCCTAAGTGACCGCGGTACAGCCTTCTTATCGAAAGTCGTTGCCGAAGTTCTTCACGCCTCATTCACCCTTCATAAGACAACCTCAAGCTACCATCCCCAGACTAACAGTCTGCCTGAGCGATTTCATCGCACCTTGTCGGACATGATATCAATGTACATCACACCAGATCATCGAAATTGGGACACTATTCTACCATTCGTCACATTCGCGTATAATACAGCAGTACAGGGAACAACCGGTTACTCTCCATTTTTCCTTGTTTATGGCCGTCCTCCCACTACAATTTTCGACGCTTCCTTCCTCTCTACGCCCGACTACTCCACATCAGTACCTAGCCATTTTTTATCTCGTGTGGCCAGATGCCGTCATCTTGCCCGCCTCAACACGGCAGCGTGCCAGGAAGTCCGCAAGACTCGCTATGATTGTACACATCGAGTGGTCTCTTTTCGTCCTGGTGACGAAGTACTGCTTTACACACCATTGCGCACCCCTGGCCTTAGTGACAAATTTCACCACCGCTACGTAGGTCCCTAAGAGATCATAAGCCAAACTTCCCCAGTGAACTACAAAGTGACGCCTGTTGATCCCCCAGCTGATCGACGCCACCGTGGAACTGAAATTGTTCATGTGTCTCGCCTGAAACCGTTTGTGCGCCGCGATGCATCGGTTAGGTAGGAGCGGCCAGGCTGGCCGCTTCCGACCCCCCGGGCAGATTGTGTGAGCCTTCCATGGATGTTCTTTAATTTGTACATGCCATGATCTTCCTCTTTCATTTGTACATACCATCATCACCGTCCCGCGGCGCCGGATCCGGCACGCGCCTGGGTTTTGTCATCGGATTAAAACGCTAGACAAGGCATCGCTGGCCTTGCCGTCACGACCTTGCTGTCTCAACCTAGCTTTCTTTCACAATATGAATTGTAATAACATTTAAAACTCGACCCTACAACGTTTACTTTGACTGTTATACTAATACTTTATATCATGCAAGCATCTTGCAATTTATATTACATTTTTATGAAATTATTTTCATTTTCGCTGCTACATGGATGGTTTCGCATCTAGCGCACAAAGACAGTTTTGCTGTTGCAGACGAGGTGCTTTCATGTTAGCCTTGAAGAAGCTTCAATGAGATCACTGCTCATTCAGTTTTTTTTTGTTCCTATTCTTGTACAGGCTTGGGAAAAATTCGGATTAAAACGAACAAAAGTAGCTACCATGGCGCAATGTATGTCATGCTTGTCGAACTTTTGCTGAACGACAATGTTTTTTATATCCGTTCACGTGTGTAGTACGTTGACGACATGCCGCTGCAGCATCTACCTTCTGCGTTCTTTCATTTCGGGGCTGCACACACCACGAAACTCGCGAGCGACGGCAGGAAACCAGGCAAAAGCCACCCGCCGCCGCTGAAGCAGACGCGAAGCGAACAGTGAGTAGGTCGCGCCCCTGGCGGCGGCAGAGAGCGTAACTCAAGGAGAAACGTTCCCATTGTTCCCGCGGCGACTCAGAAGGCCGTAAGAAAGAGCGCGCGCTCTCCCTGGAGACCGGCCGTGCTCGTACAAAGGCATGGTCGCTGCGAGCGCGCGAAGGGAGAGGATGCACGAATCCTGCACGAATCAAAATTTGATGAGGCTATGTGTTCCACAATACCTAACTGGTGCGCGGAGACCTCTTCGCGGGTGACTAATTTTTCTCTGTAGTGGCTCAGTGACGAAGGCTATTATGCACTTTAGGAAAGATTGTGGGTGGGCTGTTGTGAAAAATTAAGGTTTAAATCTTAGGAGGTGAGCTAACGTGCGGTAAAATTTAACAAGGGGTGGGGGATATCCAATGTCTCACGGGACCATACCGCTTTCCATACATGTGCTCCGCATGAGACGATTCCTGTGGGTCTGCTGCACACCCTCAGGATATGTGGGAAAGAGTGAGAACGGCGCCTTACCAGGGACAGAGAGGGCTGTAGCGGGTGGCGTATATCCTTGCATGCGATTTACGATATACGGTTGTTTGGTTTGCGGGGTTTAACGTCCCAAAGCGACTCAGGCTATGAGAGACGCCGTAGTGGAGGACTCCGGAAATTTCGAACACCTGGAGATCTTTAACGTGCACTGACATCGCACACCACACGGGTGCTTTCTTTTCGCCTCCATCGAAAAGCAGCTGCCGAGGCCGGCATTCGATCCCGTGTCCTTGGGAACAATAGTCGAGCGCCGTAACCACTGCGCCACCATGGCGGGGCTCAAGTGTATATTGTTCGCGCGTATACTTCTTTGAACTAAGGTTTTTTTTTAAATATATTTCATACCAAATTATGGCGGTTTTTCACTTCTTTGCCCAAGTTTTGTTCGCTGGCTTCAAAATTGACAGATTGCAAGAATCGGGCACCCCTGAGCCAACAACCCAATTTCTTCTCGCAAAGAATCTGAAGGCAAGTTGCTGGCTCCCTACAGTTGGCATGTTGGCTCCCTAAAGCTATGTATTCTCTTAAACCAGCTTTTCGATTGCTTGAACTTGAATCATGTGGTAATTTTGAGTGAGTATAGTAACGAGTATTTTGAAAGTATGGAGTGCGATAGTGTTTTAGAAGGCTGTATTTGCGAACAATTCGGGGCCTCATTCCTCTTTAGGGGTAAAACATATGCTTTCAAATCGCGTTAAACTAAATTTGCAATGTGTAAATTTGGGGCTATATTTAATTAAAAAAAATAAGATAAAATAATAAAACAACAATAAAACAAAATTAAAATATAAAATAAAATCAAAATTATCTGAAAAATAACAATTATGACCTGACAAAACTTGCCCCACCCCTCACTCAAAAAAAAAGTTCTGGAGTCCCTGGCTGGAGCGACTGAATTTCGACCGCAAACCCATCAATCCGGCAGCGACTGTCTGTGTGAAGTTGGCAGCAACCTGTGGACACTACCCGCACACAGGTGGGACTATTTAAGGCTTTCGTAGGGCCGATCTTCACTTGCGTATCGTGGCGGCGAAGCTAGGCCCAACAGCTGCGCAGCAGCCTGGCTGTGAGTGAGTCGCCCAACGATGGCAAGATGGCTTCTCAACAGCTGTAAAGTGGCTACGACCCGGTCAGCATATCCTGGTCCGAGATTGGTTGGTTGGTTGTACAACTTTTAATTACATCGGAAACGGGGAGTCGTGCGCCCGCGGATTAGAGGCTGGCAGGTAGCCCTTGGCTTGTTGCGGCCTCTTCCGGCAGATGGACGGTGCGGTGCTGGATCGCAGGGTCCGCGCTTCGCAGCAGGGTATCCCAGGCTTCTCTACTTGTAATATTTTGTCCTATCCTTTGAGACTGTGGGCACTCCCAAAGTATGTGGTCGAGGGTCCCTCTCGCCCCCCAGTCTTTGCACAGATCATTGTCCTTAAGGTCTGGTAGCGCGTGAAACGCCCAGACCTGGTTCATGAACGTATTAGCTTGTAGCCGCCTCCACGCGACAGCCTCTCTATTATTTAGTCTAACATCTGGCGGGGGTACTAGTCTACGTCCCAATTTATAATGGTCGATGATTTCCCCGTAATTTTGCAGACGCTCGTCGTATGCCTAGTGTTCGGAGGGCTCGACGGCTACCCGGAAGTAAAGAGCTCAAGCTAGCTCGTGAGCTGACTCGTTTCCAGGGACGGCAGCGTGAGCGGGCGTCCAAATTAACTGAATTTTCCTATTTATCGTTCTTTGCGTGAGGATTTTGGCCGCCTCCGGCGATATCCTCCCCTTCCTAAAATTTTGAATGGCAGTTTTGCTGTCGCTAATTATGAACTTGTCTTCTGTTCCTATGCAAGCTAGCGCTATCGCAACTTCCTCCGCAGTCTCTGTGTTGCGGCCACTGATGGCTGCCGCGGATACCGGTGCCCCTCGGCCATCGACTACCGAAGCTACCGCCGCACCTGTTCTGCCACTTGCCGCATCTACATAGACTACTTCCTTTGCTCCCGTGCTCTTGAACTGTCGCTCTAGAGCTTCGGCTCGTTTGGCCCTTCTTTCGACATTAAATTCTGGATGCATATTCCTAGGGAAAGTGGGGACTACCAAGGCATTCCTGATTTCACTATTAATTGTGACTCCTCTGTCTGGGTTGAGGCCTACTTTTGCAAGGATTACCCTGTCCGTCTCGGTCGTGCTTAGTCTCTCTAATTGGGAGACTCGCACTGCCTCCGCCAATTCTGCCCACGTGTTATTCACCCCGAGTTCGAGCAGTCATTCGCTCGAGGTTCCCATGGGCAGTTCTAGCGCCTTCTTAACGCATCTTGGAATCAGGCAGACTAACTTCTCTTTTTCGCCGGCCTTGATGTCCAGGTAGGGCGTGGCGTAGCCGATTCTGCTTATTACGTATGCCTGGATTAGTTTTAGTAAATTTATCTCCTTGAGGCCTCTTCCTTTAGTGGCGACCCTCCTCAAGAGTCCGAGGGTTTGCATCGCGTAACTTTCTAATTTTTTCAGGACCTCGCCGTTATGGCCGTGGGATTGAATGACCATCCCCAAAATTCTGATCTGATCTACTTTTGGCATCGGTTTGCCCTCCACCTGGATATGAAACTCCCCGCTATTCTTGCAGCGGAGGTACTTTGGGTTATAAACGAACAACTCAGATTTAAGCGGGGAGCACGAAAGTCCCCTTTTAGCCGCGTAATCGACAATGATGTCGGTCGCTGCCTGCAGGCGTTCCTCCGTACTCGCATCGCTCACAGAGGTTAATATCGTCCGCATACATGCTAAAATTTAGCCCCTTGATTTGGTTAAGTTTACCCGGGAGGCCTCTCATTGCCACGTTGAATAGAAAAGGCGATAGCACTGAACCCTGTGGTGTGCCTTTGCTTCCTAACTCTATCGCAGGAGATTCTAAATTTTGAAATATCATGCAGGCTTTTCTGCCCGATAAGAATTCTTTTTTGTAGTTGTACGCTCTCTCTCCTACTCTGAGCACTTCGAGCCCTTCGAGGATAGCCTCGTGCCTGACATTGTCGAAGGCCTTGGTGAGGTCTAGGCCCAGGATCACTTTGGCGTCTCTCGATCGCGAGTCTATGATATCATGCTTTAGTCGGAGCATTCGTCCTGCGTGCACAAGTGTGGTCGTAAAGCGACCATTTCGTGCGGCCACAGGTTGTTTTGCTCCATGAAGCACCTTAATCTCGTCTGTATTACGTGCTCCAGCAACTTCCCTACGCATGAGGTTAGGGAAATCGGTCTCAAATTTTCCAATTGCGGTGGTTTTCCCGGTTTGGGTATTAGTATTATGTTTGCCGTTTTCCACTGATCTGGCAACTGGCTCGTTTCCCAAACGTTTCCAATGAATTGCGCTAGAAGACTAATAGAGTCATCGTCCAGATTCCTTAGCATTTTATTGGTAATCCCATCGGGGCCCGGGGCTGATTTAGTCTTTAGTCTTCCAATTTCCGCCCTTACCTCTGCCTCCGTGATGGGGGCGTCAGGCGCCTCGTTGGGCGTGCCACCGCAGCTCGGGAGTGGGGAACGCTGGTTGTGTGCAACATACTTTTTTACTAACTTATTCATAAACGCCGCATCGTCTCATTCAAAGGCGTGTCTGACTTTTGCCAATCTTATTCCCGATTGAGTTTTTGAATTTGTTGGGTCCAGCAGATGCCGGAGCATACCCCACGTTTTGGAGAGATTCATGCCTCCCTCCATTTCGTAGCATCTCCTGAGCCAGTTTTGTTCGCACAATTTGATCGCGCAGCTTTCAATTTCCTTGTTAGGCCTCGCGATTCGTCTTCTAAGATTCTTGTTACACTTTTGTTTAACCGGAGATGTCCTCTCCCCTGATGGGGCTGGTACAGGTGGGTCACCGCCGCTTGCGGCGGAGGCTAGCCTAGCACTGAATTTTTATCTGTTGTAGGCCGTCATTGTACACGCCACCGCTGGTGGTGGACGACGGCTGTTGTTGCGGTGCGCGTCTTTCTTTCCCTATTCCTTTTCTTTCTTCTCTATATTCTTTTCTGTCTGCACGAGGCAGCGGAGGTGGCTCAGCTACAGAGCCAGTAGCAGGTCCGTGCATTTTCTTTTCCTTCTTCCTACAGCCACAACAACACTTTTGTTTCTTCAGTCTGCGTTCCATGCTTTGTTTAGCGTCCCACATGCGGAGCAGTCGGCTATTTACTATACCAGGAGCGTCGTCTCCTACCAGCGTCTTTGTCGCCTCATCAACGTGGCTTTTGAGTGCCTCCGTCCATTCCTCAATGTTCTCAATCCGTTCTAATTGCGCCGTTGCCCTGATTTCTCTAAATCCCAGTCTGTTCCTTCTTAATATTTATAGCCCACCCAAGAAAAAGAAAATTATATTTAGGGCCCTTATGCGCAAAGCCATCAAGGTGGCCGGGAATAATCCCGCGCTGTTCCGAGATTTCGGCAACTTCTACGCCTGATAGCCCAGATTCTGCATTTATCGAGAACGCGAAGCTATTCAAGTTCGTCGAACGCCACTCCCGCAAGCGGAACGCTAACTTGAAGAAGGCGGACGCCAAGTCGGCTGACCCCTCAACACAGCCAAACGCGGCTGCGCGCGTTGCAGCACTTCACGGCGACCCCCAAGTAAGCCCGGACGCGTTTGGAAACCAAAACCGCTTCCGCGGCTTTCCCCCGAAAACATCGTTATCATTCTGAAGCCCCGGGTGAGCGCCGCTCTCAAGGATGTGTACCAAGCAGCGTTCGCGGCCGACCTGGGCACGCAGGCCGCAGCATCGCTCAGCCTGCTCCCCACGCGGTAGCATCGCGGACAAGCTTTTGTGACATTTCGAAATTGACTCACCCAAGGGTCGGCTTCCCACGTACGGCCAGCCGAAAGTCACTGGCGATGTGTGTCGCGGCGTCATCCCCGTAACCAGCCACGAGACCAATGAGTTACTACAAAACAAGATTCAGTGGCGTGCTGGAGCGTTTTCGATATCCGCAAGCTTAGAAACTCACACGTCGAGACGCTGACTTTCGTGGGGAAAATGGTGCCGCGGTTTATTCATTACAATTCAGAAGTGACCCTTGTGCATGCCTACAAGAGAACTGTCCCGACCTGCGTGCGGTGCGGCACTGTAGGCCGCCGGACGGACACATGCCCCTGCCCGAACATCGAAAAATATGGCCTGCGTGGCTAACGGGGCCGACCGCCAATGGGGTCAAGGCACCTCACCAATGCACTCCGTGCTGTGCAGTCTGTGGGCAAGCCCACTCTAAATACTCCCGCGAATGCGCAGGGAAATTCCGCCAGCTCAAAGTGCCCGGCCTCAATGCTAAACGCCGTGCACCCCTTGCAAACCGGCGACCTGGTATGCAGCAAAGGCATCCAGCTTGAGGTAGCAATGGCGGAACGCCGCCTGGTGCTCCCGCCACTGACCTCAAGACGCCATCCAGGAAGAAGAAGGCGCCTCCAGCGGAACGAACATCGACCACTTCCCAGCCCTCAAAACGGATGGCGCTGCCGGCGCCCGGGCATCAGCGCCCCAACATGGCAAACAACAGGTGAGCAACTGGGCTTGGACCGTCTAGTCTTCTCCCCAACCACCCTCTCTTTCCCACTCACCGTCTTCGCGCTCGATGCGGACTGCAAAAAAACAGATTCACGTGCTCCTGGCACAGAAATAAATTTTGATCAACAAAATTCAAAATTTAGAATCAAAATTGGCGTCCGCCGCTTTGAGCCCGCAGAACTCGGACGTGGTGGTGAGCAACGAGAAGCTGTTGCCAGCCCTAGTGATAACTATCTCCGCGATGGAGGAGCGCTTATCCTCCAAAATGCGATCTATGATCGAGACAGATATGGACGAGATTTTCACCAAGGGCATAAGTGCCACACTCGCGGTGGTCTCAAAACACACCTCGGACAAACCCCGCCTCCTCCGTCGGTCGGGGCGCATTAGGAATGTATCCCGTCCTGCAAAATTCAACCGTCAGAACACTGACTAGGGCAATGAGGAGAGCTGCTCGCTCCTGCCACCAACCCCTTGTTGCCGCAGGTAGCTGGCTCTGGGGCAGCTACTCCGTCCTCCTCGTCCCAAAAAATGTTTAATTATGGCGAGACACCTTAGTCAAATATTTAAGGCCCGTACTAAGCGTACCAATTTCCGCATCTACCTTGAAACCTTCGAGTCTGTACCAGCCGTGGTTGCTCTCCAGGAGCCAAGCCTGGGTGCCGCACTTTCAAATTACACGACGTTCCAACAGGATACCGCGTCTTGTCTTCTCGTACAAAAAGCATGCACAGCCAACTTAGTGGATCTCTATCTGCAACCAGATTATTCCTATGTAATGGTGACTATCCTACCACTCCGCCGCAGGGACCCCCTATTGCATGCACGCAACGTGTACTGCTCTCCCAAACTCAAGCGAGTGACATTTGTGAACTTCTTCAGCCGTGCGCTAAGAGTAGCGGGTCGCGATCCCCTCCTGATCGTGGGCGACTTTAACGCTCCGAGTCAGCTGTGGGGGTATCGCAAGGAAAAGTCGCGTGGACGTAAGCTGGCGGAATTTACGTCTACATCGGACCTCACCCTCCACACTGGCCCCGTCCACCCAACACGACTAGGAAACTCCCTGACACGGGATACGTGTCCGGACTTAACCTTCACTCGCACCATAAGACACTCAGGCTAGCTTAACACAGAGGGAACGCTCGGTAGTAATCACTGCATCCTTAACATTACAGTACAACACGCCCTCTCAAACTCCAACAACACAAGCCCGTATCCCAGATTGGACAAAATTCAGGTAAAATTTTGACTCACTTGATAACACACCCATTTCCGAGCAGGGCTTCTCAGCATGGTCCCAACAGCTGCTGACACACCTTTGCCCGCATGAAACCCAGATCCAGCTGTGAGCGACGGTCACGGACATGGATAACCACCTCCTACACCCCTGGGAATCCCATCGCAGCCTCGTCCGCTGTTGGTGATGCCAGAAACACAACCGAAAGTTTAAAGCCCGAATTGCCGAGCTTCCCCAGAAAGCAGCTGAATACGCGGTCCATCTCGTCGACTCCAACTGGGTGGATAGATGCAGCACGACCTCGCGACAAATGTCCAGCCGCAACACATGGCCCCTCTTTCCGGTCCTCATCGACCCAACCCAAACGCGAACCGAAACACAGAAACATTTGCAGAGAGCCATGCATGCTTTCTCTGGGAACGCAATTCAACTGGCACAGAAACTCTGGGACTAGTATATGTGTACAGCCCAAGACCCCCGTGGATCAGCATACTCTAATGCAGGCAGAGAGAACACACAGCGGGATCAACTTTTCCAGCCTCCATGATCTGCGGGCGGCTCTTGCCAAAATAAAACGGGCCACTGCCCCGTTTCCGTCAAGCTTTTGACGAACCTGCCCGGCTCGGGATACCAGTATCTCCTCGAATACATCAATGCGACTTGGCGCGGGGACACTCCCCTGCCAAGCGACTTGAAAACGCCTCTGGTTAACCTTTATTACTAAATCAGGGAAACTAACTGACACAGATAACCTCCGCCCCAATTCTCTCTCACCTCCTGTGTGGGCAAACTAATGTAGACGACGGTGTGGGACCGGCTATCTTTATATCTTGAAGAAAAACTTGTATTTGCGGGCACCATGTTCGGATTCCGCCCGCACAGATCCGCTCAAGATGTCCTCTTGTAACTCAATCTGGAAGCCCTTGACCCACTCGAATGCCCCCATAATGACCGGGTAGTACTCGCCTTAGATCTAAAAGGGGCATTTGATAATGTAACACACCACATCATACTCACTAACCTTAGCCAGACCAACTGTGGCCTCAACACATTCCAATACATAATTTCTCACGGATCGTCAATTGTATATTCGCATCTAAGATAATGAGCATGGTCCGTACCTACTCGGCACGCGGGGAACCCCCCAAGGCGCGGTACTTTCCCCGCTGCTCTTCCATTTGGCTATGATCCACCTGCTTGCCCAGCTCGATGATGTCATTGGTGTGCAGCACGCCATGCATGCCGATGAGATCACCCTGTGGGCCACGCATGGCAGCATAGGGGACAGTGAAACCAGCCAGCAAACAGCTGCGATGATAGTTGATTGCTACGGCTGCTGCTGCGGTCTTGAGTGTTCCCCACAAAATCAAAATTTGTGCACCTCCTTCCCTCGCCAAACTGCACAACTCAAAGCACTCTTTCTTTAGACAGTGGGCCCAAACACGAAGCTGACGAGATACGGGTACTCGGGCTCTATATCCACAAAGACGGTCAGACACTACATTGGCCAAACTCCGTATGGTGGAGGACCAGGTGGGACGCATGGTTCGCAGGGTTTTAAACAAACGCGGGGGGTTACGAAGTAAGAATGCCTTGCAGGTGGTAAACATCTTCGTGACCAGTAGGATTCTCTATTCGACACCTTATCTCCACCTACGGTAACAAGAGGAGGACGCCCTTGAGGTCACCCTTCGAAAAATTATTAAGCGTGCCCTGGACCTCCCCGCCACTACTTCAAACAGCCGTCTTATGGCCCTTGGGGTGGTGAATATTTTCTAGGAACTCCGCGCGCCTTACAAACCAGTACACGCGTTTATCGCAAATGGAGTCAGGTCTCCGCCTTCTTGCTCGACTCCGTATCGAACACACCACTCTCATGGAAGACAGGTTTCGCATCCCAGAACTATGGAGACGCGCCATCTGTGTGCGATTTCTTCCAGCCAATATGTCACACAAAGATCATAATGGTCGGTGCCTGGCACGAGCGGAAGCCCTAGCCCGACATTATGGCAGCAAAACAGGTGTAGACTACGTGGACGCCTCCGGACCTCACCGCGGGGGATGGTACACGGCCGCTCTAGTTCACAACAGCAAAACAGTTAATAGTCTCACATTAAGAGCCCACAGCACAACACGCGAAGAAGAGGTGGCGATTGCTCTCATGGTCTCACACTCCGATTAAAATACATAATTACCGTCTCGCGAAGAGCCTGTCGGAGCGTCAAACAAGACTGGAGTCCCTTTCTAGCCTATCAAATCTACTCAAATTGGATACGGGATACCGCCCCGCTAACTGTTACCTTATATGGGCCCCGGCTCATAGGATTTGGCAGGAAACGAGGCAGCAGACGCAGCCAACCGCGCGCTCTCTCACCAGGTTGTTTTCTCCTCCCCACCCGATCAGGAACCCGATTTTAATCCGGTCTACACCTTCAAAGCTATCCCGACGTTCTATAAAAATTGTCATTGCCTTTACCTCAGCCTGTGTAAAGGCCTCAAAAATGTGAGTGAACGGCTCCTTCTCTGCCTTTTCACCAATACATTGCTGTACCCGGAAGCCCTAAAACATTTGGACCCCTCCTTTACTGGCAGCTGCCCACACTCTGGAGCGGTGTCTTCTGACATCTATCACATGGTATGGGCCTGCCATCCCCAACCCAACCAGGGAGGACTGGAAGGTGATAGCGCTCGGCTGCCACGATTTACAGGCCGAACAAGCCTTAGTTGGGCGCGCCCGGGCGGCGGCAACCGCCACTGGTGTCCGAAACTAGGGACCTCCACCTAGTGCTTGTAAGGACTGGTCTCTTATGGACTGATCCAAACATACCTCATATCCCTTGTATAGTCAATAAATGTTCTTGCCATCACCACTACCACCACCATCAGCAAGTTTGAACTCAATTATACCGTGACACAGCAAGAGGGTCATTCAAAGGTGGGATTCCGGAAAGTCGTCTCCACCAGAGGTAGCGAAGGGTCCATGGTGATCGTCCCAGCACCTCCACCACCCTCTTAAGGTTTATTTCACAGGTGCTACTCCAGCTTAGCATGGTGCGATGAGAGAAAGTTCTTCATCTTCATCTTTCCTCTCATCAACGCTTTCTAACAATATATATTTGGGATAATTGGTAGCGGTCTGCTGCAATAATTCTCCTACCGGCTTATAATACAAGCACCAAATCTAAGACAATGCACCAGGGAACACAAACCGAAGAAATAAGAAACAAAGGATATTGAACCTTTCCGAATTGATGGCAAGGGCGAAGATGTGTTTTAGCACCCCTTCCCCGCCATTGCCAGTGATTGAGAGATTATCGGCCCATGCCAAGCAGGATGAAGAGCATTCATTGAGACCTGATGGTTGTGACGAGGCACTTCCGTTTGATCAGTGAAAGCTACAACTGTCTGATATATCTCCAGTGAACGCTCATTGAAGTCTAGAGAGTAAGCCTTGTGTGATGTCTTAGACGATATAGTGACGGCGTTATTAAATCACAAAGATAAAACAACTATGATTCCAGCAATGAGGGGTAGAGTTTTGTCCCCATTTTAGTCGGATACTAATCAACTCTACTGTTGTTTGAAGCACCTACTTGGCATGAACTCTGGCCTCTTTGGGGGATAAATGTGTCTTGGACCTCACGTTGGGAAGGCGGCTGCTATGAACCGGCAACGGCACCAATCTTTTCATTCTTTCTTTCCTTCTTTCTCTCACCCCTCTGGCTATATAATACCCCTTGAGCCGAAAATAAACCGGCGTTCTTTTGGCCTGGCTAGCTGTCTGATGCATCACCCGGAAGCGGCGTTACCATTGACTACGCCTTTCCAACAGCGGCGTTCCCATTGACTACGCCTTTCCAACAGTGGCGACGAGGCTGAAGCAAGGATATCGGGCCCAGGACAGCGCCAGACATGGGTCACAAGCTACCGGACTTCGATGAGGAAAAAGATAAGTGGCAAGCTTACCTGGTGAAAGTAGAAGCGTACTTTGAGGCCAATGAAATCTCAGCTGATGCAAAGAAGAGGGCTTTACTCGTAGCCGCTCTTGGGATAAAGACCGTTCAAGTTTTTTGCAGTAAAGTAGCGCCAGCAAAAACAATTTCGTTGAGCTACGACAAGGTAGTCGAGACCTTGAACAGCTACTATGATCCTACACCAAACGAAATAGCAGAAAGTTTCAAGTTCTTCAACCGCTATCAGAAAGAAGAAGAATCCGTGTAGGAATTTATTGTCGCTATACGACAAATAGCACAGAACTGCAATTTTTCGTCTATGCTAGACAGAATGATCAGAGACCCCATCGCGTGTGGCGTCAGATCAAAGAGTTTACAAAAGCAGCTTCTGGCAATAAAAGACCTGTCGCTAAAGGAAGCAGAGGCTCTAGCACTAGCAGCAGAAAGCGCCGAACTTGATTCGCGAGGCATAACCGGGGAAGCTCGGGATCCAAACGTGTTCAAGATAACTCATCGGCGCCAACCAGAGATACGAACGCAATGCCAGTGCTGCGGTAACTACGGCCACAAGACTGCAGTATGTCGCTTTAACAGGTGGCAATGTTTTAAATGCAGACGATACGGGCATTTAGCGAAGATGTGCTCAGCGGCTGACAGCGTTAACAGAACTGGTACCATGGAAGCACAGAAGCGGCAGGAATCGGAAGACAGTGATAGCAGTACATCGCAGATATGGTCCCTCCGTACGGCGGCGCAGACGCTGCTACCGCCCATTCAGAAAACATTCACATGGAACAGCGTTGACCTAAAAATGGACATTGATACAGGATCCCCAGTCTGCGTCATTTCAAAAGCTATTTATGACAAACATCGCAATGAGTGGCCTCCGCTCGCGAAATCGCCGATAAAATTATCGTGCTATCTCGGGAAGCTACCAGTGCTTGGCGGCATGAACATGGACGTGCGTTATCAAGCAACTACAGTGGAATGCAATCTGGTGGTGTTAAACTGCAAAGGCCCCAGTCTTTGTGGCCGGGATTTATTGCAGAAACTGGAGGACACCGGAATGACTCTCCTGCACTTTAAGGCGCAGACCAACATGGCCAGCACGATTCCGCCAGCTGCCCATCAACCTGCCTGGGAAATGCTGCTATGCTGATCTTTTCAGCGAGAGCACCGGACTCTTGAAAGGCCCGCCAGCACGGATTCATCTCAAGAGCGGAGCAACCCCGAAGTTTTTCAAGGCAAGGAAGGTTCCTTTTGCGTACAAAGAAAAAGTGTCACAGGAGTTGGGTAGGCTTACGGAAGCAGGGATAATATCGCCTGTACCATATTCGGAATGGGCCACACCCATTGTTCCCGTCTTGAAGAAGGACGGCTCAGTGCGCCTTTGCGGAGATTTTAAAGCCACACTAAATCCTGTGTGTGAGATTGAGCAATGCCCGCTACCAGTTATTGACGACATGTTTCAAAATTTAGCAGGAGGAGAACGGTTCAGTGTGCTAGACCTGCGAGATGCCTATATCCAGGTCGCGTTGGACGAGGAGTCGCGGAAACTGGCCGTCATCAACACTCAAAAAGGGCTATACTGCTACAATCGGCTACCATTTGGAATCTCTTCTGCGCCAGCCTTCTTTCAGCGGCAAATTGAATCCGTGCTCCAAGGGTTAACCGGCGTGCAGGTCTATCTTGACGACGTGCTGATAGCTGACAAGAGCCAAGATAACTCAAACCTGAAAGCAGTACTGCAACGCTTCAGGGAAAATGGCATTAAGCTGCGCGCTGACAAATGTCGCAAGCAGTAACATATCTCGGTCACCGCATTGATAAAAACGGGTTGCACCCGGTTGAAAAGAACATCGATGCTATCAGACTAGCCCCTTCTCCGCGTAATGTTAGAGTTGCGTGCCTTTCTTGGGTTTATCACTTTCTACCATAAGTTTCTCCCTAACCTGTCCACCTTACTTGCGCCTTTGTATAAGCTACTGACGAAAGGAGCCAGGTGGATGTGGAGCGATAAAGAACAAGCAGCATTCGAAGTGTCGAAAAAGGCTCTTTGCGCAGCCCTTGTGTTGACATATTTCAATCCGAAGCTCGAACTACTTTTGAAATGCGATGCCTCGCCTCACGGTGTGGGAGCGGCACTTTTCCATCGCATCAATGGGGAAATGAGGCCCATCGGATTTCGGTCCCGGACCTTAACTTCGGCCGAAAAGAAGTATTCTCAGATCGAACATGAAGCGTTGGCTCTCGGTTTTGGTGTTTCACGTTTCCGGGACTACCTCCTTGGCCGGGAGTTCACCCTGGTGACGGATCATCGGCCACTGCTCGGCCTTCTACGAATGGATCGACAGACCCCCATCATGGCCGCCGCGAGAATACAAAGGTGGGCTCTTCTGCTGGGAGCGTACAAATACAAGCTGCTTTGCAAATCCGGTAAAATGATGGTTAACGCGGACACCCTAAGCCGTTTACCTCACACTTTGCAGGAAACGGAGACCGCACCGGAAGGAGACGCAGAGTTCGTCCTCGCCATCGACCAGTGGGATCAGTCGGCCATCACTGTAGAGGAACTGCGGTCACTCACAGAAACGGACGTGGTACTAGCACTTGTCCGCAGGTACGTCCATGAGGGTTGGCCCAAAGCATGTTGCTCCGGTAACACTGAGATGTTGCATTACTACAAAAAGCGACATGAATTATCTGTTCAGGATGGCCTCCTACTGTGGGTACATCGTGTAGTAGTCCCCAAACAGGCGCGCGGTAGACTGCTGATGATATTGCACGAAGCCCATCAGGGCGTCTGCACCATGAAGAAGGTAGCACGGTCCAAAATTTGGTGGCCGGAGATCGACCGGGACATTAGCCGAATAGCCGATGAATGCCGAAACTGTGTCCAGGCTTTACCAATGCCTCCAGCAAGTGAATCAGTAAACTGGCCAGCTACATAAGAAAAATGGTCCCGATTGAACCTCGATTTCGCTGGACCTATCAGGGACAAAATGTTGCTGATCGTGGTTGATTCCCGCAGAAAATGGGTCGAGGCCATTCCACTCTCGCGTGCAACGTCAAGCAGCACGGTAAACGCGCTTCGTACGCTCTTCAACCAGTTCGGACTACCGCGCACTGTAGTAACTGATAACGGCATGCCCTTTACCGGGTCGGATTTCGCCGAGTTCATGAACAGGAATGGCATTGCCCACATTCGAACACAGCCCTACCACCCACAAAGCAATGGGCTGGCAGAACGCGCGGTCCGAACGGTTAAGGATGGGTTAATGAAGACGCCTGGCGTGGATCTCTCAACCGCACTCGCACGAGTTTTGTGTCGATACTGGAATGCCCCAAGGCAGTCGAGCCTATTACCTTCAGAAGTACTTTTAGGTTATCGACTACGCACCAGACTTGACATGTGTTTGTTTTCCTCTCAGGAACAAACCTGTCCAGAGCAGAGCAGCTACGCCAACTTCGGACGACGCCAGCGGGAGTTTCGCTCCGGGGGACCCTGCACTAGTCCGTAACTACGGTGTTTGTGACAAGTGGACACCCGGAAAGGTGAAATCAACAACAGGAGCTCGACTAGTCACCGTCAAGACGGAGGATAATGTGGTGGTCCGTCGTCATGCTGATGAAATCCGCAAGCGCAACGTCGAGGGATGCACACTCACGGGTACAGACAGTCCAGCAGCAGAACCAGTGGACCATCCGCTGGCTATTCAGACCAACGCATCCACGTCAGAGCCCGCAGACCCTGCTCCCCAAGAGACACAGCTGCGCAGGTCAACCCGGGTCAAGAAACCCGTGGATCGCTATGGTTATTACGAGGAAGTGATGCTATCGCCATCTTTGAACCGGCAACGGCACCAATCTTTTCATTCTTTCTTTCCTTCTTTCCCTCACCCCTCTGGCTATATAATACCCCTTGAGCCGAAAATAAACCGGCGTTCTTTTGGCCTGGCTACACTGTCTGATGCATCACCCGGGAGCGGCGTTACCATTGACTACGCCTTTCCAACAGTGGCGTTCCCATTGACTACGCCTTTCCAACAGCGACGAAATAAAATTGCAGACTTCCAATTTGATTTATTTGCCCCGCCGGGATGGTGCAGTGGTAAGACGCCCGACTACTGTGCCGGAGTTCCCGGGTTCGAACCCGACCTCGGCGGCTGCGTTTCGATGGAGGCGAAACGAAGTGGCGTCCGTGTGCTGTGCGATGTCAGCGCACGTTAAAGATCCCCAGGCGGTCGAAATTACTCCGTAGACCTCCACTACGGCTCCTCTTTCTCTCTTTCCACTTTCATTCCCACCTTCATCCCTTCCCTTACGGCGCGGTTTGGGTGTCCACAGAGCAAGTGTGACAGTTACTGCGCCTTTCCCTTCCTGTGAACCAATCACCTCACCTCACCAATTTGATTTATACAACAATGTGCGCGTTATCATATATAGAGTCGGCCTGCTGTCGCATCTCACATGCGTAGATTTATAGTTGCTAGACGACGGACTGTTGTCCTCGAATTCGTTTTCATTTTGGTTTTATGGAACGTGAACACTTTTACACGTGTCTTGCTGGGTGGTGGTGCACCCTACAGGAGGTTGACTGGAGATGCCCTTCGTAGCGTTGGATTGTGTGAAGGAGGCAGAAACATATTAAAAAGAAGGTGTATCTTAGTTCCAGGCCCCAAAGGTGCCCCGAAAATGCAGTTCGTACACACAAACCTTGGACACTTTCTGCCGTAACGCGTACTTTATTACCGAAGCATTACTAGTATACGGCACCTACTGAGCTGTGTGCCTGATCAGCCAATTTACAGCAAAGCTCTATTCTTCATCACCTATCTTTCAGCCATGTTTGAAAGACATTTAGAAAATCACTTGTTGATAAAAGCCTGGACTGTAGGAAGAATATAAGAAACTGGCTCAGCCTTACTCTGTCACTAACGTAGCGATTTCCATAGCCTTTTGCTTCGTAATATCGTATCCGCCATGATCTAGTGAAAAGCCGATGATTCCCAACAAATCTTGTCTATAACGATACATGACTCCTTCGATTTCCTGGAAAAAAAGAAAACCGTAACATACGTGAAAATTTATTGCAGAACTGAACGAGTCATGTTTGCATATTTATTTATTTATTCACTTAAACACGCCAAATATAGATGCAAAGAGGTAATAGATATAATCCCGAACAAATAAATGCCAGAAGACAAATCAAAATAACTTTAAAAAAAAGAAAAAAAGAGAGTCAAAATATATGAAAAACAAAATGATGCATACTACAAGCAGCAAAGCCAGAGTGAAACATAACATCATCAATTTTCTCAATAAAAGAAGAAAGATACTTTCAGTCGCATGATGTGCGATGAAAAAGCGAAAACATTAAGGTTTTAATTTTGCATGGCAATGCCTACTTTATTACAGGCGATATGTTGCGCGGTGAAATGTGTGAAAGGGTAACAAGCAAATCATTGCGAATGGACCTATGATGAATCATGTTTTGGAAACAACACAGGAATGAAAAATGTGTCTCTGTGGAAGTGATATTAGATGCGGGGTAGACTTCAGAGCGTTTGAACATACCTTTTGCTGATATTTAAAAAGCATCGAAGGGCGTTCACTTAAGACGACCTAACTACATTACCTCGCGCGACTTTTCAAACAAATTGAAACAAAGCTAACAACTGGTGGACGGTGCAAAGAAAGCCAAAATTGGCACAAGGTTCCTCTAAAAATATTATTGTTGAAAATGGAATAAAATAAAAAGAAATTGTCATCGTTAGGTTGAGAACTCATTTGCATGTGAGGCTGGCAAGCAATACATGGGCTACTAATGTTGTCACGCGTGTCATAGGAGCACGTAGTGGACATGGCTTGCTAGCAGCTGTTATGGATATATGCTGGTGTTACAGTGAGATTAATGTAAAGACTCTATTAAAAATGTTTGAAAATTTGCCGAATGAAAATCCGGCTTAATGGCGCTATCGCGTTCACATTTAGGGCGAATAATAAATGCCTTCCTCTCTTTAAGCCCCATTTCCCGTAGACAGGTCAAATCTTTAACATCGCAGTCTCAGAGGGAATAAACATTGCGAATATTCGATCTCTGAGCTTATATCTGTGCTCTCATTGTTTTATCCATGTGTTACGAAAGTGGCACGCTCTAATAGAGACTAACTGTTTGGAATTTGTGGCAAATGTAGTTCTAAGCTTATAAATTCTATAGAGAACACACGCCAAAATACATTGGGTTATTTTTTGTATTACATCATTTTTTTTTGTGGAGGCATGTTAAAATAAAAGCATTGTAGTATGGTTTCTAAAATTAGTCTTTTATTTACATGTTTTCCTGATGTTTCCACACGCCTACACCGCATGGATTCCAGGACACGCCCACCTAGACGGAAATTAGCCTGGAACGCCTCAGCTCGAGGATACGCTAACCGGCACCACTGCCAAAGCGTTTTCGGAGAGCCCAGGTAGTACCCAAGAAATATACTGACATCCTCCTGCACTACAAAGTATGATGACAACATGGGTAGGCTATCACCAGAATTTAACTTTGTGACCTGGTGTATAGGCTGAGTAATTTTATGCTTGTTCGTTGCCAATCTCCGGAGCGGCTGAAGCCTCTCCAAACGTGGTCATTCGGCAGTGAAGAAGCAGTGGACGGTGACCAGATGACGGTCAAGAGGAGAATTATATTTACACAAGAAAAATAGTATACATTGGCAAACTGTAAGTTACAGCAAATAAAGTCACACAGACAACTGTAACTTAAAAGAAAATAAAGACTCACACAGAGAGAAGTCACTGTAAAAGCCCTTACTTTCCTACTGAGTGTTTCCGTTAAAGGCCTAGGGCCTGTAGATACATGCTAAGCACGGAACCTCAATCTTGACTGCCGAACCTGGTCCGAGGACCGCTTTTGGATGACAAACATCAACAAAGACCCGAGGACGGTATCCTTATGTGATCCGCCACGAAAATGAAGCAGCCAATCAACTTAAGGCCGCTGTACGGTTGCTTTTTAGACCCGCTCCGCACGCATGCGGGCGCACCGAGACGACCGGTTCGGAGGGGCATACAATAGCGCACACCCGCATCCTTCGCCCGCAGAAAAGTTGACTCAATCTCAACTTTTTGCCCGGACGTGCTGATCAGCAAGGCGACCGGATTGCAGCTATTGGTTGCGCAGTAGGCGACGCCTCTGGCTCCTCCTCCTCCTCGATTTTGCCAGGGCAATATGGCCGCCAGCGGTGCGAAGCGAAGCGTAGATGGTAGTAGAATGGAATTGAACGGCGGCGCAACACGGAAACGGACACAGACAAGAAGGGGACACCGTGTTGCGCCGCCGTTCAATTCCATCATGCACCAACTCGCCCCCCAGGCCGTTATTCTGTAGATGGTAGTGTTGGCTCTGCCGCAAAAACCAATATACTTAGCGCGCATTGCTAATACTAGTGTTCCTATCGACTGTGATAATTCCACTCAAGTCGTATCTTATGCGCCACTGTTATCTGCGCTGAGCTGAAGACAATGATCTTCCAACCGGCGAAGTGTACTATGTCGCACCGGTGTCACGATGTGTCTGTGATTATCGCTATCCGCGAGGATCTTCACGGCCGACGGCCAGCAACAGTAGTTCACGGTGATTTTCAAGCGCACGAATCGGCTCCTTAGCGCATCGAAAAGTGCCCGGGCAAGTGTTGCGAAAGTGTTTACGACTTGAGCGACTGCCTCCTAGCAAGGAAGAGGACTGTCCATGTTTGCAGAGTTCGTCACACGCTGTGTTTCCCTAATGCTGAAATTAACTTGGTGACAGCTAGTCTGGCACCCCTTCCGCTGGTCGCAGTGTCCGCAACAGAAACGAGCACACGACGTTGTTTCCGCGGCGTGTCGATCACCTGTGTTGATCGCGGTCCATGTATGTGCGGCGCTTGTGCGAGCCCTTCCCGTGCGAGCGCCGAGCCCTTCGACGACGTTAGCTGCACGGCTTTCGGGCTACTAATATGCCACTATTCCGCGGTTTGCGCTTTCTGCTGATATGTGCTGATACAACCAAAAGAGAAAAAAAAGACCATGCAGTGTGTTATATACCAGGTGTCCTAGCTTTCAGAAAATCGATGTGCCCTAGCCCAGTGAAATAATCCAGCTGCGGGCTGTTGAGAGTTGCATGGCCTAGGCTGGTGTTTAATTATTTAGCCTTAAAATGAAAAAGGCTATATAGTTAACATTTAAATTATTGGCTTCAAGATCAATTAGTATCAATAAGCAAGTAGCAAAATGTCTTCCAAAACAGCTGACAGAAATGTTTGCACCAAGGTGCCTTCTATTTTGCATTTTTTTTTCTCTGTCTTGAACGGCAACAAACCCAATAAATAAAGTGTCTGCATGACAGCAATTCCTCTTCAATGTCCCGCCACGTGGCTCAGACAACAAAATTGGCTTTTGTCAGAAGCGCTCTCCATGGTGTGGCTTTGCATGATGTGGGTGAGAGATATGTGTGAGCAGCTAGCCATATGATAGCTCGATTTGGAAGCAAGCTATGGAAATCATGCCATGAAGCAAGCATTGCGGGCAGCTGTTTTTCAGCACTATCTGTAAATTTAGAACTGATGCTTTGCTCCTGGGGCCAATAAATAAGTCACTAATTAGTTTTTACTACCTGCAGAAAAACCATGGCATATGGAAAGCCACTGGAGACTAGGGCAATCAACTCTGAATAGTTGTCGGTTGGTTTCACTAGCCTAGACCAGTCTACCTAATTTAAGGTTATATTAAATTTAGCCGGTATACTTGGTATGCATGGTTTGCTGGCGTCTCTTGGGGTCAGCTTCAAGTGAAACGGTCATGATTCAGCTGTGGTCTTAACTGATATGGTGGAAGCTGTCCTGTAGTCTCTTATCAGATGCTTTGTATTGGAAGGGGGTGCATGCTTCTGGGATCATGATGAGAATAAGCAGCACTTTGAGGTCAATGGTTTGGTTTGGTTTGGTTTGTAGGGTTTAACCTCCCAAAGCAACTCGGGCTATGAGAGACCCCGCAGAGGAGGACTCCGGAAATTTAGACCACCTGGAGTTCTTTAACGTGCACTGATATCGCACAGCACACGGGTGCCGTGCTTTTCGCCTCCATCTAAAAGCGGCCGCCAAGGCCGGGATTCGACCCCATACCCTTGGGAACAGGAGTCGAGCGCTGTGACCACTGCGCCACCCCAGCGGGGACTTTGAGGCCAATGTATACGAGATGGCTAACTATAACGTGCATTACAAGTACACATATAACACACTGCTTCCTGTACTTTCTCCTGTCGTGACTTTGAGTAAATTCTAAAGGGCTTGATACCAGTGCATTGTAGGGATAGCTCGTGGGAAAAGAAAAGAGCAAACTGCATGAAGAAACAAGGAGAACAAGAATTGCTTCATAGTACAATTGCATTTATTCTTTCCTATTGTCCTTGTCCTTTAGCAGTGTTTTTGCCAGCTCCACAAGACCAATATTAATGCGTTGTGTAAAAGTTTTAAGGACAAGTTAAGCCGAAATATTCTCCACTGAACAAATTTTTGTTCCATGAAACACAGTGTTGTAATTATCTTGCACACTTTCCAAAGAGAAATGTCCTTCTTGCGTCCCACAGTTTAAAGACACACAGCCTGGCTGTTTGTGTCATTACCGTAACTAAAAAAGAAACAGGTTTACATATACAGCTACACCTCGTTAAAATGTATTTTGTGACCCATGTAATTTTCATTATTAAGCACAGCAATGCTTGCAAACAAAACTGCCACTCTGGTACCGAAGTTTCTATTATAGTGTGTGAGGGCTTTTAAGGCTCTTTGTATTCGCGTAGGAAAGTAAAACAGACTGAATTACATGGCTGTTACTCTGTGAAACTGCCATCATACCGTTCATTGCATTGTGTACATTGTTTTTGTGAATTCATGAATTGTGAGGCACACTGAGACCTTCAGCTCACACACTCTGCTTCCCAAATTACTTTTTCTTATGTTAAAATAGTTAGCAGTATGTCACCACTGTAAGGCTTGGCAGCTCATTATCTAGTCATTGCTCAAAATGAATTAAGCTGCCCGCTTAGATTGTAACCATTCTGTTATAACCTTATCCTGCAAAGCTAAGGTAACACTCTGCATAGGTGCAAAGCAAAGCAGTGAATCTGTGAATGCAAACAGCAAATCCAATCCAAGCAGAAAAGGAATGAATTCAGATTAAGTTACATGTGACCTTAGTGTCAACAAATCAGGTGCTACATCCATGCCTCAGAGCTTTCATAGTGGATCAACATCAGCATTATAGAACCAATACCTATGTAATAATGCTCAACACATGATGAAAAGATAAGGGAATTAATCTTTGCAAATGTGGTATGAGACCCTGCACAATGGTGGCCATACAGCAAATGTAAACTGATATGTGAGAAAACCCAGTTGATGACTTTGCAAGGTGCAAAAAAGTTTAGGCGAGCAGCAAATGCAACAAGGACTAAAACAATCTAATGCATTCTACATTGTTGCAAGATTTGCATACATACATCATCGATATCGTAACGAGTACAATGCAGCGATCACTGATCGGAACAGTTCCACGATCTACTTTCAGTTTCGTCCTCTTTGTCCTCTGTTCCTCTTTTTCCTCTTTTCAGAGAGGCACGCGGCATTACCTCGAAAGCGGCGACTCGACGCTGGGAGTGTCCTCAAATTATGCACACAGGAGAAACAGGGAACACAAAGCTGCACACGCGCAAAAGATCACTCCCTCTCATAATACGGTTTCATCCGCACTACATGAACAATTTCAGCACTTGAGCGCCGCCGTGTTGAAGATCGTTGGCTCCGAGCAACAACTTCGTAAGTCACGTTACTAAGACGCCGAATGACCTCGTATGGCCCAAAGTAACGGCGAAGTAGTTTCTAGAAGAGTCCTCGACGGCGCACTGGTGTCCACACCCATACAAGATCGCCGGGTTGATAGTGAACGTCTCAGTGTCGGAGGTTGTACCGATTGGCATCGCGATGTTGTTGATGTTGAATACGGTATCGTGCGAGCTGGCGCGCTTCTTCGGCCCGCTATAGAAATATGTCGACGTCTGCATAGGCGTTGGTGACATCGTCGCCATGACTTATGGGTAGCATAGCGTCCAACATTGTGGTGACGGGACGACCGTAGACTAGCTGGAATGGCGCAAGGCGCGTCGTCTCCTGTTCAGCCGTATTTTATGTAAAAGTTGCTTACGGAAGGACTTCATCCCACGTGCGATGCTCAACGTCGACGTACATGGAAATCATGTCTGCAAGCGTTCTATTGAGCAGTAGTCCTACGATGACTTGTGCGAGTAAGCCTGAAGAGAGCCTGCATTAGTTCGGCCGTAAAGGCTGTATCGCGGTCAGTAATAGAGAGTTTTAGCTTACCGTGATCCGCGATTCGCTACTGGGATCCGCCACTGCACGTTCCACTGCGCATGCCCAGACCCCCCTTGCTGCTGACAGATGGCGCCACATACTGGATGTCGGCACAAAGACCTGCCCCGTCGGGACCAATCAGCTTGACCGGCCCCGCCCACGCGCGGTAGAGAGCCACGGTGGCGGATCGCGGATCACGGTATGCTAAATCTCTCTAATAATACCCGATGGGGCACCGTGGCGCAGTACAATGGCCTTGAGAAAAAACTGGGCTACTTCAGCAGCAGTTGCACGGGAAAGTGGCTGTGTCTCGGCATATCGCGTTAAGTAGTCCGTCCCCACTACTATCCATCTGTTCCCTTATGTAGACGTTGGGAACGGGCCCAGAAGATCCATGCCCCCTTGCTGGAAAGGCACCGTCGGTGGAGGGATCGGCTAAAGAAGCCTTGCAAGCTTCAGCGGAGGGGTCTTTCTCCGCTGGCAATCTCGGCATGTTCTCACGTAGTGCTGGACGGAAGGCAGCAACTTAGGCTAATAGTACTTTTGCCGAATGCATGCTAATGTTCGCGTGACTCCTAAATGACCAGCCGAAGCCTCATCGTGGCATGCGTGTAAGATTTCTGGCCGGAGGTCGCATGGCACAACGAGAAGAAAGGTTTCCTTGTGCTGAAAGTTTCTCTTATATAGGACGCGATTGCGAATGCTGTAGGAGGATAAACCCCGTACGTGGTTTACATCTATAGCTACATCAAGGCCTTCGAGATGCTCAATCAGCGGGCGTAAACCGGGGTCAGCCCATTGACACTTGCCAATGTCGGTGGTCGTGACCACAGCAAGAAACGGGAAGTCATCGTCTTCTTGGTCGGGAGGGGCAGCATCAACTGGTGCACGAGACAAGGAATCGGCGTCGCTGTGCTTACGGCCGCTCTTGTATACAACCGTAATGTCGTATTCTTGGAGACGGAGGCTCCACCTTGCAAGTCGTCCAGAGGGGTCTTTGAGGTTAGCTAGCCAGCATAACGAATGGTGGTCGCTCACAGCCCTAAAAGGTCGGCCGTAAATATAGGGTCGGAACAAAGTTATGGCCCAAACTACCGCGAGACATTCCTTTTCCGTGGTTGAGTAGTTCGCCTCTGCTTTTGAAAGAGAGCGACTTGCGTAAGCGATGTCTTTCTCAGTGCCATTTTGCCACTGAATCAGAACGGCACCGAGTTCAGAATTACTGGCATCGGTATGAATATCCGTAGCAGCGTTTTCGTCAAAATGGGCAAGTATCGGGGCGGCCTGCAGTCGCCAGCGCAACTTGTTGAAACCATCCTCTAAATCATCTTGCCACGCAAAAGGAACATTGTCTCGGGTAAGACGCGTAAGAGGCTCGGCGATCACTGAAAAATTCTCTACGAAACGCCTGTAATAGGCGCAAAGCCCCAAAACCTTCTAACGGACTTTTTGTCGGTTGGGCGCGGGAACGTTTTCACAGCAGCAGTCGGGATCTGGTTTCATGCCCTCAGAAATAATAACATGGCCAAGAAAGCGGAGCTCCTGGAATCCGAAATGGCATTTCTGTGGTTTTATCATCAGTTGGGCTGAACGCAGTGCCTGTAGTACCATTCGCAGTCGGTCAAGGTGCTCCTAAAAACTAGCCGTGAAAATGACATCTTCGAGATACACTAGGCACACTTGCCACTTCAGTCCAGAGAGAACGGTGTCTATCATTCTCTGGAAGGTTGCTGGGGCAGAACAGAGACCGAAAGAAGCACTTTAAATTCATAAAGGCCGTTGGGGGTGACGAAAGCTGTTTTCTCTCTGTCCCTTTCTTTCACTTCTATCTGCCAGTAGCCATTCTTGAGGTCAAGCGACGAGAAATATTTGGCATCGCGTCCCAGGCAGCACATTTCCTCGGCCCAATAATGGGGATTGATTGAGGATTACTGGCCCACAAGTGGCCCAATGGTGCCATTGAGCTACCAATAATGTGCAGCCACGCTATACCATAATCATTATTGGCCCAGTGAACTTCACCCATATCCGTTATTGGCATTCAACCGGCTAACAGCGGTCAATAATGCCCATTCATATTGAACAGTTTGCATTATTGTATACACAATGAGGCAGCCTGGTCATTACTGGCCAACCAGCTGCAATGGTTTGGCAATATCTTCCACACCATGGTATAACCTGGTAAATATTGTCCGCTCAATAACAACGGCTTCTCAATATTGAATATATCTAGGCATACAGTGGTCAATAATGTCCAACCAACTTTGGCGGCTTCTTGACATTGTAATATCTTGGTTTCTAGTGGTCGACATTGTCTAATGAGCCTTGATGGCTGGCCAGCATTGCACATATCATGGCATAAATAGGTTAATATTATCCGGCCACTATCGTTGTCTGGTCAGCAATAAATAAATCATGGCATATATTGGTCAATAGTGACCCGCCTTTCATGACGGCTTGCCAACAATGTATACATATACATTATATTGTTCAATATTGTTCGATGAACTGTGATGGCTAGCCAGCATTGCACCCTGATGGCATAGGTTGGGCAGTAATGTTCTGCCAATATTAATGGCTTGCCAACATTGCATATATCTTGACATAAATTGGTCAATATTGTCCCATCAGCTTTGATGGCATCTCAACATTGTATATATCATGATTTCTAGTGGTCGATATTGTCTAACGAGCTTTGATGGCTGGCCACCTTTGCACATTTCAGGCTGCGGCGGCGCTAAAAAAAACAGCAGAAGCAGCTCTGACCGACACAGACATTTCTGATGCTTGTATCCCAATATGACAGTGTTTTTGGACTAATTTCGTCCCAACTAAATTTTTCGCTGGCCCGGACGTCAGTTTACGTTCAACTGTAGAAGATATTCATACGTCATACGTAATTTGGGCCACCATATATATAACGTTTATTGGGATTAATGTGTAGATTGTCCTAAAATTGTTTGACCGAGCTGACCAGACAAAATGCACAGAAGTGCCCATCACGGAAAATGTAGAATATATTTTTCTGAATACATTTTTCGTGATTCGCTAATTGCTGTGGATGACCTGCGAATATACTTGACAATTTTGGTAGAAAACTCGTTTATTTACGACTTTAGGCACAATTAATTGTTATGTAAAATTCTGCATATATCTTCGAGACAATGCCTGCAGACTAGAGGCCCGGATGTCGATCGTGCGTCGACGTATCTAACACAGATAGTGTTCCAAACTTTAACCAAGTGTTGAAAAAATTCTGACAGCACGTGGAATCTACACTGCAGAAATTAGCGAAGGTGAGATTAATGCTACTGTAATGGTGCAGCACGTATCATTATCGTTATCAACTAAACTCAGCGTCATTACCGTTGATACTGTCATCAATGTCATTATCACTAATTGCAGCGTCATTCTCGTCGCTATCCTCGCGGTAGACGAGGAGAATTATATATGGTGCTATTTTCGCGATCCAGGGTTTAGCGCAGTTGGTTAAAGCGTTAACTAGGCTAGGAATTCGATTCCCGGTGGAGACGATTTGTTTTTCTGATCTCGTCAAATCAGGATGATTGAAAGTGATTGACACATCAATGCACAGATCCGATGCACAGATATATCCATGCACAGATCCCGAACACATCTCGCGCACAACTCTCGCGCACGAGATTTCGTTCCATGGGCCTATTTATACGCATACGAGTGCACAAGCATACGCGCACGCTAGAGCACACATCTGATCTGACAAGCAAAAGTTTAATAGATGCGTGTCCGCGAAAAAAATCCTGCGCAGTCAAGAAACGCAAGGTACTCAAATGCAAAGAACGCAACAGAACGTGTGTGTCGCTTGAACAAACACCAGGGGTTACGTTTGGATAGTAAACGGAGAAACGATCGAATATATTGGGTGAATCCACATCCTGTAAACGTTTGTCCGTGATTGGGAACACGCATGCGTAGCATCATTATTTCCGCCTTTTTTTTACGTGATGGAAAAAAACCCAACATATTCAAGCTATAGCAGAGGTGGGAGAGATCGATCTCGCTAGCCAATCAAACACGCACTGCATGATTCGCCATTACCCTAGCTGTTTCCGGCATTCAGCATAAGCACCGACTATACCACGCCTCAGTGCTAGCTGTTCTTATAGACAGATATGTTGGGCTGCTTTCAGGGCCTTCGAGTTCTAATATCTACTAAACACAAATTTGTACTGTACTCTTTTGCGCTCTGCTGTGGGCTTCAGCAACAGACAAAGACTGGACGACTTTGGCCATCGGTGCAGCAGCGCATAAAATATTTCAGCTCAAAGAAAAAATACAAGCAACATATATTCTACGCTATGCCTAGCTAATTCACTTGACTAAAAAAGAAATCTGAACTGTCCTGGAATGGTTCGTATTCTAATGCGACGTAAATCGCACACTGCCAAAAAGTTGTGCACATGTAAAAGATAATAAAAAGAATCGACACCACTGCATGGGGCAAGGCAAACGAAAACAAAAATAAAAATTTAGAACAATTACCTACAGTGTAATGAATGCGCGCACACGTGTCGCCAGCATATATGGTAACAAAATTGAAATTGCATAATAACGATGTTCTTTACGGAAGTTGTTTTTGTTCGAAAGCTGTAATATATGGCTCATAATGATGCATTTGACCACAGCGTTTGACAGCGCTCTCCTAAGCATTGTTCAGAAACTATTCTTCAAACATTCATTGCCTTATTATCCAACCATATAATCACCGCACAGAAGGCGTTTCCCTTCAGAGAACTAAATAATTCTATCCCATCGTGTCAACCAGGCAGCTAATAGCAATTCATATATATTAAAAGTAATGCCAGTGCGTTACATTAGCAGTTTTGGGCCATTTTTAGAGAACACCACTCTCGAAGAATTTAACACATGATTGAGAATTAGGTTTCCTCTCTGAAATATTCTGCCGCTTTCACAAGCGCTGCTTCCGCGGGCTGAAAGATGATTATACCGCGCTTCTTTCTGAGGACTACCTTGTCCCAAGTTCTTAGATATAGTTTCAATGTTGACCCTTGCTTTCTTTCCATTTTTTTCTATACTGCCAATTTAGTTCTTCAGATCTTAGCTCGTCCAGTATTTTGTATTTCTTGCTGCTTTATATGCCCACGCTTAGTTCTACGCGGATTTTTGTTTGCTCTAAATGTCCACCTGATTTGAAAACAAAAATAAAAAAGAAAATACATGGGAATTTTTAACCTTGAAGTACCCGTAGTTATGGTCGTTTTCGCTTTTCTTTTCCTTAATAGGAATACAGCAAGTATACGGGCTGTTGCATCGCTCAGTTGCGCGTGATGACGTTTCAAGAGCGCTCCGTCATGAACAGCGACCAGTGTGCCATATTTAATAAAAAAGTATGTCCATTTGTTCGAACCGAGGACGATTCCGAGAAAACTGAAGATTGTTTTACGTATGTGATTATTATTCGAAACACTGAGGTAAAACGTATTTTGCATTAACAAAAAAAATATAGCGAAATTATCATTCCACTGAAAATGTTACTGAGCCAACAGTCGAGGCGACCAAAGAGCTTCGAACGCACTCCTCATTGTTTTAGCGAAGCCAAGGGCAAAACTCTGCGCATTCCTCCTCACAAGCTTGGCGCAAAGAACATATGGTTTCTATTCTCTCGTCCTTTCGTCGCCTCTCCGCCCGTGGGCCTTGACTAAAGCAATTCTCCAAACCGCTTTCAACTTCCCGTCTTGTAGCTTTTTCTCCCCGTGGAGCAGTCATCGCGGAAGGGCAGCGACCTTCACTGCCCTCTCTTTCTTCCCGGCTAGGCAGGCGTTGCTCACAATAACCCCCACTCTACTCCCCCTCACTCTTCTCTTCCTTCCCGCCAACTTTCCTGGCCGGCAACCTCTGGGCTCACGCGGTCCTGCGGGACCTCTTTCATTTCTCTCACCCCCTTTCGAGCTTTATGCCTACTCTTTCGACAGATCTCAAGCAAAAAAAAAAAAAGAGAGAGAGAGAGAGAGAGAGAAAACACAACGATCCTACTGCCCCCTTCTAACCGTGCCTCGAAACTCGACACAAGCGGCTGATTCAGAGGCGTCTGGTCGGCCACACAATCCCCACCCGCTCGTGCTGCTCCAGCTCCAGCAGCTTTGGACAGCAGAACCGAAAAACCAAGCCTTGTGAAAGTTCCGATTCGTTTTAATGGCCATGCCTGAAGGAGGATATTTGTGAGTAACACCAGCATTTTAAGTTGTTTGTTCATAACTGAGCTCTCTGAGATTATTTCTTGCTTTGTCTCCTTGTAAGATCGCTACTTTTTGTTACCAGGTGTATAAAGCATCAGATCCGTGGGATGTACTTTGCGTGGCAACATTCATTTTGGATTGTTGCAACTGAGGTCTGCGAATCTGCGCTAGCCGTATGGTAAGATACGTTTTTTTGCATGATTTGGTGCTGTATGTTGTCAGCCTTGATCCTCATGTCAATATTCGATATGCTTGCGAGTACGGAAAGTCATTTATTTTGACCGCACCACGCCAGTCAGTTCTGAACTGTATTTTCAGCGCACTATTTTGTATGCATAAACTCTGGTCATAATGACAAAATTTACGGCGCAGAGGTGGCCAATTTGTACAGCTAAAAGAAAAACGTGGTCCTGTAAAACATCACGCGTGTTTTGTGTGATTTTCAGGTTACAAATTTACCGCGCGTGTGTTGAGTGTCTGAAGTGATAAGTTTCTTTTACATACTATATTCAAAACTCAGAGTTAAGTTGAGCTTTCTGGGACATAATTTTGAGTTGCGAGCGAATATTTAATATTGTAATTTGCCGTTATGAATGCGCTACTGGAATATACTAAACGACGCGTAGCTTATTCACGTGTTTTATCTTTCTCTTGCGCTAATCCCGAGTAGTCGAAGTGTCATAAAATAGCCGCTTAAAATAGGTTATTTACAGTTGCTACCATAGCTCTTATGCTTTACCACACGTACAAACTTGTTCTCACAACAAACGTGATGCTAAGCTACGGATTTCTTTATTTTTTCAGTTCGAGTGTATCATGCAAACCCCAAAGCATCTGTGTGGTATGTTGTTTTGGCTGCAGCTTTGAAAACTTTTAAAATTTTCTGTTTGCAGTAATGATGCGGTGCACACTAAATTCAGCAGCCGCGGTCGGAGTGTGACTGCCATTTTTGTGTCTGTTTTCTCCTTTGTAGTTTCTTTTTAGTTCTTGCGGCAATCTACCCTAACGAAAACTATTCAACGGAAAGCTATTGATTTGAAGCTTCCAGTTATGACGATGTCTTTCTTCTACAGGTGTTCGATCACAAAGGCACTACAAGTATAAGGGGGCAAGCACTGACTACCGTTTAACGAATAGATAACGGCAAATATCATTTTGTTTTATGTTTCCAGCGTCAACAACACATCCACATGGGAAGCCGTGCACTGCCAGATGTTGCAACCAATGTAACCACGTTAATATGGCCGGCCTCACCAAGCATGCAGCTTATTTCAACCTGAGTAAACCAGACAAGAAAGTTGCCTGAGGGCCAACAGGTAGTGCTTTATTTTGCATTTTTACTCCACGGTCTAGCTGTACTTCCACTTTCCAAACGTTTTCTGTCTTAATGGGATTTATGAATGTTGCTTTTATTTCCAGGTGCCATCTGCGAAAGGAAATACATTGTTATGCACGCTGCTCAAGTCCATATCTTTAAAGGCTGCAGGAGCTGCTGCCCCTACAACCGACCACAAAAGAAGCTGCGATGAACGCAGCGCCTTCCTCCAACCTGGGACCTGAGAACACCTTGCCAAGGGACGCAAAAACAGGAGGAGCACTGAAGTCTAACAGTTCTGCCTAAATGTTTCCATGCCCTGTAACACGTGCACACCTAATAAATCACCATGCAGTGAACTTTTCAACTGTATTATTTTCTGTGCATGGATATTCTCAGCATGCTTTATTTAAATAAAAAGCTGCATGAAAAATATCTGCACTGCATAAGTAGGGGATGGCTTTGCAGTTGCCTATTAGTTATAGCACGAAAAAGCAACTAGCCGTGGTGCCGGATTGCCAATTGCTCTGACTGGATGCCAATAATGCAAAACCAGTGGGCAAGATTCAATTGGAAATATGGGGTAGCCAATAAATCTGGCTTGATGCCAGTTGTGAATATCCAGTGAATAAGCATAGATACAAGATATTGGATGGCCAGTGAGCTTGGCGGGTAGCCGTGATATAACAATCAGTGAGTGAGCTTGGGTGAAAGATATTGAGTAGCTATTGAGTGCCGTTGAATGCCAGTAAACAAGGTACTATGCCAATACTGGTTTTGATAGGAGAACCGATCAAATTGGTTGGCATATATCTTGGCTCTTTGTGCTCCCCAATCAGACGCCAATATTGACCAATATTGGGACCAATACATCCCAATATTGGACCATTGGCGGTCCATTGACGGCGTGCTGCTTGGGGTAACCGGTCCAATGCGTCGTCGATACGTGGGAGCGGATATACGGCCCGTTTCGGTACCTGATGCAACTTACGATAATCGACACAAAAATGCAAGGTGTCTTTTTTCTTCACCAACACTACAGGCGAAGCCCAGGGGCTGGTAGACGGCTGTACTACGTCGTCGGTAAGCATTTCTTGCACCTGGTTCCGAATAGCCGCTCGTTCCGTTGGCGACACGTGGTATGGATGTTGTGAAATCGGCTTGGTCTCCGCGTCAACCATAATGCGGTGTTTGGCTACTGGGGTGCGCCCAACTTTCGAAGACGTTGCAAAGCATCCAGCAAAATCCTGAAGGAGCTCTAAGAGTAGCCGCCGCTCAACCACCGACAGATTGTGATTAATGTCCACAGTTGATAAAATGTCGGGTACATCGCATCCGGCTGGCGACGGCGGCGCCAGAGTACAGATGTTCGCTGTTCCTGGGATCTGCCGACACCGTGTCAATGGACCTAAACAGAGGTGAAGTCCTGAAAGTCTGAAGAATTCTGCCTATAGTTGTTTTTCGCTATGTATCACATGTGCACCTAATAAATATCTATGAAACGAACAATTCTAGCTGTTTTGTGTGAATGCATGTATACTTTCATAATGCTGTATATATATTAGCTGCATGTAAAATACCTGCACAAAAACAGACTCAACCCTGAGTTTGGCGCATGATGGCCTTAGCTGCCTCTGCGCCGTAACGCCCATGAAATAAAAAAATAGTCACAAAAACAATAATAAACAATAATAGGATTGCCTGGATGACAATGAAGCAAAAGCAGTCGACAAGTTTGGGTGGACGATGTTGGCCAGCCGATGAGCCTAGCTGCATAGCAGTTATTAAAGCCAGGGAGTAAGCTTGGTTGTAGGTATTGGATAGCCAGTGAGAGTGGCTGGATGTACGTTATATAGGAGCCAGTGGGTATGCTTGGGTGGAAGATATTGGGTAGCCATTGAGTGAGGCTTCATGCCAATAAATAACCTAGTCTGCCATTGGTGGCCATTGTAGGAAAGCCAGTCTAGTAGATTGGATTAAATCTTAGCATGGGTAGCGCCCCAATAAAACCCTATATTGGCCCCAATATTGGGGTCGGTTTTTCCTATATTGGGCGTATGGTGGTCCATTGAGCGCGTGCTACTGGGGTCGGTCACTGGGCGTAGTACACGGTAAGGACCTGTGTAGCGGGGCAGTTTTCACACTACCCCAAACGATGGCACGGAAGCCAGAGCAACACCAGAGACCCGGGAGGATAATGAACATCGCGGTGGTGAGCGAAGTAGCGGCATTTCTGAGCTTCTTGAGAGATGGTGAGACTGTGACGAGCAATCTGGCGATCAGCGTCGGCTCGGACGATGGTATCGCGGGCATAGGTTGTGACGGGCCAGCGGCGGAAGCAGTGTCGAAGGGTAGTAAGGGGCCTCTTCCAAGGAGAAGATAGAACGAAAAGTACCCAGCAGTGTCATGACGCGAAGAGTTATATGCAAACCTCATCATCAGTCTGGCTATACCCACTGCAGGGCGAAGGCCTCTCCCATATGTCTCCAAATAAGCCGGTTCTGTGCTAGCTGCATCCACTTAACCCCTGCGAACTTCTTAAGCTCATCCGCCCACCTAACTTTCTGCCGCCCCCGCTACGCTATCCTTCCCTTGGAATCAGGTTGTTACCCTAAGCGACCATCGGTTATCCTCTCTTCGTAATACGTGTCCCGTCCAGGCCCATTTCTTCTTCTTGATTTCCACTAGAATGTTAGTAACTTGAGGTATTCCTCTGACCTAATCTGCACGCTTCCTATCTCTGAATGTAACTCCGACCATTTTTTGTTCCATAGCCCTCTGCGTTGTCCTCAACTTAAGTAGAACCCTCTTAGTTAGCCTCCACGTTTCAGCCCCATAGGTGAGTAGATGGAAGATGCAACTGTTGCATGCTTTCCTTTTGAGCGATACCGGTAAGCTGCTAGTCATAATCTGCGAGTGCTTGCCAAATGCGCTCCATCCCAATCTTATTCTTCTTGTTATTTCCTTTTCATGGTCCGGATCTGCGGTTACTACCTGTCCTAAGTAGACATATTTGCCTACTACTTCCAGTGCTTCGCTACCTAACAAACGGCTGTTCCTTCCCGAGGCTGTTGAACATTATCTTAGTCTTCTGCATATTGATTGTCAAGCCTAACTTTCTGCTTTTCATGTCTAGGTCATCAATTATTACTTGCAGTTCATGCAAAGGTGACAAATGGCAGACTAATGTCCCAGTCACGATGACTGGCGGATACATACATGGCGAGCATGTCGGTGAGTGTGCGATTAAAACGTTCTGTAGGGCCGTTCGTCTGAGGGTGATACGCTGTGGTGAACTAGTGTCGAACGGAGCAAGAACGAAATATTTCCTCAACAACTCGGAAAAGGAAACAGCGACATGGTCGGTAAGTAGTTGAAGGGGGGGGGGGGCACCATGGTGAAGTACGACGTCGTACAAAAGGAAGTCTGCAACGTCTGTGACGCAGCTAGATGGAATGGCGCGAGGGATCACGTACCGCGTGGCATAATCGGTGGCCACAGCAATCCATTTGTTTCCGAACAAAGACTAGGGGAAGGGCCCTTGGAGGTCAAGGCCAACACGAGAAAACGGCTCAGTCGGGATAGCAATTGGCTGCAGGTGTCCAAGTGGTAGCACAGGGGGTTTCTTCCGGCGTTGACAGAGGTCGCAAGCGGCTACATAACGTTGGACGGAGCGGTAGAGTCCAGGCCAGAAGAAACGCCGGCGCACGCGGTCGTATGTGCTGGAGGCCCAGATGACCAGCTGTAGGGGCGTCATGCATTTGTTCGAGAACGGCAGAGCGTAGGTGTTGGGGATCGACCAGCCAGTTCTCAGTGCCATCAGGCCGCATGTTGCGGCGGTACAGCGTGTTCTGATGAAGGAATAACAGGGCGAGGGAAGAGTAATGGCTGTCTCTGTGGAGGCGGTCGATAATAGAACTGATGGATGGGTCAATGCGCTGTTCGTCGGCTTTGTGGGAAAAGTTGGATATAGAGAAGACACAGGGGTCCGACTCATGGTCAGTAGGGGAAGGAGGATCGACGGGATAACGGGACAGACAGTCTGCATCTTGGTGGAGCCGACCGGATTTGTATACAGCGGGAAAGGTATACTCCTGCAAGCGCAGTGCCCAGCGGCCGAGGCGGCCAGCAGAATCCTTGAGGGAAGAGAGCCAGCATAAGGCGTGAAAATCGGTCGGTAATAACAGTGAAGGGTCGGCCAGACAAGTAGGGTCGGAATTTTCCAATGGCCCAAACGGGAACCAGGCACTCCCGTTCTGTAACAGAATAGTTCTGTTCCGCTGATTACAGGAAATAACTGGCGAAGGCAATCACGCAGTGTTGGCCGCGTTGTCTCTGTTCAAGAATGGCACCAATTCCGTGGCTACCGGCGTCGTTGCGAAGTTCCCTCGGAGCAGACGGGTTGAAATGGGCCAACACAGGAGGATTGGTGAGAACAGCGATGAGGGTGGAGAACGCGTTAACCTGCTCTGATCCCCATGAAAAAGAAACGCCTTTCTTCAGCAGATTGATGGGAGGACGAGCAACGGCGGCAAAGTTTGGGACGAACCGGCGAAAATAAGAGCAGCGTCCTATAAAGCTGCGGACATCATGGGGTGAACGGGGAGATGGAAAAGCACTGACAGCGCGAACTTTGTCAGGATTGGGTTGCACGCTGGTGGAATTCACCAAATGGCCAAGCACTTTAAGTTCGCGGCGACCAAAACTGCACTTCTTTGAGCTCAGTTGAAGTCCGGTACGGCGAAGTGCCAAGATAGAAGAAAGGCGACGAAGATGGCTTTCGAACGAGGGCGAGAAGACAATCACGTCATCCTAGTAACATAGGCAAGTCGCCCATTTGAAGCCGCGGAGTAAGGAGTCCATCATCCGTTCAAACGTGGCAGGGGCGTTGCAAAGTCCAAAAGGCATAACCTTTCATCCATCCATCATAAGTCCATCGGGTATGACGAAAGCTGTATTCTCGCGGTCTTGTTCGTCAACAGAGATTTGCCAGTAGCCGCTACGAAGGTCGATGGAGGAAAAGTAGCGGGCTTCATGTAAGCAATCCAGGGCGTCGTCTATTTACGGAAGCGGGTAAGCATCTTTCCATGTAATCTTGTTCAGATGTCAATAGTCGACGCCGACGCAAAAGCGTAAACTGTTGTCTTTCTTTTTAACGAGCATGACAGGAGGTGCCCAGGGGCTGTTCGAAGGTTCGATGATATCGTTGGCCAACATCTTGTCGACCTCCTACTAGATGACTTGGCGCTCAGAAAGGGACACACGTTATGGCCTCTGATGTACAGGTTTTGCATCGCCGGTGTCATTGCGGTGAGTCACAACTGATGTGTGGCCCAGAGAACCGGCAACAAAGTAAAAAATATCGGCGAAGGATAACAAAAGGTTGTGCAGGTCCTGAGCATGTTCGGGGCAGAGGTCAGAGGCAATCATCTCGGAAATAGGGTCGGTAATTGTGGTGCGGAATACGGATGCTTCAAGGACGCTTGAAAGTGGGCAAGGAATGAGTGCACAAATGGTACAGTCTGTGAGAGGGGACAAGGTAGCAAGCGATATTCCTTCGGGAAGAACTTGGGGTGACAGGCGGAAGTTCAGGATAGGATGGTAGGTGCTGTTCTGGGTAACATGTACAATGAGATGAAGAACGACGTTGCGGTCAAGAAAGACCTTGGTGATAGGGCAAGAAACAGTCACCATCAGTCAAAGGCAGGAAAGGTGACAGAGGTAGGTAAACAGCAGAGTCAGGGGGCAGGCGAGCGAACTCGGTGGAGCGAAGGCGGGGTGTAGATTGAGGTTGTTCTGAGCAGATAGGTAGGTCCAAACGAAGAAGGCCGCTGGAGCAGCCGATAAAGGCAGAGTGGGCCGTTAAAAAGGCAAGGCCGAGGATAACATTGCGAGAGCATTTGTTGAGGACGGTGAACAAAACAGGGATCTGATGACCGGCATGGGTGACTCGGTTAGTGCACAGGCCAGTGACGGCAGCAGTACTACCACGAACGGTGGGCGAAACGGCGGGGTCTGTACTTTCTAGAGGCGGAGGCAAAATGATGAGTTGATGATCGAGACTTGGGCACTAGTGACATTGAGGGCAGAGACGGGAACACCATCCACGAACAGGGAGAGGCGGTTACAGGGCAAGAAATGGGCAGTAGAGGATTTCCAGGTCGGGGTACCAATGCTGTGGCATACCCGGGAGCTACATTGGCTAGTTTCCCATGAAGCGACCGGCAGAGGACGGTGAGGAACTGCGGTGAGGGAGAGGTGAACGGGAACGGCGGGCTGGCGGGGAAGGAGAGGCAGAGTGGTATCAGTGCGGGGCGGCTCATAACGAGGCGAGAAACGGCGGGGACCGTAATCGGAGTAGCTGTCAACGTAAGTGAAACGTCGAGGTAGAGAAGACCAGCGGCTGCGGCAGTGGCGTGAGATGTGGCCATTACGCGAGCACGTGAAACAGATCGGCCTATCGTCAATTGTGCGCCACTCATCAGGATTGCGGTATCGGTAGGGTAGAGTGTAGGTGCTGCGGGGCGTAACGGAGGCGACCACGGGAGGGACGGGTCTCGAACACTGGCATTACACGGTGCGGCTACAGGGGACGCCTAAGGTGGCAACCTCTTGACGGACGACGGCTTGAATGACAGATATCTTCGCTAGGTTGCTGTCCGAAGAGGGCGGGTTGGATGCAGCAGGAGCGAGCGCTTCCAGTTCACGACGCATGATGCGTGTCCCGTTTTTAGTCTTGGAAGGCTGCCTTATTGTCGGCAGATCCTCGCACGTGGAGCTAGGGGCGGTGTTGTGGAGCAGGTCTAAGCGAGCTACAATGCGTCTGTGTTTGGCCTCCTCAAAGATCGACAAACATGCAGAAAGGAGTCAACCATAGAACAGTCTCGACAGAGTAGAAGATTGAAAGCATCGTTGGCTATGCCTTTGAGGATGTGCCCCACCTTCTGTCATGTCTTTATCGAATTTTCGACAGAGGGCCAGAACGTCTTTGTATAGGTGTTAGAAGGCTCGGTAGATATCTGCGCCCATGTGGCGAGGTCCCTCTTGGCGGCGAGTTGACGCTCAACCGGTTTTCCGAACAGGTCACGCAGGTTTTGTTTGTAAACATCCCAGGAGGGAAATCTGCTTCATGCGTTTCGAACCACACGCGTGCCGTGCCAGTGAGATAGAAGATGACATTGGCCAGCATCAGCATGGCGTCCCACCGGTTGTGCTGGCTAACATGCTCATAACGCGAAAGCCAGTCCTCGACATCGACCTCATCTGTACCGCGGAATGGGTAGGATCACGGAGGTGGGCTACAACGACAGTTGAAGTTGCAGAGGTAGATGTAGTCGCATCGGATAAGACCGGCGACCTCCACCAAGATGTTACGGGGATGTACGTAATGTAACAGGCACTGCGATGAGCTGAACTCGACGCAAGACTTCAATAACCGTGCAGCATCCACTCTGTCAGCGTTGTCGTCTTTCTGAACGCTTCGTCGTCCACGCGTTCCTCGGTCGTCGTCTTTGTGAGAACATCACTTTGGTCACACGTTTCCCGGTAACAATATCATTGTATCTAAAGTATAATATGGGGACAAAAGTTTTATTATTGTCCACATTTACATTCCTCCAAAAGCTACCATTGATACCACCTATAGAGAGATTGAGCTTAACCTTGAGAAATTCCCAAATGAGGAATTTTTTATAGCTGGAGACTTCAACAGCAATCATGTTTCATGGGGAGATCTAGTCGATGATAGAGGAAATGAAATAGCCATCTTCATAACAAGAAATAACATAGTTTTTTCTCAATCACCTCTAATCAATTCGTACGTATCAAACTTTTAATGGCAGAAGTTGGAGTGATCTCACTGTTGTCACTGCTTATCTTTTGCAACTCAAATTCATGGTCATAGATATGTAAACACATATATCGCATCTCTTACTATAAACCCAGTAAAAAACTCACAAAGATGGATAAATACATATTAGTAAAAAAATAAAAAAGGATGAATGGTTTAAAATACAAATTCAAGTAATTATATATACAGCTGATATGTTGGATAATGCAGTAAACATATTTTATAAAATCTTGATTAACTTGTCAATAAATTTTCCAAAGTTCCTCGACTATAAATGAAGAAAAAATTGCTAAGCCCTGGTGGACGACCGAGTTAGAATTAGAAAGCAGAATAGTTACAGCGTATTGCAGAAGATATCAAAAGCTCAGGAACCACTCATAAACAGGAATATTATAAAATGCTAGACAAATTTCAAGATGACATAACAGGAAGTAGAGATATATCCTGGAAAGAATATTGCGGAACAATTCAGAGTAAAAACCTATTCACCCTACCATATAAAATAGCTAGTAGTAAACCTAAAACAAGCATGGTATTAAAATCATCAACTTCAAGTGATGGTGGAAGACTCACCAGTGTCAAAGACGTAGCCACAGTTATTTTAAAGGGTTTATATAAAATTGAATCTTCCCCTAAACTCGGATGCACATTGTCCTGATCTGGGAAGTAATGAAGCACAACCACATGGGGACAATCTTCCAGAGAATACCCTTTTACTGAGAAAGAAATAAATATTGTAGTAATCAGCTTAAAAAAATTATCCTGGCCCTGATCAAATAGCTACAGAATTATTTCAAAGCATTTATCTTGCAGCACATGGTTTCTTTCGTAATATTTTAAACTCTTTATTAAGGTTAGGCTACTGTCCTAAATACTGGAGAAAGGCTAATGGTTTTCTTATTCCAGAGAACACAGACAATAACAACAAAAAAGAATCTTGTTGTCCAACAGCCATCAATTCTATAATTGGAAGTCCTTGAAAAGTTACTTTATCAAAGTATCAATATTATTGTCTTTCCCACACTGGCTCATTTTCATCTAATCAGTTTATTTATTTATTTATTTATTTATTTCAAATACTTTCCAGGCCCGAAGGCATTACAGAAAGGAGTGGTACAGATAAAAAACAAAATATACAGTGCATAGCTATACAATAATGAAATTATATGATGGCGGAAAATACAGTTTTCTTGAAATTTGCAACATCAGTAATGGCAGCGATGGAGGGAGGAAGGTCGTTCCAGTCAACGCTAGTTTTAGGAATAAAAGAATAATGACACATTTTTGTTCTCGAAAATGGAACACCAACTTTAAATACATGATCGGAACGGGATGAAATGTACGATGGACTCGCAAAAAGATGATTCTTTAACAGAGGGTTATGATGATACATTCTCTGGAAAATACACAGTCGAAAACACTTTCGGCGTGAAGAAAGGTCGGGTAAGGCAAGTGTGTTTTTCATGGAAGTAATGCTAGCGTGACGAGAAAAGTTAGATAAGATGAAACGTGCCGCACGATTTTGAATGGATTCAAGTGTGTTTATCAGTGTGACTATATTAGGATCCCAAACTGCAGATGCGTATTCTAACTTTGGTCGTACTAATGTTTTATAAAGGGTTAGTTTTATCGGCAGAGGTGCGGTAGAGAAATTTCGACGCAAGTATCCAAGAGTCCTGTTGGCGTTATTGGTGACATGTTCGACGTGTCTATGCCATGACAAGTTACGCGAGATATGAACACCTAGGTATTTGTAAGAGTTAACAGATTCAAGGCGAATGTCGTGAAGAACATAAGTACGCTTGTTGTCAGTGATGCTAGTGCAACGTGATACATGCATTGTTTTACATTTATTAATGTTTAGTCGCATGAGCCATTTATCACACCAGTTAGATATGCTTGTGAGATCATGCTGAAGATAAATAGAATCAGTCTGGTTAGATATTTTGCGATAGATGACGCAGTCGTCTGCGAAAAGCCTAATAGAAGAATGAGAAATGCATTCAGGAAGGTCGTTAATGTATATTAGAAAGAGAAGAGGACCCAGTACCGATCCTTGTGGTACACCAGATGTTACGGAAGTGCGAGAGGAGGAGCAGCCGTTAGCAGAGACATATTGGGTACGGTTTGATAAGAAACTTTTAATCCAGTTGAGTACGTTAGGGTCAATGTTAAGCATGCTAAGTTTAAGAATTAGGAGATCATGGGAAACAGTATCAAAAGCTTTCGCAAAATCCAAAAAAACACAGTCTACGCCAATGTTCAAGTCAGTGTGGGCAAATAGGTCATTAGTAAAACATATGAGTTGTGTTTCACATGAAAATGTCTTCCTGAAACCGTGTTGTTGCGCTGAAAAGAAGGAATTCGACTCAAGGAAATCAATCAGATGAGAATATATAATATGCTCCAAAATTTTACATGGTATACTTGTGAGTGATATAGGACGATAGTTATCGGGGGAATGAGCGCTACCTGGTTTAGGTACTGGAACAACCTTGCCAACCCTCCAATCGCTTGGAAGTACCGAGGAACCTAGAGACTGGGAAAAGAGCATCGAAAGGAAAATGGAAGAATATGGGTCAGTGATTTTCAGCATTTTAGAGTTGATTGCATCTTCACCTGACGAAGAAGATATTTTCAAATTACCAACCAGCTTTTGTATGCCAACCCAGTCTATACTGATAGAGTTCATTGGTAAAAAAGAAGAATTAGTTACAGACGGTACAATACTAGGAACACTTTTGTGGAAAATGGAAGCAAATACATCATTTAAAACGGAACAACACTGGTTCGGAGGAATCGCGACATTATCAGAACGGGCTAGTTGAATTACCTTGTCTTCTTTGCCCCCAACAACATTCCAGAATTTACGCGAATTAGATTGCAGAAGTGATGGGAGGATGTTATCAAAAAAATTCTTTTTTGCATCTTTAACAGCCATTAGATATTCTGCATGAATGCGATGATATGCTGCCCAGCGTTCAGGAAGGTTGGATGCTTTGGCGCGACGAAAGATACGCTTCTTTTTGTTGCATAAGCGGCGTAGGGTTTTAGTAAACCATGGTGAGGTAGGATATGAGACAATCCTAATTTTAGGTACGTAACGATCTATTAGTTCTAGCAGTTTATTTTTGTACAGTAACCAGTTTGCTTCAACGGTACGTTCGGAAAAGTTTAGAGTATAGTCGGATGTGAAAGATTCTAGTTCAGCTGTGATGGACGCGGTGTCGGCGGCATTATAATCGCATATAGTCTTAATAACTTTCTTAGGACGGACATTCTTCTTAATTGTCAAGTGAAGCAGTGAGTGGTCACTCACTCCTTCTAGGTATGTTGGCGGAGAGACCAAATCGGGAGCTGTTGTAAAAAAGAGGTCTAAAATATTAGACGAAGTGCTGGTGGTGCGTGTGGGTTTATTAATTAGCTGGGTTAGATTAAAATCGGCGCAGGTGTCTAAAAAATTACAGCACTCGGAGGATGGTTGCTTAAGGGAGGGAATACCATTTTGCCACGCTATATTTGGGAAATTGAAGTCACCCAGTAAGAATAAATGTGATTTTGGGTATCGAACAACCAATTTATTAAGTGCATCATGAAGGTCAGTGCAGAAAGTAGTAGGTGAGGATGGGGACCTATAACACGCGCAAAGGATAAGGTCACCAGTTGGAAATGTAACGTGAGTGCAAACTATTTCTAATGGGGAATCAATAGAGATAGTAAAGGAATTGATAGCAGAGTTCACGGCAGTCAGTACACCTCCGCCTGATCGGAAATCACGGTCGTATCTGTAAAAGTTGTACGTTTTTTTGCAATCTAGTATTTCATTATTCTTGATTTTTGCCGAGAGCCAAGTTTCAGTGAGCACAACTATATCAGCCGAGCATGCATCGATATGGGACGATAGTGATGTACGTTTGTTAATGACACTTCGAACATTAGTGAAAAGAATTGATATGAAGTTTGTTTGCTTTCGATCTTGAGATAGTTATGCTGAGCTTGAATGTGCGGAGGGTGAACCCGGTGGTTGTACGTCTCTTCTTGGGGTAATCGCGCTCCTACTTGGTCCGATATCGCATACTTCGTCTGTAGCTGCGCAATAGACGTAGCACCTTTTACCTATGATCAATTTGTTGTGTCGCAAAGAATAGAACTGACCGCTAGCCTTGCCAAAATCGTTAAGGGCTTTCCGCGATTTACGGGTGGCTTTGCAAAAATCTTCGCCGATAGAAACGCCATCTTCTTTAAACTTTGCTTTTTGCGAAAGTATATATTCTCTCATTTTATAGGACGCCAACTTAGCAACAATAGGTCGTGTTTTGCCATTTGCAAAGCTGCCTAATCTATGAGCCCTATGAATTGTGACTTCCGAGGAATTCAAATCGAGACACTTGGAAAGGAAATGATGTATCTGAGCTTCCGATTGCACCCACGTTTCAGATGAATTGTCAGAGATGCCATAAAATATTAAGTTGTCGCGTCTTGACTGGTCCTCCAGCTCGTCCAGTCTGGACGCGAGCGCAGTGCTCTCATTTGAAACTGCCTCTTGGACTGCTGTAGTAAGATCACTAATAGAAGGCGTGTTTTCGAGACACTCTACTGCGGTTTGCACAGCAGTCATCCTATTAGAAAGGTCTGAAACCGTATCAGATAGCGCTTCTTGGTTAACCTTAAGTTCAGCTATGGCATTCATCATTTCTTCATGTCGTGTATCAAACTTGGATGATGAAGCAGCTATCGCGGCCATAACTTCGCTATGCTGACTGTCCACTTCCTTGTTAGGACCAGGATTTTGTTCTATATCTCCGGAAAGTAAGAGTAACATTGCAGTAGAAACACAATAATTCAACGTGTCAGCAAGCACTTGTGGGCAAGGGAAGAGCAGCAAACATACATTGTTTGTACGCTTGCAAAATAGCGATTCAGATTGACTAACCTGCACAAGAAAGCAGAATGGGGAACTTAGCGACCGCATGGTAGCCGCTCTCCCATGCCCACTGGAAGCGCCTTGTAGATGCCAGTTGTTTAAATAGGCGCGGCGCAGTGCTGCCGCTGACGGATGTGTAGATGTTCCACGAGACACGGGCGTGAAGGTGACGTTTCCCGCGCAGAGATAAGGCCTCTTGTCCGCTGTTGGTAGGCGTAGATCCAGCTTGAAGTCCCATGCAGATGTAGACGCATAACACGTGTCAGTCGGTGAGAGCCAGAAGCCATAAACAGCAAGCTGCACAAGAAAGCAGAATGGGGAACTTAGCGACCGCATGGTAGCCGCTCTCCCATGCCCACTGGAAGCGCCTTGTAGATGCCAGTTGTTTAAATAGGCGCGGCGCAGTGCTGCCGCTGACGGATGTGTAGATGTTCCACGAGACACGGGCGTGAAGGTGACGTTTCCCGCGCAGAGATAAGGCCTCTTGTCCGCTGTTGGTAGGCGTAGATCCAGCTTGAAGTCCCATGCAGATGTAGACGCATAACACGTGTCAGTCGGTGAGAGCCAGAAGCCATAAACAGCAAGCTGCACAAGAAAGCAGAATGGGGAACTTAGCGACCGCATGGTAGCCGCTCTCCCATGCCCACTTTGGCTTGTACACAGCCGGTAAAAAAAGGTACAAGCATCCCCCAGCCTGGCGCTCGGCTTTTCTAGGGGTGTGCGCTTGGGAGAAGCTCCGCAAACCCCTCCGCGGTGGGCCCAAACCCAGTTTCGAACCTCGCAGCCTGCAAAGGTGGTTCACTTTGTCTTGCAAAGTGTTACGTTTCTCCACCGACAAGTGGGGCAGCTGACGCGGCCACCGCATAGCAACAGGCAGAACCACGAGCGGATCAGCCAATTCGGCGCCGTCCATCGGCCCCGCAACGCTTCCTCCCGCAGGCAAGTCTCGACGTGATCCTGCCAGGCGCCAAATGTGTGTGCGTGCGTGTGTGTGCAAACGCTAGCCAGTCCTGGAGCTCGGGGGAGAGTGCGGCGCCCTCGCCCGTCTGCAGGAGGTGGAGGAGATGCGGTCGGACCACGTGCGATTGAGTCATCCCATCTTGCCCAGACTTGTCGGGCTCTCCATTTCCTGTGAGGGTTTTCCCTTTCCCTCTGAACTGGAAAACCTATAAAAAGCAGCGGCCGACTCCGCTGAGACAGAGACTACTTTTACGCGCCATGGAGACGACGCTAGACACCAGCTGTGTGAACTTGTCTGTATTCTCTCCGGGTCAGCTTCTCTGCCCGTTCCTTCATGATGTTTTAGTAAAGGTTGTTTCGTTAGAAGACGCCTCGTCTTTGCTGGGACAGTTCATGCCGTCCGCCGTCCACGGAGCCGCCGGGCCAACGCTACCGAGGGGCCGCGCGCCGCATGTAACAACTGGCGTCAGCGGTGGGCTGAGCACGCGTGCCGCACGTAATAACTGCTGGCAGCGGTGCGGTACGCAGGCGCACGCGACCGAAACGTAATAACTGGCAGGCAGCGGTGGGACGGCGACGACCAAGCCGTAACCGTGGTTGGAGGGACGAGCCAGGCGATACTTTCGCCCAACAACTGGTGAACAGCGGAGAGAAGAGGACGACCAAGCCATGACCGTAGTCGGTGAAACGAGCCATGTTTGACCGAGGTGCAACATCTAGTGGGAAGAGCGGAGATGTCCAAGGCATGACCCGTGAAACAAGCAGCTCAGCGGAAAGCCGGGCGCAGTGCAACGAGCCCTGTGTGATGACTGGTTGCCTGCAGCGGAACGACTGCTTTGGATTCTTGGCTGCAAGGTTTGGTGAGTGCGGGACTTTCTTCTACTGAGTTTTGCCAGGCGTTTGTTAAGTAGAGAACATAGCTGGTAATTGTGTTGTCGTTGTTGCTGGGTTAATTGCAGCAAGGCAATAGTGGGCAGTACAGAAGGCAGCACTTGGAACAGCCATGGATTTGAAGTCGTTGCGCAAACCGAAATTGCTGGAGCTTGCGAAGGAGTTGGGTCTGGATTTGTCAGACAAACTCAGAAAACCATAAGTGTTAAAGGCTATTCTTGCATTGAAAGCTGAAGATGACGAGCTTTCGGAATGCCTTGAGATCTTTGAGGAAAGGAAGCGTGAAGAGAAAGAGGAACGTGAACGTAAGAAACGGCTAGAGAAAGAGGAGCGAGACCATCAATTAGCTTCGGAAATGAAACGTGTATAATTAGAGGTGGGACGCGCTGGTATTGCAAGTCAGGCTCACGGTGCAGAAGAACGGGAATCGTTCAAAATGAGTGCCTTGGTGCCTCCATTTAGGCTTGGAAAGAGGACATTGGTTTGTTCCTGGTTAACTACGAGCGAACGTGCGAGAAGCACGTGTTTTCTTGAGAAACATGGTCAGAGCGCTTGGTCACTTTGTTACCCGGTGAGGCGGCAGACGTAATCGCTCGCTTGACAAAAGAGGAAGCAGAGGATTACGACAAAGTGAAATTGAGTCTGCTAAAAAAAGTACAGGCTGTCAGCAGAAGCATTCCGTCAGAATTTTCGGGAGCATGAGAAAAGCAAAAACGAGTCGTATACAGAGTTTGCCTACAAGCTCATGTCAAACATGTATGAGTGGCTCAAAGAAGAAAAAGCGTATGGTAACCACGATAAGGTTCTGCAGTGTTTCGGGCTGAAACAACTTTACAGTCGGTTACCCGAGAACGTGCGGTACGGGGTCATGGATAGGACAGATGTTAGTACGGTGGACAGAGCCGCCGAGCTAGCTGAAGAGTTCGTGATGCGTCGGGCTGGTGGAGCTAAGGACGGTCAACAGGGGGAATTCGGCTCTAAGTTTGAGAGGCCGAAGTTCTCAAGCCCTTTAAAGCTAAGGAGAATAAACGTGGTGCGGATGCGAGTGAAAGCAGTGCGGCCGACGATAAAGCGACAGTGGTAACCGAAGCCGAACGCAAAAAGAGGTTCGAGGCAAGGCAATCGCGCGTCTGTTATACGTGCCAGAAGCCTGGTCATTTTTCGGCACAGTGTCTGGAGACGAAACCAAAGATTGTGTTTTTGTCATTATGCCGAAGTGACGAGAACATGATGCTTCTCGAACCGTACACTCGAGACCTCCTCGTGAACGGGAAACAGTGTCGAGTGCTTCGCGATTCTGCGGCTACCATGGATGTGGTTCACCCCTCTTACGTAGAACCAGAGAGGTTCACGGGTGAGTGCGCGTGGATCAAACAGGCCGTGGAAGCTCGCAGAGTGCGTTTGCCAATAGCCAAAGTGCTTATTGAGGGACCTTTCGGGGCCCTTGAGACAGAAGCGGCGGTGTCATCTGTGCTTCCTCCTCAGTACCCGTACCTACTTTCAAACAAGTCCGATCACCTCTAGCGCGAAAGTGGGCTTGTGTTTGGAGAGGGTAGCGTACAGGCCTTGACCAGATCTAGAGCTCGGGAGCTTGCTGCAAAGGCGGTAGTACCGGAGAGGTGGTCAAGCAATGAGAAAGGGTCGAAGGCACAGCACGCTGAGATTAAGACCACGTACGCCGTAGACACAAGTGAGCCTGAAAAGTCAAATATACCAAAGAGTAAACTACAGCTTGGGGAAGCGGCCGAGCAACGTGACCGCAGTAGCGAGCCGACCGAGCCTCGAACAGAGGAGTATTGTGTTACCTTGGTCGAGCCACTAGCTGAGACGGTTAGCTCAGGCTTGATCGGCGAGAAGTCCGAAGTGACGCCTTTAAGCGAGGTGAACTGCACGCCGACCCAAGTAGCTGTCATATGAGTGTGGGGAATTGGTAGTAACTGAACCGCCCCTCGAGTTAAAAGCACAAGCTTGTGTAGAGCATGGCGGAGAAGGAAGCTAGCCTGGAAGTGAGAAAATTGCGGTTTATGAAATGAGCTGTGTCGAAGAGCAGGGCAGGCAGAAAAACGAAGTGCCGATCAGGGAAACTGCGCAGCCCGCGAGTTGTGATCTGCCAGGGCAGACCGACGAGGAGTGCGCGTCCGCTGTAGAGAGCGAGACATGCGAAGGCGACAGCAAACGTCTAGAGCAGAGTCAGAATCGTTCGTGCCCCGATACCACGCTAGGTTGTATTCGCGAAAGCAACCCCAGTGCGAACGCGGACGTGGCACACATGGCCCTCACACAATCCGAAGCGCCCCAGCTGTCGAAGAAACGCCCCGGTTAGCTCTGAGCGAGGCGACGCATTGAGTGGCGAGCCGCCAGAGCAAATGCCTAGAAGTGGGACTGACGCGACTGACGCCAGCCGTTGTTCTTGTTCGGACTTCAATGAAAGTGAGTCATGCGCTGCTGGCCGCGAATCAAACGCGGCGCCGAACTTTGACCACTTTGACGACACCGGTGCCCTACTAGCTCCGGTTACCGCTAGAACATTGACCGCTAGCTTGTCAGAGATGGCCCAGAAAGAAAGAAGGCTAGTATTCAAGTGCTGCCGACGAAAAACGCGGAAGGGCAGGCGCGAGAAAGAATGCTGCCATCGTAAGGAGAGCAAACTCATACGGTTGCGAAAAGAAAGCAAAAAGCATGTGTTCCCGTGCTGCCGCAGAAAAAAAAAACGGAAAGGTAGGCGCGAGAAAGAATGGAGCAAGTTGAAGCTATCGCGAAAGAGAAAGCGACTATCCCAAAGGCACAAATGCGCCCGTACCCAGAAAATGCGTGACTGATACCCCAAGCGTAAGGAGAGGGATAGGTTGTTTAGAAAAGTGAGCGACTCACGCTCATGTGTTTATTTGCACAGAAACAGGAAGGTACGGTTGTTCCGTGAAACGGACAGCCGAAGCTTTAGTGTAAATAGTGATCTTAACGGTAATGCCGATGGCTTAAGTCAAAGCCCATAATGTGAGAGGAAGCCTCAGTTTTCACTTGTTGGTGTTTTTCTTCCTGACATAGGATTTTGAACAGATTGCATTGTATTATTTTTGTTTGAGAATGGTGTTTTTGAAAGCGCAATTTTCAAATTTGTGGACGCGTTCGGAGTGCTGCAGCTGCCCTTTAATATAGATGGGGGCATAAGAGGGAAATAGTCTGGCATAGCTTAGTGAAGATTGTGCCGTGCTTGCTGGCTGACCGGTTGAGTATTTAGCGTGGTTGTGACGTTGTGGGTTGTCAGAAATTTCTCCTGAAGACAAGTTGCAGAGTGCCTTGGAAACCGGACTTGCCAAGGACTTCTTCAGGCTGACTGGCTCAAGAGAAGCAGAGTCGGACGACCCCGGCTAGCAGCAACATCCCGATCCCTCCGGACAGCGGATGCAGTCCCCTGCCCTTCGGGATCTTAAACCCATGGTCTTTCAGCAGTAGATACATTAATAGGAAATTGAAGTCAATAGAACGGGTGAAAATCAGTAAACTAATAACTGTCATTGTATCATTGGACGTTATTAATGCATTCGAAAACATTAGTAAATAGCATAATGTACAAGCTTATGCTTTCATGTACAAGCTTATGCTTATGCTTGTACATAATGTACAAGTATAAGATACAACCTTCCTTCAAATCTACTTTCAAGCATAGATAGGAAAATAATTTATGAACTTCCAGATGAGACTTTGTATTTTGATTTACAGAAAGGTGTCCCTCAAGATCACCCTTAAGCCCTCTGGTATGGAATGTATTTATTTCACACCTTTTAAAACTAAACTTTCCTCCAGACAAGCATTCAGGCTTTTGCAGACGACAAAACATTAGTTGTTCAAGGTAAAAGTAGAAAATACTTGGAGGATATAGCAAATGCAAGTACCAACATAGCAGTATCCTGGGCAAGTGCAAACGAACGTACAATATTCAGAAAAGTGAGTATATAATTATTGGCAACGAATACCAACACAGGCCCCCAGCAATAATGAATAATAATGAAACTCTAAGGAAAGTATCTAATTTGAAATTATTAGGTACTAAATTTTATTTCAAGTACTCCTTTCTACCTCACTTGAACAATATAAAAGAAAAAATTCAAACTATCACACTACAACTTGCGAAATTCTGTAGTAATACGTGGGACATGAAAGCCATGCAACTCCAGCAAATATATCAGAAGATTGCAAAGAATACTTTTATATGGCCCTCGGGTATGGTTTTCAGTATACAAAGTATAAAAACTGTAAAACGTATACAAAGAATACATTTCCTTCAAATAGCTAAAGCCTACCGTATAACCTCTAATTCAGTATTAAATATAATTACAGATATCCCACCAATTGCAAATACAATAAAAAAGAAAACCAATGAAATAATATGAAGAAAAATCAGGAAAACTTTACATGGAAGGATCAAAAGTTTAGAGCTGATGAAATAATTGCCATCATTATTAAATGGGAAGAACACCCGGCCAGTAAAAGGGTATATCCAATCTTCACAGAAGAAATAGGAACAGAGTTCACAATTTACACAGATGGTAGTGAGCAAGATAGACAAATATACCAAAGTTACCTGCTTATAAACAAAAAAACATGAGGTTCTCAAAGCCCTACAGTACAAAATTGCCAGATCATACTAATAACTTTATGGCTGAGATATCAGTCATACAAAAAGCACTCGAGAAAATCTAAACCATGGATTCTTCGTATTCGTATCAAATTTCAAGAGAATGTTTATCTATATTACAGAGACCTAAAAGCCTTTTAATCTAAACTACTTTTCAAATGACGTAAGGAAACTATTAAATTCCCTCTCTTACTAAAATATCAGACTTACATATGTCAGAGCCCATAAGGGTAATTTTGGAAACGAACTAGCAGACGAATTAGCCCAAGAAGCCCTTTTAGAAGGGAACGTTCTAAAAGTACCTGTACATAAAACGTCTATAAAAAACAATAAGGGACAAACATCTCAACGAATGGAATCAAGATTGGCAACAGAATACAGAAACATATTGCTACCAGTGGATTAAGAGCACAAAGCAAATTCCATCACACTTCCCATCCAATTTCACCTTCCTCAAGCAATTTTGGCCCGCGGTCAATTTCCATATAAACTAAATCGATTTGCAATAAGTTCGACAAATGAATGCACATATGAAAAAAAATTTAAAATATTTTTATTACTACTTAACTTCATGCAACATTGTAAAAGGCCTTAGAACCGCACCTGAAAAGAAGTATGGGAGCAATCTTTCCGATCGCAATCTGTCCGATTTATCAAGGATAAAGCAAGCTCTGATATCATACAGCAAATGGTTCAAAAATAAATGAGGCAGCATATCAATCAATTTCAATCATCTATATAAATTTGAGCCTTAATAGCTGCTTTCATTTCTGGCAATGTTAAATAGAATATGCAACACTTTTAGTAATGTGTCATGCCTCTAAATAATACTAAATATTATAATTGCCAATACAATCCATAAATAAAAAATATGAAAGCAAAATTCTTTCAAAAATAAAAAAACAAATGCTAACCTACGATTTCGTCTCCAACCGGAAGAAAGAGAAAAAAGGAATCAAAGACTGCCAATGTTAAAATGCCGAAACATGCAAGGAGCCTTTAACCAAAGCGGCAGTTCTCATCACCCATAAGGAGCTTCCTTCGGGTTGGGCTAACGACATGTGAGAGTCCAAAGTCACCAATCTTCATCTACCTTAGAGTTGAGCCCACCCTAAACTAAGTTCCCTTCGGGTAGAGCACTCAAGGATTATACGCTTGAGCCCAGCCTCAGCTAATCTCCCTTTGGGTCTAGTCAAGCTTCCATCCGGTAGAGCAATTTTACAAATCTTGACATTTTCATTCGAGGGAACTACTTCTATTCTAAAGTTCGGGGAACAACTTAGCTCCCTTCGGGTGAGCAGAAAGTCACAACCAAAAGGCAAGTCACCATAAGGCGCCTGGATATTGACGCATATAGAAGACGACGCAAAAGATAACATCGGAGACGACAAGCGCGAGCCTGGAAATGAATGAAGCTTGAACGCAAGACTTGTTCTGGTCGACCATTCAAACCATCTATCGCTAGGTTCTCCTTGGTGTTCTACCGAGACGTGACACTGGTGGAGCGCGCTGGGGTATGCATAGGACTCCTTCCGGCAGTCCACAGAGGATCCCAAACATCGACACGCCTGTCCATCGTGCTAGCCGCCGCCTTCTAGGCCTAGCGCCGGAGTACAGTCATCTGCCGAACGACTCCTCAAACGCCCAAGTTCCTCAGACCTCCCATGCCATGGCACATACCAACCCTACGCCGGTGACTCTACAGAACACCAAGGTGCCAGAATGCTTTCGCGGGGAAGCGTTTGAAGATGTGGAGGACTGGCTCGACCAGTTTGAGCGAGTGGCCAAGATAAACCAGTGGAGCGCAGACCAGAAACTTTGTAATGTTTATTTTGCCCTTCAAGATAATGCTAGAACGTGGTTCGAAAACCACGTGGCCAGCTTATCCACATGGAATGACTTCCGCTGCCAGCTGGTCGACACATTCGCGAGAACTGACCGACGGGACAATGCGCTGCGCCTGCTTGAAGTGCGCATCCAGAAGCCAAATGAGAGCGTGGCTATGTTTGCGGAAGACATGGCTCGCCTTTTTCGCCGTGCCGACCCTGATATGAGTGAGCCAAGGAAGCTACTTCATCTCATGCATGGTGTCAAAGAACAGGTGTTTGCCGGCTTGGTACGCAACCCACCTAAAACGGTGAGAGAGTTCGTTAAGGACGCTACTGCTATAGAGCGAGCCCTACAAGACCGGTGCCGCCAGTACAACCGGCCCGTTAACTGTGCTTCGACGACTGCGGCGGCGCTGAATGTAACCGATAGGACCGCTCTTCGAGACCTCATTAGATAAATTGTCCTTGAGGAGCTCCAGCGAATTAAGGCTACGAAGGCTCAGTCATCACAGGGCCTCGTGGAAACCGTCAGAAATGAAATTCGGTATGCCTTATCACCGTCTGCACCATGTAACCAGTCTCACCCCGTCGACGACGCGGCAGCTATTTTGGAGCCATACCACGCTCCACAACCGGTCAGCTTCACGGCTGACGTTACTGCACCTTACCACGAGCCGCAACATGAGAGCTATGCCGCAGTTCTTCGTCGCCCGCCTCCAGACCACGCCCCACCGAGCTCATCGAGCCGTCAGGAGACGCGACTCTTCCATGGACCTCAGTGGGCGCCTTCCAGGCGCTTTCAGCCACGCCGAACTGACAGGTGGCGCAGTTATGATAGCCGACCACTCTGTTTCTACTGCGGACAACCTGGCCACGTGTATCGGTACTGCCGCTACCGAGAAGAGGGGCAAGCCTTTCCGCCTGCTTCTGCTCGCCAACACTTCAATGCCGACTCTGCCCAAATCGAAGACGACCCTCCGGTCAGCAGGGAAAACAAATCCCGGGGCTTCCGCCGCCGCTCCTCCCCATCACCACAGCGTTATCCTTCGCCGATGCGTCGTAGCATTGCTGACGTTAGCGGACAGCGGTCCCCGAGCCTCACCGGGGAAACTAACAGCCGCAACCTCGCGAGGGGAGGTTGCAACCAGTCAAAATATGCCAAACCCCTCGCCACCGCCGCAACCGCCGACAACCTGTGCTTCTGACGCCGCTGTTAACATTAACATTGACATCGCCGCACTACCGCCGAAAATGCCGCCTACATTACCGCCGAAAATGCCGCACCAGATGAGAAGCCCCGACGACGAAGCTGACAGTGCTGACCTTGTCGCACTTCCGCCGCAAATGCCGAAAAAGACGAGCAACCTGGATGAAATTGTTAGTGCTGACCTCGCCGTTTCTATTGACGGGCTGGAGGTACATGCTCTAGTGGATACCGGAGCGGATTTTTCAATTATTAGCCAGAAACTGGCTGATACGCTGCGTAAAGTAAGAACCGAATGGACTGGGCCAGTGATTAGAAGTGCTGGGGGTCAGCTACTGGCACCGACAGGGAAGTGCACTGCCCGGATAGGAATAGGAAACGCAGTGTTTGTTGGCAGTTTCGTTATTCTCCATGACCGTTGCAAAGACCTCATCTTGGGCATGGACTTTCTGCGCCTTCATGGGGCTGTAATCAGCATTCGAGATAGCGTCGTTGCCTTCACCAAGAATCATGGAGACCTTGGTTATGCGGAAGTACCACTGATGCCCTTACGCGTCGCCAAGGAGACGGTGACATTACCTCCGCGATCATGCTCTCTTGTTCAAGTGAAGTGCGACGTGGCGCATACCGGCGATGGAATCGCCGAAAGGGCAGTCACCCTGGTGCTAAGCCGAGGTGTCTCTATAGCTCGGGGGCTAGTCAACTTGACCGATGGACAGACCGAAGTGCTGCTGACAAACTTCAGCGACGAGCGTCAGCAAATTCCGAAAGGCACAACTGTGGCCTTTTTCGACAGCATCCTAAATGCGCAGCACTGCTTCTCACTGCAACAGGAAGGGCCAATGTGCAAGACGCCCCTAACCATCGTCGATGTGAGTCCAAATTTGTCTTCTTCAGAACGGGACCGCCTTTTGGATCTCATAGATCAATTTCGAGACTGCTTTGCTTCCGAATCACGGGTCGGCCAAACGCCCTTGACAAAACATCGAATCATTACGGATGACTCGATTCGCCCGATTCGCCCGATTCGACAAAATCCTTACCGTGTGGCTTCGAAAGAACGTGAAGCTGTTCAACGCCAGGTGGCTGAAATGCTTAGAGACGACGTTATCCAGCCGTCACAGAGCCCCTGGGCTTCCCCCGTGGTGCTTGTTAAAAAGAAGGACGGCTGCTTACGATTTTGCATAGACTACCGCAAGCTCAACCAAGTGACTAAAAAAGACGTGTACCCTCCTCCTCGCATCGACGATTCCCTTGATCGCCTACGAAATGCACGTTACTTCTCATCAATGGACTTGAAAAGTGGATATTGGCAGATAGAAGTAGATGAGAGGGATCGGGAGAAGACAGCATTCGTCACTCCCGACGGATTGTATGAGTTCAAGGTGCTTCCGTTCGGTTTGTGCTCGGCACCAGCAACATTTCAGAGGCTGATGGACACTGTGCTCTCGGGACTTAAGTGGCAAACATGCCTGGTGTATCTTGACGACGTGATTGTGTTTTCGGCCACATTTGAAGAGCATCTACGCCGTTTGCTAGCTGTGTTTCAGGCCATACGATCTGCAGGCCTCACCCTAAAACCCGAGAAGTGCCACTTCGGTTACGAGGAGCTGCAGTTCTTAGGCCACGTCGTTAGCCAAGAAGGTGTGCGGCCTGATCCTGAAAAGCTCTCCGCAGTCGCCAAGTTCCCAACACCTACGGACAAAAAGACATTGCGGCGCTTCCTGGGTCTTTGCGCCTATTACCGTCGGTTTATTGCTGGCTTCTCACGAATTGCCTGGCCATTAACTTCGTTGACGCGTGACAACGCTGTCTTTAGCTGGGGTGAAGAACAGCAGCAAGCTTTTAATGAGCTTCGGAGGCGTTTACAGACACCCCCTGTTCTGGCACACTTTGATGACGACGCCCCTACACTGCTTCATACGGATGCCAGCAACGTGGGCTTAGGTGCTGTGCTGGTGCAGAGCCAGGATGGTGTGGTAAAAGTAATTGCTTACGCCAGCAGGACCCTATCTAAAGCGGAAGCGAACTACTCGACAACCGAAAAAGAATGCCTTGCAGTGGTATGGGCGGTTATGAACCTTATTTGTACTCTCGCCCCTTTGAAGTCGTTAGCGACCATCACTCTCTCTGTTGGCTGACGAACCAAAAGGACCCTTCAGGGAGACTCGCGCGTTGGAGCCTTCGATTACAAGAATTTAACATGGCCATTATTTACAAATCTGGAAGGAAGCACACGGATGCTGATTGCCTTTCCCGAGCGCCGGTCGAACCTTCCACTATGACCGATGAAGGCACTGCGTTTTTAGGTGTCATAGATGACGCAACGCTTTCCCAACAACAGAAGCGAGAGGACCAGCAATTGCTCCCTCTTATTGATTTCTTGGAAAAGCGAACTACGGTTGTGCCTAAGATTTTCGCCCGTGTAATACCTTCGTTTTTTATTCGCAACAACGTACTTTACAAGAAGAACTTCCGCCCAGGGGGAAGCAGTCATTTACTCGTCGTCCCATCAGCTCTCGGCAGTGAAGTTTTGCAAGCGTGTCACGACGAGCCAACCGCCGGTCACCTAGGCTACACCCGCACTTTCGCTAGAGTACAGCATGGATACTACTGGCCAAAACTGCCGGCGACAGTGAAACACTATGTACGTACGTGCATAGACTGCCAGCGCCGTGAATCACCCCCTGTAAAACCAGCTGACCTACTCCACCCTCTTCAAGTGCCAACGACACCTTTCAAACAAATCGGCATGGACCTCCTGGGACTATTTCCGACGTCCACAGCCGGGAATAAATGGATAATTGTCGCTACCGATTATCTAACCCGCTACGCGGAGACCAAGGCTCTGCCAAGGGGTACCGCCGCTGAAGCAGCTCGGTTCTTCGTTGAGAACATTGTCCTCAGGCATGGCGCTCCGGCACTCATTATAACAGACCGAGGAACTGCATTTACAGCTGAACTTTTGGAGACCGTTCTCCGCCTCAGTGGCACCAGTCCTCGTAAAACTACAGCCTATCACCCCCAAACCAATGGGTTGACGGAACGTCTCAATAAGACCATCGCAGACATGCTTTGCATGTACGTCGACGGGAACCACAAGAATTGGGACGAAATTCTTCCCTACGTCACGTTCGCCTACAATACGGCACGCCAAGACACCACTCGTATGACACCATTCAGCCTCCTTCACGGGCAACCAGTAACAACTATGCTGGGAATGCTGACACCGATGATCTCGATCAGGACGCCGAGGAATTCGCTCAACGAGCAGAGGAAGCTCGACAACTAGCGCGTGTGCGGATCAAAAATCAGCAAGAGCATGATGCACGATGCAACAATCAGAGACACCGACATGTTATGTACGAACCTGGCGACAAAGCGTGGGTCTGGACTCCTAATCGCCGCCGTGGACTCTCCGAAAAACTATTGCGGCAATATTTCGGGCCCTATGTTGTTCAGCGACGTTTAACCGACGTCACTTATGAGGTGGTGCCAGACAAGGTGTCAACATCAAAGCGACGCCAGCAACAAGCAGACGTCGTCCACGTTGTGCGTATGAAGCCGTACAACTCGGACTGACCTCATCGAGACAATGCTTCCTGAGGAAGGGGGAAAATGACGCATATAGAAGACGACGCAAAAGATGACATCGGAGACGACAAGCGCGAGCCTGGAAGTGAATGAAGCTTGAACGCAAGACTTGTTCTGGTCAACCATTCAAACCATCTATCGCTAGGTTCTCCTTGGTGTTCTACCGAGACGTGACAATATAATACAACGAGTGGACAAATAGTTCTCAACCACGAAGAGGTTCTGCAGTTAGTAGACTCAAATTTAACGTTAGCATCAATTATTTGTGAAGTCATTCTTTTTCTCAAAATATAAAATAAAATCTAATAAACTAACAATCAACCTTGTATTGTAAAAAAATAAAAGGTAAATGGCATAAATTTAAATAATCGCCATTAAATCTAAACAGTTTTAATAATTCCCAAGTATCTAGTTGGGGAAAACAAACCGCACGTTATAGAACCCCAGGTGGTCGAAATTTCCGGAGTCCTCCACTACGGCGTCTCTCATAGCCTGAGTTGCTTTGGGACGTTAAAACCCCAAAGCCCCAAAAACCAAAATAAAACCAAACCATAAACTGAATATAAAGTTGGAGATGAAATCAATTATTCACTGTTATTACTAATTACTGCTTTTTAAATGCCCTGATAATATTCTCCACATTTAAAGTTTTACAGTTTTCTTAAATTAATTCAAAATCCTTTAGCTCACAATCAATTCAATCTATCCACGCAAATAACCTTCACACTAATACTCAACGCTAACTATTATAAAATTACGTTCAATCAAGCAAACATACTTATCTTATCAACCTTTTGTTTTATTTCGGGAGGGAGGGAGTCTATCAAACAACTAGTCATTTTAGATGTCACCGACTACCTGAGAGTCTTACAAATTCAACGTTCAGCACCTGTCAGCCAAGAACAATGCAGGCAAAGTAAAGCAAGAAATTGCAAGACATCAAAACAAGCTCAATGTTAACCTGAAATCTGTTAGACGTCAAAAAAATTAAACTTCAAGCCAAGACAACAGATGATTAACTGAACAATGTTAGACCTCAAGAAAGTTGTTAAGCACTTAAACCTAACTAGGAAAAAAAGGATAAACAAATAAAGTCTTCCAGGCTCTGGTTTCGCCGATGGAAGACATTTTATTTATGTTTATATAAATTTTTGTTTACTTTTTATATCAAAATTTTATTTGCTTTACAATAACATTTATTTATATTAAATTATTTCGCCTGCTATAGATACGTGGTGCGGGCCGAGGCACTTTTCTTTTTGATATTCTATAAAGCTTCGAAATAAAGCATGATTCCCCTCTGATTGCCAGTACCCGCTTTTAAGGTCTAATGAGAAGTGCCTGTCGTCGAGTAGTCGGTCGAGGGCTTCATCAATAGCGGAGAGCGGGTAGACGTCCTTTTTGGTCACGTTAGTTAGTTTTCAGCAATCGACACAGAATCTCAAGGTGCCAACTTTTTCACTACGACCACTGGTGACGCCCATGTTCTCGTCGAAGGCCGGATCGCGTCGTCCGCAAGCATTGCATCCACTTGCGTTTTAATGTTTTAACGTTCATTGGGAGAAACGCGGTACAGGCGTTGGCATAGTGGCAATGTGGTCGCATCAGTGTTGATGCGATGCTTGGCGACAGGCGTACGACAGACCTTGGAGGTCGTGGTGAAGCAGTCTGCGAAATCGTTCAGAAGAGTCGAGAAAAGATTTTTCTGATGGCCGTCAAATCTGGGCTAACCTTAACGGCTTGAAGGGCATGGTAACGTCCGGCCTGTTCTTGAAGGCTGGCCACGGCAGTGCATAAATGAGGCAAGGAAGTAACCTCGTGAAGAAAGGCCACAACCGTGTCCTTGGCAAGGTGCCGCATCTCCTTAGCAAAATTTGTCAGGAGTACTGTAGCACAACCGTTATTGAGTTGAACGAGTCCTCGAGCGACGGCTATCTTCTCTTCGAGCAGTAGCGGGAGGTGCTCATCCGCGATGCCCTCGTAATTTTGAAATAAGTCATGCCTCACAAGGAACAGCATACTATACCCTCCTAGCACCATATAGTCATCATCGACTATACATTAAACGTTGAGTCCCGGATCATCGTTTTCAATGCGCGCCACGGCCCGTTACGTCGAGAACGTACACGTGCTTCTTTCAGGTCAATTACAGCGCCGCTGATCTGCAGAAAGTCTAGGCCAAGAATCAAGTTCGAACATTCGGGAAATACCACGAATTCTCCGACATACCCAAAACAACGGATGGTGACCCACACTGCGCACTTGCCAGCAAAGGTAATCAACTTACTCCCGCCCATGCGAATTTTCGGGTCGGAGTTGTGAGTCAAATCTTTCTTATATTCTCGGGCAAGGTAATGGCTCATTGCTGATTAATCGGAACGGTATCGAGTAACGCGCGAAAATCCAACCCATCAATCGTTACATAAAATCGGAGGTACCATGCCGGATGCTGTCGCTAGCTTACACCAGCGAAATCTCGTCAAATTGGCTTGACGATGATGGAGGATATTCACATTTCCCGACATCAGCGACCCTGCCTACGAAGTCTACTGGTATTAGTTTTCTCAGCGAGCACTCCAAATGCGGCATCGGGGATAGCTGGGACTTGGCGAACGGCAGCTCGTCGGAGACGAAGACCGACGCTCTAGATAGTCGGACATGATGGGATACTGTCGCGAAGCAAGGTTGCTTACCATCGAAGTAGGGTGTTCACCATTCCGCGGGCAGAGGTCGTCCGGTGCAAAACACCGCAGACAAAACATTGCTGAGGTACGGGCATGCCCCGTACAGGCGACCTGCTTCACCTCGAGAATAGCAGAGGGGCCGACAGTCTCGGGCCTGCCATATTGACCGTTATGGGGTCGCTGGTAGGTTGGCGAAGGGGATTACCGAGGAGCACCCTGCGGCTCCACTACTTGAGCTGCGGCGGTGATACCGCAGTGCGACGTTGGAGACGTGCGTAGGACGGACACATGTGAGTCTCGCATCAAACTGGTGGGAACGTCAGGCACTGGATCAGCTGCCATTTGCACCTCATCCCGGACGACTTCTGCCAACGGCAGGACATTTGACGTGTTGCAAGGCATCGCGTGGACTTGCAGTTACTCTCGCACGAGTGAACCGGTCAGGTAGTGTAACGCGTCCGAGTCGCTGCCGGCATGCATAGAGTGTGTCGGACCCGATGACGTTGACGTCGTGGATGCACTGATGGACTCGGTGTTGTAGCGTTGGCTCCATAGTGGCAGTCGCATTGAGATACTCTTCCACAGTGCGCGGGGCTGCGCACCAGTCCCATGGAAAGCTCTTGCTTAAAGACTCGCATCAGGGGCGGAGCGTCTTACGTTCCAGCATTTATGAGCCTGTGCGCTTGTAGAGACGGGTCATAGAACACACGCACACTCTCGTTCTGGAGCTGGCTGCGTAAGTGTAGTGCAGCTTCTACTCGCTCCGGGTGGTTGGCACTAGAAACGTTGCCTTCAAGTCACGACCGAAGGCTCCCCTAAATGGGAAATATGCCTTATGGTTTTTAAACCATATCCGTGCAGACGCTTCAAGAGCGAAGTAGACTTTGTGGAGCTTACGTACATCGCTCCACCCGTTGTAATGAGGAACAAGCTCGAAGGCCTCAATCCAGTCCTCGACGTCCTCGAATACATTGCCATAAAAAGAGGGTGGTGGTCGCGGCTGATGACGCAGGACGTGAGCGGGAATCCCACTTTCAGGTGTCAATTCAGCTGGTTCTGTGGCCGTCAGAGGCTGCGTTGTCCTGGTAGCTGCCGGAAGGGGTCCGAATTCCGGGGGCGGCGGCCGAGCCGCTGATGTATCGGGCTAAACTCCACAGTGACGAGTAGATTATGCAGCACTAGAATCGCACCTAGCACATCTACCAGATTTATAACCTAACGTTACACCAAAGCTGATCTGGCTCCGAGTAACGTCAGGCAATCTGGAACTGAGCAACATCGTAAATCAGTAAGGAGAGCTCGAGCGAGAGCACATATTCGCCTCATCGTCTTCCCCAATCCGTGTAATTCTCCATCGTGTTCTATGAATGACATCTGTCAGTGTGGTTCTTCGCAGGTGTCAGCAGTATAGTAATGAAGGAAAATTCGGCGGAAGTATGTTGACCTAGTCAGCGGAATGAGCTGTCGTGATAACTTTAGAAATAGTGGCAGCGATGTGTATTTTATATGTATGGTCTTACATTTAATTTAATGCTGCCTACCTCTATAGGCCTTTTTTGTTTCGATGCCTGGGCGCAGCCGTCTTTGTTTGAAGGGGACGCCCCATATGAGCCAAACTGAGAAAGTCCGCTGCGGCTCCTTTTGACACCATCTTGGACTATGCTGTGACTGTTGATGCTGTGGTGCGGCAGTGTAAAAGTGCTGTTTGGCGGTGCTCATGAAAGCTATCCGACACCTTGGTGCTATTTGTGCTTTGTTTGAGCGCGCCAGCAAGCCGTATACCATCCGTTTGGCATGGCGGCAGCTGTTGGAAACAGCAATAGCGGCCGGGGTGACTGCGAAGGACTATGCTACACTTCTGCAGTGAGGATGTATCTGTTAGACCTTTCAAGATACATGTATTTTCAATTATATTTTATAATCGCAATGGTAACTGCACACACAAACACACAACGAATGAACCGTACGGGCAGCTACCGGACGCGGAATGCAGATACTACGAAAGATGCTTTCCAGTTATCGCTGCATTGATTTAACGTGAAGCGCGACCCATTTCGGGTATACGATCGAGCTGGCCTGCTTCAACAATGTATGCTTTCAAGTTAAACCACGGTTGAAGACCAGCACATAAAAGAAGTAGAGTCTAAAGTACAATCCGTCGACGTTTTTATACAGCCTTGGTGTTCGTCCCATGGCGCAACATTGTACAGTTTGCACGACGTATTGTTGAGCAAAACGTCGAAAAACGGGCATTCTCAGCTGCACCATGAACGAAGACGGCAAATTTGCAGCACATAGAGCAGCGCTTGCGAAAGCGGCGCCGCCCGCTGGCGCGGCGATTACGGCACTCCCGTTGAGCGCTACTCCGTAGTCGTCGCTAGGCCTAAACTGTTTCGCATCGAAGGCATATCCGACGGCGCAATTTGTAATTGCTGAGCGCTAGAGTAAATGATCTCTTATGGAACTGCCTTACTGCCGATCCCATTGTATCAGTAAAAGGATGTAAATTTCGGTGACACATTAGCAGCGGAGCCAGCGTGCAGACGATGAATCGCGTGTCGCACCAGCGGCAATGTGTTGCGTAACTTATTGATATTGCAATTATCAATAACATGGTATGGGTCAGAAATTCGCAAGAAAGATTTTTTTTTTTGCTGTTGGCTTATTGTTTAAGTGAAGAACAGATTTTAGCACGCTCTCCTTGCGCAGGAGGAAGTGATCCACCGTATATCGTTGGCACGGAGGGCTTGCGGGAGCCACGGAATGCCCGGTGCGCGTGGTTACTACGGCGGAGGAAGTGAAATGGGCACCACATTCCTGAGTCCGTCATTGGTACTAAGCCTATCTGGCTTACATAAAACGTTCATAGGCGAATTGAATCAGGATAGGCTGGAAAGCGGTGAAGCAGAAACATGTCCCAGCCGAACTCGGACTGTCGATGCATGCTTCCCGCATACGCTCCGGCAATCATCTTGCGATTTCTTAGATTGTTTGTGCAGTGCACAATCACGCATTGCTGTACCGATGACATTACCACTAAAAGGGGCGCTAATAAATGTATTTAAGTCTCTCAAACGACAATATACTGAAATTCAAGGCTTTTCTGCTATGCATGAAGAGTGCGAATGCACAGCCCACTCGGTACTGGCAACAATGGGCCGGCGCAAGGAATCTGGTTAGAGAGTATTATCCTCCTCTCCTGCTTGCTCTCGGTAAAACGGTCTATAGAGTCAGGTAGTATATGTTCGATTAAGAAATGAATACAGAGTCATCATCATCGCCAGCCTGACTATACCCACTGCAGGGCGAAGGCCTCTCCCATATTTCTCCAATTAACTCGGTTCTGTGATAGCTGCCTCGACTTGACCCCTGCGAACGTAACCCCATCTGCCCACCTAACTTTCTGCCGCCCCCTGCTACGCTTTCCTTTCCATTCAGTTTGTAACCCTAAGCGACCATCGGTTATCCTCTCTTCGCACTATATGTCCTGCCCATGTCCATTTCTTCTTCTTAATTTCCGCTAGAATATCGGTAACTTAGTTATTTCTCTGACCCAATCTGCACGCTTCCTATCTCTTAATATTACCCCTACCATTTTTCGTTCCATAGCCCTCTGGGTTGTCCTCAACTTAAGTAGAACCCTTTTGGTTAGCCTCCATGTTTCAGCCCCATAGGTGAGTACAGGTAAGATGCAACTGTTGTATACTTTCCTCTTGAGCGATACCGGTAAGCTGCTAGTAAATCAGCGAGTGCTTGCCAAATGCGCTCCATCCCAATCTTATTCTTCTTGTTATTTCCGTTTCATGGTCCGGATTTGCGGTTACTACCTGTCCTAAGTAGACATGAAGAGTGCTTATTTCCCATTTCTTTGTTATCGCACCTTAATTAATTCGTCGACAATAAAATATTTCAGATCATCATCACAGATCACTCCACGAACAGCGTTCGCTGATAGGTGTGGACTGGCAGTTAACACTATTCCTTCACGGCAATTGGTCAAACTGCTACTTCTTGAAGGTTTAAAAATGGATACCTCCAATTGTCGACATTTTAATTTTGTAGCCACATCCAATGGCTTCAGGCAGGTTTCTGGAGATGAGCTTATTAGATTCAATTCGTCTATTCTTTTCTAGGTTTTTGCTACGAACAGCATGCATGGTAGCATGGGAAATTTATTTTGCTGCCAAAAAAGTTTGCAGTGGTCTCGGCGCGCCCATTTCAGTAGGGGGATGATTATGAAGGAGGAGTTTGGAAGCCTTAAAATATATTGCCGCGGACCATTTATTTGTTGTTGTTTTCAAAGCCGCTAGGAAGCGTCCTTATCACTGTTATTGTAACCCACAGAACAATCTCGTTTATGCTCAGTGGCGCTGAAACGCGGCGTTATTTTCTTTGTAGCCGAGATGTACCTCGAACGACTCCAGCCGTTCGCGTCTGTTTCCACAATGCTAGAGGTTACTGTAGTCATTATTTGCGTGTTTATCTAGATGCTTATTTGCTGACTGTAAGTTTATATCGAGCCCTGCCACGTGTAACCGGCATTAATTACTACTTCCATGACCAACGAGCGCGTTTCCTGTTATCACCGGCACCGACTTGCTTCGTTGTTTAGAGTGCGTGATCTAGCCCAATGAACAGCTTATACCAGTGAAATTTACTTTGTAATTGTGTATATGACCTTGCCATTACCATGTGAAGATATGGAGCTAGGTCACGGTGCCAGCCACCCATTATGAAGCCCAGCAAAGGGACGTGACATGTGGTTGCAAGTACTGTTCACGCCAGCTGCACACTGCGACTATAACCTAATGTGCTCTAAGTCAGGGTAATTACACAATGATATCCCTCACTGCCTGGAACATTCCAAGAATAGAGAAGTAGACTGGACAGCTGTAGCATAGAAGATAGGAAAGTGAAATGTAGAGGGGAGGATAGGAAAAGGATTCCTAAATTGAAGAGGCTCTTCACCTAGAGCGAATGTTTCACGATGCCACGAGTGAGAGTATGTCGCTCTCTCTCTCTCTCTCTCTGTTTCCAAGAAATTAGCATAATGAATGGAATTGATGCATATTTTTATACCTCATTGTACAGCATTCGTCACACATGCAGAGCCTAGAGGTTTTGCACCTGAGAATTATGAGATGTGTTACAAAACAATGATACATGTCACACACTACGGATGGATAAGGTCAAAAGTTGATCTCACATTAGATAGGTTTAGAACCCTTCATTTCACTTCGCTGCAGGCCGTAAATTGTAAAAACGGACTCCCTGCACTTGATAGCTCTGACAAAGGGTATAAATGTAAGGGTGTTTATGTTTCGCATTCGTTTTTCTCTTTGTGCAGCTGTAAATGTAGTTACCCCCTGTCTTACGACGCTGTTCAATGAAAGCACTTCGTCGGTATGCTACAGTTTTTCAGCTGTCTGAGTAGGCCAAGTTGTCTGATGTTCGCCGAAGAACTAACTAGCCTCTTGATGGTTTTGTATTATTCGAACTTTGAGCCTGTATTTCAAATTCAACCCCTCTGTGTAAACGCGGCTAAAAGTAATGCTTGGAAATGTGTTTACTGACATTTTCCGAAGAATTCGAATCCCGAAATATTGTGATCTCTTAGTTTTGCGTGCATTTTAAAACCTTGGTAAATATGCCTTATACACAATAGACTGGTATTTCAATGGTAGCAGTTTTATTGTTTTATTTATTTGGCTGTTACTATATATATATATATATATATATATATATATATATATATATATATATATATATATATATATATATATATATATATATTGTAAAAGAAGGCTAGGGCGAGACGGCGAGGTCGTGACGGCAAAGACGGCGAAGCCTTGTATATCGTTTTAATCCGATCACGAACCCAGGCGCGCGCCGTAGCCGGCGCCGCGGGACGATGCTGATGGTATGTACAAATGAATGAAAAAGATCATGGCATGTACAAATGAAAGAAGGTCCACAGTAGGCTCACACAATCTGCCCGGGGGGTCGGAAGCGGCCAGCCTGGCTGCTCCTAACTAACCGATGTACCGCGGCGCACAAACGGTTTCAAGCGAGAAACATGAACAATTTCAGTTCCACGGTGGCGTCGATCGGCTGGGGGATCAACAGGCGTGACTTTGTAGTTAACTGGAGAAGTTTGGCTGATGATCTCGTAGGGACCAAGGTAGCGGTGGTGGAATTTCTCACTAAGGCCAGGGGTGCGCAGTGGCGTATAAAGCAGTACTTCGTCACCGGGACGATAAGAGATCACGCGATGCGTAGAATTGTAGCGACTCTTGCGGTCTTCCTGGCACGATGCTGTGGTGAGGCGAGCAAGATGACGGCATCTGGCCACACGAGATAAGAGCTGGGTAGGTACTGATGTGGAGTAGTCGGGCGTTGAGAAGAAGGAAGCGTCGAGAATTGTAGTGGGAGGACGGCCATAAACGAGGAAAAATGGAGAATAACCGGTAGTCCGCTGTACTGCTGTGTTATAGGCGAAAGGGACGAATGGTAGAATAGTGTCCTAATTTCGATGATCCGGTGTGATGTACATGGAGATCATATGCGATAAGGTGCGGTGAAATCGCTCAGTCAGCCTGTTAGTCTGGGGATGGTAGCTTGAGGTTGTCGTATGAAGGGTGGATGACGCGTAAAGAACTTCGGCAACGACTGTCGATAAGAAGGCCGTCTCGCGGTCACTTAGGAGCACCCGAGGAGCGCCATGACGCAATACAATTGATCGCAAAAAGAAATTTGCTACTTCTTGAGCGGAACCGGTTGTTACAGGTGCTGTTTCAGCGCAGCGTGTAAGGTGGTCGACAGCTGTTATAATCCAATGGTTACCCTCATCGGAGAGATGTAGGGGACAGGGAACAGGTTGTAGAAGGCCAGCGGGTGATGACGTCGGCCGTTTGCGACGTTGACTGAGAGGGCAGGATGCGACGTATTTGGCAACGCTGCAAGATAGGCCAGGCCAAAAGAATCGTTTTTTCACGCGGTCGTAGGTTTTGTCAACACCAAGGTGACCTGCAGTAGCGTCGTCGTGGAGGGCCGCCAATATACGTTGGCGAAGCACACGCGGCACGACTGGGATCCAGCGAGCTCCATCAGGGCAATACACGAAGCGGAGTAGTATGCCATCTTCGAGCTTAAAATTGCGAAGTTGTCGGCGAAGCCGAGCATTGGGTGGGTCCGAAGCGCCAATAAGGCGGTCGATGATGGGACGGCAGTAGGCATCGGCTAATTGCTGTGAGCGGAGAGCGTGTTTCTTCTCAGAGTCGTCAAATGAAACTGTTGTGATATACGTCGGGGAAAGAGATGGTTGGCGGTGGTCATAGGTGGAAATGCATTGGGAAGAAAAACAGCAAGCCTATTCCGAAAGTGGACAGCGAGAAAGAGCGTCGGCGTCTTGGTGTTGGCGACCCGATTTATATGTGACGTCGAAATTGTATCCTTGCAGGCGTAGAATCCAACGGTCAAGTCGGCCTGTCAAAGTTTTGAGCGAAGACAACCATCAAAGAGCATGATGATCGGTCACAACTGTGAAGTGCCGACCGTATAGGTAAGGGCGAAACGTTTGGACAGCCCAGACGACGGCAAGGCACTCCTGCTCGGTAATGGTGTAGTTTCTCTCAGCTGGAGTCATAGTCCGACTGGCGAAGGCAATCACTTTCTCACGCGAAGTTGCATCGCGCTGCAGAAGTACAGCGCCAATACCGAGACCACTGGCATCAGTGTGCAGAATGGTTGGAGCGCTGTCACTGAAGTGGCCAAGAACAGGGTCTGATGTGAGGGCGTGCTTCAGGTTATTAAAAGCGGCTTCGCACTGTTCAGTCCACACGAAAGGGCTGCGTGCTTTAAGTAGTTCATGAAGTGGAGCAGCAATACTTTTAAATGCCTTATAACACGCCGGAAATAAGACGCCAGGCCGAAAAAACTGCGCAATTCTGTAATCCGTTGTGGACGAGCAAAGTTCAAGACCGCGATGATTTTTTCAGGGTCTGGACGAATGCCGTCATGGCTGACTAGATGTCCCAATATTTTAATTTCCTTCTGTGCATAGTGGCACTTCTTGGTGTTGAGCTGAAGGCCCGCTGAAGCGAGACACGTGATGACCTCAACCAGGCGCGTGAGATGGTCGTTAAAAACTGACGAAAAGATGACAATATCATCCAAGTAGCATAAAGAGGTTCTCTGTTTTAGGCCACGAAGCACAGTATTGATCATTCTTTCAAATGTCGCTGGTGCGTTACAAAGTCCGAAAAGCATAACATTAAATTCGTAAAGGCCTTCGGGAGCTGCGAAAGCGGTTTTTTCTTTATCGTCCTCGTGCATAGGTATTTGCCAATAACCTGAGCGGAGGTCCAAATTCGAGACATATTCGGCGCCTTAGAGAGAGTCAAGGGCGTCATCAATTCTTGGCATTGGGTATACATCTTTGCGGGTAATTTTGTTGAGTGCGCGGTAATCAACACAAAAGCGTACCGAGCTGTCCTTTTTTTTAACTAACACTACTGGGGAGGACCATGGTCTTGTCGAGGGACGAATAATATTGCGATTGAGCATGTCATTTACATTTTCTCAAATTACTTTTCGTTCAGAGAGGGAAACCCGATAAGTCAGTCGGCGAACGATAGAGTTGCATTCAGTAATGATGCGACGGTGCGCAACACTAGTCCGTCCCAGTGGTGGGGAAGTGGCATCAAAAATGGCTTGGTGGTGTCGAAGCAATGTCAGCAGTTCTTGGCGTTGGTTCGGAGTGAGGTTAGGATTAATAGTCTTTGTGAGAACAGAAAGAGAGACGTCTGGCGAAACACGGCGCTGAGGCAGAGGGGTGGTGAGCACCATCAAGGACAAAGGTTGAACATCCACTATGCAGGGGAGTGAAGTTCCTTTTGGGAGCACGAGGGATTCATGTGAAGTGTTAGTGGCCGCTACTGTCGCTGAGCCGTTGCAGGACCTCACAAGACAAGACATGAAGGCGATGCCACGTGCAAAATGACTATATGATGGTGCTATGAGTACGTCCCCGTCAGTTATGTGGTCAAAAACAACAGTAAGCAGTTTTTCGCACTCAGGAGGCAAAACAGTATCAGCGGCAGCAACGAGGGCATAATGTTGTTCAGAAACTTCAGATGAAAAGTAGCTGTCTGTCACATGGATAACATGGTCGCCACAAAAAATTAACGCCGAAGCGGTTAAAAAAAAAATCCCATCCAAAAATCATCAGATGCGCACATGGTGAGAGCACAGCAAACTGCACATGATGGTGGACGCCGTCAATAACAACTCGTACGGTGCACTTTGCTAAAGCGCGCAAAGGGACGTCATTGGCTCCACGGAGTTCAGGCCCATCATATGGTGTCACTTTTCGCAAACGGTAGCACAAACCAGCGTGAATGTCAGAAATTGCACCTCCTCTATCAATCAATGCTTCGACCGGTAATACTTCAGCGAAAACAGAAATCCCATTATACGGGCTTTCTGGAGGACTTTTGGTAAGTTTGCAGAGTGCAGTTTGACCTCCGGAAACTGCAACGCTTAGTTTTCCGGATGGCGGACACGGAGAGCTGTTGCGGGTCGGAGAGGGGAAACTGAGCGGCGGTATGGGGATAGGGACCGACGTCGGGATGCATTGGTTCCACGAGGCTCAGACGAGGATTCTGGAGGTGGGGATGATCTTCAGGGTGGGCTTGGAATAAACCGGCGTTGATAATATGACGTTAAAGGCATGTCACTTTCGAAGGTGTCGTAACCACGGTGCTCGTTCTGGAGGCGGCGACGACAGAAGCGGGCTATATGTCCTCTAATGCCACGCTTATAGCAAATTGGTCGGGAAGGGAGCCAAGGTGCGTAATAGGATGGTGCAGGTTGAGCAGTCACTATTGCATTGACATGATTCTAGGTTGGTTCCGGTCGGGGCGGGGAAACCAAATGAGGGGGGGGGGGATGCTGCGACGTGCGCGTAAGTCGGTACTGGGCGGGGTGCCGGAGGTTCAGATGCCATAGGTTGGGTGATTGTTGCCAGCTCTTCTTTGATGATGCTGCCGAGACCGGCGTCATTAGATGTTGCGGAAGAGTGATCGCACCCGTGTCGACAGACAGGCTTGAGGGCCTGGAGCTCCTCGCGGATGATGGCTCGAATAAGTGCCCGCAGATCGAGATCAGCATAGGTCGGGCCAGTAGCGTTGGCGGGCTGCAATCGGGAGGACTGCAGCTGGTCGATGCGTTGGCAGGTCGTAATAATGGAATAAATAGTTGAAGGATTCTGAGCAACTAGGATGTTATACGCCATAGAATTGATTCCTTTCAAGACGTGGTGTACTCGTTCAGGTTCCGCCATGGTGGGACTAATACGCCGGCAGAGTCCAAGTATGGCCTCTATGTAAGACGCATATGACTCATCAGGACCTTGAAGGCGTGAAGCGAGCTTGGTCTTCGCAATCTCAGTCCGAACTGCCGGGTCGGCGAAGTACTGTCGGAACTGCTGTTTGAAGGTGGGCCAGTTGCGTGATGCTCGCGGTTGATGAACCAATTCCTGGCGACCTCAATAAGGTAGAAAGAGATGTTGAGAAATTTCAGAGCATCGTCCCACCGGTTGTAGGCACTGCATCGTTCATAAGTGTCAAGCCAGTCATCGACGTCTTCATCGCGACGACCAGCGAACAGCGGCGAGTCGCGCTGTCGTGTGGGCACAGTCGGAGGGGGTGGTGCAGCCGAGGTAGAAAGTCCGGCCTGTTCGTGGGTATTGTCTGTAGACATAGCGATGGTGGCAGTTGCCAAACGGCGACCAGAACGTAGCTCCAGCGAGAGGCAGGGCCCAAGGCCGCAAGGGGATCAAATTTCACCTCCACCACTTGTAAAAGAAGGCTAGGTCGAGGCGGCGAGGTCGTGACGGCAAGGACAGCGAAGCCTTGTCTAGCGTTTTAATCCGATCACGAACCCAGGCGCGCGCCGGAGCCGGCGCCGCAGGACGATGATGATGGTATGTACAAATGAAAGAAGAAGATGATGGCATGTACAAACGAAAGAAGGTCCACAGGAGGCTCACAATATATATTGTTACGAGGCACGTCGAAATGTTAGGAGGCGATGGTACGTCGTAGCCGCAAAAGTTCACCGTCAGGGACACACTCACAGGAGAACCAGACCTAGCTGCAGCGTCGTCTTTCTCCACTAGCCCAGCACTTCGTCATCGTCTCTTTCACTGCGTACCGTAACAATACCCCCCTCCCCCCGCGGAAGAAGCACAGTCCTGGTGCGTAGACCACACAGGTGAGCGCGAGATATAAGGTTTCAGACGGGCGACATGCACGACTTCTGGATGATGGTTAGCAGGAGAGTGGCGGTTCACAGGGATAATCTCGTACGTCCCGTCGGTAAGTTGCCGCAAGACCTGGTAAGGGCCACGTAGCGGTGCAGAAGTTTCTCGCACATGCCTACACCTCGAGCAGGGAGCCAAGAGGGTAGTAGGCGTCACGGTGCTGGAGATCGTAACGGTGCTTTTGAGAACGCTGGGACGCACGAAGCCGGTCTCGAACAATATGACGTGCGGCATCAGCGCGGGCGATGGCATCAGAAGCGTAAGTGCAGGAGGAATCGTCAAGAGGCAGTAAGGTGTCGAAGGGAAGTAGAGGGCCGCGGCCGAAGAGTACATAAAAGGGAGACTATCCGGCGGTATCATGCCGTGACGAGTTATAAGCGAATGTTATGAAAGGTAAAGAGATGTCCCAGTCACGGTGATGGTCAGAAACATACATTGACATCATATCGGTCAGGGTACGATTAAGGCGCTCAGTAAGACCGTTCGTTTGTGGATGGTAGGCCGTTGGATTTTGTGGCGCGTAGCGCGTGAGCGCAGAAGGTCATTAACAACTTTAGAAAGGAAGCAGCGACCGCGATTGGTGAGCAGTTGACGAGGAGCACCATGAAGCAAGATGTCATGCAAAAGAAAGTCTGCAACGTCGGAGGCACAGCCGGTGGGGATAGCTCTGGTTATGGCATACCGGGTGGCGTAATCGGTCGCTACGGCAATCCATTTGTTCCCTGAAGTGGATGTGGGAAATGGCCCAAGTAGGCCGAGACCAACTCGAGAAAAGGGCTCAGTTGGAACTGCGAGTGGTTGCAGGGGCCCACTAGGGTGAAGAGACGGGGTCTTCCTGCGCTGGCACAGCTCACAGGCGGCGACGTAGCGACGAACAGAGCGGTAGAGGCCAGGCCAGTAGAATCACCGTCGAACATTGTCGTATGTGCGGGACACTCCTAGGTGCCCTGCTGTAGGAGCATCATGAAGGTGTGCAAGACCAGCAGAGCGTGGATGTGTCGGGACAACAAGCAAAAGGTCTACACCATCTGGGCGCATATTGCGTCGGTATAATGTGTTATTAAGCAGCACAAACATACTAATGGGCGGATCGGTGTTGTCGTTGCGCAGGTGATCATTAATGGGGCGCAGGGAAGCATCACGACTCTGTTCGAGGCCGATGTGGAGAAATTTCGAAATGGACAAAACGCAGTCGTCAGCAGTATTGTCAGGAAGTTTAGGAGGGTCAACAGGGTGGCGGGACAGGCAGTCGGCGTCTTGATGTAGGCGGCCTGACTTGTACACAACAGTAAACGTGTATTCTTCTAATCGCAAGGCCCAGCGACCTAAGCGGCCAGTAGGGTCCTTAAGTGATGACAACCAACACAAGACATGATGGCCCGTCACTACGCTGAAGGGCCGCCCAAACAAATAAGGGCGGAATTTGGTCAACGCCCAAACAAGTGCAAGGCATTCGCGCTCCGTAATGGAATAATTGCGCTCGGTCTGAGATAGAAGGCTGCTGGCATAGGCAATCACACGAGACTGGCCGTGCTGGTACTGGGCAAGGATGGCGCCCATACCATGTCCGCTAGCGTCGGTGCGCAGTTCTGTAGGCGCAGACGGGTCGAAGTGCGCCAGTACAGGAGGAGCGGTGAGCGCGGAAATGAGCGTTGTGAAGGCCTGAGCTTGTTCACGGCTCCACGAGAAATTCACGTTTTTCTGCAAAAGGGAGGTAAGGAAACGTGGTAGGTCAGCGAAGTTCCGAATGAAGCGACGGAAGTAGGAGCAGAGCCCGAGAAAACTTCGCACATCACTTGTATTACGTGGTGTAGGGAACTCGCGGACTGGACGAACTTTATCAGGGTCGGGCTGTACACCATTTTCGTCGACCAAATGTCCCAGGATTTTGATCTGGCGGCGGCCGAAGCTGCATTTTTTGTGTTGAGTTGAAGGCCGCCGCGGCGAAAGACTGCCAGTATCGTAGGAAGGCGTTCAAGGTGACTTGTGAACGTAAGAGAGAGAAAACGACAACGTCATCTAAGTAGCATAAGCACGTTGTCCACTTGAAGCCACGGAGAAGCGAGTCCATCATGCGCTCGAAGGTCGCAGGAGCGTTACAGAGGCCAAATGGCATGACCTTGAACTGGTATAGTCTGTCAGGGGTGATAAATGCGGTTTTCTCTTGATCCCGTTCATCGACAGCTATTTGCCAGTAGCCGGAACGCATGTCGATCGAGGAAAAATAGCTGGCACCATGCAAGCAGTCGAGGGCGTCGTCAATTCTCGGGAGCGGATAAACGTCTTTTTTAGTGATCTGATTGAGGTGGCGGTAATCTACACAGAATCTCCAAGTTTTATCTTTCTTTTGACTAAAACGACAGGAGACGCTCAGGGACTGCAGGAAGGCTCAATAATATTATTTGTCAACATCTTGTCGACCTCCTTCGTATCACGTGGCGCTCAGCAAGAGAGACTCGATAAGGCCTTCTGTGAATAGGGCTGGCATCACCAGTATTGATGCGATGGGTAACGACAGATGTCTGGGCCAAAGGTCGGTCGCCAAAATCAAAAATGTTGCTGTACGAAAACAAAAGGTCGGAGAGAGCACTGGCTTGCTGAGGTGTCAAATCCGGTGCTATCATTGGAGTAAAAAGGGTCGAACGAGAAGCTGATAATGGGGGGTTCAGGCAGAGGCACAGGCTTGAGGGCAGAAACTTCGCAGTCAGCCAACGGAAGCAAATCAGCGAGTGCAATGCCAAGGGGCAAAATTTGGACAGAGCGGCTAAAGTTAAGGACGGGAAGATAGGTGAGTATGACGTTATGGTGGAGAACAACATCCGTGATTGGACAAGTGACGTATGTACCATCAGGAATAGCAGGAAACGGGGCCAAAGGAACATACATGGCAGCTTCGGGCGGTAGGCGAACAAACTCGACGGAGCAGAGGCGTGGCTTGATATCTGTGCGGTCGGAGCAGAAACGCCGGTCTAAGCGAAGGACGCCACTTGAACAATCAATCAGGGCAGAGTGCGCCGTTAAAAAGTCGATGCCGAGGATCGCATCGTGAGGGCAGCGGTCGATTACAGTGAAGAGCACAGGGGTAGTTCAACCACAAATGCTCACGCGCGCAGTGCAATGTCCCACGACGGCAGCGACGCCTCCATCGACGACACGAACGGCTGATGAAGAGGCGGGTGTGAGAACTTTTTTGAGTCGGCGGCAAAACGAAGAGCCGAGGACGGAAATTTGGGCACCAGTGTCAATGAGGGCGGTAACAGGCACACCATCGACACAGATATCTAGAAGATTGCGGCGATGAGCTAGGGTCAGCAGAGGATTTTCGGGCCGGGTCGTCAATGCAGCTTCACCTCCGGAAGCTGCATTGATTAGTTTTCAGGGAGCGGGCCAGAGAAGTGAGGGGACGAGGAACGGTGAGGTAGGGCCGAGCGGGAACGCCGGGTCTGGGGCGACGGCGCTCGGCTGGACATGCGCGGGGATGGCGGGTTAAAGTCACGAGAGGGCATATCACGGAGAGAGGTTGGGTGTGGTCCGTAGGCGGTGCTGCGATCATGAGTAGCGAGGTCGAGGTGGCGGAACCCAACGGCTGCGGCAATGGCGAGAAATGTGGCCGGCACGTGAGCAGTTGAAGCAGATGGGTCGGTTGTCCAAGGTCTGCCATCCTTCTGGGTTGCGGTAGCGTCGGGTTGATTCGGGGTATCGCGTCGGGAAGGGCGCAGTCGGAGCCGCAGCATCTACCACCGGAACGGTGGGCTGGACAGATGGCTGTGCGGACGGCTGACCAGAGCTGAGGCTTACGCTCGCATTAAGGCCCACGTTCGCGAATTCTTGGCGAACGACAGCTTGGATCAGTGCTATAGTAGCATCCGTCGGCTGAGGTGTGAATGCGACGGGGGCCATTGCCTCCAGCTCTCTGCGAACGATCCTGGTCAAGTTTGGCTCATGGGACGGCTGCTGCAGTGTTGGCAGATCTTCTCACTTAGACGTAGCAACTGTGTTTGGCAAGCGGTCGAAGCAGGGAGCAATACGACGATGTTTAGCTTGCTCAAACCGCCGGCATACCTCGACGACGGAGTCGACCGTCGTACAATCTTTGCAAAATAGAAGGTTAAAAGCGTCTTCAGCAATGCCCTTTAAGATGTGGCCCACCTTGTCACACTCGGGCATGGCGCTGTTCACTTTGCGGCATAGAACTAGTACGTCTTGTATGTACGACAGATATGATTCGGTCGACGACTGTGCTCGCGATGCCAGGTCCTTTTTAGCGCCGAGCTTGCGTCCGATCGGCTTGCCAAAGAGATCCCGAAGCTCCTCTTTGCACATGTCCCAGGATGTTAGATCTTCTTCGTGCGTCTCGAACCAGACGCGCGCCGTACCAGCCAGGTAGAAAATGACATTTGCAAGCATCAACGTTGTGTCCATCGGTTGTGCTTACTGACTCGCTCGTACATAGCGAGCCAGGCTTCGACGTCGATGTCATCGGTGCCGCAAAAGGTTCCCGGATCACGAGGCTGCGCGACGACGACAGTGGGCGCTGGTTGTGCCGCTGTAGAGGTAGCTGTGTCGGACTGCATAGTGCTAGCACCAAGTTGGCGGCCACTACGGAGATCCAGTATAGTGGTATTGGTGTCTTACCCAGCACATCCACAAAGATGTTACGAGGCACGTCGAGATGTTAGGAGGCGATGGTACGTCGTAGCCTCAAAAGTTCACCGTCAGGGACACACTCACAGGCGAACCAGACGTAGCTGCAGCGTCGTCTTTCTCCACTAGCCCAGCACTTCGTCATCGTCTCTTTTACTGCGTACCATATATATATATATATATATATATATATTTTTTTTTTGACAACTTCTGCAGGGTAAGCTCGCCTAAGAGAGCTAGTGCCTTGCTCTCCTCTTCCAAATGCTTCTGCGGTATGGGCTTGAAATTCTTACTCATAGCATTGAAGGTTTTGTGTTGAAATATGCCCTGTGGGGGTACGGTGAACCCACCTTCCTGGTCAGTCTTATGAAGAGCAAAGTCGCTATTTGCGAAACAATCTTCCACTTCACGCTAAACGTTTGTGCTACCAGACTCCTTGGTAAAATTCCTTCGTGAACTTTCGGCAATTTCAGAAAGGCAGGATGCTCCTTCTTAGGTCGGGGCCTTGATGACAGATAAATGAGCCTACATAAGAAGACCAATAACTTAGAAGGGTAGATGTGTAGGCCAGTTGGCGAGCCATAAGAAAAACAAAACTCGCAGCAGGCACAGGACGGACAGAGGAGACAACACAGGGCGGTACTGCAACTAGGTAGTCACACCCAGCGATCTTGAAAGGACCCTCCGGTTTAAGTTTGTCCAAGTGGGTTTTAAAGAACGTGCTGACTTGTGCCTGCCAACTTCTTTCTATAACAATAGCTCCGAAAGGACAAAACTTTGTGCGTCTTTGCCGTAAAAAGCGTGCTTAGTACGTTCAGATCACTTCCCAACACCGGTTTTGATAACTTCTGCAGATTCAGTTCCCCTACGAGAGCAAATGCTGCTCTTTTTACTTTCGAAGGGTTTTGAGACACGGGCTTAGAATTCTTACTCACAGCACTGATTGAATTTCATGATATAAGCCCTATGGGAGCAAGGAGAACCTATATTCCTTGTCAGCCAGAAGAAGACCAATGTCACTATAGCGAAAAAACCCGCCACTTTTGGGAGAACGTTTGAGCTACCGCACTTCTTGGTAAAATTCCTTCGCAAACTTTCGACACTTTAAGAAAGACAGGATGCTCCCTCTTCGGCCGGTGCCTTGTTGGCCACTCGATGTACAGACGCTAGAAGGTCCTACTTGTCAACGGATGGTTCTAAGGTGTACTTAGCGCCAAACTGTAACACTGTCTCCTCTTCTGCTGAAACTGACGCATTGCCGAGGAAAGTAACTGGAGCAACGCCCACTTTTTTCTTTTACATCTCCTGGGAAGTTGAGGGCATATGCGATTCCTGGGGAATTCACTCGACTGCTGCGTTATCCGTAGAACGGCGCACCATCGCCTCCAACCCGACGATCCGAGACCAAAATTTCGTAAGCACAAAAATGCGTGCAAGTGCTGAATAATCCCATTTGTCTCCAGCACTCTGATTTCAGAATTTTAGACACTCGATTGCGACGCTTGAGAGATGGTCCCAGTGCCCGAAACATAGACGATACATCATGGGGGCAGGTATTATTTCACAGGCAAAAAGCATAAGCCCTAGCTGGGCACGTCGAAGATGCTATGATTGCAGAACACAGTGCACATTGTCGTCCGGGTTCAAAGAACACATACAAAAGACCACGTTAGGAGGGACATAACTTAGGAGGGCAGATGTGTCGGCCAGTCGGTGAGATATAAAAAAACAACAAAAACCGCAGCAGGCATAAAATAGAGGGAAAAGACGTATTCCAAAAGCCTTCGAAAGTGAAGCGTGAGGCAAATGCTCTCTCAGGTGAACAAACCTGCAGACGCTGTCAAAAAAGGTGTTGGGAAGTGATCTGAACTTATCGAGCATGTTTTTTATGGCAACGACGCACAAAGGTGTGGGTCTTTTAAGGACTATTGTTACAAAAAGAAGCAGCTGGCAGGTACAAGTCAGCAAGTTTCTTAAAACCCGCTTGGACAAACTTAAAGCGGAGGATCATTTCATGATGGCCGGGTCTGACGACTTAGCGGCAGTACCACACTGTTTGTATTCCCCCTCCGTCCTGTGTCTTCTGCGGTTTTTTTTTCTTATTGCTCACCAACAGGCCGGTACATCAACCCTCCTAAACCTAATGAGTCAGCCCGGCGGGAAAAAATGCGTGCACAGCTTCACAGGGCATAGGGCCCTAATCGCAGGGCTTAGGGCGCTCGTCTACTCAGTCCGAAGATGCAGGACCGTTTCTCAGCCTGGGCGGTCACATTCCGATGGAGGCGAAAAGCAAGGTGCCCGTGTGCTGTGCGATGTCACTGCACGTTAAAGAAACACAATTTGCCGAAATTTCCGGAGTGTTACACTGCAGGGTCTCATAGCCTGAGCTCGTTTGGGACGCTTAATCCTAGAAACCAAACTAAATGAATCGTCTCCTCTTCGCGAGGAGAGACCGCAGCATTGCGCGCATTTGCACGCAAGTTTAAGAAGGACGCAATTTCTGAATACCCTGGAAAGTCCAAATTCCGGTAGGCACAAATTAGCGTAAAGTGCCTCCCGAAATGCTACCTCAGAAACCAATTAGGCCACTATGCACCTAATTGCCGCAAACTCACAACTAACAATTCACCCGTGTGTTGGAAGTGCGGACAAAAGCGCCACAAGGCGATGTCGCGCCCCGATGCAGATACGACAAGGCGGCATGCCTGGAGGTTCTGTTTGCGTCGGAGTGCCACCTATAGCAAGAGGATACTGACGGCTTTGTCGAAATCAAGAACGCCAAGAAAATCTGTGTGGTGCACAGCCTAGATGAAGAGGATGCAGATAGGATTGTGAAACTGAAGTAGGGCGAGAAGGTCCATGTGGCGAACGCCATAGTGCATGCCGGTTTTGATGGCAAAGATAGGAGGCAAACCAGCTTCAGTGCTGCGAGATACAGACAGCAGGGCTGTTGTCATGAATCGAAGCTTGGTTAAAGATGGCGATCTGACCGGTGAGAAAATGCTTTTGAGAATAATTGACCACTCAATTCAGCGGCCACCAGAGGCGAGATTTGGTGCGTGGACACCATGTTACAGTGCAACACTGACAGCACTCTCCATGGAACAACCTGTCTATGACCTGGTCTTTGGAAACATGAAGGGGACAAACTTTTCCCAGGACCCAGATCAAACTCCTACGCCTGTACGCTACATTTGGCATAAAAATAAAAAGGGAAGGCGGGGAAAGCAAGCACCGCAGAAGTCGAAGAAAAAAACCTCGAGAAAGTAATAATAAACGGATGCGTCGCATGAAAAAGGCCAAAGAAAAGAGATTGCTTTTCAAATTGAGTCAGGAATACCTAGTATTATATGTGGCTTGCGGCCCGAATGGTAGCGTTGCTTGGCGGCTCCGTGGATCCACGGAGGGCCTGTGCTGTCTCGACAAAGATGAGGCGTCGACTAACAAAACACCGTTTAATACACCATCACGTAGTAACGTGCAGATAAGCAGGCCTGAAGAGAAAACTGACGCGCTCACAAAGTTGGTGTATGGCGTCGTCTCGGCGACGTCTCTGCAGTCTCTCTGTAGTAGTCTCCCCCGCAGCGGAATCAACCGCTGTTTTTGTATGCTCGTCAGTTCAGAGAGAAAGGGAGAAAAATTTATGTCCGAGCACGCTGTGATGACTCGGTCTCGGTGTTGCGACAGGAATCTCCTCCACCTCCTCTTAACGGGCGAGGACGACGCTCTTTCCATCGAGCGCCGCTCTTGGCCAGCGTTTACCCACACACATACGCACATACATTCTACATGTGTAAATTCGACATGCCGGACCACGTCCGCGGGAGGAAGCGTTGGGCGGCTGATTGCATGGCGCTGAAACGGCCGAAATGCTCGTTGCTTTGACTGATGCTACGTTGTGGCCGCATCGGCTGTCGCACACGTTGGTGGCAAATCGTAACAGACTGTCTCGCCGGGGAGGGAGATCCCAAAGAGCACGGTACTGCATCCGCTGCGCGGGGGGATTGTTGCGATGATGCTGCTACCCGGGGTAGTCTCACTTTGCTTCTGTTGAGCTCAGTCAGCCAGGCTCCTTTCGCACGTTCTGGTTATCAAAGCACCCTGCAAAATGCATTCCGGACAGTTTTTGTCGCGCCTATAAGCGTCACAACTGCGCTGAAAACTCAGCCGGTCAGCCAGCAAGCACGGCACAAACTTCACTAAGTTTTTCCCTCTTATACACCCATCTATATAAAGGGGTAGCTCAGCAGCACTTGGAACACGTCCACGAATGTGATAATTGCACTTAAAAGGGACACCACTTTGAAACAAAGATCACACAATACAATATGTTAAAAATCCTGCGTTAGGAAGAAAAGCACAAACCAGTGACAACTTTGAGGCTTATTCTCACGTTAGGGACTCCGACTTAAGCCATCGGCGCTACCGTTGAGACTCCCCTATTTCTAACGAACCTCAATAGAATGCTGCTGCTAAGCGAGGCTCCAGCGCAAGAGACGGACATTTCTGGAAGGGGTTGTCTGCAGCCATTGGAGAGGGCAGTGATCCGTCTCAATGATAAACCCCGAGCCGGCAAGGTATCACGATAGTTTCTGAACGGTCCACACGATACACGCATGCTTTCGGTGGCGCTGTACGCCTGCTCATGACCGGTCAGCTTGCCACTAGCATACAGAACGGGATGTTCCTCTCCTCCAGGTTCTCTCTGGCATAGTACAACACCCATGCCTCGCTCACTAACATCGCACTGAACCACGAACTCTTTAGAGTGGTCTGGCGATTGTAGCACTGGCTGGCAGGTTAGAGCACTCTTTAAGGCCCTGAAAGCAGTTTCCTTTGTCTCGTCCCAGACGGCTCTTTGAGGCTCCGTTTTTCTGAGAGCATCCGTGAGGGGACTCGCAATATCAGAATACCTGGGGATGTATCTCTGATAGTAGCCAGCGACACCTAATAACAACCGGATATCGGTCGTTGTACACGGCTGGACGAAGTTGCGTATCGCGGCCACCTTTATTTCAGAAGGGCGGCGTCCACCCTGTCAAAACACGGGACCGAGATAAACAACTTCGGTACATGCCAACTGGCACTTGGGAGTTTTGACCGTCAAGCCTGCTCCACCCAATCGGGTTAGTACAGCCCGCAAGTGTGCCATGTGCTCCGATTAGGATGTGGAGAAAACCGCAAAATCGTCCTAATAAGGCAAAGCGAATTCCTCGAGTCCCCGCAACGCGTTATTCATGAGGCTTGAAAATCAGTATGACGCGTTCTTTAAACCAAAATCCAACATTTTAGGACGGAAAGTTCCCATTGGTGAAATGATTGCCGCATACTTACTAGCCTGCTCTGATAGGTGAGCCTGCCATTAACCCCTGACAGGGTCTAGTGTGAAACTAAACTGAGCGCTACTAACTTTCTCGATGCGCTCCTCAATGTTTGGGATCGGATAAATTAGGATCCTTAGTGATGGATATCAGCGTACGGTAGTCGACAAAAGGACGAGGGTCCTTGCCCGGTACCTCAACCAAAATCAAAGAGAAGGTGTAGTCATTCTCACAGGCATCAATAAAATCTAGCTCCAGCATTTTCTTTACCTCAGCCTCTATAATATCGCGCTGGCGGTGTGGTACATGGTACGTCTTCAAACGTACAGGTTCTGAGGAGGTAAGTTCAAAGTCATGAGTAAGGACGGTAGTCCTACCAGGCGTATTAGAGAATTGACTTCGAATATCTTGCAAGAGCTCGCGCAATTCGGTTTTCTGCTCACGTGACAGCGGTGCTTTAGCGACTAATTCACTAATTAGCTGTTCGGTGACTTCCCCGTTCGTCACTGTACCTAGTCCCAGAAGTTCGACCGGAAGCACTTCGGGCACGTTCACCATCATACACAGCCCTGTTTCCTTTGTCTATACCCCGCCGGGGTGGCGCAGTGGTTACGGCGCTCGACTACTGCGTCCAAGGACGCGGGATCGAATCCCGGCCTCGGCGGCCGCTTTTCGGTGGAGGCGAAAAGCAAGGCGTCCGTGTGCTGTGCGATGTCAGTGCACGTTAAAGAACCCCAGGTGGTCGAAATTTCCGGAGTCCTCCACTACGGCGTCTCTCATAGTCTGAGTCGCTTTGGGACGTTAAACCCCACAAACCAACCAACCATCCTTTGTCTATATGGTTTAAGCAGATTACAATGGTAAACGTACTGCACCTTCCGTTTTTGTGAATCATCGTGTAGTTTACGTCCGACAGGTTTTGAACAACTCGTATTGGACCCTCCCACTGCACGTCCAGCTAGGTTTTCAGCGATGGGCGTAAAATTATTACCTCATCGCCCATCTCAAGAGACCGGCCCTGGTTGTCCTATCATAATAGACTTTGGCCATCTGCTGGGCTTGGAGCATTGCTTCCTCTGACAACTCCTGTGCCCGCTCAAACGTTCGAGTAACCTGAGCACGCACTCTATCACAACAAAGTCATCGCCCTAGGCTTTCCATGATTCACGAAGCATGCGATAAGGAGGTCGCAGCTTCCGACCATACATACGCTTTTGCTGGCGAAAACCCTGTAATTTTATGCGGCGCGGTTCTCAGGCGAACATCGCTGCCGGCAGGCATAGCTCCCAGTCAGTTTATCGCTCAAAACACATAGTTCTCAACAGCCGCTTCATGACAGACCGGAGCTTCTCAACGGAATTCGACTATGGGTAGTACACGAAATATGCAAGAGCCTTATCGCGCATCTTTTCAGGAATCCTGTGGTCAAAGCGCTAGTAAACACTGTGACCTGATCTGACTGGATTTCTGCAGGAAAACCCACTCGCTCAAATATGGACAGCAGTGCATTCCCTATCTCCACTGAACTGAGTTCTTTAAGCGGGACTGCCTCCGGGAAATTTGTTGAGAGAGGGGGGGGGGTCACGGTCAGAATATGTCTATACCCTCAGGATGTTACCGGCAGGGGTCCCACAGTGTCAATAACGAGATTTCTAAAGGGTTCAATGAGAGGCACGAATCTCGACGGCGCTCTCAATTTCTCCTCAGGTTTGCCCAAACGCTGACAGGTGTCACATGTCCTTACAAATTCCTCTGCGTCCCGAGAACATCCTGGCCAAAAGTACTCTTGAAATAGGCTGTCCTTAGTCCTAGGTGCCCCGACCACGAACCTGCACGCGAGAAGCGCCACAGATCCTGACGAAAGTACAGAGACACGATCAGATGATCGAACTCAGTTCCCCTGCAGTCTAGATACTTTTGGCACAGGACTCCATTTCTTTCTTCAAAACGGACATTTCCCTTGGCGACACCTTCTTTTAGATTACAGCAGAAGTTTTCAAGGGTGTGATCCTTTTTTAGAGCGCAGCTCTTTGGCGTCCGTTCCTGGGTTTCGCGTCGGTGTCGTCGTCGGCCTCGTAACCAGCTCCGCCACCCTTTCATCCCCCCAGCGCTAGCAGCGACCGACTGATACCGCTGGATGCCGCTGACGCCGCTAGAGAGTCAAGATAACGTGACTGCATAGAACACCGTTGCCGCCATGCAGAAAGAGGAGGGGAGGCCCCCCCCCCCCCCCCCCCCCGTTCCTGTGTGGCGGATAGGGTGCTCTTCAGTTGCCGACGCGCCGGTTATTTCACGTAGGCCCCGGCACGTCGACGAATACGTGACCACCTTCCCACGGCTAGAGCTGGTTCTTGGCACTGCGGAAGCGAGGGTATCATATTGTTTGCGTCGGCATCGGCGGCGTTGTCCCTGAAACCAACTCCGCAGCTGGGGTTGACTCACTATCGGCGTCAGCAGCATCAGTCAGTCGCTGCTATCTCTTCCCTCCTCCCTTTATCGCGTTGTCCGCTTGCTGCGCGCTTCTGCCCCCATCGTTTGCCGCTGGGTGTACACGCCGCCCCCCTCCCCCTCTTCCTGCGAGTCTCCGGTTGTCAAAGCGCCGGCTCGAACTTAATTCCTTTCTTCGCTCCTCCTCCAATGCAACCCCTGTGCGGTGGCAATCAGAGAGCCAGATCGGTGGCGGCGGATCTGTATATGTGCACCGCCCGAGCCGAAATTGCCGCTGCCGTTCGCCACTGCGAAATTATCTGCCAGTTCTTTCTGAGCTATGAGCGAGACGAATGTTGACATAAAGACAAACCGGAATTTCTTCACACTTATGCGGGAGAACATCCCGTTCCTCTCGCTCGTAACGCGTCCCACGGCTGTGACAACCTCGCGAGGCACTTGTATAGATCTCGTATTTGAGAATCAAGCATTGGTGTACCAAGTCGAACATATATCAGTCTATTTCTCCGACCACAAAGCTTCCTTCATGACTGTCAAGAACTGTTAGTGGAGTCTTTGTTAAAGGAATACGTGTGAAAAATAAAAAAAAAAAATTCTGTGATAGCGCATACATGTGTTGCTCGATTTCTTTGCCTCAATCTATCGAAAAGGTGAAACAGCTTATTTGCTGCGCTCAAATTTCGAATTAGGAAGTAACGTAATCGTCGGTAATTTTTTGCTTAGCTATCAAAGCAGACCTGCTGACATTTAGCAATTCGTTAAGTCCTTCTGACGTAGAGGCGACGAACAAACCTGCAGATAGTTCCTCTAATTGGGCATTTTCTCCCCTGTATCCTATGCCTTTAACTTTTAAGGCTCACTTGTGTCTACAGCGGACGTGGTCTCCATCTGAGTGTGCTGGGCCTCCGATCCTTTTCCATTGCTTGACAACGTCATCTCCGAACTACAACCTTTGCAGCAAGCTCCCGAGCTCTAGATCTGATTAAGGATAGTACGCTAGCCTCTCCCAAAACAATCACCTTTTCGCGCAATAGGTGATCAGATTTGTTTGAAAAGAGGTACGGGTACTGAGGAGGAAGCATATATGACACCGCAGCTTCTGTCTCAAGTGCACCGAAAGGCCCCTCAATAAGCACTTTAGCTATGGGTAAACACAAGCAGTGAGCTTCCACGGTTTGTTTGATCCCCGTGCACGCACCCGTGAACATCTCTAGTTCTATATAAGAGGGGTTAATCACATCCATGGTAGCCGCAGAATCACGAAGCACACGATACTCTTTGCCGTTCACGAGGAGGTCTCGAGTGTATGGTTCGAGAAGCTTCATGTTCTCGTCACTGCTGGAGAGCGACAAAAACACGAGCTTTGTTGTTTCTGGACACTGAGCCGAAAAGTGACCCGGCTTCTGGCACGTATAACAGACGCGCGATTGCCTTGCCTCGAACCTCTTTTTGCGTTCGGCTTTGGACTGTCTCTTTAAGCTCGGCCGGACGGCTTTCACTCGCATGCGTACCACGTTTATGCTCTTGCGCTCTAAAGGCCGTGAATGTCCGCCTCTCAAACTTCGAGCCGAATTCTCCTTTTGACCGTCCTTAGCTCCACAAGCCCGACGCGTCACAAACTCTTCACCTAGCTCGCTGGCTCTATTACTAACGTCTGACCTACTCAAGACCCAGTACCGAACGTTCTCAATTACCGATTGCAAAACTGTTCCAGACGAAACACTGCACAACCTTATCGTGGTCACGATATGCTTTTTTTTTAGCCGCTCATACATGTTTGACATACGCTTGTAGGCAAAATCAGTAAAGGGCTCACTTCTGCTTTTCTCACAATCCCGAAACTTCCGACGGAATGCTTCTGCTGACAGCCTGTACGTTTTTAGCAGACTTGATTTCACTTTGTCGTAGTGCTCTACTTCCTCTTTGTTTTTTCAAGCGAGCGATTACGTCTGCCGCCTCACCGGGTAGCAAAGTGAGCAAGCGCTGTGGCCACGTTTACCGAGAAAACCCTTGCTACTTGCACGTTCGCTTGGAGTTATCCAGGAACAAACCAATGTTTTCTCCAAGCTTAAACGGTCGCATCAGGTCAATCATTTTGAGCGATTCCCGTTCTCCTGCACCATGAGCCCGACTTGCATTACGAGCGCGTTCAGTCCCCAATTCGAGACGTTTCGTTTCCAAAACTTATTGATGCTCCTTTCTCTCTCGGTCGTCGTTTCTTATGGTCACGTTCACGTTCCTATGTCGCTTAACGTTGCCGTTCCTCAATGATCTGACGGCATTCCGAAAGCTCGCCATCTTCAGCTTCCAACGCAGGAATAGTCTTTAGCACTTCTGGTTTTCTGAGTTTGTCTGACAGATTCATACCTAACTCCTTCGCAAGCTCTAGCAATTTCGGCTTGCGCAGCGACTTCAAATTCATGGCTGCTCTGAGTGCTGCCTTCTCTACTGCCCACTATTGCCTTGCTGCAAATTAATCCAGCAGCAACGACAACAAAATTACCAGCTCTGGTTTCTACACTAGCAAAAGCCTGGCAAAAATCAGTAGAGGAAAGTCCCGCACTCACCAAACCTTACAGCCAGGAATCCAGCGCAGTCTTTCCGCCGCAGGCAACCAGTCATCACACAGGGTTTGTTGCACTGCTCCTGGCTTGCCATTGAGCTCCTTGTTTCACAGGTCATGCCTGGGACACCTCAGCTGTGTCTACCACCTGTTGCACCACGGTCAGACCTACCTCATCTCACCGACCACGGCAAAGGCTTGGTCGTGACTTGCGGCCCCATCGGTAGCGTTCGCATGGCGGCTCCGGGGCTCGGCGGAAGGCCTCAGCGCTCCAGGCAAATGTGAGACGTCGATTAACAAACAACGTTTAATGCAGCGCCACATAGTGACGGGCAGAGAAGCAGGCCCGGAGAGAAAACTGAAACGCTCACAAAGCTGGTGTAGGGCGTCGCCTCGGCGACGTCTCAGAAGTCTCTGTGTAGTAGTCTCCGTCGCAGCGGAATCAGCCGCTGCTTTTTACACACTCATCAGAAGAGGGAAAGGGAGCAAAATTTTTGTCCGAGCAAGCTGTGATGACTCAGTCTCGGTGTCGAGACAGAAATCTCCTCCACCTCCTGGTAACGGGCGAGGACGACGCTCTCTCCATCGAGCACCGGTCTTGGCCAGCATTTACATACACATGCACGCACACACATTCGGCACGTGCAAATTTGACATACCGCAACACGTTCATGGGAGAAAGCGTTCAGCGGCAAATTGCATGGCGCTAAAATATCAGAAATGCTCGCTGCTTTAACTGATGCTACGCTGGAAACGCGTCGGTTGTCGCACATGTAAGTGGCGAATCGTAACACTAGGCAGAAGTTTGTGCAAGTAGCACAAGCGTTTCTCCTCCTCGTGGGTGCTCAGTTGGTAATGTCCGGCGTGCGAAGGAAGCAAAGGAAGGAATTTCGGTAGCTCGAGAAGAGCACTGCTGCAGTGTTCTTTTTTGTGAGTCTGTGCACCTTGACGCAGGTGTCCTTGTATCCGCTGGCGCTACCGGTTGTAGGCGCATCTCTAGGCGCACATTGGGTGTGGGATTTGGAAAGTGACTGTAGTCATGCCTAAATAGATGTGCAGTACCCCAAACTAGGAACAAAAATGAACCCTTAATTACAGAGCCTACTACTATGAAAGGATCACCGACAGTCAGAAGTATTTCACGCACTGACGGCGTAAACAGGTGCGAAACGCCAGCGGAAATGTGAATTAGGTTTCGGAATGGAACCTAGAAATCGAGAATTGCGATGACATGGAATTGTATGTATTGTACGCTACCACATGACGCGTGCTGTGAGTCAGATTGCGGTGATCTGTACTTGAAATATTTTTTGGTTGAGTCTTTGAGACTCTCGTAGAAAGTGAAAAACTGTGGCGCCGAATAGTGACATACGTAGAATGTATCTGCAATTAAAGTGTCATGTTTATAGGTGGCATGTAACTTTTTTATTTGGTTGTAATTATTTGAGTTCAGGACGGCTCATCTATATATGTGCGCATTTGCCCCATTAGTTTGTCGGCGCATGCATGTGCGCGCGATGTTGGTGTGTCTGAGAATATTTCAAGACAATAGTTTTTAAGGGAGGGTAGTGTCACGAAGTCGGCGCACAATTCTATTCAGTAAGCACGGCGTGATAGAAGTCCGCGTGGCGTCGCATAAAGAGTTCGAGAATATCAGGAGAAATATGTCTCTTCCGCTCTAGGATAGACCTTAGCCTTGCGTGCATTGGCGTCAAACCACCTCATCACCCGGCGGCGAAGGTGACTCAGCCGGTCTAGATGTGCCGAATCGGTGGCCTTCCAGGAAGAGCATCCGCTTTGCATTAGGGAGGTACCAGGATCGATACCTGGTGCAGCCGTGTACCCACAGGTTTTCTATGGGTAAACGATTTCCCCCGGTTTGATGCACGGCTTATCTGGGGGAAATGCTTGAGGAAATAGGCCATTAACCAAAAATGCTGGTACAATAAAAGGGCCACATAATAGGTTTTCGCCGCACGAGGCTGACTTCAATAGTCCGATGGCAACCAAAGAGCTGAGAACCAGGTCGGAGGAAAGTTTGTACCATTTAAAAATCGGTGGGTTCCTGGCGACACAAGCGATCGAACCTTGTACCTACCGCCCGCATGCGAGGCGGATGCTCTATTATGTGGGCTTTTTTTAGAACTGCGGGCGAAATTGATCACGACTCCCGCCACTATGACGGCCAGTGGCACAAATCGATAACTATGATGAATATGAACCACCTTTGCAGGTTGGTAGGTTGCTCGAAACTGAGTTTCAACTATCAGGAGAGCAAAGGGGTTTACGGAGCTTCTCCCAAGCGCACACCCTTAGAAAAGCCGAACGCCAGGCCATGGAATGCTTGTACCCATTGTACCTGTGGGTGTCCGGCGGTGGGTTTCAAACTGACCACCTGCCGCAGCCAAGACAGACACTCTAACCACAGGGGCGTGACTATCGAGAGGGTTCAGCCGTGCCTAACCACTAACAATGCGCGGCTCGGCGGGAAAAAGAGAGGACGGATAAAGAGCGAAAGTTAAGTGTATGTGCGCGCCGGACTAGGAGTGTTGTAACAGACACGGCGGGCTCTATTTATAGAGATCACGTCGCTTGTGCCAGCCGGCCAGTGTTAGACAGTTGCAGCGATTGTTGTGGTGCTATTGCTTGGCTCCCGGGGTCAACCAGCTGTTCGGCAAGCATGCGAGATCTGCGACGGAGCGGCGCTTGTCTACAGTACGGCCACATTGCGACTCTCCAGACATCGGTCTGCCTAGTAATCAATTTGGCGTTTGTTCGAATCTTTCTTGTATTGTTCAGCGTTGTAAAGTCTCTGTGCTTATCAAAAGCCTCTTTAGTTGCATGCGTTGCATCGCATTTCTCAGAATCTCGTGCCTGTGCATTTTCAGTGTTTGTCGGTATTCCTCTGTATCGTGTCTCCCTCTTTATAAAGTTTGTTATTGTTTTTACTTCTCACTCTGGCTTGAACCGGAGAAAACTGGGCACCATACAGGCACCGCTACTGTCAGTACAGGTATAGTTGACTTCCGGCTGAGCTTGCCACACAAATCGCACGCATCTTCTTTGAGACCGGAACAGCTACACCCACTCATTCTAAGAGTGGTGGGAGTGTGCGCACCAATAGTGGTGCATCGTTAATACTATATAATTATTAACGGGTGACGTTTAGTTTGGGTTGATTTGCGTTTAGTGTAAAGCGACGCACGCGATATTTCGGTATTACTTCTTCCCGTCTTTTTCACGCAATAATCTGACGCCAGTCCGACACCAGCCGTTTAGCGCGCTGATAATTTAGGGCATTTCTTTCTGAACCTCTATTTATTATAACGCAAGTCGTAGTTGACTAGCAAATGTCCTCATTGTACGCGATGGATTAGCCCTCGATGTGAGACACGCGCGGCTACGCGCGAACAGCACCTACCTGGTGTGGACTTTGCGGCAGCTTCATCTTTTTTTAGGTGTGCGGGAAGTGCTCAGGGTTAAGGCAAAGAAGGGATTTCGACAAGGCTGTTTTACTAATGCAGGCGTAGGATATGCAAAATACTCACAATTATCTTTCTTGCCAATACTCCGTTCTTGGTATCATCAAAAGGTTGGTTCAAGAGCGCGTAGCCTCCATCTTTCCAGTCGTCGCCGTACCCTCTGATGGTATAGCCGATGGGCCTGAGGCAGCCCTTGCTGCAGGTTTCAGGTACGCCTATGAACTTTTTCTTCCCAGTCAGGCTCCTAATGACTTCAAGATCTTCCCAGCTAGCATCTGCAATAAATGAAGCTCTAGTTTAGTAAAGCTAGCAGCGGTGGCCGAGACAGCACCGCATAGGTCACGGAGAAGCGACTGAGTATTACATGATAAATTGAACGAGTCAAAGCAACAAGTGATTATCACTAAGTTCAAGAGCTCTTTGCCTTGCCGATCCCATCGGAAAAGTCAGTTGATTTATTATATGACCGGTTTTATTCACTAGCAGCTTTGTGGCTAGTCCGGTTGGTTTTTGGTTTATGAAGTGCGCGTCAGCACTCTTCAGCAGACGCTAGAGTGAAGTGACGACTTAAGGGGATAACAAAGAGAAACAGAGGTAGTAGTGTTACTGCGGCGAAGGAAATTAGGTTGAGTGTGCCGGGTCAAGTAGTCGATTGTTACTTATTATCCGTTCGCTACAGGACGACGTCAAAGTAGGAAAGGTGCCTAGCAGGTCAATGTCGATCAACTAAAATGTTTACGTCACTGCTCTATTTATGAGCGAAAATTATGCAATTTTTGTTGACAGACATTTTCTGCCTTGGTAATCACAAAAAATTTCGAAGCAGTGTGTGACGGGGGCGGATAGATGGAGCCAGCAATCTTCGAGCTAATAATGCGGAGAGCAGGATTGGCCAGCTACTGGTTCGCCATGAGAAGCGACTAGATTTTGTTTACGCTGGCTTGCACCCACGACAATAAGATTGGCGGTACGTGTTCGCTACGCCCTTTTCGTTGGCGAAGGGTGGTTGGGAAAGCGAAGAAGGCTATTCCGTGCTTGAGCGCTTTGAAAAGTTTACAAGACTCTCCTTCCGTGCATTAAATGTGACGCTGCAGCACAGAAAATGAGCGTGTCCAGTCGCTCCAAATAAGGGTTCCTCATCCAACTTCTTCAACGGCTTGTGAACAAGGGCAGGTAAACTAGATAGCAGCTCTTGCTTTCCGACATGTAGACGATGATATTAACTCCTAGAAGCCCAGGTTTTACGAGCGATGCGGCTGGAGTGGTCCCCCAGAATGGCAAGCAAGCACTTCACGTGATGATAGCTGATTACAATCTTTGTCCGCCCGTGCAAATGAAGGCGGAATTTTTAAGCAGTCTGCATGATATCGAAACTCTCCATCTCGATCATACATTAGATGCATTCAGCCTTCCAGAGAGAACGCTAACATACATTTTTACTAAAAAGGCTTGGAAAAGGAGACCCGTGTCTTATGGCCCCCAAAATGTTTCAAGCACATGCGTTATAGAATGCGCATGCTTTGAGAGTGAAGTACGCTTTGCGCCTTGAAATAATTTAACGGCAATACGAAAAGCGTGCGCCTCTGGTGGCCCCAAGCTGCCTTGCGCTGTGCCGCCAGGACGCAGCCCGACGATATGGAGGCTACCCAGGTAAGTAGCGATTCTTAGTTGTTGCTACATCGTGACGTGCTTTCACGGGAGAATGCAAGGAGCTTTCGTATTCTCTAGCCAAACCTTGATCAATGCGATTTGGTAGTGAAGTGAGCGAAATTTTCAGCTACTTAGCCAATAGACTCTCTGGGGGAATGCGCTGGAGGCTCCAACCGAGCGCAGTTTTGACATGGAAAGTTCACGCGTGCAGACTGTGGCAAGAAATCTCAATGGCTGTTCTCATCTATAGATGGCGCTGAACGCGGCAAATAACTCAAAAACGTTCTAAAGTATATTTTCTCTGCTTGCTGGTTTCGTTTATCATACGCGATATTTGTGCTTAAAAAATAGGTAGATAATTGAAACAAAAATGTGTGTATACGTTTGTCATTATGTTTTAGCGTTCTATAATTGTCACCGGAGCACGCTTTCCCACGCTTGGGTTTCACTTTTTAAGTCAGTCTTTCTAAGCCGACTAGCTTGTGCCGTTTCTGAAGGCAGGTAGCGCATATAGCCTTCATGCTTGCGTCGGTATGAATTTCGGTTCCAACGTTTTCGCATCAGTACTCACCTAAAGAGCAGCACCAACGACGCTGATGAAAATGGGTTCTATGTAAACTGCGGACGACGCAGAGATTTATAAAACAGAAAATGGTAGGTGCAATGATAAGAGATAGGAAGCATGCAGATTGGGTGAGAGAAGTAACTCTAGTTGATGTCATTCCAGTCTGAGTCAAAATGAAATGGGCATAGGCCGAACATGTGATGCAGCGGGAGGACAACCGATGGTCTCTAACGGTTAGCTGATCAGTCTCCAAGGGAAGCAAAGCGTGACAAGGGGGCGGCAGAAGGTTATGTCAGCGGATCAAATTGAGAAGTTTACGCGGGTCAATTGGACGCGGCAAGCTCAATATCGAGTTTTTTGTGTTATATTGGATGGCCTTCGCCCTGCAGTGGATATAATCCAACTTCTGATGATGTTGAATTCGTTTTTATATATTTATGTATTATTTTACATACTGCAGCCCAATCTGATTAGCGGGAGCGAGGGAGGGGAGCATGTTTAAATAATGACAGGAATAAAAAACAAAAAATGCAGAGCAATCACACAATGCCAATAAACAAACTAAGAAAGAAACAAACGCAGAAAAACTTAACTATTGGGCCGTCTTCATGACATGAACGATATCAGCAGTGGCTGATTACGTAAACAAATTCATGTAATGGAAGATAGCGATATGAACAAGATAGCCTATTACATTCGTCGATCGTACGAGGGAAAACTGTGTTTAAATCGGTTGGTTCTAGCAAATAGGGACTGTGGTTTATCTTAAATTTTTTGGGTTCACTTCGGTTTCTGTTTCACACATTCCGCGTTCAGTTCCAGTTCTAGTTTCGAAACGCATCGCCGCTAAAAAGTTTATAACGAGCATCCATTACTTAATTTTGTGTTCTGCTTTACTTCAAGTATCTAGCCTGACCTGCTTTGGGACGTTAAACCCTACAAACCTCAAACCAAGCTTCAAGTATGCAAACTCATCCCTCTCTCATTTCTCTAGTTACTGACTCAAGTTACTGACATTCCAGTGGAAATTAAGAAGTAATAGGCATGTACAGGACATTTAGTGTGAAATGAGGATAACCGATGGTCTCTAAGATTAAACCCCAGCAGTCCAAGGCAGTGGTCCACTGTTGAAAATGTAGTGGCAAACAGTGGTATTACAGAGGCCCAACTTTGCCGTGGTTTGTACACATCGGTGAAGCCAGTCCGCGGCACATCGAACGTTGGACGAAGGTTCACGTGTTCCCCTCAACGTTGGTGTTACCGTTCTAAAATGTTGGCGATATTGTACCGGTGTATCCCATGCTTTCCCAGTATTGGTACAACCGTCTTTAGCATCTGGCTTCATTGTACCAGTTTGTCGTCCATTCAGACAATGTCGGACGGGCAGCCTTTTATAATGGCCTACATTGAACCAATTTCCCCCGTGTGTTCCCTTATGACCATGCCCGTTTTAAAAACTCTCTGTATTGGACAACTTCCTCTCGTCTGATTCCAACATCTGCCAAGCTGTTCTAAAAAACCACTGACAATGGACCTCGTTGTCCCTCGATATCCGATATTGCTTGTGCCATGCTAAGACATGGCTATATTTAATTCCAAAACAATATTTAAGGTAATTATTCAAACAAAACAGGGATCTATATTAGTATATTTTATACACGCGTATTAGAGCAATTCAATGAAATTTCCGACAACAGTATTTTACTTTTTCTTTGAGATATGGGTACCTCTATAGCCTTTTTATTCTACCATGAACCGCCGGCCACAGCACATGGCGCTACCTATATATTACCCGAACTTTGGGAGCTGTTTTTGAGAAACAGATGGCTGATCTCCGATGATGATGGCTGATGACCCGAGCCACCGTTTAAGAGCTCTTCCTGCATGCATTTCATGCATAACGAACGGTTTCTTATAAGTATTGGGTTACTTTGAATCGCCAACAGTTGAATAACAGTACGAGATGGGCATATAGGTTTCAATAAATACACACTGAATATTGAAAGGCTGTTCACATTCTAATGAAATAGCCAGTAATTGAAGCTTCCCTTCCCATGCGTGTTGTGCCAGCAGGCACTGAAGACATGTTCCTAAGTGTGAAAATGTTTTTTTTTTTTATTTAGAAATTTATCGCCGCCTCATTTTTTAATGCATTCTAGTTGCATGCAGTTTCCTCGTACTGATTGCTACAGAAATTTAGAAATGCAAGTTTCTCAGTGATAGGGGACTTAGCTGTGCGCCCTCCTACACTTTAAAATATGAAAATTTAGTCACCTCAACATGTAAGATATAGTACTGCGAAGCTAGGCAATGCCTATGAAATGCTCATGTTTATAATGAGACATGAATGGAACACCCATTGATATGATAATATAGGGAAACTCCTGTATTTCCAACCTTGGGAATGCCAACAAATTAGGGAGGTTATTATAATTGGGCTATGGCATGGACACGCCAATAGTAATCGCATATTGGCAGAGCCATAGTGGTTTAATGCAGGACAAATCATCACATGAAGTTTCGTCCAGTGTAAGAAAAAGTAGTAGTTCCTCTGGAGGCAATGTAGGCCTGATATTGAAACCCCTGTGTTCCAGCATTGGACCACAGGCGGCCCAATGGTGGTCGAAAGGAAAGCGTAGCAAGATGCGGCAGCAAATTAGGTGGGTGGATGAGATTAAGCAGCACGCAGGGGTGAAGTGGAAGAACCTGGCACAGGACACGGTTAATTGAAGCAAAAATGGGAGATACCTTCGCTCTACAGTCGCTATACTCTGGCTTATGATGATGACCTAATAAGCAAAGAAACTCCATTTGAGAGGTTTTAAATTGTGGTACGCCTTAGAGGATTACAGGGCTTTGCTTCGAGAACTGCTAGTGCAGTAGATTCAAAACGACTCAGAATTTTAATTTATTTACCATGTCTTTCCCAAATTCCAATTTTCATAAATTATTTGTTTATAAGCTTGGTTGCCTCCTGCATCCATTGTTTACGAAAAACTGGTTTAGAGAACACCAGAGGCGGAATAGGACTACTCCCAGTTTAATGACACGGTAGGACTGCAAGTTGCTCCTAGCGCTCTTATTTTCAACTTTTCACTATAAGCCTATCTTGGGTAAACTCACAAGAACAAAGGAAAATACTTTCACAATTCCAAGGGGGATCATCAACTTTTTGCGCTTAGTGTATTCCTTATAGCATGCAGCCCGAAAATTCACCCTTCTGGTAATTACTACCTCTGTTAATAATTACACTGATAATAATTGAACCAGTTATCAGTATTATAATAACAGAAGTAGTAATTACCAGAAAAATAAATTTTCGGGGTACATGCGATAATAAACGAATACACTTAGCATAAAGAGTGGATAATGATCCTTGTTATTGCGAATTTAGTTTCCTTTTTGAGCTTACCCTTAGGTAGGCTTACAGTGAAAAGTTTAAACTCAGAGCCACACATACGCCTACAAATATTTTATATTGCCAATTACTGTGAGTTAGAACGCATTCCTCGAAGCCACTGAGCAATTATTGCAAATTGACATTATGTGCGCAAACCGTTCCTTTCATGAGGGACAAATAAGCAAACAACAAATAACAGTTTTCGGAAACCTCTTAACGCGGCAATGGCACATTCTCATCTCTGTTCCGAGTTTTATTAGTCCCACATATTACACTTTTATTGAAGCTGATAAGCACAAACACTTTGTTATTAAACATGAAAAAAAAAGCTGTAGAAATTTTTTAAAAGTTTAAAGCATGGCTTTGCTGAAAAATTGCATTTCTGTTCGCAAAACACAGCAGCTAGAAATGAATTGGTATAGACACACATTATCGGGGATATTATAAGAGCTTGTTGATAAAGGCGTAGTCTGAGAGATAGTAGGCACCATTTAATGCAGCACCTTATGACCCCGAGAATTTTGAAAGTATTAAAAAGGTTATTTTTATAATACAGCGCCACAAAGATATGAGCCGCATATCAATTAAATAGTAATTAGCATTGTTCACTGCCTAATTTATATAATTATTTGCAAAAAGAAAAAATTAAACCTGTTGATTCGGTACGGGAAACCATACACCTCAGCCAGAAATTTCAGTAGCGCATTTATATTTCATTATGTGCAGCAAGGCGAAACAATTTTGTCCGCCCTCCTGCGATCCTTAGAACACCTCAGATTCTTCGGGAGAGAGAGAGAAAGAGAGTCTCTCTCTAAAGATTCACTCTCTTTTTCACTCTCGACTCTCTCTATACTTTGTAGAACAGGTAGGGCGGCAGACACGGAAGAGGTAGAGGGAAGCGTGAGAGGAAAAAGAACAGAAGGGGAGAGAGTGAGGGAAGGATGGGGGGAGAGAAGAGAGCGAGAGATTCTGTCTGTATTTTTCTTTATATCAAGGTTCTCTTGCTCTCCTTTTCTCTGTGAGAGAGAGGTCTCCCTCTCACTCTCTTTCTCATCATTAACAATCGTTATCTATCACAACTAATCTATCGGTCACTGTATACCAGAACTCTGCCGATATCCTGCACCTCTCGCATTTTTTGCGGACACCACTCGAGCTTTTAAAGGTTTCTGCCTTAAAAACGCATGCAGTATCGTACTTGACAATAGGCTAAGTTCACGCCATTATCCTAGTGATTGAAAATATTTGAAATATAGTCATCTCTTACGTAGCTTTTATGGGTTACGGTAAAAGAATATACTGAATAGGGGCCGTTCATCGGCGGTGTAAGCTGCGCAGTGGCGTTGGCCAGGTATTTTGGCTTTAGCAATTGTCCCTCTTTTGCGTGTTTCTGCCAAGCTAAGCAAAGCGCATGGACCCGTCGCCGGCTTGCGGACTGCCAGAGCAGCTTCCGACACTTCCGACAGGTAGCTCTTTTCATCGCTGCATCTGCCTGGTTCACCTGGGCACAAAGTTTTTGGGTACTAACTGCTATTTTTTCATCAAATAATGCCTGTTTTTGTTAGTGAAAAGCCATCTGAGAATTTTAAATTTTCTGCCAGCAGTTTATATGTGTCGCTTGTCTATGTCCATTCTGTCGGGCAGGAGGAATCTGACTAACACTGAACACCACTCCTGTGAATGTGAATGCCTCTTTTCTGTTGAAACATTACATGGCAGTCACTTTTTATACGTTACAGGGAAAGTAGCGAAAACAGCGGCTTGTTATTCAGTGCGCGGAAGTAAGCATGTCAGATTTCAACTTGATTCGCTCATTGCGAAGCGCACACGGCAAAAACAACAAAAGCCTAAACTCACTTGGTGGAAAATAAAGAGGTGGGCAATGGTATGGTATTTTTTGTGGTATGCTATTGCATGGTGTAGTATGGTAATATGGCATGAAGTTGTGTGTCTGGTGTGGTATGATATGGTGCGTGTGGTGTGGTATGGCAGGGCAGTTCATGATATTGTGTTTTGTGGTACGTTGTGCTGTAGTGTGGTACATCATGGTGTGGTATGGCATGATATAGTTTACTAAGGCACGGCACGGTGCGAGTGGTGTGTGTGGTAGGGAATTGCATGATATAGCGGTATGGTATGGTTTAGTATGGTGTGGTATCGTATGGTATGGAATGACATGGTATAGCATGTTACGGTATAGTAGGCATGATATGGCATGAAACGTTGTAGCATGGTATTGTATGGCATAGTGTGGGACTATGTGTTGGTTTCCAACACCATAATGCGAGAAACGGTATATGATATATGCAGGGCGTCATGGCAAAGCGTTCTACAAACATTTCGACCAACTGTTCATCTTTATAAGTAGCCACAGACAAATGGTTGGATGAAGGTCCGTTCACACTTGCGACTCAGGGAGGTTTTGCGACCGCTTTGGTCCGAAAGCGACGGTCGCAAATGGTTCCATTGGCCGAGAAGCGAGTGGCACTCCGTTCGAGCACGTCGAAATAGGAGCCGTGATACTCCACTGTGAAACACATTGAACCAGTGAAAGACACAGAAATGCAAGAGCTGTACAACGGACAGCGCTGGACTAACAAACTGAGATTTACCCGAAAGAACAACCGGTCGAGGAATCAAATGACATATGCCTATCTAATGCTCACAAGAATACAAGTAAGCCTCCATTCCACACAATATTTTGAGGACGATGACAATATTAGGCAAACTTTCACCTATTCCGCTTTACTATACCTACATGCGCACTGTTCTTAACAACACCACCTCTTTTGGTAAGTAATAGTGAAGTGCACTAATGCAGCTGTGACTGTCGGGCATACTAATGTGATAGGCCTCCACAAGCTCCCTTCCTGCCTACACGTGTTCTTCTGAATACTGATACGCTGTCAAAATCAAGAACGCAGCTTTCGTATTCTCTGCAGTGACGAGAGAGCGTATTTTTCTCTACGTATTTTTCAGTGAGTTCACGTGTGCACGTGTACGGTCATTCACGCATTTTCCATTCAACATTGCAAATACGTGAATGACCGTACACGTGCACGCGTAAACTCACTGAAAAATACGTAGAGAAAATACGCTCCCTCGTCACTGCAGAGAATGCGAAAGCTGCGTTCTTGATTTTGACAGCGTATCAGTAATCAAGAGGAGGGAATCTTATATATCACACCAGAGGCAGAATTAACGAAATTGCTGGCATACTGGACAGAGCTCCCATTGCAGAGGTGGGCATTTGACCTCAAATTCCTCGACGTCACCTCAAACTTAAAAAATATTTGGCGACCTCACACAACCTCACCCTCATAAATTGAGGTTGAGGTCCGCCAGGCAACCTCACCTACTTTTCAAGTGACCATTGGCGACCTCACTCAACCTCCCCTCAAACTCAAAAATGTGAGGTTAAGGTCGGGCGCTCGACCTTAATAAAAAAAAAAGAATCATTAAATTAAACCGTAACCTAAACAAAATATACATTTTTTGGTAATCCTGGGATATATAGCCATGCAAGAATTTTGTCGTATGAAGGCTTTTTTTACTTTTAATTTTATACAGCAAATAATATCCCAGATAAAAGCAGAAAAACTCCGGCGACTACATGTCCAACTCTGCGCTAAAGTGATAATCATCTATCCCTCCTCGCCTACCATTTTGTGGTCAGTTTCATTTTAAGGCCTACATCGGTACCACGTTACTACGCATAGGCCCATAATGCAATACAACAAGTTTATTCCATCTCACCCACGTGAATAAAAGATTAGTATTAGAAATAAAACAAGCAAGTTATTACTATATACAGAAAAGACAAATGCTGTTGACCCTAGTGACGATGACAACAATGACGATATGCTCTTTTTCTTAATTCGAAAAAAAAAAAAGATGATTGCCAAGCTTTTTTTTTAATACACTGTACATTGTCTTACGACCGAATGCATTAAATTAGGAAAAAATACGAATACAGTCGTACCTCGTTAGTATGGACGCTTTGGTTTCCGACCAAAAATGTCCATAAAGCGAGTCATCCCTAATAACGAGTCATGAATAAAAACGAAAAGTATATAATTAAGAAAAAACTCTAAATAATGGCTGCTGTGTTAGTTAAATTTGTAATTCAAAACAGCCGAGCTGTCGATGGTACCTCATTCTCCATGAATTCCTCGACTCGAAACGTCATGTCTGTTCTTAAACCTTGTCAGCCATCCTCTTGAGTAGCTGAAGTCAGTAATGCCCTGACAGCGTAGAATAATATTTCTCAGTAAACTTCACCCTATTTTAACGAACAAAAATTCCCTAAGTCATCTCAGGTAAAACCTATCAAGACTGAGGAGAAGGAGCGGTACGCATCCATAATGTTGCCGAGGCAGCGAGCCTTCTCTTGAAGTATTTAGTCGCTCACAACAGCACCATTTGCGCGCACATTCCCAAACCACATTAACAAGGCTGACTCCATTTCTTCGAACGGTGTAGGCCGCTGCTGGACTGTGGTTGACGCTCCTGTAGTATCGAAGTCCTGTAGTATCGACGCTACCGTCGACCTGGCGAGGCTGAGGCCTAGTTAAACTTGGGCCCAGTCCCTCACGGCTTGAATTGACTGAGATGGCTTTTGCCACTTATATTCACAGATTTCCTGCTTCGCGCCTAAGTTCAGCTCCGTTCTTTTGCGTTTAACTCCCGCCATGCTAAAAGTAAGACTAAAGTTGAGGGTTACAGGCTCCAGATTCTTTGCACTCTTTTTGCCTATACAGTTAACCTCCCTGTTTCCGTTCTTCTGATTCTCTCTTTTTTTTTTTGCCTTGCACTGTTGCTTTAAGGAAGCGAGGGAGTCCAGTTGGCAGGCTACTATACAAAGGGCTATCGAACAGACCTTTCTTGTGTCGTTTGTATGTGTTCCTATAAAAGAAACACTGCAAGCTGAAGTACAGTTTAGAATGATGGCTAGCCGCATAATTGGCTCAAGGCGAAGCCGACATGTGGACCACCTGGGGTGCAAGATGTGCAGTTCGGCAGCACAACAGTGACGAAAACCAGAAGCATGAGAAGGAAGGGCGTCCAGGACGGGACGCCCGGTCGCGCCTTTAAAAGCGAAAACAGAATTGCGCCGGAACTGCGTCAAAGCACTGTGCAGCCAATAGCGCGATAGCGCGCTGCGCCGGCTGCATTTGGCGAAGGCGCCGCGCGGTGCTGTTTGCGTGCTTGTCGCTCTACTTCGTGAGTATGTCATAATCCTTGCCGAAAAGCGTCAAAGACTTCATGGAACAACTTTGTGTTATGGGATAGAAAAACTTCAGTTCCCACCCCCAATTTGGCGCTTGTCTTTCTTTCTTACGCTTTTACCGGCCTCTCTGTTCACGTTCAGCAGAATGTATTGCAACCACATGTTGCTGTTTTCCTGACTGCAGCCTCTCGTTGAGGCGCTGCCGCTGCACCCAGAAATCTCCCGATTCCCTCTTTCCCTCCTTTCGGGGTCGTTCTTAGTTAGCTGACCCTCGGTTTGCTGTGTACGATCCCTGCCTTCCGCCTTCCTTTTCTCTTCCTCCTCCCTTCCTTTCCGCTCTTGCGCCCCCCCCCCCCCCCTCCTAAAACGACCACACGCCTGCTTTGGTTCTTTCCAACTCCACAGGATTCGTTCAGGCATCGGGCCGTATCGGCTATCGCATAGGTTCCCGGCCTGCGCACCCTTCTTTAACTTGCGTTCTGACGCCCCTGCTTTTTTCTAACGATGTCCATATTAACGAGACAAAAACACATGGGCCGAGTGGGCTGTGTGCATTCTTCCCCTGTCCATTGTTTACAGAGCAAGTTTCCATATTAACGAGGCACAAATACATTAAAAAGGTTTCGTCCCCAGAAAAACTATCCATAATTCAGGTCGTTCATATTAACGCGGCCCGAATTTTACATAACTGCCATTCATGAAACAACTAATAGTGAAGACAAAATCCCCAACAAAACAAACAAAAGAGGAAAAGACAGCAACACACCAAATAATCATAAAGCTCGGCCAACGCCGTGTAAACAAATGTACCTTCAGAAAATTTCGAAGAGGAATGCTGTTTATGTTATGAGGTCCCAACCGGCCGCTCCTAGGTGTTTGTTTATAATTCTGTGATCCCGTGGCGTATTCCAAAAATTGGCGAAATTGCCTCTATGAACATCCCGCTTACATTTAAAAAATCACAGAGGTCGGAACTGCTAGGAAAGAGGGTTAAAAGTGAACCACTTTGCTGTCGCGAACATCGGCTCACCCGTCCAATTTCGCCGGAGCAAAATGTCCAACTGCCACCCACCTCAAAAAAAAAAAAAAAAAAAGGAAACGATATAAATACTTGTGCGTCCGAACAGAATACTTGTTACCATTTCCCAGACAAGTCTGAGACGAGCTTCTTTGTGGTATTCACTTGTTTTCCTTTAAAGACGTAACTAATAAATTGCACGGGGGTGTCTCCGAAGCTGCTTCGCCGTAGGCACCGTACGTGCATCCAGAGAAATCATTTGCCTGTCAGTGTCGTATAGTTACAGCACATAAACGTAAAATAAAGACAAGAATAACAGAAAGGAGGCGAGCAAGCAGCCCGGAGGGACCGAGCTCCCTGCTGTGCACGCGCCCCTCCCTTCGCCGTCTGCTCCTGCGGTGAATGTCGAACTGTCACCAATACACACCAAAGGCAGTGGCGTATGTGTGTCAGCTCCGCTTTCAGACAGTACATCGTGCTATCTAATACTTGCAAAAAAAAAGAAAGAAAAACAAAATGACCGCGCCGGTAAGTGGAAAGGAGGGTTGTGCTACAGGCCTCTGAAAAGATGCCAAAGAAAGAGTCAAATATGAGAGAGAAGCCTATTCTCTGTTCGGCAGTGTACGAACCTAAATGACATTCAAGGAAAAATATATAAAGAAATACCATGTTGACAAAAGTAATGACAAATGTCGCACACTAAAAACAGAAGCGAACCGCGCTTCCCAGAGCGTATAGAAGGTTCGAGACATCGACTTAGTACTGCATTCCTCAGTGCTAGCATGTAATTGGTTTCATTCACGTATATCTAAATTGACTTTTAAAGGAAAAACGAAGGACTGAAAATATTATTCCGACATCTGACCACAAAGATTTTCTCCCGATTGATTTGTCCGTCTCGAACAGACGGCAGCACAAACGAGACACGCTCAGTTCGCAACACCAATTCGTCCGTCTAGACACCAAAGTGTCGAGCCGGAAACCATCTCAATACTTTCTAGCTCATAAAAACATCTAGGAGAACACTTTTCTCTTTTTTTTTTCTGCGCCTAAATAAGAGATTTCAAGAGAGGCCTGACATTATGAAGTTGAGAATCCCTTACTCTCCTCCTTCCTCCTGCATTGCTTGATTTCACTAGAATTTGAGAGAGCAACAAACGACCATAGCGGTGCAAAAGGTTTTTTTTCAATGGGCTTAACTGTATACAAGCCCCATATAATTTTTTTGCCTCTTCTATCTAAGCAAATGGTTAACATGCGCAAGCTTCTTTCCTGTATACCAGCTGTGTCTTATAAGCTGTGCCGTCCGTTTCATCCTGTTGCATGTTTTACCGCTACATTGGTTATATAAGGAACGCTAGCACCTTCATCCCATTGCAGTTGTTCGGGGTCACCCTTGAATCTGTTAGAAGAAACAAGCAGCACAAGACTAAAGAGAGGTTATTCTAGAGAATATCATAATATAATTTTGCAGGAGCGGAATATAAAACGATGGCGTACAATTCGAAAGCGGGGACCACGATATAATGCTCAGACGGTATTGTGCCGGTTTTCCTGGTTTGTTCTTGTTTTCCGTTTTTTTTCATCTGTCAGTATTACGTTCTCTAACAATTTCGCTGCACCATTTTCTGTTAAGTTTCCGTGTAATGTACAGAGGGGTCCTTTATTGAATGTAAGGCAGCAGTCGTCACGTTAGCGCCTGGAAACGGGCATTCACACTACAAACAGTTCTGCTCCGCGCCGTCTGCGCAAAGACAATTTGATTCGCTTTTTAGTTTGCATGTTTGTTTGCGGCATACGACAAAAGCACCGCGGGTCAACGTGAGTTATCTGCTTTGCGCGCTCCTGTGTGTTTAAGCCGGCGGCAAGCATCGGTACAAACAAATCAGAGGAAACGGGCTTGGTGGGCGGGGGGCATGAGGAGTTCGTGAAGTAAAAAATAAAATAAAACACCTCCTTCCAAGAAGAGCAGAGAGCAGCGTCCTCGGGCTGCGAACATTAGGGTGGAATACCGAAAGCTGAGCAGGGGCTGCGGCATCCGGTCGTCCGAGCGGGGGGTAACCGAACACCAGGAGTCGGCGGGCACACCGCGGCAGTACGCTCGAGCTCCGCGTCGAAAGGGGCGCTCTTCGAAGTAAGCCGCGGCAACAGCAAAAAGCCTGGACCTCACAATTTTGACCTCACACAATGACGACCTCACTCTACCTCAAACTCACGCGTGAGGTTGAGGCCCAATTTCGAGACCTCACTCAAAACATTTCGAGCTGTCGTCGACCTCACCTCAACCTCACCTCACTCCGTGAGGCTGAGGTCATTTTGAGGTTGAGGTCGACCTCATGAGATTGCCCACCTCTGTCCCATTGGTATCTTGCTTTCCTTTTTTGCTCTTGGAAATTTGGGAACACAGACCTGGAAGCTTATAGGGTTCCGAAAAGACCACTTTCACACCATGCCATTGTTTTTGCCGTTTTAGCTTATTGGAAATGCCATGAAGATAGGGTACAACTTCGACTTTTTTCTTCTGCAGCCTAGTACCTTTTGAGCCCCTCTTGTTCAAAGGTTTCGTTCTCTGCAGCAGAGACTTGACGACAGCTCGCAGCGAGTGATCCGAATAGCCTGCCTCACTAGGGCGAACGGTTTGTTGCCGAAAGCGGTCTTTCACTGCACGTGGGCAACTGTTCTGTCGGACATTGCTCAGGCAAAGGCCCACTATACCTTCTTAGAGGAGGCATACGCCAAACAGGCTTTTTTATTCTGGGTAAGTAGCTCCAGCACACTCAGCATTCGTTAAACGTAAAAGTTAATCTAGAAATTGAATCAAATTATGATCCTTCATTTTGTACCGGACAGTGAGTGCCCGTGTACAATTATTAAACACAATCATTGGCGAGGTTTGATAATTCTCTTCGTTGCAACCTATCTGACGAGCGTGTTCTTCGAGTTCTCAGATATGTGGACGACTTTTTAATCATTCTGAAGCTACTACCTAGTGACTTGCTACCAATAATCATTGCTGATGCGTTGAATGTGTTCAATGATTGTGTACTTGTACTGACGTTCACACACGAAATGCCGTGTCACAATTCCATTCGATTTGTACACTTAACTCTTACGTTTAACGATGACCATGTATGCTGGAGATACCAAGAACAACAAAAGCCCTGTTGCCGTAAGCCTCCTTCCACTCTATACTGACCAAAAAAGGTATAGCCAGCCTTTGGCTGAGAAACTTAAGAGCTGTCCACATATATCCAATGACAGCGTTCACCAACAAGCCATTCGTCCTAGAGAGGCAGGCTATGCGGATTACTTGCTGCGAGCTGTCGTCAAGTCGGTGCTGCAGAAAATGAAAACCGAGAATAGGAGGGGCTAAAATGGTACTAAGCTGGAGAAGGAAATAGTCTAAGTGGTGTCTTATCTTCACGCGGCATTTCCCATAAACTAAAATAAATACCACAACGGCATGCTGTGAAAGTGGTTGTGTCGGCACTCTTTCAATCTTTCAGGTCAGTGTTAGAGAATTTCCAAGAGAAAAATCAAAGCAAGCTACCAAACTAACGGTACTCCGTCAAGCATGCCAACAAATTTGTTAATTGTACCCCTTATGACATATATGATTCCCTCTGTTGTAGTAGGGTACATAAGGGTCAAACGAGCAGATCCGTGAATGACCGTGCACGCGAATACGTGGGAATGTGAACTCATTGAAAAACGTTGAAAGCAAAATAATCTTCCTCACTGCAGAGAATGTGAAAACTGTGTTTCTATCCCTGACAGTATTTCGTAATATGGCGAGGCAAAGAGCAGACAGGAAAGGGAGCTTGTGGAGGCCCAGCACATTAGGATGCAAGGCAGTGATAATGCATAGGTACACCGTTAGTATTACTCACCAATAAAGAAGTTTTTTGTTGAGCAACAGTGTGCACATGTGAGAAATAGTGACATAATAGTGAAAGCTTGCGTGCCTGTTTGCCGTGTTGAATCGAGACTTGCTTGTCTTGTGAGAATTTGGTTCACATATGTCATTTGGTTCTTTGGACGGCTGTTTCTAGTAAACCTCAGTTGTTAGTTCCGTGCTGTCCTGTGTGCTTTATTCTGTTTCTGTGTCTTTCGCTGGTTCAGTATGTTCAATTCATACCAACTAGCCCAAATGGTCACCAGTCTCCGATGTAGTGAGTGTGCGCTCTGCACGGCGACGCCAAATCACCCTAAACGTGATCCTCCGCATTTTAGCGGCGCTCGACGCCGGCGTGTTTGGCGGCACCTGACGCGGTCGGATGGCACCCGGCGCCGAATGTAGCCGTTTCAATGTCGCGCTGGAAGCACCGGGAACGCCGAGGTGTTGAAGTGAATACTTCACTGGCCGCGATGCAGCAATTTCGCCGTGCCACCAACTTGGAAGTTGGTGGCACGGCGGAATAAGAGGCTCCTGGAACATCATAATGACTGTGGGAAAATCAGCCACCCTGGAAATCTTGCGCAGCATTGCTTGCGATGGAAAACTGGCTGCAAACCATTATTCCACAGGACTGAAATTGTAGGCAAACAAAAGGAAAGAATTGAAAGAGAAATCGTAGAAGCCTTCCTTATTGAGTCAGCAGAAAAAGATACGTGTGTTAGTACATCATCTGTGGCTCTCACAAAAAAGGAGCTGGATATGATAGCTGCGCAGATGCGGAGTTGTGGTCGAAGTGATAACGTGCGTGATCACACGCATGAGTGATGTGTTTGTGATTTGACGAGAATGCTATATGTATATATGTACGTGTTTTGCCAACACGTACATATATACAAATATGTACAAGTACGTACAAGTAACAAAATTCCCATAAAGAAAGGTGTTAGGCAAGGAGACACAATCTCCCCAGTACTATTCACAGCTTGTTTAGAGGAAGTATTCCGAGACTTGGAATGGGAGCAGTTAGGGATAGGGGTAGATGGAGAATACCTCAGTAATCTGCGATTTGCTGATGACATTGCCTTGCTAAGCAACTCGGGGGATGAACTGCAAATAATGATTGATGACCTAGACAGAAAAAGTAGAAAGGTAGGCTTGAAAATCAATATGCAGAAGACTAAGGTAATGTCCAACAGCCTCGGCAAGGAACAGCAGTTTACATTAGGTAGCGAAATACTAGAAGTAATAGACGAATATGTCTACTTAGGACAGGTAGTAACTGCAGATCCGGACCATGAAAAGGAAATAACAAGAAGAATAAGATTGGGATGGAGCGCATTTGGCAAGCACTCGCAGATTATGACTAGCAGCTTACCGGTATCGCTCAAGAGGAAAGTATACAACAGTTGCATCTTGCCTGTACTCACCTATGGGGCTGAAACGTGGAGGATAACCAAGAGAGTTCTACTTAAGTTGAGGACAACCCAGAGGGCTATGGAACGAAAAATGGTAGGGGTAACATTAAGAGATAGAAAGCGTGCAGAGTGGGTCAGAGAAATAACTAAAGTTACCGACTTTCTAGTGGAAATTAAGAAAAGGAAATGGACATGGGCAGGACATGTAGTGCGAGGAGAGAATAACCGATGGTCGCTGAGGGTAACAAACTGGATTCCAAGGGAAGGAAAGCGTAGCAGGGGGTGGCAGAAAGTTAGGTGGGCGGATGAGATTAAGAAGTTCGCAGGGGTGAAGTGGATGCAGCTAGCACAGAACCGGGTTAAGTGGAGACATATGGGAGAGGCCTTCAGCGTGCAGAGTGGGTCAGAGAAATAACTCAAGTTACCGACTTTCTAGTGGAAATTAAGAAAAGGAAATGGACATGGGCAGGACATGTAGTGCGAGGAGAGATTAACCGATGGCCGCTGAGGGTAACAAACTGGATTCCAAGGGAAGGAAAGCGTAGCAGGGGGCGGCAGTAAGTTAGGTGGGCGTATGAGATTAGGAAGTTCGCAGGGGTGAAGTGGATGCAGCTAGCACAGAACCGGGTTAAGTGGAGAAATATGGGAGAGGCCTTCGCCCTGCAGTGGGTATAGTCAGGCTGATGATGATGATGATGAAGATGAAGTGTTTTGCCGATAAAAATAAACAGTTGTAAGTTTTGCGCTTCATTCGTGTGTCATCTTTCACTTGTCTCTGTCTATCAAGTAGCGCAGTATTCCCCAGTATGATCAACCAACTGGCTCCCGTGTTTGCATTGTTGGCTTTAGTCGTCGCGCGCTCGCAGAGCCATCTGGCATGTTATCACACCGCTGGGCCGATCCCCTCATTAAAAAAAAAAAAAAAAAACGTCTCCACCGGGAATCGAACCTCCATCCCTCGGACCCCAGCAAAACACTTTACGAACTGCGCCACAGCCAGGATCGTGGGAAGCGTATCTTATTTCCCGTCTAGCGTGATGATGATAGTAGCGATGATGGTAGGCTAGTCAGCGACGCATTTCGGTCCAGCATGTACTCAGCATAGTACGGGATAGGATTAGACTAGATTAGATTGGACTGGAATGGATTGGATTGTGCTCGACTGGACGAGGTGGATTGAATTGGACTGAAAAGCATCAGATTGTATTTGACTGGAATGAACTGTACTTCATTGGACTAGATCTGATTACTCTAGGTAAGATGGGATTAGATTGGATTGGACAGTTCTAGGCAGCCCAGCGCCAGGCACACATCCTTTCGCCACGTATATCGTGGCCTAACTGAGCTATGCCGCGCCCAAGTTTTTTTACCGTGACACGTAGGCTGCTAGCGCGCTCTTGGATGGATGGATGGAATATAGGAGCGTCCCCTTGGAAACGGGGTGGTAGCAGTAGCTATCATGCTCATTGTTTCCCTATAGCTTAATTATTGATTTAGATTGGTTAACTAAACCATCATTCTATTTAATAAATTTTTGTTTCTACATTACTAACATTATGTCAATTCTCTGCTTTTAAGCCACCAATCTCCCAGTCGTTTTTTGCTAGTTTCCACCGCCCGTTTATTCACCCGGCCACCGGTATCTCTAAACCCGCGTGAGCTTCAGGAACAGTGACTGCGCCTGCATCAACTTCCGGATAGATACCATTACATTCGAGTACAATATGTTCAATTGTTTCACTGGAGTTACCACATACAGCGCATGCGTCATCTCCATTGTTAAATTTCTTTTTGTAGCTTCGTGTTCTAAGGCACCCCGATCTAGCTTCAAAAAGTAGGGTACTGCCTCTTAAGTTATCAAAGAAATCTTCCTTCCTGATCTGCATTTTCCACTTTCGGTATAATTCCACACTTTCTTTTCCATCGAATTTATTCAATTTTTACCTTCTGTTTTTTTCACCTGTTGCTTAATGCTCTTTATTTCTTCCTTGTGACTAGCATACTTACTAGTTAGTTTCCCAGTTCTTTTCCTCCATTGTGAGTCAACGCTTTTTAAGTACAGGTATTTAAATACTTTAGCTGCCCATCTGTTATTATCCAATTTCCTCAGGCGTTCCTCATATAATATTTTACTATGAGCTTCCCGTACTTCGAAAGATGCCCAGTCCATATCTATTTGTACCGCCTCATTTGTGATTTTGCCGTGGGCACCTAGTGCTAATCGTCCAACTGGTCTCTGATTTATTTTTAATGTCGACTGTACCTCTGATTTTAGGCACAAAACCGCATTTCCGAAAAATAGTCCGGGCACCCTAATTTCTTTCCAAATACCCCTCAAATCCACATACCTGTTGTATCCCCACAATGCCCTATGCTTCATTATCCCGGCATTCCTTCGCCGTTTGGCCTTAAGTGATTGCTCATGCTTTCCAATGTATGTCAATCCTTCGTTTACCCATACCCCCAGATATTTATATTCTGCTACTCTGGGTATTTCATGGCCTTGTGTTTTAGGAAACTGATCAGTTGAGCCGTTGAAAATCATCAGAGCCAAACTTAACTGCGCTAAAACTGAAGCCCAGAGCGTCCCCTTCGTCTCCGCAATAATTAACTAAAGTTTGCAATTCTTCCAGACTCTCAGCTAGCAGCACAATATCGTCTGCATACATCAAACCAGAGAGGCGCTGCTCTAACGCCTTTCCACCTAATCTATATTACAGGTTAAAACCTTGGTTACTGTCTTGTATCCTCCGCTCCAGGTTTATCATATAAAGCATGAACAGCAGCGGTGATAGAGGACATCCTTGTCGTAATCCTTTGCATACTTTGACATCTTCCGTACTTCTTATCCCTTCCCACGTAATTTCTATTTTGTTATCCCGGTATATTTCCTGTAGGAATTCTATTATCTCATAACCGATACCTTCTTCTTTTAATATGTTCACAGGAGTTCCCTGCTTACGTTGTCGTACGCCCCGTTTATGTCAAGGAAGGCCAAATACAAAGGTCTATTTTCCACTCTAGATATTTCGATGCATTGGGTAAGCACGAACAGGCTATCATCTAAGCGCCTACCATTTTTAAAGCCGTTCTGAAGTTCTCCGAGTATCTTTTTACTTTCTACCCATGCTTGCACCTTTAATTCCACCGCCTGTATGGCCAACCTGTACATAACAGATGTTATGGTAATCGGCCTGTAGGATTTTATGTGAATACTTTCTCCTTTCCCTTTATAAATCAAATTCATTTTACTCGGCCGCCAGCTGTGCGGAAATTGCTTATTCGTTATGACTGTTTCCAGAGCTTTTAACAACGTTTCCTTAATTTTTGCACCAAGTTCATTAATCAGCTTGATCGGAATTCTATCTATTCCTGTAGATGTGGTTTTAGGAATAGTTATTTTTCTGCCTTTTTCCAGTTTAGATTGGTCAGTTCTAAGCTGCTTTGTATTCTGCTACCTTGTGTTGCTTCCTGATTTGCGGAGATTACCCTATCGTCGCTCTTAAATGACTCGGCTATAACTGATGTAATGTAGTTCACTGCGTTGTCTCCCTTTAAACAATTTCCCTCGTTATCTTGAATCCGATCCTGCTTTCTTTGATTCTTCTTCCCTAGCCAGCTTATATGGTCCCAGAATTTTCTTGCTCCGCCTCTAGTGGCATCGTGTATGTCAGCCGTCCAGCGATCGGTGGACTTCCTTATTTTACTTTGGACGAGGGCCTGTACCTCACGTTTCTTTTGTCAATATGATTCCCATTTTTGGTCGATTTCTTCCTGTGATACCTGTGCTTTCTTTGCCATTCGGTGTACCCTTGAAGCAGCCCGTCGTTGTTCAATAGCTTCCCTGATTTCCTTATTCCACCAGCTCCGTGGCTTCCTCTTTCCATTCCAGCGGTTTGCTACTTTAACCTCCTTAATTTTCCTCCTTATGAGTAGAACTACCTGTTCATAATCCCAGTATATGTCTGCTGCTATCTGCGCTATTTGATCGTCGTTAAATTTTGCGTTTACTTTTTATCTAAGTTCCATTTCTCTTTTCATCAAGGGCCCCATCTGCAGACTAATACGTTTATGATCACTTCCCAGACTACACTCCCCTTCTTCGTCTATTTCCATTTTTGTGACCTTGCTATAAATTTCCTGCGACATTAGACAGTAGGCAATGGTCGTCTGCCTGATGCGGAATTCTTCACGTGATTTAGCCTTCACATTTTGTTTCTCTATTTACTATAACCAGATCGTGTCGTTCACAGAAATCTAGCATTAGCTAGATATGTTCTTCACAAGATGATTTAATTCTTTGCCAATTTATTCCCTGGTGTATCAACATACCTACCCCTCCACCCTTTTTTTTCGTTCTCGTTCTGTTGCACCCTTCCTAGACGTAACCTTCTATAAACGGCGTATTTTCTAGATCCCTGTCATGAGTCTCGCAAAGAGCGTACACACCTGTTTTGTCATCCTTCAACTGCTGTTCTATCTCTAGCCATTTAGCTCTTTTTCTACCTCCTTGCATGTTTATGTAGCTGATCCTAGTGTTAAATTTCCTTTTGTACTTTTCTTTCTCGACCTCCTCGCCATTTTTTGGGGCTCAGCCTCCGTTATTACACTTTCTTCTGCTTAACTTCTAACTACCTCTGTGCACGGAGTCCTCGCGGACCCCCTAAAAAAGCTACAGCCCTACCTGCCAGGCGCCAGCCGATCTCTGCTCCCACCCTTCTGTTAAAATGAATGCCATCTCGCTGAAAAGCCCTACCCAAACCTGCTTTATGCACCTCACTGTTTACCTCAACCACTTCGAAACGCTTCTCCAGGCTTAACTTTCTTATGTCCTGATTAACTGTCACCACGTCCTTTTCCAGCTTTCCGTTCAATCCTAGCACCTCCGGTACTGTGCATACAACTATCTGCGCTTGCTGTGCTATCTCCCCGATATCGTCAACTCCCTTAGCTAAACTTTCCACCATTCCTGCAGCGTCACCATATAGGACATCATTTAGCCCCGCGGCTACTATCACCATACTGCGCTCTGCGGATTATTTCTCTTGACACCAGACGCCATCTGCCAGGCGCGCGCAGAAAGCGACCAGGGGACTGCGGGTCGCACGGGAGCCTGCTTGAATGTGTGTTTGTGAGCGAGATTTCATAATTCTCTCGCTAACGCGCTCTACCGCCTATGCATGTAGATGTGAGCTGTGCATCGCTACTAAAATTTGTTCCTGTTCCAGTGGGCTATAGCAATTCAATTTGAAGCGCACTGTTCCGTTGGTGACACAATATATAAGGGTAGCCTACCACGCAGGTTATGAACTGAAATGCTTATGCGCAGCCGTAGTGTTTCTTTTGTAGGGGGGAGGGGGCAAGCTATGTTCACATGTGTGAAAATCCGCACGTTTTTATTTACTTTTAATTATGCGCGAGATCATGTAGATTTTCGAACCTATTTTTGAACCTCGTTCCATATGGAGTAATATTTTACTAGATCTGCGGGCTTCGCACTGAACTTTGCTTAGACAAAACGTCATTTGAAGCGAAGAGCTTCACTACGAGGTTCGTAGCCGAGCTTCGCGTAAGCCGGTGCACAGAGTTTCCAGTTCTGCGCATGTGCGAATCTAGCATTTATATACTGCTGTTTCTTTGGCATATACAAGAATGTACGTGCAGGATAGGAAAACAAGCGTTTTGCTTGACATTCAAGCGCAACAGTTTGATAGGCGCTATAGAGTTCCAGGGATAAAATATTATCCTAATGTGGCGCTGTTCATAAATAAAGCGCGAAAAAATTTGACTGCCGTCAGCTTGTAAGATCAGGTGAACATAAAGCGATAAGTTTTTGATGCAACTGGCACACGCCATGCAAACAAGAAAACAGTCTAATTGCTGAGGTTCGAACTTGTTGGCAAGAAGAAAGAAAAGCGTCATACGCAAGAGTAATGTTCGCAATTATTCACAAATATTTTCACCGGGCGGGGAAAGTATTTCTGGCGATGCTATCTAGTGCTCGATGGCCAGCTGAATGTGGCTACCATGCAGGTGCGGCTGCGGCAATAGCGAGGCCCCGCAGCCCCTAAGAAAGCGCCCGCGCGGCGGCGCGCTAGTGAAGCGGCTAAAAATCTGGTCTATAGCAGAGATAGTGCGCACGCGTGCTCTCTTCCTTAGTTGCTCCTCGCCTTCTGCGCATGCGCCTGTCCAGCTGTGCCGCATCGTCGTAGTGGAACCATAGAGAAACATACTTACGTAAAGAGCGGACACTCGAGCCTTTTGGCGGCCGAGCAAGTAAGGGTCTAACCAACCGCGAGGCGGCGTAGCGATGTTCGCTTCCACTCCACCTCAAAGGTAGATAGCTTATCATACACACACTGGCCAAGGTATATATCTACCTTGCACTGGCTTGCATCAAAGCGTATGCTTTCCTTGCTCTTTTCATATAAACGTTGATGCTGAGCCGGTCATGTGCCGCCGGTTACGCCCACCTCACCGTGCTTTTCAATGCATCACCTCGTTTGGCCGGTAACTTTTCCTTTTGTCTGCAGAAATAATTTTGCTCTTTTTTGAGCTAAGAACGCTTTTAGCAAGTCGTTTGTGGCGCAACGTGAACTTATTTTGCACGTGTAACATAGAATAGGAGCCGTGACGCAACTTTTAGTGTGCAGTTACTGTATTGTTTCGGGCGTGTTTTTCTGAAGAACATGTGCATTCCTTTGATTGCGTAATTTTCTAAGGCAGCTTGAAGACAAAGAATATTTCGGTCACTCCGATGTATCTTAACACAAACTTTTATTCGGCAGTACATGAACTGTGTTTTGCGCATTTGGGATCGTTTTGTGAGTGATATTTACTTCGCTGTGTTTGCAAAATGCTTGGGCTTTTGCCTCTTCGTAAGCACCATTTTTACAAGTCGAAATTCTTGTCATGGCTAAAGCATTCTCGTTGGGGTCCAAAAAGCGCTGCTGCCTGTTCGAGGCCTGCATTTTAACGACATCTACTGCTTTTAGTCGCTAACAATGGATTCCCTGTAATACTTTGCCATATGGGCAGAGGGCAATTTTGTCCGCGATCATGAGTATAAGCATAGCATTGGGTTACTTTTATGTATTCGGTGTGGTGTGTTTAAATTTCTGAACAGCCTACTGATCAAGGCTGATTTATAGAAATTCCGCGCGGGCTGTGCCTGCATTTTTTCCTCCTTATTTGTGTCTACCAGTTCACAACTCCTTTTCTGTTGTTCTCACGGGTGATGTTTTAGAGGAAAAACACACAGCCGGTATGCGAAATTTCTTCATCGTGACACTGTTCCGCGTGCTTGAACATACCTTCAATCTTGTTGCTCTTTGTAATATGATCCAATTTATAAAGTGTGTGATCCAGTATTCTTCCTGTGCCATTCAATATGTAAACAAGAAAATAAACTTTTTTGTATGGAGCCACTGCCTCCTTGTGTGTCACTGAGAAAAGCGGCTCAATAGCGGCAAAAAAATACAATAACAGCAGCATTGATCGCATTATTCTAACCTGCATGAACTAATTCAGCCACGCTTATGTTCTGTGAGAACCTTGCTGGTATTTAATGTAAAGAGGTTGCGATCCGCTACTTTATACGTCCGTATGCATGACATCGTTAAAGCACTTGCGCGCAACTCCAGACAATGTAGTTGAATATTTTAACACCTGAAGGTCATTCAGAATTGAAAGTATTTCTATCGAAAGCGAAACCCAAACAGAGCAAGTCCCATGCCGAAAATCTCGGAGGACGAAATTAGCGGTCTGACCAGCCGCACGCGGCGCTGGCGCTGCTCGGCCACAGGGCCCTATGGAAGTGTCCGCTCTTTACGTAAGTATGTTTCTCTATGGTGGAACCGGTTTCAGTGTAGAGGGTGGGTCTTGCGCCTATCGTGGCGTCGTCGACTTGACATTTCCGACTTCGACAAGCGCTGAGCCCAGGACCGGTAACGTCCGAGCATAACGTCACCTTAGGACACTAAAAACTATGATTGAAAACTATGCGCAGCAGGGAAACGCAAATGCACGCTTTCTCATCGCCGGATGGCGTGTTTTCATTTGCCAAAATATTGATGCGGGGCAGAAGGCTAGCACAGGAAACCACAGCAGGTGAAGGGCAAGCGTCCACCTCACAGTAGAGCAAGTGTTCAGGCAAGTCTCAACGGTTTCTTCAGCTTCGTCTTCCTTTCGCGCCACTACTGTTTATCGTCCTCTTCTTCAACATCCAGCAACGCGCAGGGCATATATATAACAATATTTTTGTATTTTGTGTCACGATCTACGGAACGCTATTTCTGTTCAGTGATAAAAACTTTCATTCTTGAGACGCCGTTGACCCGCCTTTCAGACAATTAAACGAATTTAATAAAAACCACATACTTAAGCCATTCCTGTCTGTCAACTGGTAGATGACGTTGTCGCAGGGCATGAACAGGTCCCATGGCTCGATACGTGTTTCCGCCTTCCACTTCCGCGTCACGCACGTCAGTGTCACTGCAAACCAAAACAGCGCACGCATACTTCACTACGCAATCTCTCAGTTCCAGAAGCCGCTATTGCAGGGAAGAATAAAAAAGCATTCTATACACCAGTGAGGCCAAAAGGGAAACCGCAATGCCACGAAATTAATTCGTAGCAATGCCAATGACGACACATCACTGTACGTTACGGTGTACTGATAGTGATTTTTTGAGTTATGGTTATGCATAGACATGAAGTATTGTTGGTGGCTCGCGGAAGTGAGTAGTGAGTGAGTGAGATTTTGTGAATGAGTGACTGACGAGTTCACTTATCCAATGGGGAAGGGGGAGCGAGGGACGTTTAATGCTGGGTAGGCCCCCGCTACCTTCTAATTTTAATCTAGGACCTTGTCCACATGATCAGGGACTGGGGTGCACAGGGCTGCCTCCCAGGGCTCCATGGAATCGGTACTGAGAGATGTTCACAGAGAATGGCCAACACAGGCCCACTTGATGTGTTCAAGGTAGGTTCTGGGTCGGCAAAAATTGCAAACTGAGAAGGGGTATATAGGTGGGTGAATGAGGCGTCGGAAGCCAGGAGTGGGAATGTGGCGTCTTAAGCTGATGCCACAGAATCCAACCTCCTCCACCTTCTCTGATTCAACGTCCTCTGAAGGGTTGACATCTGTGTTGTCAGCTGTTTTAATGTAGGCACTGGAGACAAGGAGTCAAAAGGCAACAAAAGGGCCGAGGAATATCATACTTCAGCGATATAAAGCCCATAACTGGCACCGTAAAGCCATTATTGAAGTCTTGCAGCCCACTTTGACTTCGTTGTGAGTGGTGGAGAGGGTGCGTGTTTGGTACGCTCATCAAAACGACATTCCACATCGCCGATTTCAGGGTCAGCTCGTCGGCTTTGCCGCGGCGGTGTTCTTGTTAACTCAAGAGCGGACGGTGTGGTGCCTCTTCTTTTTGTTGGTTTACCATGAACTTATCCCTGGATTCATGATTAAACTGCGCGAAAAAACACGGACAGAGACAGAAAACACATACACACATAGAGCGCAGAACTTCCAACTTTTATTTAAAAAACGCTTCCAGCATGCCTTTTACACGCTCAAAACAACCACCACATGACACAGAAAAGTAGTATATGCATAGGCTCATCCGTGGCACCAGTTTTATGTAGTATTTTCCTTGCTTCTTAAAACAAGCGCTTGAGAAGTTGTCTCTCCGACCAACGCATTGTGCGGATATTTCGGTACGCTGATGATTATCACGTGATGTTAAACCTCTCTCCTAACTCTAGTCTGCCTGATTTAGTTAGTATTATCCTTAATAATTTCAAGTGTGAAGGAAAAGGGCTTGAATTGTCCAAAGGTAACCAAATCCAGTTTCTGGATAATAATCTAGAATTTACGCCCTCACATATCTGTTGGTCATACAACCCCAGAATGAACAAGCAGTTACTACCCTTTGACAGTGCACATTCAAAGTTGGTTAAAAGAGCGATTGTTCAACTTGCCTGCCGCTCGGCCCTAGAAAAGTCATGTGAGCACAGAATGGGTTCAAGTCCTAACCGTCAGATTGAGAAGATATATGCTGCTGGGTATCCGCCGCAACTCATAGTCTGTGTTTGCGAAAGTCTGCTACAGAGGATGAAGAATACGATCCGCCAAATGAACGAAGACCGAAAACCAGTGTGTGTTATGCCTTACCTGCATCGAGTGTCTCGCAATTTAAAGGAAGTTGCAGGAAGATACGGCGTCCGGCTCCTGTTCGCAGCGCCGTGTAAGCTCGCTAAACTGTGTACAATCATGAACCGAAATGATAGGCAGCAAAGATGCACCTCAAATAACAGCCTTGAGTACACTGAATGTGCCAGAGAAGTTATTTAACAGGTGCCATTAGCCTGTGGCAAGATGCACATCGGCCATACCGGGCGATGTTTCAATGACAGGGCGGCTGAACATGTTCGCGACCTTTCTACCAACTCAGGAGGAAATTTAGCTTTACATTCTAAGAAGTGCGAAAAAACTGATTGTCACCAGTTTTTTGAAAGCACAGAGTTCTTTTCGACGGCTAGAACAAAACGGAAAGAGGGATAATTGAGGCGTTCCTAATCGCAAAGAATTCGAAGAATTGTGTGAGCACACCGTTCATTATGCCTTCTGACAAAGAAATTTCGTATTTAGAAAGGAATACTTTAAACCGTTCTTTTTTAACCCTCACCTGTACTCTTGTTAATTGTTGTTTTCATCTTCTTAGATTTTAGACTGGATTTTTGCCTTTTACCTTTGTTTTTTGTCGTCTCCATCTTTCACTCTCAGTTTCCCAGTTTTAGCCTCGGCGGTTTTTTAGTTCTTGGTTCTTCTCAGCTTACGTGTTTTAGTGGCTATGCATCTTCATCGTTTCCTGCTATTACTGTCGGTTCCGCGTCTCACCACATTTGGCTGAGTAAGTTTCGCTAATAATACAGCATTTTGTTGATGCCCTCATTCGTCGTATTGGTAGTATCTTCACTTTAGTATTTTTTTTATTCTTCCGGTTCCCTGTCATCTTTTTATCAATGTTCAATGGTGCGTAAGCTTGCATACACCGGTGTAGTTTAGATTGGCGCTCTGGTGGATCCGCGCATCATGTACACGTATCTGTCAATAATTATCTGTTTTTAATCAAGGCTGTGTCATGTGGTGGTCGTTTTGATCGTATAAAAGGCAGGCTCGAAGCATTTTTTGAATAAAAGTTGGAAGTTCTGCGCTCTATGTGTGTATGTGTTTTCTGTCCGTGTTTTTTCGCGCAGTTTAATCATGAACGAGAAGCACCAACTATCCCACCAGAAAACACTTCTTGAATTATCCCTGGAACTGGTAGTTGCGGATCCCAGACCTCAAAGGAATGTGTGCTCCTGAAACATTCTGGAGATCCCTCTCGCATTCAAGAGCGAGTGCAAATCTCTCCCGATGGCAGGGTCAGATATCAGCGGTGGTATGTGTGTTAGGCTCTGATGTGTGAAGAGAAGCGGATGCGGTGAAACCCTTTCTTCGAAGAGTCTGGTACGCGTTCACGTGATCATAGCCGCTGATCCAAATACTGGAATGTTTATGTGTGGAGCCGTTCTGTGCAGCTCTACAGGTACGAGGAGGAACTGTGCTGGAGACTTTTGGCCCCGCTACGAGGTGTCAACTTCGCTCAAATCGGTGTGAGGGGTTGTCACTTGTCTAACAAGGCTATTTAGATGGGAGTCTCAGGGATTTGGGGGCCGGGAGAGAAGAGGTGTAATAAACAGACAGTAACCCCGTTCGTCTTAACTCCAAGTACATCGTCAAGGTGCCCGGCAACTGTACATTTACAGGTCGCTGGTCAGCGCATCCGAGCACGGAGGGTGAGGAGGCAACCTTTTCGAAGGCCGGCAGCACAACAGACCGTCGTCTCTCTTGATAAGCATGTCGGGTCACAGCTCGGAGAGCAGCTTTATAAATTTGTAATGCTATTGGGTAAAGTACTGTAGGTGTTGTTGAATATTGTAAAAGGTATCGTAAAGGCTACGCTTAAGGATTGAAGTATATGCAAACCAGTAGCGGTACGGGCGAAAGAGGCATAGTTTGAGGTAAATTGAGACCCTGAGGGAGGAGAACGGCCACTGTGTGGATTCCTGCTCGGGAGAGGTCAACTTATGGCAGCTAGTTAATAAATCTGCTAAGTACAACGACCAGCGCAAGATGAAGGAATTCAGACTCAAGGAGACCTTCATGCCAGATATACATGCTCCCTTCGTTGTGGCGTACGTGATCGACAGACTTCGCGGGAACCTTCCGCTTGTTGATCGACCACTTAAAAATCTCGCCATCTTCCCCGGTTGGTTTGGTGTTCGAACGCTGGAGGTGAGGATAAACCTAAAGCGAGCGAAAACCACAACGGTCGCGCGTTGTGGTTTCCGCTCGCTTTCGTTTATCCTCAGCTGCTCAAGCCTTTTGTTTTGGCCATGTATGCCTATGTGGACGCGATGCCTTATGCGACGCTTGCGGTCTTCACTGAAGCCTTCAAGGACGCTAGCAGGTAATCGGTTGTAGCCATTTATCAGCTGAAAAAAAAAAAATTATACTATAAGAGCAGCAAATCCGACGCAACTATACACCGCGTAAAACCTCCTCTTGCTCGTCCAGGGAATTCGATGGGCTAAATCGGAATGCAGCATCGTTTCTTACTAGAAGAATTACAACACAGAGCGAAAGTCTGAAGTGATGTGCAGGAAACTCAACACTGGTTCGTTAATAAGTTAATGTACAAAGCTGGATTAGGGGAATTACCCTAGCGAAAAACCGTATGAGTCACAATAACCTCATACAGATTTATCGTACTGAACTCGTACTTAGCTCATATAAACCTCATACAATCTCATATAGTTCTCAAAAGTTGAATGATATTCGTATGAGATGATATGATATTTGTAAGAGTTTAGTACGAGTTTAGTATGAGAAATCTGTATGAGGTTATTGTGACTCATACGGTTTTTCCACTAGGGTAAGGTTCAGCACATTGAATCGGGTGTGCGTTGAGGTAAGAAAAGCAAAGGTTTAAACATTTGGACCGGCTCACCGCTGATGTGTGTCTCAGCCAGCACTAAACTTTGGCCTGGGCCAGTGGAAAGCACATACTTCGGCCAAACTGAAAGAACATTGATGTCGAGGGGCAATAACGGACCATGCCCAGCTCGACAGTCCCTGCCAAAGTTAGCACGGGTCAGCTACTAAAATTGGTCTGAATTACCAGAAAAGTGACCAAATAAGTGCGACCAGTGAACTGGGTTTTAGCAATAGCTACCAGTGTAATCACATTAAACCACTGTGATGTTGAATACATCTAGCCCATATCAGAGGTTATGGATTTTCATCCAAAGAGAGACAAATAACAAATATTGGTCGGACGTGTAAGCTCCACCGTCAAGGGTATAGTGGGACATGAGGGTTAGTGACGCTAACCTGCAGAACCTCTTACTGATTATCGTTCGCATGCACGTAAGTGTTGGTTAAAAGCTCACAGGCTACACTTCTAGCCTGTCAGCCATGCTACAAGACATTTAACACGCCCCTGGAAATCAAAACCTGTGCTTAGGCTAAAAGGTAAATTATTCTGATTCTCACTTCTAAGGACCTAGGAGGTGTCACAGCTGCCTCCATGGCACAATAATCTGGCTTAAATGTCACTGTGAGCTGTGAACATTTGACCAAGCTTGCTTTGCTGCCCGCTTAATCACTAAAATCTTAATTTGTCGCTGTATTCTTTCACTTATTCACATTAGCTGCCGCATTAGGCCAAGTACACCCCGACATAAGCAAAAAGCACAGTTTTAATCAAGCATCACGAAAGTGCCCGCGTATTCTGCAGGTAGCGTTTGTGACTCGGGATGCAAGGGTACCGAGACATTCAGTGGCAATCTCAAACAGTTATCCAAAATTTGGCTGTTCCTAGGAGGCAATTCGACCATGTCATATATTACGCGAAATCACACAAACCGACCGCTCTTCACCGCCCGGCGATATCACGGTGGAAAGAAAGTTGCACCCTTTCCAAGCCTCACAGCAGCAACGCAAAATAGCTTGAACAAAAAAATGATTTTGTGTTAGCAATGTTGCACCGAAAGTCGGATTTTGTTATTGCTCTACTATCGGGAATAGGTGCAAAACATATGTGTCCACGCTGTCGTATGTGCACTTATCTAAATAGGTAAGCTGTCCTTCCAAGAGGTCAAAGAAGTTAAAACGTTTTATTGGTCAGATACCAATCTGTCAGGGTTGCTTTCTGTGCTTTAGAGCATGACGGATGGGCAAGCAAAGTGACAGTCCCATTAATCAGTCTTGTCGACGAAAAGTATTATATAGTGATGAATTTTGATTAAACAAGACTAGCTGCAGAAGGGACAAAATAAAAGCGTACTAATATGCCTGACATGGTTATGTACTCATCAAATTAGATGTGAGGCTTTCAATATAGTTAGAAAACTTGCCTTGTGCACGCAAGATCAGTCACAAATTTAAAATTCAAGATATAACAAGACATATTCTGCAGAGGAGAATGACCAATCCCGGAACATAATCGCTATCCTGTTGGAATCTTGGTATAGTGGCGTGTTACGAGGACAAATAGCATCTGTAATTATCCATTGCGTACGGCGGGAGTTTATTTCCAGACGAACTTAACTGGAAGGACTGAAGCACGAGTAGCAACAGTCACAGATCAGCGAGACCAGCCAGGCGCGCGCACAGACAACGGCCACACGGCTCGAGGCTCGTCTTCATCTTTACAATGGCCCCAGATACAAAAGGATCAACCTGGAGACTTAAGGAGACCACGGGTCATAGTAGGGCTTGATATGTTGGACGAGTACTGTTTCATGGTCGCGGCGACGAAGATCAGGAGACAGCGTGAGGCACTCTATAACGTAATTGACAGGTGATGTCCGCTCCAAGATGCGATAGGCACCATAATATTTGACAGAATTTTCCTGGAGATGCCCGGCGTACTCGGAGGTATCTATAGCCAGACTAGAAAGCCAGGCGGGAAAGGTGGGGCAGGTGGATCTTCGGTGTTGCGAGCTTGTTGGAGGCATTGGGTAGCCGTCGATCTGGCGGCAATCTTCGGTGTAATTATCAGCGTTCTAAACGGTGGTGCACTCAGATGTGTCAGGATGGTAGGGCAACACAGTATCGATGGGGATGGAGGAATGGCTATAATAAAAAAGGGAGAATGGAGACAATTCTGTAGTAGATTGTGTGGCAGTATTGTACGCAAATGTAATGTAGGGAAAGACAGGTCCCAGTTCGTGTGGTTCGAGCTCACATACATAGGCTGCATGTCGCCTAGAGTGCGGTTAAAACGCTAAGTGAGGCCATTTGTTTGAGGGTGGTCCGATGAATTACGTTGCACTCTCGGAGAATTGCTTGAATGACGTTGGACAAGAAGACACGACCTTGGTCGCTGCCGAGCTCATGAGGGGCGCCGTGTCTAAGGATAAACAGCCGCAGAAGAAAGAATGCCGCATACTGGGCCGTCGCGACAGGGAGAGCGGCGGTTTCAGCGTACTGCGTCAGGTGATCTAAACGAAAATAATCAATAATTTAACAGATGCCGTGTAAGGGAGGGTCCTGTAGAAATAAATGACAACACGGTCGAAAAGGCGAGGCGGACAAAGGAGTGGCTGGAAGTACGGTAAGCGGGCGTCTTGCGGCGTTGGTAGTAGAGGCACGAGCGCACGTACATGCCATGCCAGTAATATCGGAGGCTCGGGCATGTGTACGTCTTGAAAAGGCTCTTGTGACCGCATTGCATGTCAGTGTGAAAACATGACAAATGAAGGCCCGTAGGTGTCTTGGATTGACGAGGACCCAGCATCTCCACCAAATGTAAGGGGGGGGGGTTGTCTACAACTGAACTGAAACTGGAAGAACTGAAGCAGGCGTACAGCATTCACAGATCAGTGTGACCAGGCAAGCGCGCACACAGGCGAAGGCCACGCAGTCGTATTCTTTACAATGTAACATTTTAATTCTAAACCAGGATCCCTGAATTGAATTTCTGTCGGGCCAAAGGGTAAGCGCGCACAAATACATCTTAATACCATTAAAAATCCCGCAATCCTGTTAAGTTGGAGAGCACGAGCCACAGGCCGAACCACCAGCATGCCACTTGACTGCAGTGCTGCCTGCCTTGCACTTAGCTTTGAATGAGGCTCAGTGCTCACCAAGGAATTTGTCGAGGGGAAGCAAACACCGTAACACCTTAGCAACACCAGTTTATGAACCAGTGAACAGCAGTCATCTCCAGAAACAAAGCTTGCTTTAATTATTTCAGCAATGGCAATAACACAGAGCAATATACTGACTGCATTAAGGTAAATTTGAAGGTTTGCGTTGCATGCTTTTTTCTTTTTGTACCTGTTTTTGATGAACCTCGTGTCAGTGCTGATGTTTGGTTGGTTTGTTGGTTGGTTTGTGGGGTTTAACGTCCCAAAGCAACTCCGGCTATGAGAGACGCCGTAGTGGAGGACTCCGGAAATTTCGACCAACTGGGGTTCTTAAACGTGCACTGACATCACACAGCACACGGGCGTCTTGCTTTTCGTTTTCACCACTCAAGACACCGTGCAACGCGACGCATGCTTCATATGCGAAAAAACACTTTAGTCGCGTAAATTAGATCGCCTATTGTGAATGCAGAAATTTGTATCACATAGATACTGGCGAACAACGGATATGAACGTATGAAAGGAGGATATGAAGCGGGTCCTTAAACAAGAAAGCGTCCGTCTCTGTTTCCTAATGATATTGATTTTCATTGAGCCATTAACGAAGATGTGCCAACAAAGCTATGGAACACAGCATGTAGCTCCAAGCATTAAAAATCTGAGCCGTTTAGTCCATATCTACAAAATCATGAAAGAAGATTCAACACTGCATAAAAACTTCACCTACCCAAGCCACCAAACTGAAGGCACCCGAAATTCACTTGAACAATAAATATTGTGAGCAGATTGTCGGAACTGTTTGTGACTAATTTATTGTTCAAATAATTCCAGCCGCACAAAACACAAGTTACTCAGTCATTTGTACCCTGCACCGCACTAGGTTGAACCACCTTCCCGCACATATATATATATGTGTGTGTGTGTTGATGTGTGAAGGAAAGAAGCCAACAGTCGGCGAGGCCAAATATATATATATATATATATATATATATATATATATATATATATATATATATATATATATGTGTGTGTGTGTGTGTGTGTGTGTGTGTGTGTTGGTGTGTGAAGGAAAGAAGCCAACAGTCGGCGAGGCCAAGGAAAGCATTAGGGATTGTACTTTATGTCTTGTTATTAATTTTTACTTCGATAATGACATAAATTAGTAATCTAATCTGTTTAGGAGAAATATAATTAAACACAAAGTAGAAGAAAAAACAACGTGCTGATGGTGGGAACCGAACCCACGACCTCCGAATATCGCGTCAGGTGCTCTTCCAACTGACCTACATCGGCCGCTGTCCCACCTGCTACTTTCTTGGGTATTAATGCTGTCTGAATATGAACCTTGAGAGTGTTCACCAGCGCCACCCTCAACTATATCGGTGGACGTGGAACGTCCTGTGTTACCGCTAGCGTCACGTAGACCGTGACAAAGAGCGAGGGCGAAAGCTGTGCTAGAACCCTCTTATGCTACCTATGGCTTCAAGACTGCCAGAATCGAGACCCCCCGTAAGCTACAAGCAGAAAAATAAAGGGGAAATGAGGGTGCTCGTTATAATACATGAAGGAAAGAAGCCAACACTCGGTGAGGCCAAGGAAAGCATTGGAGATTGTACTTTATGTCTGGTTTTAGATTTTTACTTCGATAATCACATTAATTTGTAACGTGATCTGCTTAGGATAAAGATAATTAAGAAAGGGGATGTTTATTCGCAGTGCTATCGCAGCGGGACAAGGTGAGACCTACTAGCCCTTAAACGCCAACGGAACTTCCTCTTCTTCTGCCACACAATCCTTCGTTGTCGACAGTAGCGGGAAATGTATGCCCTACTCGGCTTAAGCCCACTCGGCATATTCATGAGTGGTGCGAGGCTGACACGGCTTCAAGCGGGCAACGTAAATATTTCGGTTTTGGCAGACAGACCACCTGATACGGTCAGGCGGTGTATTACATTAAATTAGTGATGAATTTGATAACCACATCTGGGCCGTTAAAGTGAACCCAGAGATTTTGATGTAGGCCACGGCGCTGAATTGGACGCCACAGCAAGACTAAATCCCCTAGAGAGTACGTAACACGCCGATTACTGGCATCGTATCGTACTCTGGAACTTTGTTGTGAGGAACCAGATCATAAGCGAGCGATTCTACGAGCTTCTTCGGCGAGCCAGGCGGTCTCAGCCATTCATGAATCTTCATGGCTTTAGAAGGGCAGTATAGTATCGAGGGATTATCATGGTGGTCTATCATACAGCAAGAAGAATGGACTGCACCCACTCATCTCATGGGTGGAGGTATTAAACGCAGGAGGGATGAAGGATAGTATGGTGTCCGAGTTCTTATGCTCTGTACCCACATAGATGCCTAGTATGTGTATAAGCGTTCTGCTGACGCGTTCACTCAGGTTATTTGTCTGGGGATGGTATGGCTTCGAATGCCGGGACGTTGCGGAGCATCAGCTTTTCAGCACCATCAGCGCTGAATTATCGTCCCCGGTCATTGATGTCAATTTGTGGCCGCCCGTGTCCTAAGTAGACTGAGTGAAGAATGAAAAGTGACACATGATGCGCTGTAGCAGATGGAATAGCGGCGGTTAACTGAAAATTATCGGACTAAATATATGCATGTTTTTACTTGTATTCAGTTTTTTTGAGCTTTTCAGGGTAGTGTAGATGTTTTAATAAAATTTCACAAAATCGGCTCAGGAAACAAAATTTTCCTAATTCGCAGGCCTAATTATTTCAGAAATAGGTTTATGGCAGGTTCCAAGGCCAGGTTCCAAGGTCAGCAGGTTTTGAATGTGGCCGCCCTGGAGCCTTGGTGCTATATAAAACAACACCTACAAAGAAAAGTGATGGGGCCAGAGCCTAAGCAGTGAGCATTTGGGTTTCATTGTAGAGAGCATGATTGATGTTCGTTTATCAGTTACCTTTTTAGTCTAGTGCTATGTATTTTGTGCACTTCATTTATAAATTTGTATTTAATTTGCCTTAATCAAAAAGTGCCTGCCACAGTCAGGGTTTGATCCCGCATCTTTGAGCGCAGTAATTTTGTGCCCTAACCTTTTTACCACCGTGGCTGGTCACTATTGGCTAGGAGTATTACTAGCTCGCAAGGCTCACTGTGTCTTCAATGCACCTTCAAACTTAAACTGTATACGCATGGGAGATTACGGCGAGGAGGGATGTGAAAAGGTGCGCGACGTCACCAGCCGGTAGGCAAACTCGCCTCCGCTCCCAAACTCACATATTCACACTGGCGACGGAGAGTTGCCGATAGTAATTCCACTGTTTCCAGCCTAACGCAGCACGACAGGAGCCGCAAAGTACACAGGAGCAGTAAACAACGCAAAATGAAATAAGTTAGTCCGAAAGGGAAGAGGCGCACGAAAGAAGGGTAGCGTACAGAAGACCAGGGTGGGGTAGATATTTGCTCAGACCCTGCTGCCCATTTTGTTTCTCTCTCGGGGACTCTGGGAGCTAATACGCCTGCTGGCCAAGATATGCCGCTGCCCAGAGGTGGCAGCTGCGACGTCGCGCAGACTCTTGAAGGCGTGACATGAATACTGTCCCCCTGCCTCCGCTTAGAGTGGATTTCTGCCGTCGTTGTGAATACTGCAATAAAGAGACTTGCATGCGAAATCTCAGGCTAAGCCAGATATATAGATTATTACCTGGGGACACTACCTGCATTTTGACTGATTGGGAAGCTGTCTGCATTGCTAAGAAATTGTACACAACTCTTCTCAAAGGTTTCCGTATTATGAGTGCGCGTTAAAAATGCGCTGCGGTGATGTCATTTCTGTGACGTTGCTGCAGTTCGATTGATGGAGGCGTCATAGAAGCGTTTTAAGCATTACTTGTTGGTTTATGGTGATTGTTCAAGTTCTTTTGCAGCTCAGTGATACGACACATGTATATACCTCTTTGCTGTCCTAGAAAACATCCTGAAAATTATTCGGAGTGACTTTCAAAGAGCAGCAACATAGATCGAAATTGAGACTACTTTACTTGTCACTTGAGTAATCGAGCCTGCTATCTTACCGGCTGGCCCCAGCCTCTACTTCCTGTCTCAGCCTCCACTGAAAGGCGGATGGCTGTTTCACCCCTGTACTGCATGCATCTGCCTCTCATGTCAGCACGCGTGTGCGCTGTAAATAGGCATTCTAAATGCAAGACTATATAAAGTTATTGAGCTTTTCAACAGGCTAGGGAGCAAACTACTGATCTCGCTTACACACGAAACAAATTGATGATGATGAGAGCGTGTGGTCTTTGGTGTGTGCGCGCGGTTGTAAAGAGTGCTTGGAAACTTCAAGTGGTTTTTGCAGAGACTCGCCCAGTAGTTGCACTAAACGTATTACACTTACACTACACCTGAAAGAAAACATGAATGTGCATTGCTCATCAAATAGCACACTGGAATGGTTTAGCGGCTTGAAGAGTACTGTGCCATATGACCATGTGGTTTTTTTTCTCACTTGAATTGTTCACTAACTGCACTGTGTAGTAAGTAGGATTGTGGGCTACCTTTGGATTGGCTTTTCTGTCATTATAATTTTTTATCTTGAAGTGCACCCCGTGGTGTGTAGGTGGAAATGAATCTGTATGCTAATTCTGCTTTACTATAATCTGCCGCCTTCTGGCTATAGCCATCCCCAAAGGCATCCATGCATAATCGTTACGAACAGTTTTTCTGGTGGTAAATCGTGCCTTGAGCACATCATATATTGTTGGCTGATGGCCTGTGGCGAGACATTTTCTGGTAGCAAGCTAAACAGGTGATGCTACATGTGTATAGTACTTTTCGCATAATTTTCAGCACGTCTGAAAATATATTTACTTTTCTACGGTGAAACAATATTGAGAAGAGCACTCTCTCATCTCATGAAGTGAAAACATTCATACATCCATATGTTTCCGTGAGCCCCTATTGAACCCACCCAAAAAAGAAAATAGAAATGAGTGTGTTAAAATTTCTACATGTTTGCAGCCGTCACGAATCAGCGGTTCGAAGGGGTGGAGTGACAGTGAAACTGCTTTACTGGCAAACTAGCAAACAGGACTGGGCACGAATGCCACCGAGAGCTTCAGTTTAATTACGTTGCTCTGTATACTAGCCACACATAGGTTTTAGTGCTTGTATTTAAAACGAGCCTTTCTATCCAATGTCTGTCTAGCGCATTTAAATGTGACATTTCATTCTTGGCTACCTTTGCTGCTGTGCTGTCTTGATATTTCTTTGGTAGTTGCCCACCGAGGTGGCAAAATAGCCTTCCTTGGCAGCTATCATATTTTCTTGGCTCTGTACAGCTGCGGGAATACACCAGGATACTGTGTTTTTGTGCAATTTTCAGGCTTATTTTTGAAAGCTTTTAAAGCATATTTGCTTTCATGTAACGCTAGCCTAAACTTCATTTTGCATTTCCTTTCAATTTGGTTTAGTGGTACTAGGGGTAGGCAGCGAACGCGATGGTTAGATGGCATTCTCGAGGCATTGCAGATGAAGCTATGTGATGTTAAGAAGATAGTGAGAGACCGGAAAGCGTGGCGTGACATGGTCCATAGGGTCACGAAGAGTCGGACACGACTGAACGCCTGAACTGAACTGAACTGAGCTCATGAGTGATGCTTGAACTGTTGTATACCCTGTAACTTTGTTAGTTACTTTCTGTAGAGTTCAGAGGGGAACTTCGTATTGCACACCAACCGGCTGTTGCCACTGGATCATAAAAGCCAGTTACAGCCACTGCTGAACTTGAAATGCAGATATGGTCAAGTTGTATAAATGGTCAGCCGTTACATGTAGCTCGTCTCAACATAGTATTGGGTATATATTCACGTGTTCCAGGAAATATTACCATAAAAAATCCTGTGCCCTTCTTGGTGACTGTGCCACAGAGCTGGAGAGGAGCCTTCAGCTCTACTTAAATGGGCCCACACGTTAATGCACATATTAATGTTTACTTATTATAAACAGTGTGGCTTTCTCTACTGGCTTATACTCTACTCGGGCACAGTGAACAATTCGAGTAATGGTGCATTACACTGTGTAGAGAGCATTGATTAGGACTCTAGAAGCGCTTTTTCAGTTTTGAGTGTGTTTTGTGGTCAGAGTTGCAGTTGCAAGAGAACTTCAGGCTCGTCGCTCTTAAAAATGTAGCCTGCAGTGATCCATATCAGCATAAAGCACAATAAGCACAATACCCTTGCTTTGCATTTGCTTTCATTTCCAAAGCGAGCAATGGTGGCATCTAAGCGTCGGTTTGCAGATGAATGTGAAGCAGAGCTTCATAGTTGGAATTCTGTTTTAGCTTGGGGCTCGAGTGTGGCTTCTCTAATTGCATGTGCTGACATTAAAGCGTAGCGCTCAATATATGCCTGCACATTAGCGAGTGCAGCCACAGATTTGTAAATAACATTTGGCAGTTACATGGCATTACAATGGGCAGTATAGGTTGGCATTACAATGGGCAGTATAGGTTGGCAATGGAAAGCACAACATCGCTCTTGAAGGACCTAAACTATGCGAATCACAGAGCAAGTATTCTCTTCTAGAGCTTGCTCAGCCCTATCCCACTCCGTCCTAAGCCTATTCACCTGCAGGAATTTGCCACAGATGAGCGAACCGGCCATGAATGCTGGATTCTCAGTAGCTTTCTTAAGAAACCTTGCACTTATTAAGCAAAGAAACAACAATGTAAAAACGAAGATAAATTACGTTTTTTGTACACGTGCCGCGCACCCTGTAGCGGTCACATTTATTGTGTATTCCCTTTAACATTTTCGCTATAACTTTTACTTTTAATGTACCATGCTTTGTGGCATGAAAATGTGTAGCGGGTGCTATGGCAGGCCATGGGATTTCCGAGCGATGTTAATTTTTGCACGACTTAGAGGAGTGGCCCACATAGCAAGGATAAGTGCAGAATGTCATTAGTAGCCCGAAATGTTTTCTTTACTAACCTTTGTGACCTCAAGCTATAAGCTTGAGAATGCTTCACCTGCTTTAGAGTGCTCGGCTACTGAACTAAAGGCCACTGCTTCGATCGTGGTTGTAGTGGCAGCATTTTGCTGGAGCTAAATGCACTCTCCCATGTGCTGTGTGTTGTGATTGCATTAAAAAGAATTTCAGATCTCTATATCTTCAGCTTGCCACTCTGCCGTCGTCATAGCACGTGTCGCTTCAGTATGTTAAACTGCACAATATAAATTATTATTGCATTGCAGCCTGATTATAACAATTCTCTAAAATGTGTTTACTATTGCAACTAGGCTTACTGAGAGATGTAATTTCTTGTATAAGTTCACACCTGCCAACTCTGCCGAATTGTGTGGGAGTCTCCCGAATTTCATTACGTCTCGCGATCGTACGCGCGTGACTTCAAACCTCCAGAAAAGTGACTGCCACAACACCCACTGTTCAATCGCTTTCACTCAAGGTACAACAAAGGAGAAAATGCGCACGCGCTTATAGGATAGCCTGTCTTTCCAATAACAGCTGAAAAATAACATGCCACGGCTGCTCGGTACCTTTTATAGGATTTTCAATGTGGTGCCTGAGATGCCGAACAATTACCGTAATATTTATAGTAACCACTGCAGTAAAAAAAAGTCAACACTGCATCACCGTAGCTGCTGCATGCACCTTTAAATGTGCATTATTTTTATTGCCTGTTTTTACAGACGCTCGATCTCTTGCTATTGGCTTTGATCAGTAAGCAACCGCATTTAATTGCTTCAATTCCTATCTCTCCGCCAGATTCATGTTGCTCCGAGTGTGATCATTTATTTTATCACGTGTGAATGATTTTGCCAACACAGTGGATGCTTTCATTTTTTTAGATGCGCATTGGGAGTGTTTTCTATGTAGAAATGATGGATTGAGTTGTATCACTGGTGCGAAACCCGACAGTTTGACACCCGCAAAAGACCTGTGTTCTGTGGTTGGAAGGGAAATAAAGAAGAGGATAATCAGTGGAAAATCCTGCCTAAAAATTTACAAAGAGGGCGCAAAAGCGAAATGCTCATCAGGGTGAGTGTTTTATTTCTTCTGTTATCTTGCTTCAGTTGCTAGATGATGCGACTATATATGAAGCACCTTAGTGTAATTTTGTGGCATACTCGCGGAAAATTGCGTAAACACTAAATATTTCCTCGTTCATTTATTTTGAGTGACGCACGAATTGGAAGAAAACGAAGTCATCCACACATCTAATGCCCATAGAGATTAGATGCGTGGATGACCTCATTGTGTTCCTATGTGAACATGAAATAGTTTGTAGAATATATTAATATGTTAAAAATCGACTTTTTGTACTGTTAAGCGGAGTAATACACATGCTCCATATCATATCATTAATTTCCCTATAGTTAGTAACTCCTCTTTTTTAAACTGTATCCAACCATAGCATACATGTGTCATCTCGTATGCCTACTTGTGAACAGGCTGCAATCGAATTCCTTTGTGATGTTGTTTCAGTTACAAGTAACAAATGACAGCTGTGGAAATACATGTGTCTTTTTATAACGTATAGCGCGAAAAATATATGCGATTATATTTTTATTCACCGCATTGCCAGAACAAGCCTGTTCGAAGAGACGAAATGAAAATAAATATGGATGTCTTCGGATAGGAGCAGTAATGGAGGTGCCATGACCATTTTCGTTTTCAATGAACTTTTCATATGTCGTGGGCTAATGTATTGACACAAAGGAATGACGCTTAGTTTTGCAAGATGCGCATAGTTTTCTGAAAGTAAAAACGTATATCACTGAGGATGAAAAACGCGGTTTTGTCATTTCAAAAAGTTGCAAGTTTAGAGACCAGCTGCTTGCGCACTAAAATTTTGTCACCCATTGTTTTTTAGTCACCACGTCTGCGTAAATATTACTTGTATAATAAGTGTTAAAAGCTTTTTTCGTTGATAAAGTTGATTTAGTAAAAAATCGCAAACTTTGCTTCAGGAGCAACACGCTACAAAAATGTTCATTTTCAACCTAACATACTGGCATGATGCGTTATGTTGTTTGCACTAAAACATTTTGTGTTTGTTACGCAGGTAATGTTAATTTAAGGCAGAACCTGGAGCTCTTAGCCGCTTGATGTGTTCTCAGCAACGCCACCAAAATTATCATGCTGCAAAGTGATTTGCTTATGATTGGAATTAAAACATTCTACACATTAAAAAATCATCTTCAAAAATATAGTTTTGTTATTTATTCTCAAAGCTAAAAATTGAATGATATTGTTACGTGGTGGCATGACAATAGTGATGGAACACGGCGACACAACAGAAACAGAACGACGTGATGACATGACAATGAAATATGCTTTAATGGCCAGCGGGCCTGGCGCGAACGCTCCGCCCCGCGCCACTGCCCTCTTCGTCATCTTTGTAGCATTACCCGGGGCCATCGAGTGATCGTCCCGATCGATTGCTAGAAATCCAATGCATGACGTGACGATTAACACAGACACAGGATTGGGACATATCCCTAGTAAAAAAACCCTACGAGTCACATTAACCTCATACATATTTCTCATACTAAACTCGTACAGATCTCATACCATCTCACACAGATATCATTCAACGTATGAGAAATATATGAGATTGTACGAGATTTGTATGAGCTTAGTATGAGAAATCTGTATGAGGTTATTGTGACTCATACAGTTTTTTTGCTGAAACGCTGGACACCACAATGACTGCGAAGATGGGAAGAATTCTTGCACCGGAGCACCAAGTCCAATCTTCACCGTTTGCCGAAGGCCAAGGCTCATGGACACGCCGAACGGCTTGGGCGGGGCTGCCGTCTTCGCTCGAGTGGTCGTGAGGTCGCTTCGTCGTGCTGTCGGTAGGGTCGGCTTTGGACTCTTTCTGGTCGTCGTGTGTTGTGGTCAGGTTTGGGGACGAGGTTGGGGACAGCGGCTGGTCGGGTCTGAGCAAAAAGGGCTGGGGCAGAGCTGGGCGACGATCTCCACGAGCTTTCGGCAGATGGACCCGGCGTACGGTTGGCTTCGACGGTGCGCAAGGCGAGGATGGGGATTAACCGCACCTCCAACCAAATGTTACGTGGTGGCATGACAATAGCGATGGAACACGGCGACACAACAGAAACAGAACGACGTGATTTTCATGATGATGAAATATGCTTTAATGGCCAGTGGGCCAGGCGCGAGCGCTCCGCCCCGCGCCACTGCCCGCTTCGTCATCTTTGCAGCAATACAATTAAGAAACAAGACTAAATACCACTTCGCCTAGCAATAAAAAAGAATGCAGGATAGAGAAGAAGTTCAGCCTTCACATGCCTTGTGCCATGAAATTGCCAGGAATAACGAATTAATACAATTTCAAGCTGTAGTGAGCCCTTGCCAAAAAGCAGAAAAAGGCTTTATAAGCACTGAAAAGCTTCTGAATATTACCTAAGATACCTGAATTATTCAGGTAATGAGATATTACCTGAATATTACCTAAGCAATATAATTAAGAAACAAGACTAAATACCACTGCGCCTAACAATAAAAAAGAATGCAGGATAAAGAAGTTCAACTTCACATGCCTTGTGCCATGAAATTGCCAGGAATAACGAATTAATACAATTTCAAGCTGTAGTGAGCCCTTGCCAAAAAGCATAAAAAGGCTTTATAAGCACTGAAAAGCTTCTGAATATTACCTAAGATAACATGTAACTGAATTCAGCATTACTAAATCGAGGTTTTGATGCTTACTTCATAAGAGGAAGCCATATAAACACATCTATAAAATAAATTTATATTTCTAATATTATATTTTGCAGAATTCAATATATTTACTGACTCATACTAGCAAAGTACTGTGAATTATTTCCAGAACAGTTGTCGGGCTAATTGGCTTGAATCTTGTAATGCCATCAAAGGCAATGCGCAAAAAACGACAACACGAAACAACGGAAACGACAAGAGGAGTGGTTGTCGTTTCCTTTATTTTGTGTTGTCCTTTTTTGCGCATAGCCTTTGATGGCATTACAAGGTTGTTTCCAGAGATCTCGAGAAAGTAGAAGTTTTGGCAGCTTTATATATAGTAATTAGTTCTCCTGCTTTTGCTATGTTTTGAATTTTCTCCGATTTAACAATATTATGCAGAAAAAACAATCCAGAGCTTCAAATTTCTCCAGGAAGAATGAACGGAACCTGGATAATGTAGAGAAATAGATTCAGTGCCAACATATTGTCACGAAGACAGGGATTTATGGGAATCGGCAACAGGGGCAGAGACACACAGTCAATAAAGAGGTTCACGGGAAACGGTAACACAAAGACAAAGGCTCAAGAGTCCACAGTCCTAGCTAGCCGAAGCGCGCGAGAGTCTCCAACTTCTTCGTCTTTCTAGTGCTACCTCAAACCGTGAGGTGGCATTATTCCCCCCCCCCCCCCCTCGAAAAAAAACCGCAAGCTCACAGAAAAAACTGATCCGGATGGCAAATACGACTTTCAGCGGGTGAAATACAACTTCATGCGAAACACATGCACTAGGTCAGACGAGCGCTGACGACGAGAACTCGGTACAGTTCCGTCTGGAATAACCTCGCACGTAACTTCTGAGAGGTGGCGCAACACTCTGTAGGGTCCGAAGTAACGATTGAGAAGTTTTTCTGACAGGTCTGGGCGCCGGACAGGTGTCCACACCCAGACTTTGTCACCAGGCTGGAACACGACATAGCGATGGCGGTCGTTGCGTGCATCTGTTACTTTGTTTTGTAATGTGATTACGGGCGAGCTGGCGAGCTTCCTCAGCGTAGTTGGTGAATTCTTCTGCGTCAGTGGTAAGCAGCTGGTCGTCAGCCGCACATGGCAGCATAGCGTCGAGCATGGTCTGTACATCGCGTCCGTATACTAGGGGAAACGGAGTGAATCGAGTTGTGTCTTGGACGGCCGTGTTATATGCAAATGTGACATAAGGCAATCTCTCGTCCCATGTTTTATGCCGCACATCCACGTACATGGCGAGCATGTCAGCTATTGTTTTGTTTAGTCGCTCAGTAAGGCCATTAGACTGAGGATGGTAAGCAGTAGTCTTTCGGTGATGTGTCTGGCTTAGTTGGAAAACTTCTTACAGAAGACGCGCTGTAAATGCCTTGCCACGATCAGTGATGACGTATGAAGGGGCGCCATGGCGGAGGACAATCTGACAATCTGAGCCACTTCGGAGGATGTTGCACGTGGCACCGCTATAGTTTCCGCGTAACGTGTCAGATAATCTGTAGCCACGATAATCCACTTATTGCTAGCTGACACTAGAGGAAAAGGGCCGAGAAAGTCCATACCAATTTGGTCGAATGGTACTAGCAGTGGGGGAATAGGCTGCAGGAAACCCGCTGGCCTTAATGGCGGTGTCTTGCGTAGCTGGCACTCGCGGCAACCTCTAACATATCGATGAAATGTGGCGGTAAGTTTGGGCTAGTAGTAGGCCTGGCTCACTCTGGTAAGAGTGCGTGCAAAGCCCAAGTGTCCGGCGGTGGGTTCATCATGGCAAGCATGAAGGATTTCATCGCGGAGATCTGCAGCGATGACTAGAAGATAGGCTCAGTCACTGTTGCCGGCGCTTTTCCTGTAGAGGATTCCGTCGCGCGTACAGATGGATGACAAGTTCTTAGAAAACAGTCGAGATATTGTAGAATCGAAACCCTCCAGATGATCGATCACAGTTTTGAGGTCTGGATCAGCCCGTTGCCGGGCCTTTAACTCAGAGGAACTGATAATGCCAAGAAAATGGGCGTCATCCGTACTGTCATGGGCCAACTCCACGGGTGATCGAGACAGTGTGTCAGCATCTTCATGTTTACGTCCAGATTTATAAACGATAAAGTAATCAAATTCCTGCATACGAAGATTCCACCGTGCAAGACGTCCTGATGGATCTCGTAGACTAGCCAGCCAACACAAAGCATGATGGCCTGTCACAACTTTAAATTTACGGCCGTAGAGGTAAGGTCGGAATTTCATTGTGGTCAAAACGGCGGCGAGACACTCCTTTTCAGAAGTTGAATAGTTTGATTCTGCCCGAGAAATGGTGCGGCTGGCATAAGCGATCACGTTTTCCTCGCCTTGCTGGTGCTGGACCAGAACAGCACCCAGACCCACGTTGCTGGCGTCGGTGTGAATTTCGGTGGCAGCGTCCTCATCGAAGTGTGCAAGAACGGGAGGGTTGTGCAGCCGTTGGCGCAGCTCGGTGAATGCCTCCTGCTGCTCGGAAGGCCAGGCATACGGGACGTCATCACGTATCAGGCGCGTCAAAGGTTCTGCAATCTTGGCAAAATCGGCAATGAAACGGCGATAGTACGCGCACAGGCCCAAGAAACATCGGACTGCTTTCTTCGTGGTAGGGATGGGAAAATTGGCTACAGCGGCTGTTTTGTCAGGATCAGACCGGACACCATCAGCGCTAACCATATGACCGAGAAATTTCAGCTGCTGATATCCAAAGTGACATTTTTCCGGTTTGAGTGTCAAATCGGCCGAGCGAAGAGCGTCCAATACCGTTCGCAGCCGCTTAAGATGTTGGTCAAACGTTTCTGAAAACACGATGACGTCGTCCAAATAAACCAAACAGGTTTGCCATTTAAGACTAGCAAGTACGGTGTCCAGCATTCTCTGGAACGTCGCTGGCGCTGAACAAAGTCCGAAAGGCAATACTTTAAATTCATATAAGCCATCGGGTGTCACAAAGGCAGTCTTTTCCCGATCGCGCTCATCCACTTCTATCTGCCAATAACCACTTTTTAAATCAATGGAGGAAAAGAACTTGGCGTTGCGAAGTCGATCGAGCGAATCGTCGATACGGGGCAAGGGATATACATCTTTTTTGTGATGTCATTCAGTTTCCTGTAATCAACGCAAAAACGCAGCGTGCCATCCTTTTTCTTAACCAACACGACTGGCGACGACCACGGACTTTTAGACAGCTGAATAACATCATCATTAAGCATTTCCTGGACTTGTTCCCGAATTGCCTCACGTTCTTTGGCCGAAATACTGTACGGCTGCTGCCGAATAGGTCGGGCATTAGACGTGCTTGGTGATGCGCTGCTTGGGGATTGAAGTTTGCCGGACTTTCGATGATGAGGCAAAGCACGGGGCGTACTTCAGCAGTAAGGCACGCAGGTCGCGTTGTTGACAGACAGAAAGGTCACTGCTAAAATCGATGTGGTCTAGAACACTAGGAGTATCAATAATCTCAGACGCAAAACATTCAGAAACTTTGTTTAACAGTTCGCCGAAAGCGATGGCAGTAGAGTGATAGAGGTGGCGACATTGATTCGTGAAGTTCGTGACGAGAAGCTCAGTGACCATTGCTGAGAATAATTAAGCTTCGAGCTGCACAGATGCCATGCTAAAATAAAAGCGAACGGTTGCCTTCAGCTATTATCGGCCCGTCACGAAGCCCGTCTCACACAACGCTCACAAACACGCTGGAGCGGGGAGGCACTGAAACACATTCGTTTGAAACTCGTAAGGCACACGTACGTTGGCCGTCGGTGGGGCTGGCACCCGCTTTTTCCGTTGAGAACGAGACCGTTCGCTGTTAGAGATCGATGATGGCTCCATATTCCCACAGAAACTCCACACCGACAATCAAATCACGAGAAAATTCCCGGAGAACGACGCAGCTGACAACGAACGTTGACGTACGAATCTGGATTCTAGCCGTGCACTGTCCAATAGGAGCAATTACATGCCCCCCAGCCGTGTGTATCTGCGTGCTGCACCATGGTGTCATAACCTTCCTAAGATGAGCTGCCAGTTTCGCACTCAAAATCGAAAAGTCTGCTCCGGTATCCATTAAAGCGCTGACGTAATGACCATCAATGCACACAGGGATGTCCAGCGATAGCCGGTCTCGTGAACCTAATGCTGTCGTTTCTGCTCCAAAATCCATATCTGTTCTCATTGGGGGGACTTCTTTGCGCTGACATTTAGCGGTCCCGCCCCCAGATGTCGCTTTACTCAGTTTTCCCGGTGGGGGCTTGGCGAGCGACCAGGCGGTGCTCGAAGGAAGTCACCAGTTGTTGAAGGGGATGGCCGACGTGGGGATGGAGACCTGGATTGTTGGCGCGCCATCCGGAGGCTCTCTTGTGCGAGGTTGTCTTCAATGTCACGAGGTAGTTGACCGAACGTGCGTCTAGGTGCGTTGGTGTAAAAACCCTCCGAGCCGAGTTCCCGATAAGGGCATCACCGGAAAATGTGACCAGGTTCCCCACAGTGGTAGCAAAGGCGGCGGCTCCGAGGGGCCCACCAGACGTTCGTTTCTCGAATTTTTGACCGCGGTGGCCGCACTTACCGCGTTGGTTGCTGTACAGGAATGTATTGCGTTGGCTGCTGGACGGACATGCACTGGGTTGGTAGTAACGTAGAAAACGGAGCTTGGACGGGAACTGGGCGTCGGAGACTGTCAGCGTAAGTCGGACGAGAATAATCAGGAACAGGGGAACTTTGAGCTTCAGCAACATGCCGAGATGGCTGCGTGACTTGCTGAATCTCTTCGCGGATTTTATGTGCGAGAGAATCACGCCTGGGTTGGAACGTGCCACAAACCTTCTGCAGTTCCTCGCGTACAATTGCACGAATAAGATCTCGGAGGTGATTAGTATTGCTTACAGCAGCTGTAAGAGGCTCGGCAACAGTCGTAGCGAGGATTGGGCTGCCGTAAACCACCGAGCCCTGGTGTAGGATCTTTTCCATGGTGACCGCCTCTGTAAAAATGAGGCAACTGTAGTTGGTGGGCTACGCACAAGACCAGCAAAAAGCTGTTATTTAACCCCACGCATCAGGTGGCGCAGTTTCTGTCTTCAGAGATGTTGGGATCCGCACGTCAAAATAGTTTCGTCATGTCCTCAACATACATCATGACGGACTCGTTTGGCATCTGTTTCCGAGATTGTAGAGCACGTTCTGCTCGTTTGCGCCTATCCAGTCTGACAGGCTCAAACCGTCAGGTGGCAATATTATTGAATCTTGCCAGAATTCAGGCTGAATTTGGTCATTATCAGGACAAGCACTCAGTGTTATATTCAATGTTTTATTTTTAAACAATACAAAGCAACACTTTTTAGTCCGTGGTAAGTTTGAGGTACTCAGGATCCTTGAGAGAGATTTTACTGAAAATCAAAGATTATCATTTCTTTAATGCAGCAAATTTGCCCTTTACTGCTGTTTTTCGCATTTTGGGCGATTTTGTTAAGTTGTGGAGGACACACCTAGTGGTAGGGAGCTCCAAATATTGCCTGGAATTAAGAGAATACATAAGAAAGCCAAAAACGATTTAATGCAACCAACTTAACGCATCATATGCCAATATGTAAGGTTAAAAACGTTATATTTTTGCAACGTGTCGCTCTTGAATCAAAGCTTACGATTTTTGCTAACTTAACTGTAAAAACAAAACGAATTTCTAATAGTGTTTGTAAATTTAAAACCTGCGTATACTTAGCGAGTAAAATACAGCAGATGACAAAATCATGGTCTCCAATCTAGCAACTTCCTGAAATAACAAAAACAGCATTTGTACCTCTAAATATATACGATTTTGTTTTCGAGGAAACTATGCCGTATCTTGCAAAACTAAGGTTCATTCCCTTGTGTCTAGATATTTTCCCACCACATATAAACAGTTCATTGGAAACTAAAAATACTCATAGGACCTCGATTAGGTTTCTTATATGAAGGCATCCATATATATGCTGTGGGAAAGCCAATATCAAGGGCGTATTTTTGAAATTCCATATTTCGAACGGCAGTGCCATCTAAGAAAATTTGAAAGCTAGACACGCCTTCGGTGTCGCCATCCCTCACTTTCTGTTACAGCTGCACTTGCTGAGCTGAATTGATAAGTTGAGTACTTGAGTGAGTTGAGTATTTTAGCCACGAATATAGCGCCGTTACGTACGCAATGTTAATTTTCCAGAATGGCCGCAATGACGCGATTCTCGTAGTACTTGCAAGTGAAATCTGCAAATCTTACAAATCTACCCATATATATCATCTCATGCAGGCTTTATTCAAGCTACATTACAGGTGCTGTGCCCGATAGTTTGAGCCAAGCATTAGAAATAAATTATTAGAAACAGGCGATGGAAACCGGTGACGCATTGCTGACAGCCACTCAGGACAGCGAAGTAAATGTTCATTTTGTTAGTAGGAAATTTAGGTTATTCGCTCCAGGTACTAAATATTCACTTTAGACAATAAATAGGACTTACAGTGGCGGTGAGCACCTTCAGGAACCACTGTTTCAATATTTGCAGTTAGAAACCTCACGTGTACCTTTTTTTTATCCGCAGAGAAATTGCAGGTTATGTAGATACCGAAACTGTTACCTGCCCATTCGCGCACCTCAATTATGCTGCTCTCAACATGATTTTTAGGGGACGAAACAACCTGCCGCTATGATGAGTAGCCCTATGCAGAGTAACGGTGATATGCTGGCGATAGTTGCTTCGCTTCGGCCCTTTGGACCACATGAAGGCGTGAGTTAGTGAGCGCGTCGCACATTGCAATGCGGATAAATACTACGAAACGGTAAGGATATAAATGAGGGGAACATTATTTTTTTTGAGCGTAGACAGTTCAAGACGCGGATGAGATGGTCATTCTGTTCATGGAAGGACTTCCAAAATATGACGACATCGTTCAGATACAAAGGCAAATGTCCCATTTTGAGCCGCACAGAACTGTGTTCATAAATCGCTCAAATGTAGCAGTCGCATTGCGCAGTCCGAATGGCATACCATTAAACTCATAAAGGTCGTCTGGCGTGACAAAGGCTCTTTTTTCATTATCCGCAGGGTCCACCGCAATTTGCCAGTAGCCAGATCTGAGATCAAGGCAAGAAACACAAGACGCACTAGAGATGCAGTCGAGGGCATCATCTATGCGAGGAAGAGGATAGACGTCCTTTTTTCGTAACAGAATTTAGACGTCGGTAATCGACACACAATCCCCACGAACCGTCTTTCTTGCGTACGACAATGACAGGGACTGCCGAAGGGCTAGATGAATACTATATCACTTTCTTCCCTAGCATGCCCTCCATTTGCTCATAAACGAGTTTGCGGTCAGATGGGGGACACGTGATATTGCTTTTGACGGATGAGGCGAGCCGAACAGATGTCGATAGTATGATGGGTCCGAGTTGCAGAGTGAGGTTGGTCGATCTGCTTGAAAAACGTCAAACAATCTGCTGTTTTTTGACATTGAAGACTGTTTCTGAGACGAGATCAAGTGCTGAAAAAAAAAAACGCCATAGCGCTATGCAAGAATAATATAGATATTTCCGTTCATCAATCGCAAACTCAACGAGCGCAGAGCATTGGAAAATACGATACGGCAAAATGCACTCCAGTGATGGTCAAATTCGCTCTCTTTAAGGATAAGCAATGGACCAATGATAGTGGTTCAAAGCTTAAAGAAACCGACATTGCACGGTGAGAAGAGATTTCATTCCAGACACGACTGGTCAGAAAGAAGTTAATAGAATTCGTTCAAACAAAAAAAGGTTCAGTATAACCTCAACTTCGATAAACTAAGAATAAATGATAACGTATACATGTACGACGCTGTGAACGACATCGTAACTTTGTGTTCAGAATAGAAAAGATGTAACTCTGCGGCCCGTGTCACCAGAAAAGAAATATTTAGGCCTTATCATAATAGCATTGCACATTCCCAGATCTCTGTATGCTTCACTAACATACGCAGCATCCTTCCCAAATGCATCGAGATTAGTTCTTATCAGGACAGCAGTGATTATGACATGTTAGTGTTAGCGGAAATGTGGTTACGTGAAGAGATTATGCATGATGAAATCTTGACTGATCTGTATGACCTCACTATCTTTCGTATTGATAGGAGCGCCAAAAGAGAAGGTGGGGTGGTGATTGCCGTAAGCATAAAACTTCTTTTCCAGTTGATATTCCTGCTCAGTTAGAAACTTTGTGGGTGTGCGTCACATCGCCGTCTTCTAAACACCTTATTGGTGTCTGTTACAGGCCGCCAGGTAGTCCCCAATCATTCGTTTCCGATTTACATGATAACCTTGCTGGAATAAAAGCTAAATTTCCAAAAGTATGCATTTGACTACTTGGTGACTTCCACTACCCGGATAATGATTGGTCTAGCCTAAGTTCTCAATCTCGCGACACCACTAACTTCCTTGAAATAACTCGCAATTTCTTTTCGGTCCAGCTAGTTAATCAGCCTGCCCCATGAAACAATACGCGAGACCTCGTATTCACGTCAATTCCAGACAGAATTAGCGCTCTTTCCTGCTGTGATAGATTTAGCGATCATGTGCTACTCGATTTTGCTATTTCGATGCCCTCATGTATACACGCCTTAACATATGAAAGCCTTTTTATTACATCTGACCTGACTCCAATGTAAATGATCTTGGCTTGCAAAGCTTTTGTGATGCATACCTACCAACATTTCCTCAGCGTTCAGTCAATGACAACTGACTACTGTCTAAACATCGCTTGCTAGATGTAGTACAGTCTCACATACCATTACGATCTTTTCGCATGAACGCTTCTAAACCCTGGTTTAACCGGACGCTGCTTGCACTAAAAAAAAAAGCAAACACGACTTTTCGAAGCTGCAAAATGCCTTTGCACACTGGCATCATGGCAGAAACACAAAATTGCCGATAAAGTATACTGCAGTGCCATTCGCATAGTTAAGCACAATTATTACTTCCACGACCTTCAATCACTTATGACGAAGAACCCTAAAGCATTTCGGAGAATTATATCGCCTAGTATTGCTTCTCCTCAGATTGCACTGTTCAGTGGCACTGGTCATTCAATTATTCAACATGAATGCCCTCTCACACTAAACAATTATTCTACTTCAGTATTCACATGAGAAGACCATTCATGTATTCCATCATTGGAAGATGCAAATTACCCATACACGAGCCCCATAGAGAATAGTACACAGGTATTGCAGCACTAATTAGCAATCTCAAGATATCATTTTCCGCTGGTGTAGATGATAATAATACAAAAGTTCTAAAGAACACGGGTATACCTTCAGGCACTATTCTGTTTCATATATTTTGTCAGTCACCGTCTTCCGGAGAAATTCCAGAGGACAGGAAAATTGGCGAAATTATCCCTATCTTCAAACCAGATGACAAAGGAAACGAACGTAATTACCGCCCAATATCACTGACATCTGTCCCTTGCAAGATCCTCGAACATATTGTTACGATGCGGCAAGCCGATGAAGAAAGACGACAGAACATGAGTGATGGCGATGGTAGATGACGTTTAATGAATTGCTAGCGGGCCTAGTGCAAGCGCTCCTGCCCACGCCACTTGCCGCTTCTACCTCGCTGGTCCGTAACATGACCCGGGGCCACCGAGTGATCTTCCCGATCGTGGACGAGGAAGTTTATCGATGTTGATGAGTTCATGGCGTCATGATGGGCGTGTTGTCTGGATGCTTGAAGAAGAAGAGGAAGAAAAAAAGAAGAAAATGACTTGCCGGCACCATGATTCCCAATGAACCTTGACGCAGGAAATTCTCAGGCCACACGTCGCCACGACCGCATGGCGGAGGTCAAGGCACGCACCGCATGGCATAGGCAGGAGAGGATGTCTTCCAGTGTAGTGGTGTCTTGAGTCGTGGGGTCGTTGGTCGGCATATCAGGTCAGTGGGGTCACATATGGTCGTTCGGGTCTCTCCTTGTGTCTCGTGGTCATGTGTGGCGTCTCGGATAAGTCCCTCTTTCGTTGTGTCTTATGGGCGGGGCGGGGGGATGGGGCGGAGGAACGGCAAGGTGTTGCTGGGTCCGGCAGGCTGGGGAACAGCCATGCGATGCCTCCACCCCTTCAACTGACGGCGCAAGAAGTTGCAGGGCGCCGAAGCTCCGGACCAAGATGACGGGGTGATGATGAAGTACCTCGCACCTCCAGCCAAACGTTACGATGCGGCAAGGTGATGAAGAAAGACGACAGAACATGACCGATGGCGATGGTAGATGACGTTTAATGAATTGCTAGAGGGCCTAGCGCAAGCGCTCCTGCCCGCTTCTTCCTCGCTGGTCCGAAACAATATCATTGTATCAGGCGTACGTGTTCAGAAAAGGCTTTTCATGTGAGACTCAACTATTAGAATTCACTGAAGAACTGCTATATAATTTGGACGAGAACTTTCAAACAGACTGCATATTCTTGGACTTCTTTAAAGCATTTGGTCGCGTCACGCATTCACATTTAATAGCCAAAATCACCTACCTTAACCTAGATTCATTAACGACCTCATGTATCAGAAATGTCTTGTCATCTCGCAAACAGTTTACTGTTGTTAACGGTCGTGAATCTCCACTTAGCGACGTCTTGTCTGGTGTACCTCAAGGTAGCGTCATGGACCCATAGCTCTGCCTCATTTACATATACTACCTGTCATGTAACATTAATTCACCTATTCGTTCGTTCGCCGAAGACTACATCATTTAACGCTAAATTCGGTCAGTTTCCGATCACCTAGAAGTTCAGAGAGACCTCGATCGCATAACCGTTTTGTGCACATCGTGGCAAATGTCACTTAACACCGAAAAATGCAAATAAATGACATTCAACCGGAAAACAATTCAACTCTTCTTTCAGTTAGCTAATAATACTTCAGCGTCCCACGCGAGTTCATAAAAAAACCTCGGCGTTCATTTTTCAAGTAACCTCTATTGGTCTACTCATGTACAGAAAGTAACAGCTAAACCATCACGCACATTAGGCTGTCTAAAACGCAATCTTCATGGAACTCTTGCCACTACCCGTAAGCTCGCCTACGAGAAATTTGTTCGGTCACAACTCGAATATGCATCTCTCATCTGGTCACCTCATCAGGTTTATTTATTCAATACTCTTGAATCGATTCAGAATCGCGCTGCGTGTTTTATTTCCCTAAGTTGCAACCGTAAATCGAGCGTCAGAAATATCAAATCTTCGATCTCTCTCTCCAGATTGCAATCACGAAGATTAATCGTCTTAATCTGCCTATTTCATACAATAGTCTACAGTCTCTACCATTCAACTCTGCCTCCTTAACAACCATTCCGCACCTCACGTCGTTTAAACAACCTTATACACTTCCAACGCATTGATGATAGAACCATTGCATTTAATCACTGCCGCAGGCTATCTGATCAACTGGAATGGTCTTCCGGAACACGTCGTAAATATATGGGATCCAACTCGTTTTAGGACAGAAATAAAGACCATTTTCTCAAATTACTTGCGTCTCATGAAACATTGTATATTGATGCTCCTACTTTTCAGTTACCAGTACTAACGGTCAATTATTTCTATATAAACGTGTTATTCATACTCCTGCCATTACGCCTATTAATGTAATCCTGCCTCACACAATACTCCGTCATTGGAGCTTGTGAGGTGATATGAATCATACAAAAAGGACCTGCCTGAGCATCGCCAGCGCGGAGTGCACGGAATCTTTCCGGAGCACGTTTCACATCTGAAACGATAAGTCTCTAGGAACCCCGAACCCCGACCCCTGTCTAGTGATGTGGCGTAGATACTTGTCTGTTATAAGGGCTAACTATGTCTGTGCCGCAGGGCAGCCCGCGGGCCGTCCTTAACTTTGCCTGCTTTTTTTGGTGCCGCACAGTACTTGACCGTCTTCGCGACGGGTTGATGCTTACCCAAACTACGGGCCAGGGAAGAACTGAACCCAAAGCTCTGAACCTGGAAGGCGTTTATGGGTTTTGCAAGGAATGCAGCGGTACAATGGGATCACTCACTAATGTTCCCGCCCCACTGCATTGGGAAATTGCCGTGGGACGGCATTACTTGACCTCATGGCGATCGCACAACCTCCTCCGACTTGGACTTCAATCTGTTTAGACTGGGACTGCGAGTTTGTTTTGCTTGGCAGTTTTCGTGCGAGTTTTTCTGTAATCGAACGAGGTGGATCAGAGAGCGCAAGACATGCGCAGTGGTGTGACGACGCGAAGGACAGTAAACAAGAATTCAACGTTCCCTGCTACCTCCTCTCAACCCGTGCTGGAACAGTCCTTGTTGTACGCGGAAGAGCCGCCTACAAGCAGCTCCGCGATATACCTGGACAGTCTGGTATCAAAGAAGACCTCAACGTCATCACCGCGTGGTGATGCTTATCGCGAGTTAACCTATGCTCCTGAGAACCAGAATCCGGAATGCCCTTCCCCCAGGGATGAAGGACATTTCAGGATGCTAGGCACGGCGTACGGCTTGCGATGGTCTAGTGCCCTGCGCCAACGAAGAAGAGGCGCGGAGGGAGCGCGGGGAGCGAGCGAGTGACAGATCCTGAAATGAATCGCCGCTGCGTGTCATGCTTCTCCGGGTCACTTGCGTGCTTATATGGATCTCTCTGGGTGTGCCAACCATCGCTGTACAATATTTACTTTAAAATGGCTGCTATTCAAGAGCCCATCCGCTCTCGTGATCCCTGTAATACAATTTTTAATTTTGTAATGAAAACGACTCACTATTTTGTAGAGAATAAACGCACTACATTTCCTGGGAATTCCTGGATAAAACGTGCCCGCTCACCGTATAATGCAAGAAACAAATATGCATACAACGCAAAAACTTTACAGGGCATAGTATATTGTAACACTTTTGCTAATCCTGAAGGACGCAAGCCCAGTTTAGCAATATATATATAGTATATAGCTATACATATATGCGAAAAACGACTGGTGCTCCTTAAAAAAATTGACAAAAACATCATTACCATACCAAAGAGGTTCTAATTGCATTTTACATACAAATTGTTGTATTTTGCTAATTATCTGAGTTTTTTTTGGTGCGCGATCACCTGTTTAGCCATTGCGTGGTGGGTGAAGTGAGAAGCCTCCAGCCTCGTGCGAAGAATTCTGCCTGCGTCAGTTGATTGTGAGGCATCATAAGGCAACATGTGACGGATGCATCAACAGCTGTCACTTTCGATCAGCAGAGAAAAGTGGTCGCGCTGAGTGTTCGCTGCCTGATGTGCAGTATGCCACAGAGAAGAATGCTCGCGCAGAGGAGTAACGCTCATGTAGCAGCCGCCCGTCACTAGAGAGAATATCTGCGAGGCACGGCGGCAGTGCCGGCTGGCGTCGTGCCAGGAGAGTTATACGGGGAAAATATGGCGCAGACTTGAACTGCACTTATTTATACCACACTCTATTGATTTGCCTTAGTGAAGTGCATTCCACTTTTATTTTAAACGTTTCCCAGTGTTGATAGATTTCGTGACAAACAGCACCAAGGACAGCTTGATGAATTCAAGGATGCGGCAGCAGGCGGCAGTGGCAAAGTACCCCAGTTTCAAACAAGCATCAGTTGCTAAGATGTGGACTTAGCCCTTTACACCGACTAAATTCCTCACCATACCTCAGCACATCGAAAGACTAAAATGTCGGAAAAACTGCGCTCAAATGCAGCATCAGCGTGTAATGCAATCGTCGGCCTTTTGTTGTTGGCGTTTCCTTGAAGGCTGTGATGTACATATAATCCCATATATTGAATTTTGCCCCTACGGCATCATCATCATTGCAGAACTGTCTGGGACACAAATTAAAAATGAAACAGAGTCATCAAAGAATAAAGACAAACACTCCTCCACCTCCCTGTCTACGATGACGACGCCGGTAAACTCCATGTTTTAAAATACTATGTTCCGGTATACTTTTGTACACCTGAAATTTCGCTATCGTCTTTTGGTACAAAACCACGTTTCCGTATTGTATCCTACCTGTTGTGAATTTTCTGTTTCGGTCGTGTAACGCTTGCTGGCGCTACTTAATGCAAACGAGAAATGCAAATTGTCATAGCAAAGCTGAGGATTAAGCAATGCAATATTCGCCTCACCCCTGAACTCGTAGGGCTCCGGCGTCGTCGTTTCTTCAATGTGAACCGCAGAACTGGGCTTCGTGGTCATCGGCGTCTTCTTGTTTATCGCGTTGACTGTAGAGGAAACAACAAAAGCGTAAAATCAACTATGCTGCAGGTTTATGCAATCAGCGTGACATGCTGTCGAAACATTGTGTGTGCGTTGGGAAATTCGGGGAACACGTCTAGGAAACTGAAGGGCTCGTTAAAATATGTATATGAAGAAAGAATACCCAGTCACCGAAATGTAAGACAACATGCAGGAATATTGCTCTTCAAATGACAACAGTACGCATTCTCCATTTAGGTGAAAACTAGTTGCCTTGAAATTGTAACAACAAATCAATAAACGTTTAATTTCTTGGAAAGCTATATAAGGTACTAATCTATAACTTCCGGTAACACCAAGAATTATAACATTATGCTCTCCTTGGTTTTAGTGAGCGGTCAAGTGTTCACAAGCGCATTTTGAACAAAACGTTTTTCTGTTTGTTTCTATTGTTTTCTGTATCCACTAATTTGTGCAACTCCACCCGAACAATGTAACGAGGAAGGATTTCTAACGCCTGAACAATGCAACGAAGAAGGATGGTTAGCCCCACTCCGGCCTCGATGGCACAATGGAACGGTTCTGCAATATTTCATCAAAGTACCTGAACAGCGGCTACTGGCATATTCAGGTGGACGGAAGAGATCACAAGATGACCGCAATAATCTCTCTGGAAACAATTACAAAGGTACAGAGTTCGGTAGCATCTCTGTTAATGAACGCAGAAATATCTCATTAGCCGTTCTAAGATTTAAATCTATCTTGTGTTGGATAACAACCAAAATAGTCTGTTCAGTCCAAATATAAACCAATGTGAATGGTGAAGTACCCGCAAGGTTAGAAGAATACTAAAAATATTTTTGGTTCACGAGAAGCCATGTCTGTTATGAAGGCCAGCTTGAAGTCTTACCACAAGCATACTGTTAACTGCCTGTCCTTAGGGGGAGGCAAAATGGCGGTATAGTTGTGGGAGGCTTCAGCGCCGAGGTTTCGTTGGCACTTACCGACTACGAAGCCTAGTATTGTGAAGATCACGAATGCCCCAAAGACCGCGCTGATGATGGTGATGTGCTGGCGCATAGCGTTTTTTTCCGCAGCTCTGCATGAACATGTAAAAAGATCCAAAATATTAGCACTCCTTAGTATAACAGCTCTCGGAAGCATCATCCGCTTGCACTTAGGGCCGACACTCGGGTACTTCAGATGGGCCTCTTCATGAACTACTGCATTTTATTTTGAGCCTCTTCATGAACTACTGCATTTTATTTTGATTACTGATTTAATCAGAAACTTTGAGTGAAAAAATTAGGTTAGTAGTTAGATTTGACTATTAACGTATAAAGAGCAGGTTATCCGGCTGTTTGGAGAATCACTTTGTTAGGGTGCAAATAATCATGCGTCTAATGCACTCGTATGTTACGGTCACTGTAAAGCGAAAATACTTTAACTTACAGTACTCTACAACCAGGACAATCTTAGACTTCAATCAAGCAGAAGTGAAGAATATTTCTGGAAAAGGCACTCTACTACCTATCGTATATCATGTACATACCACCAACCAGTTAAAATATTCTCGGAATATAACCAGCCCTTGTATATTGCATTCATTGATTACGAAAAAAACATTTGCAGTAGAAACCTCGGCGGTGATGCAGACAATGCAAAATAAGGGTGTAGACAAGCCGTATGTAAAACTACTGGAAGACATACATAGTGGTTGTACAGCAACGATAGTTGTGCCCAAAAAACTAACCAAATTCTATAAAGAAAGGTGTTAGGCAAGGAGACAATCTCCCCAGTACTATTCATAGCTTGCTAAAAGGTAGTATTCAGAGACTTGTAATGGGTGCAGTTAGGAATAACGGTAAAAGCAAAAAGTTGAGCGAGTTGGTACAAAATAAAGCAAAAAACAGCGCGGCAACAGAGACAAGAAGACGGGACCCAGCGCTGGTCCCGGCTTCGTTTCACTCTCTTGTCTGTGTTGTTGCGGGATTTTTTGCTTAATTAGGGATAACGGTAGACGAAGAATACCTCAATAATCTACGATTCGCTGATGGCATTGCCTGGCTAGATAACTCACGGGATGGGGATTAATTGCGCGGGATTATTGATCACTTAAACGGAAAGCACGAAAGTAGGCTTGAAAATCAATATGCAGATTTCTAAGGTACTCTTCAACAGCCTGGGGAAGGAAGAGCAGTTTACGTTAGGTAGCGAAGTACTGGAAATAGAACGCAAATATGTCTACTTAGTGTAGCCAGTAACCGCAGATCCGGACCATGAAATGAAAATAACAAAAAGAATAAGATTGGGATGGAGCGCGTTTCACTCGGCGATTATGACTAGCAGCTTACTGGTATCGCTCAAGAGCAAAGTACACAGCAGTTGCACCATACCTGTGCTCACCTACGGGGCTAAAACGTGAAGGCTAATCGAGAGGGTTCTGATTAAGTTGAGGGCAACGCAGAGGGCTATGGAACGAAAAATGATAGGGGTAAAACTAAGAGATAGGAAGCGTGCAGAGTGGGTCAGAGAAATCACTAAGGTCACTGACATCCTAGTGGAAATCAAGACGAAGGAATGGGAAAGGACAGGACATGTAGTGCGAAGAGAGGATGACCGATGGTCTCTTAAGGTGACAAACGGATTCCAATGGAAGGTAAGCAAAGCGGCGGGCGGAAGAAAGTTAGGTGGGCGTTGGAGGTTAAGAAGTTCGCAGGGTCAAGTGGATGTAGCTAGCGCAGGACCGGGTTATTTGGAGGAATATGAGAAATGCTTTCGCCCTTCAGTGGGTATAGTTTGGCTGATGATGATGATGATGATGATGATTACACTATTACTGGACATTCCTGAAAGCGGTGTACAGGCTACATTGATTTAGGTGTAGCGAGAATGTAAATTTCAGATTGCACGTCGCATATATATCCGGAGTCCTTAAAGCTTTAAATTTATTGAAGATTTTTGTAAAATAAACAACAAAGATAGCTCTTCACTTACACAGCTTCAAGTAATTTTTATACAAGGCAACTCGCAATTAACAAAGAAATATACACGTTAGAGAGGGAGCTCATCGTAGGCACTTGCGCAAGTCACGATGACAAGAAAGGAAAAAGATTCTTCAGAGTGAATCATTCATTGGAAAGTAAACAAACATTGCGATGAACTAATAGGCGGATTAACTATCGAGTAGGCAGGCACATGATCTTAACTTATAGGTAAGGGGACGCCAAGGACAAGGAAAATTTGAGACCATTCAGCTTACTATCTTTTAAGTACAATGCATTTACGAAGGCAATCGGCGATAGGATCAGAGCAATCTTAAATACTAATAAACCAAAGGACAATCTTAAATTCGGAAGCGGTACTCCACGAAAAAGCATTTGACTCAGTAGAAACCTCGCCAGTGATACAGGCATTGCGAAATCAGGGGGTAGACGAGCCGTACGTGAACGTGCTGGTAGTTCTGCACAAAGTAACAAAATTCCCATAAAGAAAGGTGTTAGGCAAGGAGACACAATCTCCCCAGTACTATTCACAGCTTGTTTAGAGGAAATATTCAGAGACTTGGAATGGGAGCAGTTAGGGATAAGGGTAGATGGAGAATACCTCGTAATCTGCGATTTGCTGATGACATTGCCTTGCTAAGCAACTCAGGAGATGAACTATAAAGAATGATTGGTGACCTAGGCAGGAAAAGTAGAAAGGTAGGCCTGAAAATCAATATGCAGAAGACTAAGGTAATGTTCAACAGCCTTGGGAAGGAACAGCAGTTTACGTTAGGTAGCGAAGCACTGGAAGTAATAGGCGAATATGTCTACTTAGGACAGGTAGTAACCGCAGATCCGTACCATGAAAAGGAAATAACAAGAAGAATAAGATTTGGATGGAACGTATTTGCAAGCATTCGCAGAATATGCAGAATATGACTAGCAGATTACCGGTATCGGTCAAGAGGTAAGTATACAACAGTTGTATCCTGCCTGTCCTCACCTATGGCACCGAAACGTGGAGGCTAACCAAGAGGGTTATACTTAAGTTGAAGACAACGCAGAGGGCTATGGAACGAAAAATGGTAGGGGTAACATTAAGAGGTAGGAAGCGTGCAGAGTGCATTCCAACTTGAGTTCATGCGTTACTCAAGTTAATGACATTCTAGTGGGAATCGAGAAGAAGAAATGGGCATGGGCAGGGCAAGTAAGGCGAAAAGAGGATAACCAATGGTCTCTTAAGGTAACAAACTGGATTCCAAGAGATGGGAAGCACAGCAGAAGGGCGGTAGGAAGTTAGGTGGGCGGATGAGGTTAAGAAGTTCGCAGGGGTCAAATGGGTGCAGCTAGCACAACACCGTGTTAACTGGAGAAATATGGGAGAGGCCTTCGCCCTGCAGTGGGTATAGTCAGGTTGATGATGGTGACTCTACCCTTGATCCTATTCACACTATAAAATAGGTAATAGAAATGTGCTCACAATATAAGCAGCACCTATAAATAGCATTAACTACGAGAAAGCATAATTGACTCGATCGAAACGTCAACAGTCATGAAGGCATTGCGAGATCAGGGGGCAGGTCGCCCGTATGTGGAAGTACTGGAAGATATCTGTAGTGACTGCACAGCCACCATAGGTCTGCACATTTAAAGTGATAAAATATCAATTAGGATAGGTTTTAGGAGAAGAGACAAGGCCTCCCCAGTGTTTTTACAGCTTTCTGGGAGGGTGTATATTGAAAGACATGGAATGGGAGCAGTTAGAAATCAGTGTCGACGGAGAATATCCCATTAACTGCCAATCGCTGGTGACATCGCCTTGTTACGTAACTCAACGGACTAATTGTAACTAATGCCTGATTTTCTAGAAAGGAGAAGCACAAATGTAGGCCTAAAGATTAATATGCCGAAGACTAAGATAACGTTGAACAGCCAGGGAAAGGAACAGCAATTTAACATAGGTAGCAAAGCGCTGGAAGTGGTAGGCAAATATGTCTACTTAGGCCAAGTAGTAACCGCAGAACCCGACCACTAAAGGGAAATAACAAGGACAACAATAGTGGGATGTAGCGCGATTGGAAGGTACTCAAACATTATGACTAGCGGCTTACCGGTATCAATTGTGGGGCCTAGCCGCATCTTTGAATGTTTTAAAGCGGGCGTGCTCTTTCCTATGGGGATTGGTATTTTCCCGGGCAGCGCGAGTGCGCAACAGCGAGCTGCCAATTTTGAAGCGACACGTTATCGGTGTGAAAACTAGGGTAGATAAGCGCGTCGGAAGCAAGGCTCGGGGCTTTTGCCCGTTTGCAGTCCAGCGAGTGGCGGCCAGCAAACGTCACGGGCCAGCGGGATGTGCACGGACGACGGAACGAAGGCCTGCAGGGCTAAGACAGAAGCAGTGCCTGCAGGAAAGGCATAGGCGTATTTGCGTGAGTTGCTGTTATTGAAAAAGAAATGTTTCTCGTACCGCCGTCAGCCCTTTGGCCCTATCGCTCGCCTTATTCGGCGCGTAGTGTGTTTGTCATGCCGCGGTAAATCCCTGATCCTCGTTTCGTTTCATTCTTGGTAGTCCATTGAGCGCACCTGGACAGCATGCTTCCAGCGCAGGGGTGCCCGATGTTTTCTTTTTATTGAATGCCTTCGTGTTTACCGGGAATAAACCGGTGTTTTCAGTAGAGACTGGACTTGGCACTCGTTGCGCGAGGCGACGGCTAGCGAACTCGTTTCTTAGAAGGCGAGGCCTTCACAATCAAGAGGAAAGTGTGTAACTGTTGCATCCTACCGGCTCTCACCATATGGCTGAAACTTTAAGGTAAACGATAAGGGTTCTATACTTAAGTTCAGGACAACGCAGATAGCTGGAATGGAATATGGTAGATGGAACGTTAAGTGATACGAAGCTTGCAGTGTGGGCCAGACAAATAACACATTACTGAAATTCTAGTCGAAGTTACGAAGAAGAAATAGTCATGGACAGGGCATGTAGCATGAGCAGAGGACAACCGATGCTCCCCAAGAATAACCGATTGAATTCTAAAGGTACGTAAGCGTAGCAGGGGACAGCAGAAAGTTAGGTGGGCGGATGAGGTTAAGACATTTGCACGGGTCAGGTGAATGCAGGTAGCACAGGACCATTTTAATGGCAAGTCCTGCAGGTGGTAGTCCGACTGATGATGATAATGATGGTGATGATGATGATCATCCAGCAAAATGCAGCACAACTGGTCCTTACAAAAGATGGAGAACAAACATGTTGCGTTAATTGCGAAAAGCTGTATCCCAACGACGACAAATGACAATATTACCAGACAAATCATGGAATGAGCAATAAATTTAAGTGGTAAGGTAGCTAGTCAGGACGCTGGAATACATACGAATAAGAAACTCTGTTTAATGAAAGTGTAAATGTGAAAGCATCTAACAACACATCTGGAAGAAAACTGGTAGAATTATTAAAAAAAACTAGATTATAAAATATATACATAGGGAATTTGGTTTGGTTTGGTTTGTGGGGTTTACCGTCCCAAAGCGACTCAGGCTATGAGAGACGCCGCAGTGGAGGACTCCGGAAATTTCGACCACCTGGGGTTCTTTAACGTGCACTGACATCGCACAGCACATAGGGAATTTGGCACGGTGTGCAATGAAGGGAGGCAACGTGGAAGCCAAAGTTAGAAAATTAACCTGGAGCAAAAGATCACGTCTGCTGACGATATGGCAGTGGGATAACCTACAAGAACAAAGCTGAAGTAAGGCAGCCGGTGATTGTTACGCGGATTTGAAGAGTTGCACAAGCACAAGTATTGATAAAGCACAGAGGAAGTGGTGCGCAGGAAATGTGGAGCTGGCGAGAAAAAGTCGCCAAGTAGCAAGTCGATCTTGAACTGACGGTGAACGAGAGACGTCATGTAAAAAACACTGGCCGCGATTAAAATGCACCTATCAATATCTCAAATGTATTGGAAGCCCAGCAATGTGAGACCATTTGTCCGGTGTACAATTGAAGCACTGCAGTGAATGGTTTGCGAGAGGTATATTCCGGCATTTCAAATATGGCACAACCACAATTTTTTTGTCTAAACAAATTTTATTTATCTTTAATTCTCAAATATTCCCTTCCTGATGCATCTATCAGTATGTTCTATATAGCTCAACTCCGTTTTACTGATATAGTTCTCGTATGAATCGCACAGATTCCTAATAACCAATCCGTACTTATGTTAACCTGTTGTTTTAGATTCAGGGCTAGGTCGTATGCCCCAAGGAGGACTGCAGTGGCCCGTCTCTTTATCGATTTCCATATCTTGCCCAAGGGTTGGGGGCACGATAGAGCTGGAACAGGCCTCAAAGAATGCCTTCGTGCCTGATTTCGAATGCCTCAGCTCACACATAGCTCGTGGTCGTAGTTTCATTGGTTTGATGCCTCTTGTGTTTTTGCACAACCGAGCGAATAAGTCCTTCCACGTCGTGCATGTCTCCATACCTTTCAGATTCGCCTTGCTGCACAGTTGGTCCCAGTGGAAATTCTTGTGCCAGCTTGTACAGACCGGAACCAAAGAGCCAGCGTTATTACAGAATCACTGAATACAACACAGTGACAGCAGAGAAGGTGTTGTTTTGACGCGAAAGCTCTTCGTCCTCCTTACAGCGGAAAACAGGGCACCGGCACGTCGAGAAAGATCAGGATTACTCGAATACGTTCGTCGTCACACGAGATCCAGTGGAAAGGGTAATCAATCATATGTGTTTAAGAGAAAATTTACGGAGGCTGAGATGGGAATTGGGCCCGGGAGCACTGGATCCCGTGTCCTACACTCTGCAACCTCATTTGTATGTAGGTACTTGCGTACGCCTTGGTGAAAGAGGGGCTGCATATCTTTATAGGTGGGCTTAAACGCCACTACTTACTGCTATATTCTAATGGGCACTTGCGAGTTTTCTGATTCAGTAAATTAGATAGCCTGCCTCACAACCCTTAACCAAATCCCTAAACTACGAAAGATTCGAACCAACAGCTTAAATTATCACTGCTGAGCTTGGACACACCAACAAGAAAGCACGCAGCAGAATACTGAAGCGCGGGACATAAGAATCAATAGATGTATTATTGCAGGTATTCAGGGAAGCCAGGAGCGAGTGCATGTTTATGAGCAGTGATGAAAAAATTACGTCGAACCATGCACACCACATAAAAGAACGAAGACGACTGTGTCTTGCCTTCTTTTTATGTGGTCTGAATGGGTATGTGCAATTTTTTTACCAATTGTAGCATGCAACAACTACCCCAAAAAGAGGGGGCATTGTGAGAAGTATATTGGCGCGAAGGTCATTAGCGCTAAGGAGTGGTACCCTTAAAAGCGTAACTTAAGTTTCATCCATAATTTGTATTTATTTATGGTCACCAGCAGCCATCTATATGAGAACCTTATTTAAGATTTTGTTTTAATAAAAAGCATAGCTTTCAGCGCAATGCGAAGGTTCATGTGCCGAACATGATCTGAGTTGCGTATTCGAGTATTCTGAGACTTGCGCTATGATGACCATGTGTGCGTGGAAAAGTGACGGGAGTCTGAAAAGCGAGTTTAACAAGGTGCCTAAATTTCTGTACCTTACGGCATCCGCACGCATCTGCGTCTTTAGACCCGGCGGAAATTCTTGCCCCATCCTGAAAACTTAGTCGCATTGTTCTTTTATAGTTACTTAGAGCAACGCATTCACAACAATGAGTCCTTTGCTGATTGAAGGCCGCTCCCACTTAAATAATTTTTGAGAGGGCAGCTATAAAACGAGAAGCAGTGCAGTGACAATAACGTTCTCAACTACTTTCATCATCTGTGGTACCATCTAGAGAGACGGTCATTATTGTATCTCTTCACGTCCATTTAGGGTCTTTGAGTATGCGGCATAACAGCAAGTACATTTTACTGTGACAACGTTAAAATACACTTAATCAACTGGTAATAAATCATAAGCAATTATTATCAATGGAAAGTACGAACAAATACACTGTTCACACAGTCATTTTTTAATGTCCTTCCAAAGCATTGCTACTAGGTGCATGACAGCTCTATGCACGATGCCAAAAGCTAAAAAAAATATACATTTCATTCATGCTTTAGCGCCCAGGTTACACAAAGCATTTAGATAAAGAGTCTTGACTGGAAATAGCAGGTCACCAAAGGGATAAAGTCCGTTAGCGACAATCAGTGATTTAATCGTGGATAAAGGCCGTTAGCGAAAATCAGTGCTTTAGTCGTGTACAGTTACTTAATGAGTGAAACCAATTAAAAGGCCCCTCGCGACAGAACATAAAGTTGACTTTTCATAAATATGACGATCACTACGAGAACACAAAACCGGGACGCATAGGCTAAGCAGTGCTGTCCATATTTTATATAACACAATACTGAGCGACATGCAAAACGTTTCTTCTGACTGTGAAGCTACGAGTATGTTTCCCACTACAGTAGCGCGGGTTATGGAGCAGCTAGTTACGGTTGTTTCCTGCTAGCCATTAGACGTGTTTCATTGTCAAAGGAACAGCCAGTGGCTACAGACGAAACAATGTTGATTCCAAGCCATCATTCGCGCAGACGTGAGCTTGAGCTGCCCCGACAGAGGGACATAAATACTTACGTAGTTGTATCTGTAGGAAGGAAATAAATAGATCAATCGTGTGAGAAGCATGAAACCGTTGAAATAAATTTAAAGACAAGGCGTTGCCTATAATTTGATTCCTATTAGAGAGGTTAATTTATTTAGCCATGCATAAACGAAATATATTAGACACCTCATCTCGTCTAGTCTTCGATGTTTTGTCTGCGCTGCGCACGATTTCGAGAAGTTTATACTATAAGGATAGTCTATAACAAGCCTGTGACAGTAGCTGTTATCTATGAAGAGGTTCTTACAGCAGAGACCTAAACTCTTACATATATAGCCAACTACCATGCGAGCAACTGCAGATATAATATATATATATATATATATATATATATATATATATATATATATTAAGGAAAGAAGCCAACAGTCGGCGAGGCCAAGGAAACCATTGGAGATTTTACTTTGTCTTTATATATATATATATATATATATATATATATATATATATATATATATATATATATATATATATGTATATATATATATATATATATATATATATATATATATATATATAGATATGAAGGAAAGAAGGCAGCAGTCGGCGAGGCCAAGGAAAGCGTTGGGGATGGTATTTTATGTTTTTTTTTTAATGTTTACTTGGATAATTACAGAGACTAGTAATGTAATCTGTTTAGGGGAAGATAATTAAACACAAAGTAGAAGAAAAAACAACGTGCCGATGGTGGGAACCGAACCCACGACCTCCGAATAACGCGTCCGGTGCTCTTCCAACTGAGCTACATCGGCCGCTGACCCCCCTGCTACTTTCTTGGGTATTTATGTTGTCTGTATACGAACCATGAGAGTGTTCACCAGCGCCGGACGCGTTACTTGTTTTTTCTTCTACTTTGTGTTTATATAATCTTTCCCTTAAACAGATTCCATTACTAATCTCTGTAATTACCCAAGTAAACATTAAAAAAAAAGACGTAAAGTACCATCCCCAACGCTTTCCTTGGCCTCGCCGACTGCTGGCTTCTTTCCTTCATGTATTATAACGAGCACCCTCATTTCCCCTTAATTGATCTGCTTGTAGCTTACGGGGGTCTCGGTTCTGGCAGTCTTGAAGCCATAGGTAGCGTAAGAGGGTTCTAGCACAGCTTTCGCCCTCGCTCTCGATCACGTTCTACGTGACGCTGGCGGTAACAAAGGACGTTCCACGTCCGCCGCCTTGGCTGAGGGTGGCGCTGGTAAACACTATCAAGGTTCGTATACAGACAACATAAATACCCAAGAAAGTAGCAGGGGGGACAGCGGCGGATGTAGTTCAGTTGGAAGAGCACCGGACGCGTTATTCGGAGGTCGTGGGTTCGGTTCCCACCATCGGCACGTTGTTTTTTCTTCTACTTTGTGTTTAATTAGCTTTCCCCTAAACAGATTACATTACTAATCTCTGTAATTATCCAAGTAAACATTAAAAAAAAAAGACGTAAAGTACCATCCCCAACGCTTTCCTTGGCCTCGCCGACTGCTGGCTTCTTTCCTTCATGTATTATAACGAGCACCCTCATTTCCCCTTAATTGATCTCTCTCTCTCTCTCTCTCTCTCTCTCTCTATATATATATATATATATATATATATATATATATATATATATATATATATATTGTAGCTTGTGCAACAGCAGCCGCTAGGCGGCTGCTCATCGAGAGTCTCGTACGCGGACTCGAAGAAGTGGCCCCGTGGCGTTCGAGAAGGAGCTGAAGTCGGCTGCTGTCACTCGGTGCTCTGGACCTGCTCTCCTGTACCTGCTAGGTCAACCCCCTACTGAAAAAAAAGTCAACTTGATGAATTCTAAAGCAGAGAGAACGAAAATATGAAGCAAGAAACATGCCGTAGGCAGTGCGCTAATTTTCTCGAGAAAAGTACGGCTTCATGCGCACGGCACGGACAACCTCGGATTTCTGCTGGCGACGTGTAGAAGAAAAGCCGTCCGGAAGCACTTCGTACGTGACGTCGCTCAGCTGACGGAGCACTTTGTATGGGCCAAAGTACTGCTTCAGAAGTTTTTCGGATTGTCCCCGACGTCGAATCAGAGTCCAGAGCCACGCTTTGTCGCCCGGTTCGAAAGTCACTACACGGTATATATATATATATATATATATATATATATATATATATATATATATATATATATATATATATATATATATATATATATATATATATATAGCCGACTGTCGGCTTCTTTCCTTCATGTATTATAACGAGTACCCTCATTTCCCCTTAACTGATCTGTATATATATATATATATATATACAGATCAGTTAAGGGGAAATGAGGGTACTAGTTATAACACATGAAGGAAAGAAGCCGACAGTCCGCGAGGCCAAGGAAAGCGTTGGGGATGATACTTTGCCTTTTTTTTTAATGTTTACTTGGATAATCACAGAAATTAGTGATGTATTCTGTTTATGGGAAATATAATTAAACAGAAAGTAGAAGAAAAAACAACGTGCCGATGGTGGGAACCGAACCCACGACCTCCGAATATCGCGAATATATATATATATATATATATATATATATATATATATATATATATATATATATATATATATACAATGAATGGCACACAATGCCTGCTTTCGTCGCCTGTGGTCATACCTGTTACTGTACTTCCTCCCATGTGCCGTGTTATTTTTTTTTTTACTTTCCACCTGCAGGTTTAATCACTCCTCATCTGCACCTGCATTTTACCTCAACAATACCATTGTACTTCCCTCTCTTTTTTAGGTTTTTTTTTCTACTCTCCACCTGCAGTGTATCACTTCCCATCTGCACCTGCTTTTTAACCATACAATACGATTGTACTTCCCTCCTGCTAAGCCCCCTTTCCCTCTTTGCATCTCCGCTACCTGTTTCTTTTCCGCTCTTCGCGTTTAAATCTACCCGCATCGCTTACATTCGTACACCTGATGAAGGCCAGCGTCTGGTCGAAACGTCGAGTCCAATAAATGTTTCTTTAAATGAAGCGTACACTTCGCTCTATAGTTTTTAAAGCGGCCTAGCATGTTAAATGTTCTCGCATCCTATATATATATATATATATATATATATATATATATATATATATATATATATATATATATATATATATATAGCGTGAGCCTCGTCTGTCGGGGCCCCTAAGGTCGCAGGAGGCGATTCTGCAGGACTTGATTCTTCTCTGCTTCCGTCGGGGTCTGATGAGCGTTTTCGGATCTGGTTGACATGACGTCAAACGACTCCGTCCTCAGTAGCCACAGTGACTAGACGGGCACCACTCGTCGATTTCACTTTGCCTGGTGTCCACTTTTCACCTACGCCGTAGTTGCGCACATAGACGGCGTCTCCCGGGGTGAAGTACCAACTGGCGGAATCAGTCTCTGAATGCTTGGGCATTTCGTAGTTCTTGGGAGGAAAACACATATCTAATTTTGTACGCAAACGGTATCCCAGAAGAAGTTCGGACGGAGTAGAGCCTGAAGCTTGTGGCGAATTTCTGTAGTTACAAAGAATTCTCGCCAGAGCAGTTGCCAACTACACGCCCGGCATTTTCTTCAAGCCCTCCTTGACTGTTCTTACGGCCCGTTACGCAAGACCATTGCTCTGGGGGTGACAAGGCGGGGTACGAATATGCTCGATTCCATTTTTCTGTAGGAATACCGCAAACTCTAACCCAGTAAAGGGTGTACCGTTGTCGGTAACTATGGTGCGGGGAAATCCAAACCTGCTAAACAAGGTTCTCATGAAATCGGCAGTGGCTTTAGCGGTTGCGCGAGATACTGGAATGGCTTCTATCCAATTGCTGTGTGCATCGACAATTACCAACAACATTTTGTTTCCAATAGGCCCTGCATAGTCTGCATGCAGCCGTGACCACCTCTCTCTTGAAATCGGCCAGCTGACAGGATTCCTAGGGGGCATGGGCAAAGCCTGCACACAGCTTCGACAATTCGAGACCAATCTACAAATATCTTGATCTAAACCGGGCCACCAAAACTTAGCCCTCGCCCTTGTCTTCATGGTTGACGCACCCTGATGAGACTCGCGTAGCATCGTCAACAGTTTCTCACGCGCCGCACTTGGTATCACCACACGATGCCCCCAGTACAACAGCCCCTTCTCCACAGACAACTCATGTCTCCTTTTCCGGAATTCCGCCACTTCCCTGCTGTCACCTTCTACGACGGAGGGCCATCCGTTAGTCACGTACCTGCATATCTCTTGCAAAAGCCCGTCAGCTGCCATGAGCGCTTGAGTCTCTTGGTTGGAAACCGTTGGTTGGTCCCGTTGGTCGATTATAAGCACCATTTCCGACAGATCTTCTGTTTCCGCTTGCGGCTCCTGCAGCGGTTGAGGCAAACGGCTTAGAGCGTCAGAAATTAGCATCTGTTTTCCAGGTTTACAAATGAACTTGTACTTGTATGACCCTAGCAAAAGCGCCCAGCGCTGAATTCGGACTGAAGCCATGACAGAAGTTTGACGATCCTGTCGGAGTAGACCTAATAAGGGGCGGTGGTCCGTTACAAGTGTGAACTCCCGTCCCAACAGGTAATCGCGAAACCGTGTCACGCCAAACACCAGGGCTAAAGCCTCTCGCTCAATTTGGGAGTAGTTTCTCTCAGCTGAGGTGAGCGTCCGTGATCGGAAGCCAATTGGCCTGTCTTCACCATTTATTCGGTGGAAAAGGGCAGCACCGACACCATAAGGTGAAGCATCGCATTCCAACGTCAACTCCAGCTGCGGATTAAAGTACGTTAGCACTGGGGCTGAACGCAAAGCATCCTTGGCCTTCTTAAATGCCGCGTCTTCTTTTTCGTGCCAAACCCATTTTGCACCTTTTTCAAGAAGGCTGTACAGGGGTGCAAGCATAGTAGAAAGATTTGGCAAAACTTGTAAAATGTAACCATTCCCACGAAGGATCGCAAATCGGCAACATTTCGCGGTAAAGGGGCTAGCCTGATTGCATCCACGTGCTTCTCGAGGGGGTGTAGTCCTCCAGCATCAATACGACGACCAAGATACGTCGCCGATTGTTTTGTTCGCCGAACTTCCACTTGTCGTAACGAAGTTTGATACCGTTCTCGCGGAAACGATAGCACCGCTTGCAGGTTTGCGTTATCAGCATCGCTGCTCTCGGCTACCAGGACATCGTCTAGATAAGCCTGAGTCCCTTTTAGTCCTTGCAGCACCGATTCAATCTTTCGTTGGAATATCGCTGGCGCTGATGCGATGCCAAACGGAAACCTGTTGTAGCAAAAGAGCCCCTTGTGTGTGTTTATCACTGCTAATTTCCGCGAGTCTTCATCTAGCTCAACCTGATTGTAAGCATCGCGAAGGTCTAAAGTACTGAATTTTTTTTCCTCCACATAGATTCGCAAAAATGTCGTCTATGACAGGCAAGGGGTACTGCTCAACCTCGCAAACAGGGTTTAGTGTAATCTTAAAGTCCCCCCAAATGCGCACTGTTCCGTCTTTCTTCCGAACTGGCACGATGGGCGTTGCCCATTCAGAATGAGGAACTGGTGATATTATGCCAGCCGAGACTAATCTGTCAAGCTCTTTGGACACTTCATCACGAAGTGCAAAAGGAATTTTCCTTGCCTTAAAGAACTTGGGGTTTGCTCCGGCCTTGATTTGCAGTCGGGCTGGCGGACCTTTCATGAGACCAGCGCCTTCAGTGAACAGGTCGCAGTTTTGCTGGAGCAGCATCGGCACGTCCTTCCAGGCTTGCTTTGATAAGGAAGGCTTCGAATACATGGTCAGCACCTGAATGCGTTCGTCCGTCAATTTTTTTAGCAGGTCCCGACCGCAAAGACTGGGGCCATTGCAGTCTAAAACAGTCAGACTGCATTGTACTGTGGTACCTTCATAGGAAACTGGCATGGTCAGTGTACCGAGGAGTGGCAACTTTCCGAGATAGCATGAAAGCTGTACTACCGACTTTTGCAGCTGCGGCCATTGATGGGAGTGCACTTGGTAAATGCGTTTGGGAATGACGCAAACAGGGGAGCCGGTATCAATATCCATCATTATTTCGATGCCATTCCATGCAAACGATTTTCTGATGGGGGGTATAAGAGAGCGCGTGGTGGTCAAGGACCAGATTTGTGACGCGCTACTATCACTCTCTTCGGTTTCTGTCGTCTGTGCTGTTAGTGCTAGCGTCCTGCTTGTCTCATTTGCCGCACACATTCGCGCTAAATGCCCTGGCCGTGCACACTTAAAACATTTGCGCTTGATTAGTCGACAAGCCTTTGTATTATGACCATGCTTACCGCAACATTTGCATTGTTGCACGCCCTGTGACTTCGTGCGCGATTCGTATTGGCCAGAGAGCTTTAGCAATCTCGCTTGCTCTTGGTCAGTAACAATCCCTTGCGAATCGCGTTCAGCGCTCTCGGCAGCGAGGGCAAGAGCCTCGGCTTCTTCGAGATTCAGATTTTTCTTCGCTAACAGCTGCTTCTGCAGATTCTTGGATCTGACACCACACACAATACGGTCCCTTATCATTCTGTCTAGCATAGTTCCAAAATTGCAATTGTGTGCCATTTGCCGTATTGCCACAATGAATGCATGTACAGATTCCCTTTCTTGCTGGCAGCGATGGAAGAACTTGAAACTTTCAGAGATTTCATTCGGTACCGGATCATAGTTGCTGCTTAACGTCTCCACAACTTCTTTGTAGGTAAGGTCGTTAGGCTTTCGCGGTGCTACCTTCCCGTTCAAAATTTCTATTGTTCTTGTTCCAAGCGCCGCTACCAGCAGGGCTCTATTCTTAGCATCGTCTATCAGATCATTCGCTTCGAAATAAGCTTGAGCCTTGACAAGGTACGGCTGCCACTTATTTTTTCGTCTTCGAATTCCGCTAGCCTGTGCGCCATGGCTGATCCTTTACGGTGGGTTCCTTCTGCTTGGCTGTCGTGCTTGGGCGTATTGCTGGCTTCCTTGCTGAAGCAAATCCTCGTCGCCACTGTTGCGATCTACCGGCCAAAGGCCGGCAGCTACGCGCTGAAAACCAGGCAGATTCGCAGAGCGAAAAGACGACGCTTTATTTCCGGCTCGGAAATATATAGAGAAGAAAAGAAAGGAGGGGAAGAAGGAAAGAGGGATTATCGACGCATGCGCTGGTTATCTGCGGCATTGTTATCTGCAGCATATATATATATATATATATATATATATATATATATATATATATATATATATATATATATATATATATATATATATATATATATATATCATCATCATCATCATCAGCCTGATTATACCCACTGCAGGGCGAAGGCCTCTCCCATATCTCTCCACTTAACCCGGTTCTGTGCTAGCTGCATCCACCTGACCCCTGCGAACTTCTTAATTTCATCCGCCCACCTAACTTTCTGCCGCCCCCTGCTACGCTTTCCTTCCCTTGGAATCCAGTTTGTTACCCTCAGCGACCATCGGTTATCCTCTCTTCGCACTACATGTCCTGCCCATGTCCATTTCTTCTTCTTAATTTCCACTAGAATGTCGTTAACTTGAGTTATTTCTCTGACCCACTCTACACGCTTTCTATCTCTTAATGTTACCCCTACCATTTTTCGTTCCATAGCCCTCTGGGTTGTCCTCAACTTAATTAGAACTCTCTTGGTTAGCCTCCACGTTTCAGCCCCATAGGTGAGTACAGGCAAGATGCAACTGTTGTATACTTTCCTCTTGAGCGATACCGGTAAGCTGCTAGTCATAATCTGCGAGTGCTTGCCAAATGCGCTCCATCCCAATCTTATTCTTCTTGTTATTTCCTTTTCATGGTCCGGATCTGCGGTTACTACCTGTCCTAAGTAGATATATTCGCCTACTACTTCCAGTATTTTGCTTCCTAATGTAAACTCCTGTTCCTTCCCGAGGCTGTTGAACATTATCTTAGTTTTCTGCATATTGATTTTCAAGCCTACCTTTCTACTTTTCCTGTCTAGGTCATCAATCATTATTTGCAGTTCATCTCCCGAGTTGCTTAGCAAGGCAATGTCATCAGCAAATCGCAGATTACTGAGGTATTCTCCATCTAGCCTTATCCCTAACTGTTCCCATTCCAAGTCTCTGAATACTTCCTCTAAACAAGCTGTGAATAGTACTGGGGAGATTGTGTCTCCTTGCCTAACACCTTTCTTTATGGGAATTTTGTTACTTTCTTTATGCAGAACTATGGTTGCTGTGCAGCCACTATATATATCTTCCAGCACTTTCACGTACGGCTCGTCTACCCCCTGATTTCGCAATGCCTGCATCACCGCCGAGGTTTCAACTGAGTCAAATGCTTTATACCAAATATATATATATATATATATATATATATATATATATATATTGTAAAGATGAAGTTCCAATCAGGCGGACAGATCGCCGAGAAAGAGGAAGTGTCTTTTTTGGTGGACAAGCTGTCTACAAGCTGAGCCACCCCCGTCCCGGTCTTACTCGCTACCAGTGCCCACTACCAGTGCCTGGATACCCGCTTAACACTTGGTGGAGGCCGCAGGATTTCTCTTCTATTTTCTCGCTCTGGAGCTCCGCAGCAGCCGAATTCCGACCGCCATGACTGACTCCAGCACCAACAACACCGGCCCCGCTACCTCGGCCTCTTCGGCCTCTTCAATTCCATGCTCCGGGGTGCTTCGACAGCAGGACCCGCCGTTTTTCAGCGGTACCGACGATAAGGACGTGGAGGACTGGCTTTCGTCGTATGAGCATGTAAGCACCCACAATAAGTGGGATGACGTCTTGAAACTTAACAACGTTATCTTCTACCTTACACAAGTGGCAAAGTTGTGGTTCCCCAATCACGAGGCTGACATTCCAACTTGGGCCTCGTTCAAATCTCGCTTTGTGGATGTCTTCGGTCGCCCTGCGGTCCGCAAGCTTCGCGCCGAACACCGTTTGCGCGAGCGGGTGCAGCAGACAGGAGAAACCTTCACTAGCTACATCGAAGACGTTTTAGATTTGTGCCATCGTGTAAATGCATCGATGACTGAAGCCGAGAAGATTCGCCACATCATGGTGGGCATCCACGAAGGCGTTTTCAACATTCTGTTGACAAAAGAGCCCCGTACTGTAATTGAGGTTGTCACAATGTGTCAAAGCTACGACGACTTTCGTCGGCAACGCATCGTCCCTCGACAACCTGAAGCCACGATCGCGGCTATGTCTGACGCCCCTGTCAGCCCCACACTAATTCAAGAAATCAAAGAATTCGTACGGGAAGAAGTTGCACGGTAATTATCGCTAATTCCTAACGTTCCGCATTCCAGTTCACACCTGGCTCCGACCATACGCCAGGTTATTCAGGAACAAGTTGCCGACGCACTTCCGCCCCCTCGACAACCAAGTCTTCATGCCGCTCCACTGACAGCTCCGCTCATTCATACCGACGCTGTCCCGACGCCCGCACACACTCCACTGTCGTATCCTGAGGTTTTCGCAAGACCGCCACCTCCAACGCTTTTTACATCGTACGGTTCACCTCAGCGGACATTTTTCACCCAGCGCCGTGCGCCACCTACTCTACGCCCTTGGCGCACATCTGACAACCGGCCCATTTGCTTTGCATGTGGTCTCCCTGGCCATGTTGCACGCCTGTGCCGCCGTCACCCAGCCCCGTACGCTTTCGATCAGAGCCCGGTCAACTACGCGCAGCCGCCGTCCCATTTCCGTGCGTCCCCTCAGCCCTCGTCCAACTTTGACCACTTCTCGAATGACAACCGCTCAACCTCTCCGCGCCGTCGCTCTCCGTCGCCGATGCGTCGCCGTTCTACCTCGCCAATGCCGGAAAACCACTAGACGAAGTTCCGCAGGCAAGAACTGCGCTTCCGTCGACCAGTGAAAGTCCTGCTTCGCCACCGAACAATTTAATTGAACTTACCATTGAAAATATTTGTACTCTTGCGCTTGTAGATACTGGTGCTGCTGTGTCGGTTAGTGTCGATAGAATGTGCCGCTTGTTACGAAAAGTTGTTCTGCCATATTCTGGGGTTTCATTGCACACCGCCACTGCTCTGCACAGCGAACCGATCGGTACCTGCACGGCTCGAGTCACCATTCAGAACGTTCTCTACGTCATCAGTTTTATCGTTCTCCGTGACTGCTCTCATGACATTATTTTAGGATGGGACTTCTTGTGTCGCCATCGTGCGCGTAATTCATTGCGCTCGTGCCTAAGTAGAGATTTTTCCGCTGTGCAGCGCACCGACTGCCGCTAACGTTCTTGGGGAAGCCAAATGCCACGTTGCGGATGCTACTGATATCCCGCCTTCATCTGTTGCGATTGTGCCTGTAAACTGTCCCTCTCTTCAAGACTGTACAGTGCTCTTCACCCCATCTTTCCTCTTCGTCTCGCGACGCTGTCTTCCCCTGCCCTGCGCCGTCCTTGCTGTACGAAGCGGATGCACCGAACTGGCCATTACTAACGATTCGTTCTATCCACTCACGTTGCAACGTGGCGAGTGCGTTGGGCATGCTGAGCCTGTCCAATCAGAAAATTTTGTGACCGTCCCACCCGTTTTCTACACCTGTGCCGACACAATCTCCGACAACGTCAGTGCCCTTAGCCCACCTCGTTCCTCGTCTCCTTCATCGCCTCTGGCTACCTTCGACAAAGCCATCGACAGTGCTCTCGCTTCAGACCAACGCGCCAAGCTCCTCGACTTGCTGAACCGATTACGAGCTTCCTTTGACATCCTGCAGCCATCCTTGGGTCGTACATTAACTGTTTCCCACCACATATATACTGGTATGCACTCCCCATTACGCCAACGCCCTTATCGTGTATCAGCCTCGGAGCGCCGCATTATTGATGAGCAAGTCGACGAGATGCTCAGTAGGGGTGTAATTCAGCCTTCCAGTAGCCCTTGGGAGTCCCCGGTCGTTTTAGTCAAGAGGAAAGACGGGCCTATTCGGTTCTGTGAGGACTACCGACGCCTTAATGCGATCACACGAAAGAACGTCTATCCGCTACCACGCATAGACGACGCGCTGGACATTTTGCATCGAGCGGAATTTTTGTCTTCAATCGATTTACGTTCTGGCTACTGGCAAGTTCCGATGGCTGAGGACGATCGCCCCAAGACAGCTTTTGTCACCCCCGACGGGCTCTATGAGTTCAACGTCATGCCATTTGGCCTGTGTAATGCGCCCGCCACATTTGAACCCATGATGGACAATATTCTCCGCGGTTTGAAGTGGCACACATGTCTCTGCTACTTGGATGATATTGTTGTATTTTCATCCGACTTCGCGACCCACCTAACTCGCCTTGAAACTGTCTTTCAATGCCTTAGCAACGCCGGTCTGCAGCTGAAAAAGTGCCATTTCGCCGCTCGCCAACTTACTATTTTAGGGCATTTAGTGTCCAAAGATGGCATCCTTCCAGATCCATCTAAACTTCGCGCTGTCGCTGAGTTCCCGAAGCCAACATCTATCAAGCAATTACGCAGCTTTATAGGCTTATGCTCCAATTTTAGGCGTTTCGTTCGGAACTTTGCGACCATCATTGCCCCTCTGACGCGACTTCTCAGCGCTCACAAAGATCTTTCTGCCTGGTCGCCGGCTTGCGATGCTGCTTTTACGAAATTGCGCACGATACTTACCTCACCCCACGTATTGCGCCATTTTGACCCGGCTGCTCCTACTGAAGTGCACACCGATGCCAGCGATGTCGGCCTCGGCGCTGTTCTTGCCCAACGAAAACCCGGTGTTGATGAATACGTTGTGGCGTACGCAAGTCGAACTTTGACCAAAGCCGAGACCAACTACTCGGTGACAGAAAAGGAATGCTTGGCCATTGTTTGGGCGCTTCAGAAATTTCGGCCATACTTGTATGGGTGCCCATTCGATGTTGTTATAGACCACCACGCTTTGTGTTGGTTGTCTTCACAAAAAGACCACACCGGCCGTTTTGCCCGCTGGTCGCTTAGACTACAAGAGTATGATATCCGAGTCATCTATCGTACAGGGCGTAAGCACTCCGACGCAGACGCTTTATCTCGCTCGCCAGTGTCGCCTGACGCTCCGTTGTCCCCTGCCTCCAGCTCCGCCTTGTCTTCCTTGTCCATCGACGACATGCCATCAGAACAGCGCAAGGATCCGTGGCTTACATCACTAATCGATCTTCTTACGAACTCGTCACTTTCACCGGCTCCTTGCGCCCTTCGTCGTCAAGCGCAGCATTTCGCCCTTCGTGACCGTCTCCTCTATCGACACAGTTATATGCCAGATGGCCGTAAGTGGCTGCTCGTCGTACCTCGCCACCTCCGTAGTGATATATGCGCATATTGCCATAATGATCCGCAGTGTGGTCATTTGGGTGTATTTAAGACTTATGAACGGTTGCGACAGCGGTTTTACTGGCGCGGTATGTACACCTTCGTCAATAAGTATGTGCATTCATGCATCGATTGCCAGCGTCGCAAGCCTTCTCCTCTCCATCAGCCGGCTCCGCTACAGCATCTTCCGTGCCCGTACCGACCATTCGATCGTGTTGGCATCGATTTGTATGGACCTCTGCCATATACACCTGAAGGGAATCGTTGGATCATCGTGGCCGTCGATCACCTTACTCGCTATGCGGAGACAGCAGCACTTCAGGATGCCACCGGACCCAACATCGCGTCCTTTCTTCTTCATCATTTCATTCTGCGGCACGGGTCCCCTCGTGAACTTCTAAGTGATCGAGGAAAGTTTTTCCTATCCGAGGTTATCGAAGCGCTCCTACGCGAATGTCAGACCATCCACCGGACAGCCAGCGCGTACCACCCTCAAACCAATGGCCTCACAGAGCGCTTCAACCGCACACTGGGTGACATGATGTCCAAGTACATCGCCTCCGATCACTCCGATTGGGACAAGATTCTCCCATTTGTAACCTATGCCTATAACACCGCCGTTCAAGCAACTACCGGATTCTCACCATTTTTTCTGCTGTACGGGCGTGAACCTTCGTCTCCACTCGACACCATCCTCCTCTACCGTCCTGATATCTCAGAGTACACATCACTTTCAGCAGCTGCCAGGAACGCTGAAGAATGTCGCAAGCTGGCTCGCTCGCTTACTTCGGACGAGCAAGCCCAGAAGAAAGCGCACAGCGACAGTAGCCACACTGTGCATCAATTCTCTCCCGGTGCTCACGTATGGCTCTGGGTCCAATCGACACCACCAGGTCTGACCAGCAAGTTTACTGCCAAATACCACGGATCATATCTAGTGCTCCAACAGACGTCTCCCGTCAATTACCTAGTTGAACCGCTAGCCGCTTCCACCGACCTTCGTCGCCGTGGGCGTGAGATTGTCCACGTGGACCGTTTGAAACCCTATTACGATCCCGCTATCCTTTCGTCTCCTTGAGTCGCCAGGATAGCTCCTCTTTTCTGCGGGGGCAAGATTGTAAAGAGGAAGTTCCAATCGGGGGGACAGATCGCCGAGAAAGAGGAACTGCTTTTTTTGGCGGACAAAAGCTGTCTACAAGCTGAACCACCCCGTCCCGGTCTTACTCGCTACCAGTGTCCACTGCCAGTGCCTGGATCCCCGCTTAACAATATATATATATATATATATATATATAACATTCAGAACATACCACTAATGTTTTATAATAGTTCCGTATTCATACAGCATATGACTGTAAACGCAAAGACTGTCAGTAATATAATTTCAAACCAGCACACATAAAGCTTCTCCTTTGGACACGGTAACCTCCCTTTTGTAAATTTCTGCCTTACTACAGGACACAAGATGGTCCCATTTCATTGGTATCTTCCGTGAAAAGCTTAGCGCCAAATACGCGAAGCCCCAAAACACAGACACACATCACAAGCGCTAACCTACTCCGTTTATTTCGAAAACAGCAACAACGACTCGACGTGACGTGCAACAAAATTGGGCACATGCGCCAAGAGTCGGAAAAGAAAGGAGAACATAACGAAAACAAAGGTGAGCCGTACAAGCGGACAGCAGATAGGTTACTGATTTTCTGCGATACCTAATTAGGCCATCCCTCCTTCATTCCTCAAGACAGACGACATGCTGACATTGTTGACTTCTAATCGGAGTAGGTGTAGCTGCCTTAATTTCACAAGTTAGCTAGAAGTTGCTGCTTTCCACGATAAAGCATTTATCGAGGTACAGCAAGCGACCCGTTCAAAGATTTACGCACTATATTTACCACAACTGAATTACTGACTTGTTCAAATATCAATAATATTCCTTACTGCACTAATTCATTATTAACAAGTGCAACCATATAACTTTGGGATATCTTGAACTGCTTTAAAATTTCTGTTGAACTTAATTTTCCCAACCAAGAGAGTATTATATCCTCAATTTAGGGTATAAACCAGTCTATGTAAAATAATTTCGCAAACATTTCAGAGAATTGAAGCGCAGACAGTGCATAATGAGTAATAGAGCACAGCTGAGAAGCAAGCTGCTTTCGCTATAAACTTTCGGAAAAGGTTGTACTGCAGAATGGGAACAGACAGAAGCCAACGAGGTGTAATAAACCACCACCCATCTGAGAAACCTTAGAATCAAATGGCATTGCTCGATGGCCATAGCAGACGTTCATAAAATGGCTCGAAGATGAAGCTATAAATTGTCCAAGTTGACTGTTTTAAATCGGTAGTGTTTTCGTAGCCAGAATGGATGCTAAAAGGCGGTAAGAATGGACAGAACGATACACAACGGCCAGGCAAATTGCTGTCCAGAAGAAAGACATATAGATGGACAGCCCATTTTGTTCTACTCTGAACACAGTAAAAAAAATTCTACATCCAAGTAAGTCCAGTGTCTCGTGCATCCGAATGGGACGTCTTGAATTTCGGTGCACTGAGTTCCGCTGTGCAGCCGGTACACTGCATAAAACGAGGTTCAAAGCGCTAAGCGAAAAATGACGACGACGACCTCTTCGTGTGCATGCTTCTGTGCACTAGTGTGTGTATGTTTCTGTCGGTGTGTGTGCGCGTCTGAGTGTGCATGTTTATTTCGACTGAGCAATTGAATCTAACGACTCTTAGATTTTCTGTGCAGTCTCTGAAGTGGCCTGTGTGTTTCGGATTAAAAATGGTTTGCTCACTGTTGTGCCGGTGGGGTTATCACACAGTAGCCCACCGTCAACAGGGTTGTGCCAAGGAGTTGGTAACGCAGCGCTCGTCACCCGTTTCGTGAACGAGTGCTGTCAGCTCCCTGGGCGGTAGCGATGAATCCGAGTCGGCGTTGGTGAGATGAAGAAAAGGCTTTATACACTATTTACATGCATTTACACAACAAGATCGGCTCTGTGGCCGAAAGCTAACATAGCCATACGCGACTGTTCTCGCGCAGCGACGGCCGGGGAGATTCCGCCGCGTCCGCAGTGTCAGGGGGCGAACTGCTCCCGAAGGACGCTCGTGACGAACTCACACTCGGAGTCTCGAACGGAAGCACTTGAGACTCCGTTGCCGAGAACCGTTGACGTTCAAAATGGTCCAATCCGACGGCAGCACTTTCGCAGGGCCAATGGGAGAGCTTGCTGCGCTCTCGCTTCAAATATGCCGCGGGGCGAGAAGGGGTTCACCGTCAGGGCCACGGCGCGCCGTGCTGTCTGGACGTTCAGCGCATGTTGAAACACGTCGCTTCTGTCCCTTTGGTACGGCTCGCCTCCAGTGCACTGGTGCTTTGCAGAGAAGTATCCAGAGTTTGTGAAGGAGGCGTTCGCCAAAGAAGTTTGGCGTCCGGCTGAATTTCTGGGCGGCTTTGGCCAGGCACAACAGCACCCCCGCCATCAGACAATGCGCCGGGAAGACGAGCTGCTCGCATGTGGCTCGGATGCCGGGCGCGCTCGTTCGCCAGGTTCCTCCAAGCTCACGTCCAGTGTCCGGGCGCCAGGTAGCCTCACGTGCCTCGGGTTCCACTCGCCAGGTCAGGATCTCTGCCGACAGCCTTGTTGCCGGGGCACGCCGATCAACTTCGCTTGGGTCGCTCCGATGCCCTTGCCACTCGCCACTGGTAACAGTAGATTTTTCTGCGGCTTGCGAAACCGACCGACAGCAGGCAACACCCAACTCAAGCAAGTACCCTCGGTCACCCGTCAAACACCAGACAGAGGCAAAATTTCAAATTCAATTAGCTAAATTGTTGTCCCCTTTTTGCTCCCACTACAACAAGAGACAAGTGTATACGATGCAGTACACAAGGTTCAAACAACAATTTTTAACATTAGTGGTACATTAAATAGCAAGGAAAATTATTAATCAGTAATGGAAAAGAGTCTCCTTGAAATCACTTTGGCCGTAAACCACAACTGAGGAAACAAGGAGGTCATTCAATTTTGCCCCGATCTGCCTACAACATTACCCTTAGCGACGAAATGCTCGTTGAAGGTAGCTATATGTCTCGAATGCATGGCTCTAAGCATCCCACTTCGCATTGTGCTGCTCTCTTCCGCAAGTGGCAGAATGCGTAGCAGTATTCGGGCGGTTTGGCTCTCCTTCCTCCGCTACAGCCTCGGCTGTCCATTTCTCTACGAGACCTTTCTTTCCACTTTGTGCGTGAAAGAACAGACGAGCCCAAGTTGCTCGCTTCGCTGAACGATCTGTCTCGTTCCTCACGCTTGGCGCACCAATCGCGCATTTTCTCAGCGCGGGTGCATTTGTGCCGCTGGGATCGCCGCTTCTTTTCCTTTCGCGATCGTTTGCGTTTTCTCACCTTTCGGTGACAGCATTCTTTCATGCACCTGCCTTTCCGCTCATTTCGGCGGCTGCACTTGAATGTTTGCTTTCCTTCTTTTTGTGCCAGCTCTTTCAAGCTGCCGGTAATCGGAGCTAGTATGGCGCCGACATCGTCGGAGTGCGGCGCCGCGCCTGCATCGCGGCCAGCAGCGCATGACTCACTGCCAGTCGCGTCCGAACAAGGCTCGCTCACGCCAACCTCCGAGCTAGGCATATCCTCTGCAGGCTCGCCACTCAAGTTACTCTGATCCGCCGGTGTGCCGCATCGCTCAGCGCTAACCGGCGCACGATCAAGGTCGTCCGACAGCAGGGGCGTTTCGGATCGCGTGAGGTCCCTGTTCGCACTAGGGTTGTTTTCGCCAACACAATTGAGCGCGTCAGGACAGGAAGATTCACGGCTCCTATCTAGTCGCTCGCTGTCGACTTCACAGGTGTGATTCTCGACAGCGTCTGCGTCATGGGTTTGCCTTAGCTGTTCAACACTCGTGGGCTGCGCAATTTCCATGAGCGCAACTTCGTTTTTCTGTGTGTCATGATCTACGTCGACTCTGACTTCGGAAATTGCCAATTTGTCGTCTCCTAGCCTGATTACATCTCCGCCACGCTGTACAACTGCTGCTTCTGAGTTGTCAGGCGGTTGATTTACTGCAAATTCCCCACTCTCGATTGGTGGAATCGGATTGCTTACAGCTACGTGAGGCGGCGTGCAGGACGGTGTCACTGCGGATTTCTCGCCGATGGAGTCGGCTCCAACCGTCTCAGCTGCCAGTGGCTCGACCAAGGTAACCCTAGACACTTCTGTTCGAGACTCGATCGACTCGCTGCTGCTATCGCGTTGCTCGGCCGCTTCCCCAAGCTGTGTCTCATTCTCTGGTGCAAGTACAATTTGCTCCGAGACTTCCTGACTGTCTAGCCATTCGGTTATATCGGCTTTCAACTGATACGCCAAATCAAAGTACGACTTGTAACAATGTTTCTCGCTCTCATATCTTTTTCGAAGATCCTGAGGCGTTATCTGATATCGTATCAGCAATGACTCTTTTAGTTCATCGTAATTTTTGAAGCGGTCGCCAACCAATCGCTTGATTTCTTCCGACGCTTCAGCGGAGAGAAGAGCGACCAATTTTTGTGCCCAAGTATCTCGCTCGAAGCGCTTACTTTTGCAGACACGCTCGAAATCTGCCAAGTACTCTGCCATATCCTCGGCGATGAGGAACGGTTGCAGACCCTCCCGCGACTTCGAACTGTTACCTTGAATGGCAATTGAAGCTTTATGCCTTTCAACACTTTTTCCGTGTGCCGAAAGCTCGAGCTGCATAAGCTTTTTTAAGCGAGAAAACCGCTGTTCGCGTTCATTGCGCTTTTGGAGTTCTAGCCTTTTGGCTTCCTCCTCCCCTTTTCTTTCTTGAATATCATCCCAGGCCTCTGCGGCTTCCTCAGCCGTCACGTCCTCGGCCTGCATGATCTCAAGGATTTCCTTTTTTCTTTTTGTTGAGCCCAAATCGATACCCAACTCATCACAAATTTGGAGAAGTTCTTTGACCTTGTAACTCTCCATCTTTTACACCGGCCTCTTGTTGATTGCCTTTTTAGAATAGTGTACTATACGTTCGCTATCTCGCTCCTAGCAAGAGATGCGCAAGCCTTTCTCACACTGATTCCCCTCTCAGCATCGGTTTTCAAAACACTTCCTGTAGGCTTGAAACACGCAAGGTTAACACAATGCTACGCTCAGCCTTTCTCTAAGCTACCCTGTGTGTTAGAGAAGTCTGGCGTTTGAGGGAAACTTCAGGTACTCACCGCGCCGAGGTGCCTGACGCCGGTCGAGCCCGCAGCTGCCATCCAATGTTGTGCCGGTGGGGTTATCACACAGTAGCCCACCGTCAACAGGGTTGTGCCAAGGAGTTGGTAACGCAGCGCTCGTCACCCGTTTCGTGAACGAGTGCTGTCAGCTCCCTGGGCGGTAGCGATGAATCCGAGTCGGCGTTGGTGAGATGAAGAAAAGGCTTTATACACTATTTACATGCATTTACACAACAAGATCGGCTCTGTGGCCGAAAGCTAACATAGCCATACGCGACTGTTCTCGCGCAGCGACGGCCGGGGAGATTCCGCCGCGTTCGCAGTGTCAGGGGGCGAACTGCTCCCGAAGGACGCTCGTGACGAACTCACACTCGGAGTCTCGAACGGAAGCACTTGAGACTCCGTTGCCGAGAACCGTTGACGCTCAAAATGGTCCAATCCGACGGCAGCACTTTCGCAGGGCCAATGGGAGAGCTTGCTGCGCTCTCGCTTCAAATATGCCGCGGGGCGAGAAGGGGTTCACCGTCAGGGCCACGGCGCGCCGTGCTGTCTGGACGTTCAGCGCACGTTGAAACACGTCGCTTCTGTCCCTTTGGTACGGCTCGCCTCCAGTGCACTGGTGCTTTGCAGAGAAGTATCCAGAGTTTGTGAAGGAGGCGTTCGCCAAAGAAGTTTGGCGTCCGGCTGAATTTCTGGGCGGCTTTGGCCAGACACAACATCACCGACTGTATAAGCTTGCTGATATGTAAAATGTTATTCTAGCCCTACATCGGGTGCGAGATTATGCTTGAATGTCCCAAACCAAAGGGGCTGTGAGCAGCGGAAAAGTGAAGGGATTCGGTTAAATTCGACCACCTGGCTCTCATAACGTGCACTGACATCATGGCGCAGGATTTGTGCTTTCCAGCATCAGCGCCTTTACGCGTGGCCCCTACGCAGTTACACAACCAATAAGAATATAGAGCGCGCGTTCTTTGGGCCCGTGTGCTATGAGGCGTCAGTAAAGGAATCTACTCGATTTGCTGAGCTGTTAGTCCGACCCTAAACATAGTGAAGGATTTCTTTCGACTGAAATTTGACACTAAGAAAGCAATTCACACAGAAAAGAGTCTCTTTGCGGCAAATTGGTCTCGACGAGCGTTCTGTCCAATTTCGCTGCAATATTGGAATGGTGTTGGGTGTATGTTTGCGAGAAAGTACGCCGCAAATACGCTGATTGTCGTGCTTATATACGTTTTATTTACACTAAAAATAAATTCGCTTTCTTCGCTACCCCACATCAGTTCTGCACCTTAATTCAAGGAGCGTTTTTGACCCGCGTATTCTCTCCATGTGTAAACCCCATGCATCTGCGCCCCTCACTTTGCCGTCTCATGTGCAAACCTTTATTGCACGCGCCCCTCGCCCACGACGTGACAAGTTTCACTGCACAGCCGCGTTAGTATTATATGTAGAGCCAAGCAAGGGCAAAAAAAAAAAAAACGTTATATGCTGTCTGGCTTTAAAAGGACTGTGAATTTCTGTGCTCATCGAAGCCGAGGAGCAGTGTGGTACCGTCACATACCTTAAACTACAAAGTCCGCTCTTTCCAGAGCAACTAAGCCACGAGAATGTACCTTTCGTAAGGCGCTGCTCTGAGATCGTACCAGTGCGCGCGCTGTTGCTCATTTTGCTACAGATCATCATCATCATCATCAGCCTGATTATATCCACTGCAGGGCGAAGGCCTCTCCCATATTTCTCCACTTAACCCGGTTCTGTGCTAGCTGCGTCCACGTGACCCCTGCGAACTTCTTAATCTCATCCGCAAACCTAACTTTCTGCCGCCCCCTGCTACGCTTTCCTTCCCTTGGAATCCAGTTTGTTACCCTCAGAGACCATCGGTTATCCTCTCTTCGGACTACATTTCCTGCCCATGTCCATTTCTTCTTCTTAATTTCTACTAGAATGTCGGTAACTTGAGTTATTTCTCTGACCCACTCTGCACGCTTTCTATCTCTTAATTTTACCCCTACCAGTTTTCGTTCCATAGCCCTCTGGGTTGTCCTCAACTTAAGTAGAACTCTCTTGGTTAGCCTCCACGTTTCAGCCCCATAGGCGAGTACAGGCAAGATGCAACTGTTGTATACTTTCCTTTTGAGCGATACCGGTAAGCTGCTAGTCATGATCTGCGAGTGCTTGCCAAATGCGCTCCATCCCAATCTTATTCTTCTTGTTATTTCCTTTTCATGGTCCGGATCTGCGGTTACTACCTGTCCTAAGTAGACATATTCACCTACTACTTCCAGTATTTCGCTACCTAATGTAAACTGCTGTTCCTTCCCGAGGCTGTTGAACATTACCTTAGTCTTCTGCATATTGATTTTCAAGCCTACCTTTCTACTTTTCCTGTCGAGGTCTTCAATCATTATTTGCAGTTCATCCCCCGAGTTGCTTAGCAAGGCAATGTCATCAGCAAATCGCAGATTACGAGGTATTCTCCATCTACCCTTATCCCTAACTGCTCCCATTCCAAGTCTCTGAATATTTCCTCTAAACAAGCTGTGAATAGTACTGGGGAGATTGTGTCTCCTTGCCTAACACCTTTCTTTATGGGAATTTTGTTACTTTCTTTATGCAGAACTATTGTTGCTGTGCAGCCACTATGTATATCTTCCAGCACTTTCACGTACGGTTCGTCTACCCCCTGATTTCGCAATGCCTGCATCACCGCCGAGGTTTCAACTGAGTCATGCTTTTTCGAAATCAATGAATGCTATGTATAAGGGCTGGTTATATTCCGAGCATTTTTCTATCACCTGATTGATGGTATGGATATGATCGAAAGTAGAGTACCGTTTCCGACATTCTGCTTGATCCTTTGATTTATTGCAGTGTAAGGTTGTCCTGATTCTATTAGCGATTATCTTAGTAAATACCTTATACATAACGGACAGTAAGCTGATTGGTCTGTAATTTTTAAGGTCCTTAGAGTCCCCTTTCTTGTGAATGAGGATAATGTTTGCATTCTTCCATGGTTCCGGTACCGTCGTTGACACCAGGCACTGCGTATACAGGGTGGCCAGTTTTTCTAGCATGATATCGCCCCCCGTTCTTCAGCAAATCTGTAGTTATCTGATCCTCTCCAGCTGATTTCCCCCTTTTCATAGTTGCTAGTGCTTTCTTGACCTCGTCCTTCGTCACTGGTGGAACGTCTAACGGTTTTTCCCTACCGCTAATCTCATTACGGTCCTGACTACTTTGGCTACTGTAGAGATCTGTATAGAACTCTTCGGCTACTTTGACTATCTTGTCCATATTAGTGATGACGTTGCCCGCCTTGTCCCTTATCGCTTACATCTGGTGTTTGCCTATGCCCAATTTCTTCTTTACCGCTTTAAGGCTTCCCCCGTTCTTTACAGCATGCTCAATTTTCTCCATGTTATACTTTCTTATATCGCCCACCTTGCGCTTATTGATTAGCTTTGATATCTCGGCCAATTCCATCTGGTCTGTTGGATAGTTGGCGTAAATGCGAAATGACAAGTAACGTGCACTAAGAGTAGCAAATATGAAGAACCGAACACGTCAATGCACGCGAAGATGTCAGTATAGACCTATTATGAGTGAAAGCCTTCATTAAGTGAAGGCAATAGTTTCAGAAGAATGATCCGATCAAAGCGGCAGGCTTTGCACGCCTGACACCAAATAAACCAATTTTTGCAAAGCAAGACGTTGAATTATGCCTTAGACTTTCGGCGGATGAGTCAACACACGAGCTCTGAACGCGTTTTGTGTCTCGGCCGAATTCGCAAAACATTCCCCGGATACACCAGTTGTCGCTGCAATTTCCTGGCGACGTAGTGCTCGTTTCGTCATTTCGACACGTCCCAGATTAAGCAAACGCAAAGCTTCAGTATCCAGTTATGTACCCCTTCGATGCCTTATCCATTGGCAAGGCATTATCGCTTGCGTGCGGCCTCAATAACCACTTTGTCCTCCTCAAATTGCATGATAGAAGAGAACTTCTCTATGCTAATTTCTTGCCGCTTATAGATGCCTTTTTTGTGACTTCCGCCAACAGTGCCGCCGATTGTTTTGGTGCCCCTTACACGATAATGTTGAAATAAAGTGACGTATACATTTCCAATCCACTAAAGCCGATGAAATAACGAATTCGGGCAACTGATGGCAAAGTAAAGAGGGTGACGTAAACATGTTCACAAGAGCAGACGCGGGAGCTCCTTTATAACCGCCTTTATGCTTTTTTGAACATTTTTTAGATCATTTAAAGATATTAAAATAAATATTACTGAAAATAAGTACAGTAATAATTAAACTAGCACAGATCACATGCTTAGCGGTCAAGCGTCCCCTAAGGGGCACCAACGACCCTCCTTGGCGTCGAGTACACGTATGGCATAGAGGGGACCTTGGTTCACATCCATATGGCAACCCATTTTTTTTTGCAAGTTTTCTCATATGTGGGCTTTGGAGACGACAGCTGTGACACCTTTCCAACTGCAGGAGCTGCGCACGAAGTGGATGGGTATATAACCACTCCGAATTTTCGACCGAAAATTTTTGAAATTAAGCTTGTTTCTTGCTGTGGCTAGTCTTTCCAAAGCGCTTCCACTACCGTAATCCCGGCGAACGTCATACCTCGCACTACCATCGTTCCCACCTGCTCACATGCCAGCCACATTTCTTGACGTAATGCAGCCGTTCGACACCTCGACCTCGCTCCCACCCATTGATCGCTAACAAGTTTATTTTTACGAACGCAGTGACGACTATGCATCCCACCAAATATCGCCAGCATTGATACTGCCCGCTATTTTCTCGAGACGCTTAAGCGCTGTTACATACGCCGCTATGACGTTCGCCATTTTCAGGCGAAAAATGCACTCCTCGCTCCCTTGTCCTCCTCTAGCTCCCGGCCAACCGTTTGGGCTTGCACGAGAAACTGCTGCTTCGTTACATGGGACCCGACAAGGTGTTGAAGCAATTCAGAAATGTGACCTACGAAAGAATGGCTTCGCATCCCAACCCTATCTTCCACAACTTTCCACAAATATGTAGTGCATGTCGCCCGAAGTAACCTTTACAATTCCAGTTCAGATGTGCTGTACGCACGAGGTTGCGTTTCTCCAAATTTAAGTTGGGGGTGGGGGGGAGAAGGTGTTAGGTACAGAGTTGCGAAATGACGAGAACGTTCTTGGCGCTGCGGTGCGAAAGACAGCGACGCTGAAGCTTTTCTCCATTTTGGAGTATGTTCCGCACGGTAAACTGCATTACCATCACGAATTCGCGCGTAACATTACAAATACCGATTACCTTGCGTTTCCTTTCTACGCACGTGTTTCGCGTTTTAAAACCAGTAAGAGCCTGTTTTACATTCCTAATTTACGGTGTTGAAGACACCGATCTGACCAAAAGAAATGTTACTCAGCGTCAAAAAAGGTAGTTACACCAATACACACATTGGGACGGACGCTGAACTTGAGGTGCTTACATTTCTAAATAAGAACGACACCGATCGAGACTTATTGTAAACACTTTCTTTAGGGCATTCACTCCAAACATGGCGCACAAACAGGCGTAGGCGTTATCGAAAAGCGAGCATTTCTCAATGTTAGACAAGAACAATTTGCAGATCGAAGGCGCAGTTTGCAGTAGAAGACAAACTACCGTGTTCTATAAGCTCGAATGCGTTCAAATCATCCTCTGCCCTTAACGTGATGCGGCAGTATTTTGCCTGGGATATTCTTCCGACAGCAGCACACACTGTGACAATTTGACGAGATAATAAAACGTAGACGTACACAAAAACTGTGCTATATTCCAATAAGGCTGTAAATTTTGAAGCTATGCTAGTTTAGCGAAAGCGTTCGTGTCCTGTGTCTCGTTTATCGCCTTTCGGGATACTTTGATTCCAAGTAACGCGGCCTCTCTTCGCGTTGTATGCTGTAGAATGATGTGTGACATAGCCCTCCACTGAGGTGAATGCGTGTTACTTTTTCGTGGACAATGAAAGCAAGTAGTACTGATCACAGCGTTCAGCGCTCCTTCTACGTGAAGTGTCTCACTGAACACTGTCGTTTCTCTGAGCTTTCTAATCTGCGAACCATCATGCCGTGAGCGAATGGGGCGGCTGCATCAACCAAGCTAACATAAACTGCGCGAAGGCGCGCTTCTGCTAGCGTATACGGGATCTTGGAGCTCACCGATAGTCTGGCATGATGTCCCGACTGGTAACTTCTTCTGCGTTGAGAAGCCACGGGAGACGCCACTCGGAGCATCCTTCTTTGCGTACTGCCCAGGAATCACGCCTGGCTCGTCCTTCTGATTCACCGAAGAGGCGACGTTGGGGGCATCCTTCTTCGCAGCCATTTTGAGTTGCTATTAAGTCACGTTTCCCACAGCGCTCGTGCCTTATGTCTAGTCCTCCTTCACTTCTAGTCTTGTTTCAATGCCAGAAAAAAGGAGCAGAAGTTGGATGCTCCCTGCAAATTAAGTTAATAAATAGGAAATATTAGTTAGGATTATAGAAACTAACAAAATGAATTATTAAATATTAATAACTGTTCTCTAAAGTGCTCCTGGATACATGGCTCCTGGAAGCTTGCCAAAGTGGGTCGACTACTCAAGGTTCAATCCTTGGCTATATTACTAACAATATGAGACCGATTTATTTTTCATATATTTTGGTGAAAACTATAGAGCGCATAATTCATTCGCGCTTGTCTCGGTTTATTTCCAAAAACAAAATTCTTTTTCCTAGGGAGATTCGCATCCCTCCAGAATGGTCAATATGGTCTGCTCACATTGACCTGGAGAAGAGAGCAGAATTCCTTTGGCTTGTCGGTTTCGTGCAATTTCTGCTCTAGACTCTTTGAACATTTCATATACTTACGACGGTGTTGATCACATACTACTAATGTCTCATTTGAGAAATTGGCAAATTGCGAAAAACACGGCCGCCTGGATTCAAGACTATTTATCCAGAATATGTTTTGCTGTCATAAGTGGGGTCTTTCATCTCGCAGATATTGTCCCGGCTGACACGGGACAATATTGCTACGTGGTGACAAGCAAAAAGACGGCACAACATGGCGACAGGATGAACGATGATTTAATGTCTGGCCTAGCGCGAGGGCTCCTCTCGTGCCACTGCCAATCTTCTTCGCAACACTTCCCGGGGCCACCGAGCGACCGTCCCGATCGGTTCGTTGAAGTCGATGGTGACGTGATGTTGTAGATGTTGAAGAACAGATAGAAGAGAATGGTGTGCTTACCGTCACGATGACGATGAACAGGATGATGTTTGGTTGATTCGCCTCCCCTGGAGCTGTTCAACCATCCGCCACCAGAGTCCATGGGACCGTTGGCTCTAGGTCGCGACGGGCAGCTGGGCGGAGGTTGCGTATACATGTCCGGTTCCTTTGGGTCCTTCAGGTCTTTCGGGTCCTTCGCTTGAGTTCTGGTTGGTTTGTCTGTTTTCCTTGTCTTCAGATCCGGGCTGGGGACTTGTCGGTGGTAGTTGGTCAGGTCTGGGCTGGAAGGGCTGAGGCGATGTCCCTGGGCCCTCGGTCGATGGTCCCGGCTTACAGAGGGCGTCGACGCTCCAAGGCGAGAATGATGATGACGTACCCCGCATCCCCAACCAAAATGTTACGTTGTGAGAATCAAGAGGACGACACAACATGGTGACAAAAGGAACAATGATTTAATGTCTGGCGTAGCGCGAAGGCTTCTCTCGCGCCACTGCCGATCTTCTTCGCAACAATATTATAAATAAAGAGACGCTCCTCAAGTTTTGGGTCTGTCTCCTCTTTTATTCAATATCTTTCTTTACTCAATAGCTTTACGAGACGATGTTCACCTGCACGTCTACGCAGGTTATATTGCCTTCTTCTCTTCACTCGGAAATATGCAAACCTTATATCATACCTTGCACAATTTCCTAAATGCTCTTGAACCCTGGCTCTAGATACTCTTTCTTTTACTCTAAACGTGAAATAATGCTTCATTGTAGTTTTTCCGACCAATCAATTTGTTTCTATTTCTCTTTCATACCAATAGGAGCATTTTGTTCAGACTACTACTCTTAAGTACTTGGATGTTATTTGCATCTTCAGTGGGTTGGAGATCTCATATTGAACATATTAACCATAAAGGGGAGCGTGCCTTGGCTCTACTTCGTCGCATCAGCGACAGGAGATATAAAACGATACGAAGACATTTTGGCTTCCATACGGAAGCCTTGATCCCTCAGCGGAAAGTAGGAAGTTTATTTTTTTAATCGATATTTATTACCTCAGGACATGAGTAAGGTATGAGATGAGGGATGAATATATGATAAATGAATGGAAAAAAGTTGGCTGATTTTAAGAAGTCCAGGAATGAGCGATGATAAGGTCCCTGCGTCCAAGCCACATATGATGCAGAATTGGCCAGCTGAAAGGCCAGCTATCCTCGGGTTCCGGATTCGTGTTGGTTTGAGTGCTGGGCAATCACACAGCAAGTGGTGGATGTCGGCCTTAACATCTTCGTTTCTACAGATCGGGCACCCTGGGCGGGGATATAACTATGATCACGCCCTAGTGACAGCTGGTGTGAGGGCAACACCGACCCGGATCCTCCTAAGCGCAACCTCCTCTGCACGGGTGAGACCGTGGGGAAAGGATACCACACGCGGAGGGATAAGTGCACGTGTGCAGCGCCGGAGGTGTTCCTTTCTGGACAAAGGAGGGTAGCGTCGTCCACTTCAAGGAGCCGTGGGATTGATGCGTCTTGGTTGCCGAGGCGGGTCGCTAAATCAGCTTAACTTTGCTAAGGCAGCAGGTCCCGTGGGACCCACTCTATGCGTACTGACTGTGGGATGCGCACCGCAAGATGGTGGATGTCTTGGCAAATTTTAGGGCAGCGGCTGGCACGTTAGAGCAGACGTAGTGCTTGAAGTGCGTTAGTGCGGATGACAACGTGGGCTGCAGGGAGCATGGTTATGGAAGCCACGGTGCCGAGTGCCTCTTGAACTGCCACGAGCTCAGCGCAGAAAGATGTAAGTGGTTCCGAAAGCTGAAACGTAGTGGTCTGATTCAAGCTATGTCTCCGTGGACAGTAGATCGCTGTTCTGGCTTCACAGCCTTGCAGGCTTCCATCAACGTACACTACTATGGAATCTTGAGGTTCGTTAAGGATACCAGTACGAGGTGCGAAGTTCGCCGCAGTAGTCGCCCAAGGCATCTTGCGTACGTAGGCGGGAACGTGCCTGCGTTGTGGTTAAGGACTCTTTCTGTTTAGAGTATCAAGGATTCCAGCTATTGACGTGATAGCCAATTCTTTTCTCTTCCGATGAAGGATGCTTCTTCCGAGGCTATTTGCGCGTCATGGCTTCCGTGTGTTCTGTAATGCATTATATGCAATCTTCTTGTTTCTGACATCGTTCTTGGGGTCCCCCAATTCCCTTCCGAAGTTCCCACTCTCACCGTTATGACAGTATTCACAATCTGCACAGGAACGCCTATATATGACGGCAGGAAATTTTTATTTCTTTATTTTGTCTAACAGCTGTAGCTTGTGCGTCAGCGTGCAAGCAGGAACAAGAGCGACGTGCACACCGTAAGTGCGCAGTACGCGAGCCAGAGATTAGCTCAGCGCAGCAAAATGACAAAGGACCGTGATAAAGAACCTCTATCGAAGCATCGCATCTTCTGAAGACGTTGCAGATCTGCACTGAGAAAACATATTTTCTTTTCCGGGGTGCAGTCTACACACGACGAGTTCATGGTACCACTATGGGCGCATCTATATATGCAAGAACCGCAAGCTTTACCATGGAAGCAATAGAAGCTCGCGCACTGGCTGCCTTCGAACCATTCCCAAAGTTCTTTCTACATTACATCGACGGCTGCTTCTGCATTATCAAAAAGACGCATTAGATACTTTCTCAGATCACATCAATAGCATGGAAGATTCCATTCAATTCACTGTAGAGGGGGAAGCTGCTGGCCGTCGTCTTTTTCTGGACGTTTTGATGCAACGCTGGGGAAACCGCTTCTCTTTAAAAGTTTGCAGAAAGCATACCCACACCGGCCGGTATCTTAATCTTAATTCTGTTCACCCAGTTTGCCAAAACGTTCCGTCGTGGCTTCCATTGTCCGACGTGGCAAAGCTATTTGCCCAAGACCAGACGATCGGGCTGTTGAACTACGGCAAGTGTGCTGAGATCTCAGTGAGTGCGGCTACCCTAAGCACTTCGTGGATTCCGTTGTAATCATGCCCTTCAAAAGCATTTTGTCTTCCTTGCCGAGACTGGACCGCTATTCCATATGTGCCGGGCGCGAGCGAGTCCTTGGCTGGCGTTCTGCACACTTAGGGTGTGCACGTCGCTCACGTTCCTGCTTGCACGCTGAAGCTCGAGTTGGCGAGCGTAAAGACAAATAAAAAAAAAAAAAGAAATTGAAATTTTATGGCGTCATCTATAAGAGTCCCTGCGCAGACTTTGACTACTGCTATATCGGCGAGAGCGGGAACTTCGAAAGACGATTGAAGGACCACCAGAACGATGTCAGAAACAAGAAGATTGTATCTAATGCGCTTGCGGAATGCGTGGATACCACGATGCACAAAATAGCCTAGGAAGAAGCAATCGTCATCGTAAGAGAAAAGAATTTGCTGTCATGTAGATTCCTTGAAATCTCTGATAATCCAAACACAAACAACCTTTACCCACAACACAGGCAATATCCCGCCTGTGTACGCAATATTCCCGGGGCGATTACTGCGACGCAATTTGGCTTCGTACTTTCCACTCAGTGATCAAGGCTTCTGTACGGAAGTCGAAGCGTCTTCTTATTATTAACAACAACCTTTGGTTGACGTTCCTCGTAATACAACTGCAAGCTTTTTGACATTACCTGGGCGTTGCTAGTTTTGCAGCCTTAAAGGGGTCATGGCACCGATTTTGGACTATAAACTGTGGTTTGGAACTTGTTCCTGATGGGTCAATGAACTATATATCGGAAATTTAAGCCCCACCGGAGCTGCAGATATTATTAAAACTAGTATTTTGTTTCTTCGAGAACGGCTGGCTGACTTGGCCACCGGCGACATAAAGTGACGCCGCGTCGTCTGCTGCATGTTCTGTGCACGAGCAGCGTCAACCACGGTTACGCGAAGGCGATGTGGAGGACTAAACACCACTCATGCCGCTAACCGCGGTTACCGCAAACTGCTTTTCGATCTCTGTTAGCGCTTTTAACTTAGGCAATAGCGCGGCGTCTTTGGGCATATTCAGGAGCACGTCGGCACCCGAGTACGAAAGCCGCGTGAGCTGTCTCGCTCGAACATACACTGTACACTGAAACACGTCTCAAAAGCAATGCATGAAATGCGCATAGAGTGCGTCCGACAGCACTTTTGTACACACTTCGAGTACCATCCGACATCACAGAAGCGTATAGTGTATAAAGTGCGGCGCGCTGCACCTAGGCACCCAACTCTCTGTCCCGTCTAATCGTTTGCGCTGCTCGTTGCCAGGCCCAGGCCTGGCCCAAGCTGCATTATAAAAGTAGACGATTAAGCTCATGTGGCAATGGGGCCAACCGTGAGCGCGGCGGGTGACGGCGCTCTGACCGTCTTCTTCTAACCAATCTCACGTTAATTTGGTGCATGATGACATTTATCCCAATTATGCCAATTCGTTGCCAGTGTCTACCTTGGTTTTCATTTTAATGATCACTTGCAACATTTTTAATTCATATGTAGGAATTGCCAACGATGATGCACAGCATTGGGAAAAGCTGGGGATGGGATTTTTCCTTTCCAACTTGTTTGGGCCTTTTCACTGCGCCTTCCTGATTATACCCCCCTATTTATTGCGGAGTGTTTTCAAAAATATTACAGGCAACCAGATAGTGTGTTTAGATCAGTGCAACGTTATCCTGGTGACGGACGCTCTTACAGTATGTACTGCCGTCTTGTTCGACTGTATCTTCTTTGAGTCACCGGTTTTAGGACCTCTCGCCGTCTCATAATCGTGAATTTAGACTTGTGTGAGTTCCCGGCCATTGTGGAATTTCAGTGAACGAATCCACGGACTATCTTGCGCCAGATTCCTTGAAACCTCGTATCCTGTCAATGACTCTACACGTTTCTTTAGAGGTGGGGGCGAGATACAAACAACTTTTGATTAAATCCTCAAATTCGGCCTTTTTATATTTGACGACTCATGGCATGTCAGTGCCTTTCTCCTCAGTTCGAGGTGTGTTTGACAAGTTTCAATTGTAGCATTCCTCCCTTTAACTTTGATCTTCATATATCTGGCTATTCTCCTTCAGTCATGTGTTCATTCAGCAATGAGCACGAGATGTTGGACTATATTTCCAATCCTGTCGCCGTTTCGCCTTTCTCCGAGAACTCTTCCTTGAAATTCCTCGCAACATTTGGCCGTGGCTTAGCTCATCTATACCAGGATATACGTAGCGAGAGGTAGGATTCTTTGGCTGAGCTTGCTGTGGTCATCTATGTTTAGCAATGGCAGTCAGATCCTCTTCTGTTGGTTCACGTCGTCTAAAACCCTTGCATGGGCACCATTTCGGCGGTTACGCTCTGTCTGTTACGCTCGGCTGCATAGAATCACTGTTTGGCAAGCCGTTCCTCTCTCTACTCGGGTGTTTCCGCTTCTCTCTGCCTTCTTCCTCTCATTCTCGCTTGCTGCTGCTTTGTGTCGCTTATCCGTGTGCTGTGCGATGTCAGCGCACGTTAAAGATCCCCAGGTGGTCGAAATTACTACGTAGCCCTCCACTACGGCTCCTCTTTCTCTCTTTCCACTTTCACTCCCATCTTCTTCCCTTCCCTTACGGCGCGGTTGAGGTGTCTGCGGAAAACTAGTGACAGATATCGCACCTTTCCCTTCCTATAAATCGTGTGACAGAGCGTGTGACAGATCCTGCAGGTTTCCTTTTCTGTGAGCCGATTTATTAATATTATATTACCAATTTGTTATTATTATTATTGTTATTAATAATATTAATAACATTTTTATTGTTAAGGTTTATTTACAGAGTGATTCTGTACCTTAACCTGGTGCGCTAACCAACAGATGGCGAGCTTCCTCTTCTTCAACCTCTATCCTGGAGAGCTTCTTTTTGCACTTCCTTGTCCTCTTCTGTGCGCATGCATGCCTGACATTTCCCCACTCGCAGACGAAGCTCCTGGGCTGTCAGTCAGAGTCCCGAGAGTGGCAGCGCTTCATTTTTGCGACATGAACTAATTATTGTGTTTTCCGAGAGGGGCGACCTTGTGAACATTGGCGAGACACGACGTAATTCAACTCATTGATGCGTTTGAGCACAATAAATGGGCCTGTGTAGTGCGACAACAGCTTCTGGGACAAACCACGCTTGCGGAGAGATGTCCAGAGCCACACTAAGTCGCCGGGAAGGTAGGGGACATCCTGATGCCGACGATCGTAGCGCTGCTTAGAGTGGTCCTGCGAGGCCAGAGTGCGTGATCGGGCGACCCGACGAGCCTCTTCAGCGCGGCAGAGGGTGCTCGAAACAGAAGGCTCGCTGTCGAGAGAAAACGGCAAAACGGTGTCGAGAGAGCGTCGGGACGGACGGGCGTATAGGAGGAAAAATGGACTATAAGAAGTTGTATCATGCTTCGAGGTGTTATAGGCGTAAGTAATGAATGGAACCACGTCATCCCAGTTCTTGTGCTGCGAGTCAACATACATCGCAAGCATATTTGTCAGTGTCCGGTTTGTACGTTCAACGAGGCCATTTGTCTGGGGATGGTATGGCGTAGAGTGACGCAACTGGCAAGTAAACTAGCCCAGAAGCTGTTCCACAACATCTGCCGTAAACTGGTGGTCTCGGCCACTAATTATTACACGAGGAGTTCCACGACGAAGCACGACGGCGTGAAGAAGAAAGAAAGAGACGTCAGCGGAGGTGGCGGAAGGGATGGCGGCAGTTTCACAGTAACGCTTGAGATGATCAACGCACACGATGACCCAGCGATCGCCTTTGGACGAGCGGGGAAACGGGTCTATGAGGTCAACACCCACTTGCTCATATGGTGTGGTCGGTGGTGTCACCGGATGTAAGTGGCCCGGCGGAGAAGTCATGGGAAGCTTGAATCGCTGGCATTGCACGCAAGAGTTCACGTAGCGCTGAGTCGTTCGACGCATATTTGGCCAGTAGCAACGTTCCTTAATGCGGGTAAGTGTCCTGGCAAACCCCAAGTGCCCAGCTGTGACGTTATCGTGCATAGAGTGTAGAACAGAGGAGTAGAGGCTAGCCGGATCGACTAGCAGAAAGCGTGCACCGCAAACGAGTAATTGTTTCGATACAGCAAACCATCGCGAATGCAGAAAGGGTTCGCAGATGCCGGATCACGAGCTTTTTCAAAAAGTGATACCAAGTATTGATCTTTTCGTTGTTCTCGCTGGAAAGTGGCAAGATCCGGAAATTGTACGGAAACGGCGGCAAGATAATCGTCAAAGTTGTCATCGCAGAGGGTAGTTGAGAGAGGCAGTCGCGAGAGGCAGTCAGCGTCAGCGTGTTGGCGGCCACTTTTGTACGACATTGTAAAGTTGAACTCCTCAAGGCGTAATGCCCAGCGGGCCAACCGACCGCAGGGGTCGCGTAGATTCACCAGCCAGCAAAGCGAATGATGATCGGTGATGACTGTAAAGGCACGTCCACAAAAGTACGAGCGAAATCGCTGTACGCCAAAAACGACGGCAAGGCACTCTTGCTCAGTCACGGTATAGTTGCGTTCAGACTAGCTAAGGGTGCGACTTGCGTAAGCGACAATGTGTTGGTGTCCGTCATGCCGTTGTATAAGCGCAGCACCCCCAGCAATGCCACTTGCGTCAGTCTGGAGTTCAGTGGGAGCTGTCGGGCAGAAATGACGCAGTATTGGCCGCAAGGTAAGAAGAAACTTGAGCTGGCGAAACGCAGAATCACATTCAGGAGTCCATTTCAAAGGAATATCCTCCTGCAAGAGGCATGTGAGGGGGTAGGCTACTTCAGCAAACTTAGGGATGAAGCTTCGAAAGTAAGAGCAAAGTCCAAGGAAGCTCCTGAGTTCTTTCAGACTTGGGCTTTTTGACGCAGCTGACAGCTTCAATCTTCTGTGGGTCAGGCCTGACACCGTCTTTGTCAACCAAATGCCAAAGCACAACGATCTGGCGTTCACCGAGGCGGCACTTCTTAGAGTTCAGCACGAGACCCGTTTTCTGCATGCCGTTAAGGACCACAGCTAAACGGCTGTTATGCTCGGCGAAGGTCCTCCCGAAAATCACTACTGTCATCTAGGTAACACATGCAAATATGCCACTTCAGTCCACGCGAAAGAGTGTCCATAAATCTTTCAAAGGTAGCCGGAGCATTGCATAGGCCGAAAGGCATCACGCTAAATTCGTATAACCCATCGGGAGTCACGAATGTCGTCTTCTCCTTGTCTTTCGGATGCATCGGTATCTGCCAGTATCCGGACCGTAAATCAACAGATGAAAAGTAGGAAGCTGAATGGAGGCAGTCAATGGCATCATCAACACGCGGGAGCGGGTAGACATCCTTCTTGGTGACAGTGTTGAGGCGGCGATAGTCGACACAAAATCGCCAGCTGCCATCTTTCTTTTTCAAGAGAATCACAGGGGCGGCCCATGGGCTAGATGATTCTTGAATAATTCCTCTTTGCATCATATCACGGACCTGTTCGGCAATTATCTTACGTTCTGAAGGTGAAACACGATATGGTGTCTGTCTAATCGGGTGTGCAGATCGAGTGTCGATCATGGGATGGGTGCGGGAAGGCGGAATCAGTGGTGGCTGATCTCGAGCAAAGTCGAACACGTCCGCATGTTTCATAAGGACCTCCATTAATATTCGGCGCTCGTTGGTGGGTAGCGATTGATTCATCATGGACTGAAACTGGGAATCAGCATGATCGGGACGTCTAGTTGAACGAGCAACGCCGTCACTGAACGCGGCGATGTGCATAGAAAGGCGTTCTTCTTCAAAGTCGGCGAGTTTCAAACCACGCGGCAATACGGCAGGTTCGTTGGTACGGTTGACTGTCCAAAGCGTGGCACGGCCCTCGTTCACTCGAACAACGCTGCGGGGCACCAACACACTCTTTTTGGCACCGAAAAGGGAAGCGGGTTCCACCAGAGCACCGAAGGCATTGGGAACCACGCCCGAGGACACAACTGAGACGAAGATGGCGGACATCGCCGGGACGACGGTATCCGCGAAGACAGAAAACACTTGGACAGCCCGCAGCGATTCTTCTATGAGGGCCGATCGAAGGCTGGGGCTTAGTGATATCTCGCCACTGTTGAAGTCGAGAGTTGCGCCACACTGCTGTAAAAAGTCAACTCCTAGAACAATGCCGTGCGTAGAGCTAGGGAACACCGTAAATTCAGTTCTAAACTCGTGTCCAGCGATCACTACATTTATATAACAAATACCAAGTGGAACCAACGATTCTCCCCCTACACCTCGAAATATGACAGTTCTATCTCAACCAAACATAATTTTGCGGCCGAGATGGTTTTTAAAATCTAAACTCATCGCGGAAACTGTAGCACCCGTATCCTATAAGGCCCTAGCACAAACACCATCAACTAACACTTCCAAGCGGTTCTTCAACATAACGACCGGTAGAGGAATTGGCAATATCGATGACCTGGCGACCGCACCTCCATCGGCCGCACACGCTAGTTTCCCGGTGGCGGAGAAGAACGGCGGGAGAAGGCGAACGTCGGGAGCGGCGGGCAGGAGGAGTCAGGCTGCGGTCAGAAACTAATGAGTCGTTGCGTGCTGGTGCGTAGCGGTAGGAGCCGGAAGGAGGGGGATAAGGCGGGTCACGAACTTCTGGACTCACGGTAGAACGGCGATTTGACCATTGGCGCTGGTAGCGTGGTGCCGTGTTCCGGCGGCGGCAGAATCTGGATATGTGGCCAAGCATACCACAGCGGTAACAGACTGGTGGTTCACGAGCACGGTCCAAATAATAGTCCCCGGTAACAGGATCCAAACGATCAGCAAAGTACAACCGCTGGGGTTGTAGCGGAGGAGGTGGCGCCCTGTAGTGGGAACGAGCTGGGGGAGCAGGGCCGTATGAGTCGTTTCGGTGGTCACGGACGGGACTGTGCGCATGCGTGACAATGTTAATATTATTATTGTTATTATTATTATTATTATTATTATTATTATTATTGCGCTCTGCCTCTTGGCGTCGCCGCTTCCAAGCCGCTCTTTTTGCTTGTGCATTTTCCCGTTGTCCTGGCTCGTATTATCTTCGACGCACTGCGAGGGCAAGGCACGCCGCTCCATTTTCTGACTCATCTCTTGGATAGGCATTCCTCTCTTTGCTCCGGTGTCTCCGCCGCACGTTTAGCTTTCTGTTCAATTTTCGTACGTTCAAGGGCCAACTGCCAGGCGAACCCCTCGGCGAACGACGAGTTTAGAGTTTCCAATCTCTTACGCCGCTAAGCCTAACTTCCTTCAACATCGCTCTCCATGGCGAACTCCAGGCTACGGAGCTCGCTTGATTGTGTGGTTGATTGGGGAAAGAAAATGGGGCTGCTGACTGCCGGCGGAGCCGGCACTGCCACGGCCAGCGTGCGAATAGTGGGAGAAGGGGCAGGGTAAAATGATAGGCTTCACCGCCCCACATTGATACGTGCGATGCTACTTCCTCGCACGTGCCGCTGCTGCTCCAGAAGTGGCGGCGCTGATGGAATGACGTAACCCGACTTCTGACGGCGAGCGGCGGCGACGACGGCGAGACTCGCAACTGCGAGCAGTGACGTCACTCGCTCTTCGAGCATGCGCAGTACTGTCGTCCCAGAACCACGCGAAGTCAGCGAGTACGGCCTGTGTAGCTCATGCTACAAAATTTACCTACATCCACGACTGTTACAAAATTATTTTTCTCGCTACTCAGCTGGGCTTCAGGAGCGGGGTAGTTCACTATGCGGTACATAAATATTTAAATATCTGTGGTGGGATTCCCTACTAAGTCTACGAAATTAGTTGTTTCTCCTCTTCGTATCCTTATTGAGTTGAAGCTATTTCATTTCTTGTGTTCTGATCGGTAGGTTTCTTAATATAGTATTGCATATTTCTCTGTATTAAGTTTTTTTATCTCATACCTAATTTGTCTCGTGTGGCTAATCTCTTTCGTGGGAGTGGGCCGTTATCTAAGGGCACAGCAACAACAACATGAAAGCGTTCTGCACTTTGTTTTAAATGCAGTTTTTTTTCTAAAAGCTTGCCACAAGGCATAAATGCAGTTCGCACTAAATGTTGCGGACAGTTGAATGCTGATATATTTTCTTAATTTTCCTACTAGTGAGGGATCAAAAGGTGTGTGGTGGTAGGAATTTGCGAGGTAGGAACTTGCAAGTTCCTTGAGAGCAGAAACTTGCATTCAAGATTGCGTTGGCGGCCACTGCTTACAATTTCACAGTATGTAATAGTGGTGGCTAATTTACTCGGGTAGAATTTTGAAAGCCGGTAAGAATGGCAACGTAAAAAACGCATGATTACAGCTGCACGTTCTAGGGTGCACAAACAGCGGCGGTTTGAAGTGGTAGATATCTAAACTTAGTTGAGAGATGCAAAATGCCTGGGAAAGGGTGACCAAGTTCGAATCAATCGATTGCAGGAAATCATTCTTCTGAAGGATGTGGCTGGATTGGCGTAATGGGGTTTTGCGTCCCAAAGCCGCTAAGACTGTAAGAGTCGCCGAAAGAAAGCGACTGGAGGAATCCGAAAATGTTCACCCTGAATACGGCCCTAGTAAAAATGAAGCGAGGAGCGGCATCGGGAAGGGATCAAATCACAGTGAAAACACATGCCAGTCTACCTGATCAGCATACTCCACGCTTCTCGCTTAGAGCAAATCCATTTGGCTCGGCAAAACGCCACTCCCAATTGTTTGAAAGACTGCACTGGTCACCTTTTGTCCGACAACACAGACAACCTTCACCCCATCTCCCTTACTTCTTGTCTGGGAAAATCATCGAGACGATGGTGTACGAAAGGCGGTCGCAGTTTCGAGAGCAAAAATTTTTTTACAGGTACAATGTTCGTGTTCCGCCCACACCGATGCGCACAGGTTGTCCGGTTTCAACTGGACCAGTAAATTCTGAACCTGATCGGTTATCCCTTATCGATGATAAGGTAGTACTCGCTTTGGTTTTGACGTGGGCATTCGATAACGTCACCCGCGAATTTATTATAACACATCTTTCCCGAACAGATTGCGGTCAAAACACCTTTAACTATATTAGGCAATTTCTCACTGACCGACAATTATATATCCCGATTCAGGGCACCGGACATGGCCTATGCGAACTAGGCACGCGAGTGAACCCGAAGGGAGCGGTCCTCTCGCGATTCCTATTCAATCTAGCTATGATGAGACTTCCCGCTCCGCTGGCGAGGGTCAGCGGTATCCAGCACATTCTGTATGCCGACGACATCACCATGCTGGCTAATCACGGCTCGGTAGGAGAATCGGAGGCCAACCTGCAGAAAGTGGCGCACATTGTAGACAACTATGTCCATCGTTGCGGCCTTCAGTGCTCCCTACCCAATTGGAATTTGTGCACATGCGCCCTTCATCAAAGGGCACCACTAAACTCGACTTCACACTTCACAGTGGACCCATACCCGAGCACGACGAGATCCGAGTACTGGGCCTATTTATTCACATATATCGTAGAGCTAACACAACACTGGCCAAATTGCGTAAGGTGGGGAAGCAGGCGGGCCGCATGGTCCGCCGGGTTATCGTAAAGCGCTACCTGACTGTCGATGTACACGAAGCCCTGACAATCTTCACCATGAGGTTATCCTGGAGGAACTCGCCAAACGCTTTCCTAGTACTCGTGCTTAAATCTGGATCCGCAATTTTTTGACATCTAGACCCATTTAGCTAATGGCAAAGCTCCGGGTTGGGTGCCCGAAACCTATTACTTGGTCACCAACCCCAGTATGCAGATCCATCTTCACATCAGAGGCAACACCATCACCTCCTCAAATGGTCAAATCCACATTCTCGGCCTGCCCATCTCAAGCTGCAACAGTCCCCAGAAATGCGTTCATCAGAGCACAGCTACACACTATTCGTCGCCTGTCCAACCGGCACGGCGGTGCGCAGCAACAAGCCTGCCTGGCAATGGCCCGAGCAGCGGCGGTCAGAAAAATCCTCTATGGCACACCCGTCCTCCAACTGTCGAAGACTGACTTTGCTAAGGTCGAACGCCTTTATCGCGCAGCACTACGCACTATTACCGGTCTACCTAAGCACACTCCTATAGCCGAACTTGAGCGTTTGGCCGCTCTTCCACCACTCGCTACCATCGTTTCCAAGTCACAGGCGCGTCATCGAATACATTCTAGAGAACACTGTCCAAGGGCGTCGCCTGCTGGCCTGGGATGAACAGCGTAACGACAAAACACCAGTCCTATATGCATCTCGTCCCCTTTGGGAGACGCCAGTAGTCACCCGCCTCCATCGCCGACCTATAAACCGTGATTTTGTCATTCCCCGGGAGCTCCTCGCTGCTCATCACCGAGAAGAGCGAATCCCTGATACGACTGACATATACACCGACGCATCTATTGCAAGCGAATTGCATCTGTGGGCTGGGTATGTGATTCTAACCCTTCCCTTTTAGGTGCTTATGCCTTCCACTTACCTCAAGGTACCCCCCCCCCCCCTTGATGCTGAACTCCTAGCGATTTGGGGAGCTTTTCAGGAGTGCCTTGCACCGGAACTGGTTCAATACGTATTCTTACTGATTCCTATGAAGCTTACAAGGAAATCGCTACTCAGGGTTAACAAGATGCAACTGCTACGGCCATACAGCGCCTCCTTAAACGCCACCAACTCGCAACCAGAACTGTCGTTATTCAGTGGACCCCAGGTCACTCGGAAGAATCAGGGGGCAGTGCGGCGGCACACGCCGCGGCTGTGTTGGGAGGTGGGATGTCCACATTTACTTCCCCACCCCCTTGCTTCATCCTCACTCGACCTTGCTCGGGCAACACACCCCTTCTCTTGGCCTTATGCTCTATACTCGGACCAGTCTTCGTAGCCTCAGTCAGCATCGCACGAGGTGGTCACACCAGACCCACCTTTTACGCGAAAAACCCACCTCACCCGAAGTCAAGAAGTCGTTTTGAATAATAAGCTCATCGCCCATGCGGCTACACGCCACGTATTATGGCCTGCTGGGGTCGGTATACAGAAGAAATGATTACGTGCCCCCCTGTACGACTATACCGCGCGGCGGCATATCTCATCTACTCTGAGATTGTCCTGCTTTTTCTACTGGACGCTCCGAGATCAAGTACTAACGCCTGAACTACCATTCCATTCTTGAAACTGATGCCAACACACAAATGATTTTTGCCAAGTACGGCTCGCTTAGTGGCCTGGTTAGAGCAATATGATTCGAGTGACGACCTAAACAATGAAGATTCTGTCTACTCCCCTTTACCATATTCACGGCCATGAGCCTTCCTTTTCAATAAAGGACATTCTCGCTCTCTCTCGAACAAGCGCGGAGGGTTGCGATGCAAAGATGACTGGCGCCTGGCGCATGCATTTGTAACCAGTCGAGTCCTATACTGGATTCATCTCCTCTACCTTAGCAAATTTGATGAGAATGCAATAGAAGTCACACTCTGTAAAATATACAAGACTTCCCTCGACTTACCCAACACCTCCAATCAACGCCTACTTCGCCTGGGGATGGTGACACCTTTATTGAACTGCGAGAAGCACACTTGATTTACCAATAGAGAAGATTGTCTAAAACGCTGTCTGGTCGCCGTCTCCCAGCACGACTACACATCCACCATTCAAAACATTCGGAAGAGCGCGCACATATCTCAACACAGTGGAGATATGCCTTGCACGTATGCCCTCTTCCAGTCAACGTGACACGAGAGGACCAGCGTGCCAGTCTTGTCTCTCGGGGGAAGCATTGGCTCGTCCCTACGGACACAAACGTGGAGTGTTCTATGTGGACGCCTCCGGCTCGCACCATGGGGGTTGGTACACGGACGTAGTTGTCCAACAAAACACTCTAATAAACGCAGTCACTTTTCGTGCACACTACATAAAACACGCGGGAGAGGTTGCCATCGCTTTAGCCGCCACACATCAGGGCTCACGGGTCATCATGACCGAATCGAGGGGTGCCTCCCTTACGAAAATGCCATATCTGGACTTATAAAAAAAATCCAGATCAGGTATATCAGGAATTGGGCAGATATGGTATATTAGGACAGATCTAGGCCAGATAAGGCATATCTGCCCAATTCCTGATTTCTAGTACCAGATAAGGCATATCTGGTTGTATATGCCTGATCTGCCCAATTCCTGATTTCGAGTACCAGATAAGGCATATCTGGTCAGATAGGCCTTATCTACCCAATTCCTGATTTAAAGATCTAGCCCGCATGGCATGTAGGTTTTGAAATATAGATCTATATATCTGCATATCAACATAACACTTTATTACAACACACACAAGACAATTTCAGTATTCCAGCTAAACGCACGCTCAATCAAGTTTGCCAAGGCAAACCTCAATTTCCTCTTTTATTTCAAACCATACAGGAAAATAGCTTTGAAACCACAGGTTTTCTTTTTTCCCTGCCTAAATGGAATCGCTCAAAGACGGGCCTGAATTACGTGTGTATACCGAGGGCCAAAGACATGCTCATCCGTTAGCAAATATTGAGATTCTACTCATTTAGGCGCGATACTGTAACAAACTAATGGGATATCTGAACAGAATAATGTCTACACGAGAAGCTGAAGTGAAAGACATTAACCTATTAAATTAGATATTACATTTTTATTCTACTCTTTTACACACAGAGCTTTAACCAATAAATGCTTTTAGTTTGAGCTGGTTTAGTTGCGAAGCTAAATAAAATAAACGGCTAATAATCGAACTAGACTATTGAAAGGGAATTTAAAGGTTTGTCGATACCCGGAAAAGGTACCGCTAAACCGCAGGCCGATAAAACACACTGCTGGGACTGCTGATAATACCAAAACCTTAGCAAAGTACATATAGGCTGTCAGGAAGTACTGTTGTTACCTTAAGCAGAGACCGCAGTGCAAAATAAGCGAACGCGCCTAACTCGTGGTTGATTTTGAAATTAAGAGAGAAAACAAAGAAAAAAGCATGTCCGATGGCATTTGTCATGACAGCGACAGCTCTGCCCCTAAACCAAATCAAGCATGAAGCTACTTAGGTAGTGCGAATAATAATAATAATAAACAACAAAGGACCCTATCCACCCACTGAAATTTGTTAAAATTGCTGGAGCGAAAGACAAATTAGCAACGAAATGTACGGAAAAATATCACATACTGGCAATTACCCTCCAATTTCCTGATTGGAAAATTTTTCCATCAAAATAATAAAGTGAACAATATCCCGAGGTCATGGCAAGTGCTAGTTCCCGACAAGAAGTCTCACGCTCACGGTTTTGGTGATCGGGCGTGAAGATGAGGCGGCACGATGAGGGTGCGATCCGACGCAATGGTGAAGATTTAACCGGGCCACCCAGGGCAGAAGCCTCGAAAAGCTCAATCGACCATCAGGTTAACTGCCAAAGCTGGGGAGGCAGCTTCTCCCACAGTGGGACACAGTAATTTCCTCTGTGCCGACAGTCAGACTGAAGCTCTTGTAGGTTTGCTGTCGCATTTTTGTTACATGCACACAGCTAATAGCGAACAGGCGCTGGCACACACACACCAGCATACACAACATGCAGCATGCCCGCCAGCCGCACCGAACTCCGATGTCTGCCACCGCTTAAGGAACGAGACAAGTGCTTAGGCGCACCGAGTTGAAAGGGGAAGGGGAAAGAAGCAAGCACACACAAAACGGAGAGCTCGCGGCCTACGCGGTATAGAGCGTGACAGCGAGGAGGAGAGATGAAATGCGATCCCGCGACGCAGAGGCCGCCGCTGTTTGAGAGGGAAGAGGGGAACGCGGGAGAGAAGGAGTCACTGCCTAGCCAGTGCGGCCCTACACACAGCAACCGCCAGCTGTCTCTGAGGGTGAGTCACCATCTAGACAGCTCGGAGGGGGCCGTATAGTGAACCGCCATCATTTTCTTGATATTTTGAATCGCTCAACTTAACCGACCATGCGTTTTTGCACCGGACTGCCGCCGCATTTTAAATGAAAATGCGAGTTAGTAGACGGAAAGAGGAGCATGTAGCCATAACCCAGCGCCCTCCTGGATTAAGGAACACATGGTGTAATAATTATAGTGCAGCGAAATCTGCAGAATATTTGAAATATTAGGAGTCGTAGCTATTTTCTAAATTGGATACAATTAACACTAAGCATGCAGGCCATGCTGAGTAGAAAAATTGAAGCTTGACCACATGATGCCAATATTGAATATTTGCAGAAGGTAGACGAAAGCCATATACTGCTAATATACAATCACTATGGCGCATACATAATTAAGGCCCTGATGAGGTTATATAAAGTCCTGTTGATGCTAGGCATATATGGCCCTTGTCTGTCTATATAAGGTATTGACGATGCCATATATGCCCTTTATCAGGCCACATAAGGTCGCGAGGATACCATATATGCCCCTGATCAAGCCATATAAGGTCCCGTTACCCATTCAGATATGGATTATATGTTGCATGATATGGCAAAATCTGAGCCATATAAGGGCAACATTTTGCGCATATATGACCTTATCTGGCCCAGATAAGGTCTTATTTGCTGCCCTATATATTTGTATCTGGCAGCATATGTTCCATATCTGAAGCAGATATGGGATTTCCGTAAGGGCTGCCGCAATATACGGCAGGGGTATATTGCAAATATTTTACAAAAACAGCGAATATCATAGTGCCCCCACGCATCGAACGATTATCTGGAATCCGGCTGACACTGGCCTCGAAGGAAATGAAACAGCCGACTCCGCCACCCGCGTGGTCACTTTTCCTGCACCAACCTCATCTCCCACCGATCCGGACTTCGAACTCAATTCCACCTACACTCACAAACACATATTTCTATTCTGTCAATCCAGCCATGCAAACTATCATAAGCCCAGCAAGGGCCTCATAGAGGCGGAGGAGCGCATCCCTTACGGAAATGCCATATCTGGACTTATAAAAAAATCCAGATCAGGTATATCAGGAATTGGGCAGATATGGTATATTAAGGCAGATCTAGGCTAGATAAGGCATATCTGCCCAATTCCTGATTTCGAGTATCAGATAAGGCATATCTGGTTGTATATGCCTGATCTGCCCAATTCCTGATTTAGAGTACCAGATAAGGCATATCTGGCCAGCTATGCCTTATCTACCCAATTCCTGATTTAAAGATCTAGCCCGCATGGCAGGTAGGTTTTGAACTATAGATCTATATATCTGCATATCAACATAACACTTTATTACAACACACACAAAACAATTTCAGTATTCCAGCTAAACGCACGCTCAATCAAGTTTGCCAAGGGAAACCTGAATTTCCCCTTTTATTTCAAACCTTGCAGAAAATAGCTTTGCAGCCACAGGTTTTCTTTTTTCCCTGCCTATATGGAATTGCTCAAAGACGGTCCTGAATTACGTGTGTATACCGAGGGTCAAAGTCATGCTCATCCGTTAGCAAATATTGAGATTTTACTCATTTATGCGCGATACTATAACAAACTAATGCGATATCCGAACAGAATAATGTCTACACGAGAAGCTAAACTGAAATACATAAACCTATTAAATTAGATATTAAATTTTTATTCTACAATTTTACACACATAGCTTTAACCAGTAAATGCTTCTAGTTTGAGCAGGTTTACTTGTGAAGCTAAATAAAATAAACGGCTAATAATCGAACTAGACTATTAAAATGGAATTTAAAGGTTTGTCGACACCCGGAAAAGGTACCGCTAAACCCTAGGGCGATAAAACACACAATTCTGGGACTTCTGATAATACCTAAACCTTAGCAAAGTACATATAGGCTGTCACGAAGTACTGTTGTTACCTTAAGCAGAGACTGCAGTGCAAAATGAGCGACCGTGCCTAACTCGTGGTTGCTTTTGAAATTAGGAGAGAAAACAAAAAAAAAGGCATGTCCGATGGAATTTGTCATGACAGCGACAGCTCTGCCCCTAAACAAATCAAGCATGAAGCTACTTAGGTAGTGCAAATATTAATAATAATAAACAACGAAGAACCCTATCCACCCACTGAAATTTGTCAAAATTGCTGGAGCAAAAGACAAATTAGCAACGAAATGTACGGAAAAATATCACATACTGGCAATTATCATCACATTTACTGATTGGAAAATTAATTTTCCATCAAAATAATAAAGTGAACAATATCCTGAGGCTGGCAAGTGCTAGTTCCCGACAAGAAGTCTCACGCTCACGGTTTTAGTGATCGGGCGTGAAGATGAGGCGGCACGACGAGGGTGCGATCCGACACAATGGTGAAGATTTGTCCGGGTCACCCAGGGCAGAAGCCCCGAAAAGGTCAATTGACCATCAGGTTCGCTGCCAAGGCTGGGGAGGCAGCTTCCACCCGCAGTGGGACACAGTAATTTCCTTTGTGCCGACGGTCAGAGTGAAGCTCTTGTAGGTTTGCTGTCGCATTTTTGTTACATGCACACAGCTAATAGCGAACAGGCGCTGGCACACACACACACACACACACACACACACACACACACACACACACACACACACACACACACACACACACACACACACACACACACACACACACACACACACACACACACACACACACACACACACACACACACACACACACACACACACACACACACACACACACACACACACACACACACACACACACACACACACACACACACACACACACACCAGCATACACAGCATGCAGCACGCCCGCTAGCCGCACCGAACTCCGATGTCTGCCACCGAAAAGGAACGAGATACCAAGTGCTTAGGCGCACGGAGTTGAAAAAGGGAGGGGAAAGAAGCAAGCACACACAAAACGGAGAGCGCGAGGCCTACGCTGTATAGAGCGTGGCAGCGAGGAGGAGAGATGAAATGCGAGCCAGCGACGCAGGGGCCGCCACTGTCTGAGAGGGAAGAGGGGAACGCGGGAGAGGAGGAGTAGCTGTCTAGCCACTGCGGCCCTCGACGAAGCAACCGCCAGCTGTTTCTGAGGGTGAGTCACCGTCTGACAGCGCGGAGGGGGCCGTATACTGAACTGCCATCATTTTCTTGATATTTTGAATCGTTCAACTTAACCGACCATGCTTTTGTGCACCGGACTGCGGCCGCATTAAATTGAACATGCGAGTTAGTAGGCGGAAAGAGGAGCATGTAGCTATAATCCAGCGCCCTCCCGGATTAAGGAACACATGGTGTAATAAATTAAGTGCAGCGAAATCTGCCGAATATTTGAACTATTAGGAGTCGTAGCTATTTTCTAAATTGGATATAATTAACACTAAGCATGCAGGCCATGCTGAGTGTAGAAAAATTGAAGCTCGACCACATGATGCCATAATTGGATGTTTGCAGAAGGTAGACGAAGGCCATATATTGCTAATATACAATAACTATGGCGCCTACATAATTAAGGCCCCGACCAGGTTATATAAAGTCCTGTTGACGCCAGGCATATGGCCCTGGTCTGTCTATATAAGGTCATGATGATGCCATATATGCCCTTTATCAGGCCACATAAGGTCGCGAGGATACCATATATGCCCCTGATCAAGCCATATAAGGTCTGGTTACCCGTTCAGATATGGATTATATGTTGCATGATATGGCCAAATCTGAGCCATATAAGGACAACATTTTGCACATATATGACCTTATCTGGCCCAGATAAGGTCTTATTTGCTGCCTTATATATTTGTATGTGGCAGCATATGTTCCATATCTGGAGCAGATATGGGATTTCCGTAAGGGATACTCCACCCAAAACACCAAAAATTTACGGTTCCCGGCGGATTTAAAATACTTTGCTCCGTTTGGAAGGGAAAAATGCCCGCACTGTGAAGAAAAGTCCTCTGAGATTTTCTACACGCGGTTGGCACGTAGAAACCCCCCCCTCTGCTCCCCCTCTACCCAACACTTCCAGGGCGGACTAGAAGGCGGCCCTGCTCGGCCGCTCTGACTTGACAGCACAACAAGCCTTGGCCATGCATGCATATAATAATTTACATGCACCTAACATGAAGCCTTGATTATATGAAAAACTGTAAATTACAATATACAAAACAATACAAAATGTCTTTACAGCACTCCACCCTCTACAATACACAGCCTAAAATGAAAAGTTTTTCACACATTCAAGTAATTATAGTATTGTACTTGTACAGCTCGTCGCCATATCTGAAAGATGGCACGGCCTTGCCCTTACGGAAATCCCATATCTGCTCCAGATATGGAACATATGCTGCCAGATACAAATATATAAGGCAGCAAATAAGACCTTATCTGGGCCAGATAAGGTCATATATGTGCAAAATGTGGCCCTTATATGGCTCAGATTTGGCCATATCATGCAAAATATAATCCATATCTGAACGGGTAACGGGACCTTATATGGCTTGATCAGGGGCATATATGGTATCCTCGCGACCTTATGGGCCTGATAAACGGCATATATGGCATTGTCATGACCTTATATAGACAGACCAGGGCCATATATGCCTGGCATCAACAGGACTTATATAACCTCATCGGGGCCTTAATTATGTAGGCGCCATAGTGATTGTATATTAGCAATCTATGGCTTTCATCTACCTTCTGCAAATATTCAATATTGGCATCATGTGGTCGAGCTTCAATTTTTCTACACTCAGCATGGCCTGCATGCTTAGTGTTAATTGTATCCAATTTAAAAGATAGCTAGGACTCCTAATATTTCAAATATTCTGCAGATTGCGCTGCACTATAATTATTACATCATGTGTTCCTTAATCCAGGAGGGCACTGGGTTATGGCTACATGCTCCTCTTTCCGTCTACTAACTCGCATTTTCATTTAAAATGCGGCGGCAGTCCGGTGCGCAAGCGCATGGTCGGTTAAGTTGAGCGATTCAAAATATCAAGAAAATTATGGCAGTTCAGTATACGGCCCCCTCCGAGCTGTCTAGACGGTGACTCACCCACAGAGACAGCTGGCGTTTGCTGCGTGAAGGGCCGCACTGGCTAGACAGTGACTCCTCCTCTCCCGGGTTCCCTCTTCCCTCTCAAACAGCGGCGGCCTCTGTGTCGCGGGCTCGCATTTCATCTCTCCTCCTCGCTGCCACGCTTTATACTGCGTAGGCCGCGAGCTCTCCGTTTTGTGTGTGCTTGCTTCTTTCTCCTCCCTCTTTCAACTCCATGCGCCTAAGCACTTGTCTCGTTCCTTTCGCGGTGGCAGACATCGGAGTTCGGTGCGGCTGGCGGGCGTGCAGTATGTTGTGTATGCTGGTGTGTGTGTACCAGCGCATGTTCGCTATTAGCTGTGTGCATGTAACAAAAATGCAACAGAAAACCTACAAGAGCTTCAGTCTGACTGTCGGCACAGAGGAAATTACTGTGTCCCACTGCGGTTGGAAGCTGCCTCCCCAGCCTTGGCAGCGAACCTGATGGTCGATTGAGCTTTTCGAAGCTTCTGCCCTGGGTGGCCCGGCCAAATCTTCACCATTGCGTCGGATCGCACCCTCATCGTGCCGCCTCATCTTCACGCCCGATCACCAAAACCGTGAGCGTGAGACTTCTCGGGAACTAGCACTTGCCAGCCTCAGGATATTGTTCACTTTATTATTTTGATGGAAAAATTTTCCAATCAGTAAATGGGATGGTAATTGCCAGTATGTGATATTTTTCCGTACATTTCGTTGCTAATTTGTCTTTCGCTCCAGCAATGTTAACCAATTTCAGCGGGTGGATAGGGTCCTTCGTTGTTTATTATTATTATTATTTGCACTACCTAAGTAGCTTCATGCTTGATTTGGTTTAGGGGCAGAGCTGTCGCTGTCATGACAAATGCCATCAGACATGCCTTTTTCTTTGTTTTCTCTTTCAAAAGCAACCACAAGTTAGGCGCGTTCGCTCATTTTGCACTCCAGTCTCTGCTTAAGGTAACACCAGTACTTCCTGATGGCCTATTGTACTTTGCTAAGGTTTAGGTATTATCAGCAGTCCCAGCAGTGTGTGTTTTATCGCCCTACGGTTTAGCGGTACCTTTTCCGGGTATCGACAAACCTTTAAATTCCCTTTCAATAGCCTAGTTCGATTATTAGCCATTTATTTTATTTAGCTTCGGAAGTAAACCAGCTCAAACTAAAGGCATTTACTGGTTAAAGCTCTGTGTGTAAAAGAGTAGAATAAAAATGTAATATCTAATTTAATAGGTTAATGTCTTTAACTAAGCTTCTCGTGTAGACATTATTCTGTTCAGATATCCCATTAGTTTATTATAGTATCGCGCCTGAATCAGTAGAATCTCGATATTTACTAACAGATGAGCATGTCTTTGACCCTCGGTATACACACGTAATTCAGGCCCGTCTTTGAGTGATTCCATATATATGCAGGGAAAAAAGAAAACCTGTGGTTTCAAAGCTATTTTCATGTAAGGTTTGAAATAAAGGGAAATTTAATTCAGGCTTCCCTTGGCGAACATGATTGAGCATGCGTTTAGCTGGAATACTGAAATTGTCTTGTGTGTGTGTTGTAATAAAGTGTTATGTTGATATGCAGATACATAGATCTACAGTTGAAAACCTACATGCCTTGCGGGCTAGATCTTTAAATCAGGAATTGGGTAGATAAGGAATATCTGACCAAATATGCCTTATCTGGTACTCGAAATCAGGAATTGGGCAGATCAGGCATATACAACCAGATCTGCCATATCTGGTACTCGAAATCAGGAATTGGGCAGATATGCCTTATCTGGCCTAGATCTGTCCTAATATACTATATCTGCCCAATTCCTGATATACCTGATCTGGATTTTTTTTATAAGTCCAGATATGGCATTTCCGTAAGGGTGGAGACCAAAGAAGATAAATTAGTTATACAAAGCAATGGAACACAAGAGGGGGTCGAAACCCCATTCTCCAAGTGTTTGGCCTAAGATAACCCCCGTACCAGCAAAGCAAGCACCCACTGTTTTACCAATGAGTACCCACACCACTGAGGATCGGTCCCCAAATGCTCAAACCACTAGGCTGCAACTACAGTCAAGGGATGCTATGCGTTCTGCAGTATTACCAGTGTCAAAGATTATGGAACTGAATGTCATTTAAATGGTAGTCGGCACCTGAGACAGAGTAGGTATTCCCTGATTCTGTTATGGACAGGGAAAAGGTAGTTATAGAGTGTGTAAGAAGGATTTTACCCTTGCATAAACGTCTGCCACACCAAGAATACTCTCTTTATGCAGTCTACCAAAAAGCAGAAGTGTTTGTCTCAGGAAAACAAAAAGTCTTAAGCATTATTTCAGCAAGTCACTCAATGTGACGGCTATCACGCAAACCAGCACACCTGAAAACTTGATGCTCTAAAAACAATTGTGGGGACACGCAAGCTCAGCATTTGCCTCTATGACACTACAGCTTTTATGTCTCCTGTCTGAAGACTCTCGTTCGTGTGAATCGACTTTGCTACTGTTAACACCTAGTCTTTATTCTATGATGCATATCAGTAGCGTGTACGTGTAAGCTACTCAATTATGTGGAAGTCCACTTGTCCAGATACCTATAAAGCCCGCTCTAACCAAGCTGTACGGATGCGTTTTGATGGCCTAAGGGCTGCCGGTATTGTTACCCAGAGATCCTGCAAGGTTTATCACCTTACTCATCCATCTCAAAGGAGGAGCAGAGACGTTACATTGAGCACTCGGCCTTGTCACCTGCGTGAAATGTGCCCAAGATTTTTCATTCACAACGTCAGTTTTTTGTGCAGAAGGGAGGCTTTAACGTTGCTGCATAAAAAAAAGCAAGAAGCCAATAGCTGAACTTCTACGCTACAATAAACTCTACTGGTTCACAAGACATTTGACCACGGTGACAACAGCCAAGTTATAGATGGCGCTGTGGCAGACGCTGTGCCACAGAAACAACAGATGAATGTGGTCAAGATGAAATGAAATCGCATTGTTCACAAATTGTTCAATACATCAGGAAAAAGAATGGCTCACTTATAGATGCAATGATGTCTACTGTGTTCAAAAGGATTGTACCTTCAGAAGGTTAACTTTTGAATGCAATCTTCGTAAGAATATATTGTGGTGTTCAATTTTGGCTGTACACATAGCAGACGTGCAAAATATGGAACACATTCCGAGGGTTAAATGCAGACAGGATTCCTGATGCTGATATAACAGGAAAGCATAGGCATACTAGATAATGCAGAAAACAAATGTGACAACATCACCATCATCAGCCTGATTATACCCACTGCAGGGCGAAGGCCTCTCCCATATTTCTCCACTTAACCCGGTTCTGTGCTAACTGCATCCACTTGATCCCTGCGAACTTCTTAATCTCATCCGCCCACCTAACCTTCTGCCGCCCCCGGCTACGCTTTCCTTCCCTTGGAATCCAGTTTGTTACCCTTAGCGACCATCGGTTATCCTCTCTTCGCACTACATGTCCTGCCCATGTCCATTTCTTCCTTTTAATTTCTACTAGAATGTCGGTAACTTGAGTTATTTCTCTGACCCACTCTGCACGCTTTCTATCTCTTAATGTTACCCCTACCATTTTTCGTTCCATAGCCCTCTGGGTTGTCCTCAACTTAAGTAGAACTCTCTTGGTTAGCCTCCACGTTTCAGCCCCATAGGTGAGTACAGGCAAGATGCAACTGTTGTATACTTTCCTCTAGAGCGATACCGGTTAGCTGGTAGTCATAATCTGCGAGTGCTTGCCAAATGCGCTTCATCCCAATCGTATTCTTGTTATTTCCTTTTCGTGGTCCGGATCTGCGGTTACTACCTGTCCTAAGTAGACATATTCGCCTACTACTTCCAGTATTTCGCTACCTAATTTAAACTGCTTTCCTTCCCGAGGCTGTTGAACATTAACTTAGTCTTCTGCATATTGATTTTTAAGCCTACCTTTCTACTTTTCCTGTCTAGGTCATCAATCATTATTTGCAGTTCATCCCCTGAGTTGCTTAGCAAGGCAATGTCATCAGCAAATCGCAGATTACTGAGGTATTCTCCATCTACCCTTATCCCTAACTGCTCCCATTCCAAGTCTCTGAATACTTCCTCTAAACAATCTGTGAATAGTACTGGGGAGATCGTGTCTCCTTGCCTAACACCTTTCTTTATGGGAATTTTGTTACTTTCTTTATGCAGAACTATGGTTGCTGTGCAGCCACTATATATATCTTCCAGCACTTTCACGTACGGCTCGTCTACCACCTGATTTCGCAATACCTGCATCACCACCGAGGTTTCAACTGAGTCAAATGCTTTTTCGGAATCAATGAATGCTATGTATAAGGGTTGGTTATATTCCGAGTATTTTTCTATCACCTGATTGATGGTATGGATATGATCGATAGTAGAGTACCGTTTTCGAAACCCTGCTTGATCCTTTGCTTGATTGCAGTCTAAGGTTGTCCTGATTCTATTAGCGATTACCTTAGTAAATACCTTATACGTAACAGACAGTAAGCTGATTGGTCTGTCATTTTTAAGGTCCTTAGAGTCCCCTTTCTTGTGAATGAGGATAATGTTTGCATTCTTCCATGGTCCGGTACCGTCGATGACACCAGGCACTGCGTATACAGGGTGGCCAATTTTTCTAGCACGATATCCCCCCCCGTCCTTCAGCAAATCTGTAGTTATCTGATCCTCTCCAGCTGATTTCCCCCTTTTCATAGTTTCTAGTGCTTTCTTGACCTCGTCCTTCGTCACTGGTGGAACGTCTGATTATATTTCCCTACCGCCAGTCTCATCACGGTCCTGACTACTATTGCTACTGTAGAGAGCTGTATAGAACTCCTCGGCTACTTTGACTATCTTTTCCATATTAGTGATGACGTTGCCCGCCTTGTCCCTTATCGCATACATCTGGTTTTTACCTATGCCCAATTTATTCTTTACCGCTTTAAGGCTTCCCCCAATGTGACAACAGGATAGTGGTAAGTGAAACTAGTACAGCTGTCACTTATGAGAGCGAATGGTTATACAACTCAGTACTAGCACAAGGTACAAAATGTTGAAAAGTGATGATGAAACAAAATTGTCCTTGAAAGTGCATAAGCATAAATGAAATGAAAGTAATTGGCATGAACGTTATGCCCCTTCCTAAAGTTCTCAATTTAAAGCTCACAAAGAACAATGAAGATAAGGCTACAAACGCAACTAAAAGAAAACAAAATAATGAAGCAGGTATACAGCTGCAATCATTCGATAAACATCTCGAGTGATGATGCCTTATTCCAGTGACTTAGAGCATGAATATGTAAACTTTACCAACCGTCTTTAAAGAATATTGTGTGTGCTGGAGGGCATGTGGCACCAGCAAGAATGTGTCAAGAAGCAACTGGCTCAGTTAGCAGCCAGATAATAAGGGTATGGAAGGTCTACACGCGACGCTATCATGGAGGGAGATATTTTATGGAACAAGATCTGTTGCAATGCACATAAAGAGCGAAGCATTTTGTAGAGCTGCAGTCAAACATTTATGAAGGACAATCTTATCAAAACTTTTTATTTCATTCCTGCACTTGTGCATCATTACTGTGACTATGGGTTACATAGTGTAACATGAAATGTCAAGTTATTTGTCTCCTACACAAATGAATGCATTCTTTCCCCTGCGAAGCCACCTTCAAGAATTTTTGCCAGTGGGTGCACATGTACATCAATATCAGTTAAGTTCAGTTCAATCGTTCAGTCGTGCCGACGCTTCGTGACCCTATGGACCATATTCCGCCACGCTTTCCGGTCTCTTACTATCTTCCTAACATCACATAACGTCATCTGCAGCGCCTCCAGGATGCCATCTAACCATCGCGTTCGCCGCCTACCCCTTCTCCGGTGACCCTCAGCCTTTTCCAACATCAAATCTTTCTCCAGCGAGTCCTCTCTTCTCATCAGATGACCACAGTAACTGAGCTTTAACTTTAGAATTTGACCCTCCAATGAGCAGTCAGGGCTTATCGTCGACAATATCGACTGATGTGATCTTCTGGCCATCCAAGGAACACTCAAGCGTCTCCGCTAGCACCACAATTCAAACGCGTCAGTTCTTCGGCGGTCAGCCTCCTTCATAGTGCAACTCTCGCATCCATACATCACAACTGGAAAGCCCATAGCACGAGTTATACGGATCTTGGTTGGCAGTGTAATGTGTCTGCTCTTTACTAGGCGGTCAAGGATAGCCATGGCTCTCTTTCCCAGAAGCAAGCGTCTCCTAATATCATGGCTGCAGTCACCTGGTAGCAAAACAGAGAAGTCAATAGTGGCCTTTGTAAAAAAACTGAAGAATACAAGCATGTTCATTGATAGCAAAGCCACACGAATGATGCAGAGGGTAAACAGGTTATCTGGGATCTTGTTTAAAATCACCAAACAGCGTCAATAATTATTTGCAGTGCAAAGTGAAAATGGCACATTTCGCAAAAGTGTTATCTAAAATCGCCAAAATGGGTCGACAAGTTGGCGGGGGCCTCATTTTTCGTGCATACAACAATGAAAGACAATGAACGCCAAGTAGGTGCACAAATTATCCTTGGGGAAACTAGTCGATTGCTGTTTAACTACATGCAGCATATAAAGGAAGCAATAAAAAACAAGCATAAAGGCAACCAAATACAAAGAAGCACAGCTCGCTTCACTCTGCAGTTTATGGAAAAACACAGTGGGAACCTCACGTTTCATTCTAGTAGCACACAAGATAGCGGTAACGAAATGGACTCTGCTATGGTAATTGACTGCATACACATCCACCAGGGTGCGCGTATGTCATATTCTCACTGAAGTAGTAAATCGCAGACTGCCTGCTTGCCACAAACACCAAAGTGCATTCTGAAGTAGTGGTGCCTGCACGCACTACTCAGAATTGCCCTTTTGGAGGTAGATTAGTAGTAGTAGTAGTAGTAGTAGTAGTAATTGTTATTTATTGTATATACAAAAGGAAACAAAATATGTTAGCCAGCCACGGTATCGGCGATCTGATATCTGAAGCACCTGAACTGGGGCGGCGGAAATAAAGGGATAGCGAGGAAAAGGTAGAGGAAATCGAAGAGGCGAGCGATAGGGAGAAAGAAATGGGTAGGTAAAAATAAAAGAAATATATACACTATGGTACAGTATACAGTAGTTTGCTTGAGGCCCATCCGCAAATGTCTTGGGTCACTGAGCACTCGGCACATCGGTCAGGCCTCCGCAATGGCTCTGCGTCCAAACTGTTCACTACGCACGCACTTGCACACGGTACAAAACACTGATGGCTGTCGTGGGCGAACGGCCGTTATTGTGCGAAATAGCACACGTGAGCATTCAGTCAGAGCGCGCACTATCTGGCGAGTTGAAATAGGCGGGTCACCAAGCCCGCCTGTTCGATATACTCACACAGGCTCACGTGTGTTCGCTCGCGAACGCGCGCACGGCCCGGCGGCCACAGGAGCACAGCTACGCTGTCCGGGATTACCCCCTGCGCTCTGTAAGCCGCCAGAAACTCACGTCATGGTTCGGCTAGCGTCGCGCAGTGCAGTAGAATATGTTCGAGAGTTTCTACCGCGCCACAGTCGTCACACACGTCACTGGTGGCAAGGCCGTGGCGCATCCGTCATTCCCCAAACCACACGGAGGATCATTGCGCGGTGCAACCGAGTCAGCGAGCGGCCGCTAACACTGTGATTGCGCTCACCTTATGGGATGCGTGGGTCGGGGTGCTGCGTCCGGAGTTGGTCGTCAATTACCGCACGCACGTCCTCCAAAGCGAGTTGCTCGTCGCTAGGAGGGACTGTATGCTCTTTTCTCTAAAGCTTTTGACAAGGTAAACCACGCACTACTCCTTCATAAATTAAGCTTTCTAAACATCGACCCTGCTGTATTTAACTGGATCCGCGCTTTCCTCATGTCCCGTGTACAATTTGTAAATGCTAATAAAATCAACTCACCTTCTGTCCCAGTCCGGTCTGGCGTTCCGCAAGGGTCGGTTCTGGGACCACCTTTATTTTTGATTTACATAAATGACTTGCCTTCCTGTGTTTTTTTCGAGAATTTGCCTTTTTGCTGATGACTATGTCTTGTACCGTAAACTTGCTGATAATTCTGATGCCCTATTAATCCAGGATGACCCTAATAATATTAGCGAATGGTGCAGTAAATGTTGCATGCAATTAAGCATTAACAAACGCAAATCAATGTGGGTATCTCGAACTAATGTAACAAGTCCTATGTACATCCTTAATAACGTCCCATTAGAATCTGTAAAGTTATACCGTTACCTTGGTGTAATCGTTACTAGGGATCTAATCTGGAAATCGCATGTCAACTCCGTCATCGATAAAGCCAATCATACTCTCGGACACATTCACCGTAATTTCTCCCCTGCACCGTCATGATTAAAATTAATAATGTATACAACATATATTCGTCCACAATTCGAATACGCCTCATCTGTTTGGGACCCCGGTCAAGCAACACTCATACACTCCGTTGAGGCAGTACAAAATCGCTCAGCCCGGTTCATATTAATTAACTATCTAAGGACAGCCAGCGTTACTAATATGAAAGCATACTTACATCTCCCGCTGTTATCGACTCGAAGAAAACTATCCCGCCTCTCATTTTTTCCTAAAATATGCCACCATAACTCAACATTGCACTCCTTATGGGTTCAACCACCATCCTACATTTCATTTCGCCGTAACCACAGTCAAAATGTAAACATTCCACACTCAAACACAGTTTCCTATTCTAACTCGTTTCTTCCCCGCACCTGTAATGATTGAAATAACCTGTCTGCATCCCTAACAAGTATAGCTGAAGAAAAATTTAAATCCGCGCAACAAACTTTCTTTCTTGCCTGGTATTAAAACTTATTGTATGGTTATTTGCTTATCTTTATTGTGTACTGCTTTGCTTATTCTATCTTTATATTGTCATTTTTTACACATGTGCCGTCTTCCTAAATTACCCCTGTACCTCGTTGTTCTTTTTTATGTGCTTTGTTTTTCAGATATTTTTGGGCTTATTGTATTAACCTTCTGTTTTATATATATATAACCTGTATGCGCACATCCCCTCTCTAACATACATCTCTACCCTGAGGGTATTTTAAATAAATAAATAAAAATGAGCTACGGTCGCGAGCTCGTCGGCACGTTCGTTGCCCTCTATGCCGCAGTGCCCGAGGATCCACTGTGCTCGTATAGCGCAGCCGCGCTCCGCCAAGCGCTCGAGATGCGCAGGAATCTGACACAGCAGCGGAGTTCCCCGCCCGGTGGTTCGAAGGCGGCTAAGGGCAGCGCGGGAGTCACATAGCACGGCACACCTGGGTGGCGGCGGAGTCAGTTCATCCAGGCCTGGGCATATGCCCAGCACCTCCGCCATGGTGGAAGAACCCAGGAATGACAGGTGCAGCTGTCTGTGCAGTTGCAGGGCGGGGATGGTTGCCGCCGCTACTAGCGAGCAACCATCTCTGGCCACGGAGCCGTCGGTGTAAACGAGGCGGTGGTGTTGCAGTTCACCGTAGATGATAGCTCTGGTCAGCTGCTGCACTGCACAGAGCGGCGTGGTGCGTTTCCCCGCGATTCCGACAATCTCTCGCTGAACCTCTGTAGCAGCGGGCAGAGCGAGTAGAGGTCGTAGTGGGGCGTTGCATTGGTGAGCTGCTTGTACTCGAGCAGCGCCGCTCCCATGCGCGAGTGGCGATGATGTCGCAACAGATGTAATTGCGGGCCGCCGTCCTTTGCGCACTGCAGGCGATCGATGCCTGCCTCGGCTAAAGTAGCTGCGCATTTAGAGTTCTGAGGAAGGCCGATGCAAATGCGGAGCGCCTTGCGATGCTCGACCTCCAGCTTCTTCTAGCATGGTTTGCGCAGTTTGACAAGCGGTAGCGCGTAGAGTACTTCCCGCACAGCAGCGGAGTTGTACAGCTGTAACGCAGCTTGCTGGGAGATGCCTTGGCCTCGAGCAGTGAGCCTGTGTGCGGCGGCGGTGGTTCTCTTCATCTGCAGGCAGGCCTTGGTTACCGCATGTCGGAAGGAAAGGCGCTGGTCTATGTCAAACCCAGGTACCGCTCCGAACGTCGCCACGGCAGGAATGTGCCGTTCAGTGTGAGCGGCGGTGGTTGCTTTCGCGAGCTCGGAACACAGGCCATTGCGACGGACTTCCGCGCTGAGCGAGAGACCTAGGCCGTGCAAACAGTCGCTCACCGCCGTCATAGCTGACTGCAGGCACGCGCACCCGTGCTGTCTCGCCCGGCAGTTCCAGGCACCACAGAGCAATGTCATCTGCGTATATGTAGATGTACACATGATGCCGGCCGCCTGCAGGCAGGCAGCAGCCTGGCACCACCGACATCGCCACATTGAACAGAAGAGATGACAGGACAGAGCCCTGCGGCACGCCTAGCACGCCTGCGGCACGCCGGTCGAGGCGCCGAGAGAGCACCCCCCACGCGAACGCGCATAAAAAAAAACCCGGCGGGGCACGCGAACGCGCATGGAGTACACCCGAAGGAATGGTTCCTTCACAGACAACCGCGCGAACGGCTCACCGGGAGAGGGGCACTTCTGACGTCGCGAAGATGGTGGCCACGTGCCTCTCTCTTTGCCACGCGGGGCAGACTGGATTCGTGGCAGCATGGCGGTCTCCACAGTTTGAGCACCGCGGCTTGGCTCTGGCGCATTCCGCACTTGGATGTGGCCCGCCGAAACGGGCACAACGCTCCATGGCGCGCCAAGCTTCGGTTACATGGGCCAGGCTAGAACACCGAGCACACTGTAGCGGGCGAGGACGACACGGTCGGACCTGCGGGACCCGGCCGTGGATGGATATATGTGGCGGCGGGGCAGTAGCGGCGAACCTGAGCCTCAGGGTGCTGCCGTCCAATGAGGCCGCTTTCATTGTCACAGCAGAGTCCACCGCTGCAAGGAGCTGTTCGGCCGTGCGGCGGGTGTCGACACCAAATATCAGCCCGCTGCACTCGTTGAGCGGGGCTGGTTCCTTGGCCCGCACGGGCAGGCCACGGATGACCATTGTGGCCAAGAGGGCATTGAAATTGCCCTCGTCGGCCACGTCCACGGCCAATACGTTGCGACGCGTGTTCACGCCCGCTGCTAGCACGCCAGGACGTAGATGAAGCTCCTCCGCCAGGTCCCAGCCTTGTTCTCTGGTGAACCCAGTAGCCCGGACTGCAGGGCGGAAAAACACCGTTTTGTGTGGCAGCGCGGTGGGGGCCACCACAGCAGACGCAGCCCTACGGAGGGCCGCCTTACGGCGCCGCTGGGCGTTGGTTGTCTTGATTGTCGAACGCACCAGGTTAGTGGGGTCCACTGCTGCCGCCTCGGCAGCGGCCGTGTTGGGCTGGTCTCCGCCGTGGAGCAGGTGCTGGAGGCTGCCGGTCGCTCCTGCTGCACCAAAGACATCGCTCCAGCAGGACTGGATATGCCCATGACTGGAGCTGCTTCCACTGGGACTGCAATTCCCTCCGGTGGGGTAAAGCGGGAGTAGGAGCCAGAATCAGGGGGCCGGTGGGCCTCTTTCTTGCCACCTGGCTTCCTCTAGACTGTCAATGTCACTTTGTCTGGGGCTGGGCGAACGCCGCCTCTTGCGCAACACGGAAGAATTCATTGCGGAACCTGCGTCTTCGTCTTGGGACGCCATGTTGTGCACTGAAGTGGGAACTACAGTGTCTGGTAGTGCCTTTCCTGTTTCTGGCGCGCCGCGCGAGGCTTGATCGGGGACGCATACGTTTTTGTTTTTGTACCTTCCTGTGTTTCATTGGCATGAAGCACCTAATACAATGCACACTGAGTTCAAGCACAACACAAAAAAGCGAAGTATACAACAAAGAGTGACAGCTCTTAGCGAGGGCCACAGCACTTGTAGAATACACTGAGTATGTCTGCAGGTGGTAGACAAAAAATTATAGCATCAAAGAAAGCTGAGATTGGCTCTTGCACATGCTATCAAAAAATTTAGAGATGGCTATATCCCCAAACCAAAGAAACAATTAAGACTTGGACGGTTTTTCAACAGTACGCTATCGAACATGAAGCAGTAAGAATGTGCACATTGATCACTTGTGGCATATATCAAAATCATGACAGCGAGTGCACATCCCAAGTGCAGGTGATCAAGTTGTTCCTGTCCGTGTTAATATAAATGTTGCATGTCCTCTTCCTTGTACCTGTTGATGTTCCTGCTGCGATTACCTTTTGCAGGTGGAGTCAATGTCATGTGATCTGCACACACTATAAGCTGTAACGATCTTCAAAAAGAGCTTTTGTCCATATTGCATAGAACTTCACATCTGATGTGGCCGTCCACGAACAAGGCGTGGCCTCCCAGATTATACAAGTCTAGCAGAAAGGTTAATGATGTTGAAAATGGCCCTAGGACTTCTCACCACATGATGACTCAGATCGGAAGTGGTGCAACGGCTGCACAAGGTCCACACGATCACCTGCAAATGTTTTGTGCCTAAATTATATGCAAATAACATTTCAAACACGCATGGCGCAAGAACATTCAAAATTATCGAAGCTGCAAGCTAAGCTGCGGTAAAGTGTAAACTATGAATGCAAGAAAGGTCAGTGAAAAACATATCACCTAAGTGAACAATTTCCGTAACAGATACAGACGGCTTGGTACCGGACATTGTAGATTGACGGTTAACTTTTTTTGCAGTTAAAAGAACGACTTATATGAAGCGATTTCACTTGTTTTTCCTTTCTCCGTCGTCGAAACTACAAACCAAGAAATATTGACAACTTCGAGCACACTGAACATTTTTTTTTAAGTTCGTGCAGTGTAGAGAAGTTGAAGAAAATTATAATGCGCCGTAGAAACAGGCAGCTAAAAGCAACGTAAAATGCTGATTAAAAATATCGGATTCGCCTCATGCGTCCTGTAACTATTCCTTTAGTCTTCAGTCATTTCCCACCTGCGTACAACTTGAATGCGAATGGCGCTGTATGAACAGTGCCTTTGCAGGTTTTCCTATTGCTCTTACTTCTGTGATGTTCGACGTGCTGAACCATTTCCAGCAGACTGACCGCATTGCCTTGCTGGTCGACACCCATCCAGAAGCTCGACACATTCCGGGGGCTCGTTGCTCAGCCGCACTAATACATTTCGTGCCATCCAACATCAGAGGCGTTCACCGTTGGCGATCGCACCCGAAACACCAGCAGCTCAACAGTTCCACGCTCCGAGCCCAGGACAATTCTTGCCTCAGAGCTTGCAAAGCCACCACACTATACTCCTCGTCCGATGATTGTACTGACGAGCTATCTTTCAAGACAATTTGACAGCATTGCTGTGCTGCAGAAAATCTTCGATCACCACTTGCAGACGACGAACGGCACGAAGACCACTCATAAGCGTACCTCCCTCCATGGCCGCCGCCATTGTTGGGTTACCATAACCGCGCAGACCAATGATTTCTTACCATGGGAAGAAAGGGTTTGAGATAAGAAAGCAGTTAGCGCCGTCACGCGGCCGTACGCTTCTGTCCCCTTTGGAGATGGTCTCAAGCGTCCTTTATTTCATACGCGCTCATATTTTGCCTTTCAATTGCGTTTAAAAAGCCAAACAAGGTGTTTATAAAGTTATCTTTTTACTTTTAATAACAAGCTAACAAACTACAGTAGGCTAACGGCTGCGTAAATCAGCTTGCCTGTCGTCATAGTCTCATTAGCATAATTCGGTTACCTCGATACTCGGCGAAATTATGGCGGCCAAAAGCCAGCATTTCCGATAATAACGGCACATAGGTTATCGGATGCTCCTACCCAGTATGACATTATTTTCATCACATTGGTTAATCGAGCGTAAGTGTTCTCTACACCACCATCAGTAACTTTGTTTCCACTCCACAATCATTGGTATTTGTCATCCAGGCAACAAGAATAGCTCCGGTTAAAATGAATTTTCACGGCTACGTCATTTGGACGTAACCGCAAAAAGTGCTTGCCTCAACTGATGGTTTCGCGCCACAATTTTGAAGCACGTGACTCTTTTCAGAGCCAATCAGAAAGACAATATGGCACCGCCAGGGGAAGGCTAATTTCGAGGATCGGGTCCCAGGATAAGTACGTTCGTACAAGGTGGCCCACTCCGCGATCGTCGTCTGCTAGGCAGTTACACCTAATGGGACACAACCCCGGCCATACACCTCCTCTCACCCTTGACTGATGACAGCGGCGTCATGGGGGAGAGAACGAGCACCGAAATACAAAGTGCGCAAATCTTTCACAAAGTTAGAGGCATGTCGCTCGCTTTTACTCAGCCGCAAAATGTACTACGAATGAATCATTGATGACAATGCCGCACGGTTCTGTTCAAATTGCGGTCGCCCGTGAAGCTTTTTTCGGTATTTGTCTCGGACCAAGAAAAGTGCCCACACGCATTCCGGAAGAAACGAGGCGGCGTATTGTAGCACTGGCGGCAGCTGAAACGTCTCAAATAGAGGTTGCTAGGGAAGTTGGTGTGAGAAGGGCCACAGTAAATAGGATTATTCAGGCTCACCGTGATGAAAGCCGGATTAGAGATCTACCTAGGTGTTTAACCAGCCAAACAAACTAGAGCAAGATATGGCCGCCGTTGGTGTACTGCTGTCGGTTCCTTCATGATGGCGGGCCAGATAAAGGACACTGTGGGGTTGGACACAAGCGAACAGCTTGTGCGAAACCGGCTACGTGAAGCAAGCTTAACGAAGCATGTGTGGCCCAGAAAAAATTGCTTTCACCTGCCAGCAAGGCGAAAAAATAGGCGGCGCTTTGTGCACGAGCACCTGAAATGGACAGTGGTTGACTGGAGTAAAGTCGAATTCAGCGACGGCTGCACGTTCTGTTCTCAGTGGAGACAGAAGCAGAGTCGACTGTCCGGCTCTCACAAGGTATGCCATGCAAGGCTTGTGCGTGATTGCAAAGCAAGCCCTTGGTGAACTTTGCACTCAGTTTAATGTTACCCAGAATTGAGCAAATAGTGCTCATTGACTTCGCCACAAATGAACTGAGCAGCTTTTTTAAGCATAAGCTATGTGCATAAGCATAAGTTACACAGTGAATTTGCACGGAGAATGTGGTACTAGACACAGCTATTAAAGTTATGTGTTTACTTTTGCAGGCATGAACCTTCCGCATCCAGTTCGCAAAGGCCAGCGATCGCCGGGCTGTGAACTCCTGGGAAGTAGACACCAAGGAGGAACTCGGGCCCGTCTCTCGGATTCATGGTCGTTTTTTATTCGGACGGATACAATGCTATTATTGAGGAAAGCTGCTTCCCCACGCTCCTGATGATCCTTTCAAGGATGTATTCTTCTATCTTCAACAAGACCTTTACCCTATCCACACTTCCCTATCTGTTTAAAAGGCTCGCCGAGAGCAACTCGGCGTTATGACACTGCATGACCGCCGCAAACAGCCTAGCCTAACATAACTGCAACTGTGTGGGGATTATGAAACGGAATTTATCAAGAATGGGCCTGCACCATGCGAATGCTGATAAACTCTGGGAAGGCGTGAAGGGAGAGTGGGAGATGCTTAGAGTTGACACGGATCTTGTGCCAGCTTTATATGACTCGCTACCCAGACGCATGGCTGGGGTTGCTGAGTTGGGTGGAGATTTTCAGGCATACTAACCACCCAAGGTTTGCCCACATGTGCTGGGAGGCACTCAAAGTGCTTATGTAATTATTGCCTGGCTTTGCAGCGATATCCAGTGAGACGTATTCCTTTTTTTTGTAGAACCAAGTATTTATCGTGATTTACTTGTTTCCTTCATCGTTTAACTGGGTATGCGCAATAATGTAATAAATATGAAAAAGGAATGCAATATATTTACACTTGTTTCTGCTATCTCGGTTAAGCCAAGGATTCGCACATTCAGGAAGCAGTAACTTCTGTTTGGCCTTATTGGAAAGAGCCCAGCCGACGACCGCACAGAGAAAGGATTTTGTAAAGAGTGGACATTGGGGCGCTTCAATAGGGTCCAGCGGCCCAGCTGACTGTAGTGCCCCAGGCGGCTGACGCTTGACGCACATCCGCTTTCGGTTAATGACGCGTGGTTTGAATGCTAAGAAGTGCTGCCGTAATGCCGCGCCCTGTTGGCGCATTATTTGTGTTCTTTACGGTGCGTTATTGTTTTTCTATTTATTTTCAGTGTTGAAATATAAAATTAGGTTACAATTGTATCTGACTGGCCATCAACGCAGCTGCGTCAAGGCCTTTGCCAAATAGTTCTACTGGAGAAAAGATTGCAGGTGCTTTGTGAAATGAACATTTATTGTGCTTCAAACAAAAACAAAGCAGATACAATTCTTTCATCATTTGCTGCATAAAAGCAACCAGGAAGGCAGACGAACTGTAGGATACATACGACACTGACGTCTACATTACAAAAAAGTGACAAAATATTACACAAGGCAAGAAACAATTATAGGTAGACAAATGTAGCTTGACATGCAGATATACAAAGTATGGCAAATAATACATAAGAAAATAGACATCCCAAATGCTAACAATACGATCGCAGCTCCCTCAGAGTACCTTAACACAGAATTAACCACAGATTTCAAGGAAATACACTCCAAGTTGCCTTGGGTACTATTCCACAAGGGCAACATTCCTTTGAGCTTAGTGAATACGTTGCCCTTCTTCACACCGTCATGTACTTTTGGATACGACCTTGGCAGCAAAATTTGTGATCGTCTTTCATCCTCAGCACTACCTTATTCAGCAAGTTGGAAAATTTTCTTGGCCCAAATACGCTGTAAGCACGAAATAAGCTGGAAAAGATTCAGACTTTGGTTACAGAGTACGTTTCCTTCATTTTACAATAAAAATGTAACTAGCACTCGTTACGTTCATAGCCGCAATGCACAACAGTTTCAATGAAAAATGGTTCCTATTATGCTCGTCGTTATAGCCGCGGTCTCTTTGGGGTGGTAAACAATATAAACCAACCAAGCTTAGCATGCAATGTGATCACATTGTCGAGTTGGTGGAATGGAAAAATATTCACCGATAATAATATTTCAGGAAGCATTGAAGACATTTATTTCATTAGTATAACACATTTTCCAGGTTGATTACCGTCTATATCATTGTAGAAGTACCCGATGTACACATTAGGTCACGTGAAATGGCAACCGGAAAATGAACGCTCAAACCTATTGACACGTGGGATGCGGGATATTGCTCCGGACCTCTTGCAATTATGCTGTAATTGTTTCAGGAGGACCCACCGCAGAGACTGCCGCATTCTTGCATCAGCTGGGAAATTTACAGTAAAAGTATTTGCCGTCGTGATACACCTTTTACCAAAACTGTTTAAACATGAAACGTGAGAAAGCTGTAAAGGAATGAAATACGAACATGGTCAATATGGTCCCGTGGTGGTGACAAGGTCGATGAGACAAACGAAGAGTCGGTGATTGCACTGAAGAAACTCTTTACTGGGCTGTCTTGTGCCTGAAAAAGAACTAGGCAACTCGGCGGCGGCGCTAGCAACAAACGTGCTCGTCGATCGTCCAACAAAGAATGCTTGTCGCACTCGTCAACGCTTCATTTAAAGGCTGCTCAGAAATATTTAAATAGCGTCGCAGACTGCTAGATGCACAAGCTGGAATATTGTAGAAAGGCACACGAGTGGCCGGAATCTTCGAGACAGATCTCGATGCATCTTGCGCTACAAAGAAACTGATAAAGGTGCGTCTCGCGACATCGAGCATTAACAAAGAATACAGAACTGATACGCCACCCAGAATCAGAGTGATAAGTCCGCATGCCGGCGGCTGTTAAAAAACAACAAATAAAGTTTATAAGGTTTCGCGGCATTAAACCCCCCTAATAAAAACATCGCCTCGATGTTCCAAAACAAAGCAACTTAAAGATAAACACTACAAAGTTTAAAAATCGCAGATTCCTTACCACGCGTAATGTGGTTTCAGTCATACAACATGCACAATTGCTGGGCGTGCGCGTCGCCATTGTGATACTGACGTTCCGTCGGGAACGACTTCATAGTCCAGTGGTCTGACGCGGCGAATGATTTTCTGCGGCCCTAAATATCGATGCAACAACTTTTCCCTTAGCCCGCGACGGCGAATTTGTGTCTAAACCCACACTTGGTCTCTTGGGTTGCACTCTAAGTGGCGTCGTAGTAAGTTGTAGCGTCGGCCGTCGGAGCGGTGTTGGTCTTTAATGCGCATCCGTGCGAGTCGTCGGGTTTCCTCTGCACGCTGCAGGTAGGCAGCGACTTCAAGGTTGTCCTTGTTGGTTACGTGCGGCAGCATTGCGTCGAGCGTCGTCGTGGGCTCCCTGACGTAGACAGGCTTGAACGGGGTCGCTCTGGTCGTCTTCTGAACTGTCGTGTTACACGCGAATATGACGTACGGCAAGATGGCGTCCCAGGTCTTGTGTTCAGCGTCGACGTACATGGCAAATCACGTCCGTGACCGTTTCGTTCAGGCGCTCGGTAAGGCCATTGGTCGGGGAATGGTACGCAGTTGTTCGTCAATGGCTTATATTACTGTATTCCAGGATGGTTTGTGTCAAATCTGCCCTAAACGCCGTTCCCTTGTCCGTGATGAGCACTTCTGGGGCGCCGTGTCGCGAGAAAATATGTTCGACAAAACATTTGGCGACTTCTGCTGCAGTACCATAGGGTAGTGAGTTTGCTTCGGCGTAACGGGTAGGGTAGTCAGTGGCCACGATGACCCACTTGTTACCCATAGACGAAGATCGAAAGGGGCCGAGGAGATCCATTCCGATTTGTTGAAAGGGCAGAATTGGGGGCAGAATCGGGTTTAGTTGCCCTGCTGGTCTGATTGGCGGCGTCTTGCGTCGTTAGCACTCCCGACCCGTATTCAGGTAGTGGGCAACTTCGGCAGGCAGTCGCGCCCAGTAGTACTTCTCCTAGATTCGACACAACGTGCGCTCAAATCCGACATGGCCTGCTGTGGGCTCATCGTGCAACGCCTGCAGAATTTCCTGCCGGAGGTTTTTAGGTAGTACAGGAAGCTGCGCGGTCCTGTTGGGTACGAAGTTCTTCACGAGGGGACCATTGCTTAACGCGAACGATGATAAATGTCGCCTGAACACACCAGGAGGGGAAGCGGTCTTTCCCCTCTTGAGCTTTCAGCTCATGATCTCATCGCAGTTGTTCTGCGAAACTGCTAGCGCTTACCGGTCCCAAAAAGACGTTGCCGTCATCGTCCTTCGGAGGAGCGTCGACGGAAGCGCGGGATAAGTGGACGGCGTCGGAATGCTTCCGGCTCAACGTAGAGACTTCGGTCAAGTCAAATTCTTGAAGTTGTATGCTCCATCTGGCAAGGAGGCCGGAGAAATCTTTCAAATTAGCTGTTTTCTCCGGGTTTGGCCGAAAGCCATCCTTGCTAACGATGTTGCCTAGAACCGCAGCTCTTCGTAAACGAAGTGGAACTTCTCTGCTTTTAGCGTTAGCCCCGATAACCACACTAGATTCAGACATAAAAGCCATCCACATCTGTCTATAGTCAATGGGCCCGTCAAACCCGAAGGAATCATGACGCTTACCGAAAGATTTGTTTATTCCCGATGTTTTGAAATGAAACAAGTTCCTTGAATCTGATCCATGTGTTTAATGTGGAGCATAAACCCTCGACTTTCCCACACTTGCTACAGACTTCCTGCCTAAAATTGTACATGCGCCGTGCTGCGCAAAAGAAATCATTGTCTGTGACCACATCATATTCGGACATAGAAACCATCTACATCTGCCTATAGTCAATGGGCACGTCAAAATTGAAGGAATCATGTCGCTCACCGAAAGGTTTGTTTCTTCCAGATCTTTCGGAATGAAGCAAGTTAGTTGACTCTGCTCCATGTGTTTGATGTGGAGGCTTGCTACAGCCTTCCTACATAAAATTGTACATGAGCAATGCTTCGCAATTGAACGGATTGCCTGTCACCACATCATATTCGGACATATAAAGTATCCACATCTGCCTATAGTCAATAGGCACGTCAAAACCGACGGAATCATGTCACTACCTGAAAGATCTGTTTTTTCCCGATGTTTCGAAATGAAGCAAGTTCGTTTAATCTGCTCCATGTGTTTGGTGCGGAGGACAACCGTTGAACTTTCCCTTACGTGCTACAGCCTTCCTACCTAAAATTGTACATGCGCATTGCTGCGCAAATGAAATCATTGTCTGTCACAACAACATATTCGGACATAGAAGCCATCGATATCTGCCTATAGTAAATGGGTACATCAAAACCGAAGGAATCATTTCGCTCATTGAAAGTTTTGATTCTTCCCGTTGTTTCGAAATGAAGCAAGCTGGTTGACTCTGCCCAATGGGTTTTTTGTGGAGGACAGCCCTCACCTCTCCCTCTCATGCTACCACCTCGCTAACTAAAATACACGTGCGCCAAGCTGCGCACGTGAAATCATTGTCTGTCACTCCATCATATTCGGACATAGAAGTCATCCACATGCCTATAGTCAATGGCCACGTCACAACCAAAAGAATCATGTCGCTCACCGAAAGATTTATTTCTTCCCGATCTTTCGAAATGAAGGAAGTTCCTTGACTCTGTTCCATGTGTTTGATGTGGAGGAGAACCGCTCACCTTTCCCTCACTTGCTAGTGCATTCCTACCTAAAATTGCACATGCGGCATGCTGCGCAAATGAAATCATTTTCTGTCACAACATCATATTCAGACATAGAAGCCGTCCACAACTGCCTATAGTCAATGGACACGTCAAAACTTAAGGAATCATGTCGTTCACCGAAAGATTTGTTTCTTCCCGATGTTTCGAAATGAAGCAAGTTCGCTGACTCTGCTGAATGTGTTTGATGCGGAGGACTACTGCTCAACTGTCCCTCACTTGTTACAGCCTTCCTACCTAAAACTGTACATGCGCCATGCTTTTCAAATGAAATCATTGCCTGTCACCACATCTTATTCGGACATAGAATCTATCTAAATTGGTCTATAGTCAATGGACACGTCAAAAACCTAAGGATTAATTTCGCTCACCGAAAGATTTGTTTCTTCCCGATGTTTCTAAATGAAGCAAGTTCTCTAACTCTGCTCCATATGTTTCATGTGCAGGACAACCGCTCAACTTTCCCTCACGTGCTACAGCCTTCCTACCTAAAATTGTACAGGCGCCATGCTGCGCGAATGAAATCATTGTCTGTCAGTACATTATATTCGGACATAGAAGCCATTTAGATCTGCCTATAATAAATGAGGACGTCAAAACCGAAGGAATTATGTCGCTCACCGAAAGATTTGTTTCTTCCCGATGTTTCTAAATGAAGCAAATTCTCTAACTCTGCTCCATATGCTTGATGTGCAGGACAACCGCTCAACTTTCCCTCACGTGCTACAGCCTTCCTACCTAAAATTGTACAGGCGCCATGCTGCGCGAATGAAATCATTGTCTGTCAGTACATCATATTCGGACATAGAAGCCATTTAGATCTGCCTATAATAAATGGGGACGTCAAAACCGAAGGAATCATGTCGCTCACCGAAAGATTAGTTTATTCCCGATGTTTTTAAATGAAGGAAGTTCGTTGACTCTGCTCCATGTGTTTGATGTGGAGGACAACCGCTCAACTTTCCCTCACGTGCTACAGCCTTCCTACCTAAAATTGTACAGGCGCCATGCTGCGCGAATGAAATCATTGTCTGTCAGTACATGATATTCGGACATAGAAGCCATTTAGATCTGCCTATAATAAATGGGGACGTCAAAATCGAAGGAATCATGTCGCTCACCGAAAGATTTGTTTCTTCCCGATGTTTCTAAATGAAACAAGTTCTCTAACTCTGCTCCATATGTTTGATGTTCAGGACAACCGCTCAACTTTTCCTCACGTGCTACAGCCTTCCTACCTAAAATTGTACAGGCACCATGCTGCGCGAATGAAATCATTGTCTGTCAGTACATCATATTCGGACATAGAAGCCATTTAGACCTGCCTATAATAAATGAGGACGTCAAAACCGAAGGAATCATGTCGCTCACCGAACGATTTGTTTCTTCCCGATGTTTCTAAATGAAGCAAGTTCTCTAACTCTGCCCCATATGTTTGATGTGCAGGACAACCGCTCAACTTTCCCTCACGTGCTACAGCCTTCCTACCTAAAATTGTACAGGCGCCATGCTGCGCGAATGAAATCATTGTCTGTCAGTACATCATATTCGGACATAGAAGCCATTTAGATCTGCCTATAATAAATGGGGACGTAAAAACCGAAGGAATCATTCGCTCACCGAAAGATTTGTTTATTCCCGATGTTTTTAAATGAAGGAAGTTCGTTGACTCTGCTCCATGTGTTTGATGTGGAGGGCAACCGCTCAACTTTCTCTCACGTGCTACAGCCTTCCAATCAAAAATACAGGCGCCATGCTGCGCGAATGAAATCATTGTCTGTCAGTACATCATATTCGGACATAGAAGCCATTTAGATCTGCCTATAATAAATGGGGACGTCAAAACCGAAGGAATCATGTCGCTCACCGAAAGATTTGTTTATTCCCGATGTTTTTAAATGAAGGAAGTTCGTTGACTCTGCTCCATGTGTTTGATGTGGAGGACAACCGCTCAACTTTCCCTCACTTGCTACAGCCTTCCAATCAAAAATACAGGCGCCATGCTGCGCGAATGAAATCATTGTCTGTCAATACATCATATTCGGACTTAGAAGCCATCTAGATCTGCCTATAATAAATGGGGACGTCAGAACTGAAGGAATCATGTCGCTCACCGAAAGATTTGTTTATTCCCGATGTTTTTAAATGAAGGAAGTTCGTTGACTCTGCTCCATGTGATTGATGTGGAGGACAATCGCTCAACTTTCCCTCAGGTACTACAGCCTTCCTACCTAAAATTGTACATGCGCATGCTTCGCAATAGAAATCATTGTCAAAACATCAAATTCGGCCATAGAAGCCATCCACATCTGCCTATAGTAAATAGGCACGCCAAAACCGAAACAATCATGTCGCTCATTGAAAGATTTTTTTCTTCTTGAGGCTTCGAAATGAAGCAAGTTTCCTAACTCTGCTTCAAGTGTTTGATGTGGAGGAGAACCGCTCAGCTTTCCCTCAAGTGCTACAGCCTTTCTAGCTAACATTGTGCATGCGCTATGATGCGCAAATAAAATTAGTGTCTGTGACAACAGCAGATTCAGACATAAAAGCCATCCAAATCTGTCCTTAGAAAATGGGTACGTCAAAACAGACGGAATCATGTCCCTCACCGAAAAATTTGTTGCTTCCCGATGTTTCTAAATGAAGCAACTTCGCTGACTGCTCCATGTGTTTGATTTGGAGCACAACCGCTCAACTCTCCCTGACTTGCTAGAGCCTTCCTACCTAAAACTGTACATGCGCCATGCTTTTCAAATGAAATCATTGCCTGTCACCACATCTTATTAGGACATAGAAGCTATCTACATTGGCCTATAGTCAATGGGCACGTCAAAAGCCTAAGGATTCGTGTCGCTCACCGAAATATTTCTTTCTTCCCTATGTTTTGAAATGAAGTAAGTTCATTGACCCTGCTCCATGCGTTTGATGTGGAGGACAATCGCTCAACTTCCCTCACGTGCTATACAGCCTTCCTATTCAAATTTGGAAATGCGTCGTGCTGCGCAAATGAAGTCATTGTCTGTCACCACATCATATTCGGACATAAAAGCCATCCACATGCCTACAGTCAATGGACATGTAAAAACCGAAGGCATCATTGCGCACACCGAAAGATTGGTTTCTTCCCGATCTTTCGAAATGAGGCAAGTTCGGTTACTCTGCTGCATGTGCTTGATGCGGAGGACAACCGCTCAATTTTCCCTCACGTGCTACAGCCTTCCTGCCTAAAATTGTACATGGGCCATACTGCTCAAATGAAATCATTGTCTCTCACCACATCATATTGTAACGTAACGTTACACAGAAGGCGCTCTGGCACTCTGGAACTCTGGCACCGCAGAACGCGAACAACCAGTCAGGGCAGCACTAAAGCGGAGCACCGTTTCGCTTTGTCTTGTCCGGATCGCGCCGTTCCAATCTTCGTCGTCTGAATGGCATGTGTCATTGCCCCCCCCCCCCTTCTGGCAGCATCGACTCGATGCTGCAAACGCTGTTTGATGCGATGAGTTGACAGATAGTATGCTAGGTTGGTATGGGATACCACAACACAAAACGGGGCGCCATCAGTCTCAAGATTATTCAGCGGGGCGATCGTGGTAGGGTTTCATCCGGACGACGTGTACAACATCGGTGAACTTGCGTCGTCTGCGGCTTGAGGGATCTTGGGTCGCGGATTCAACTTCGTAAGTAACGTCGCTGAGGCGGTGGAGGACACGGTATGGGCCGAAGTACTTGCGCAGCAATTTTTCAGAGAGCCAACAATGACAAACGGGCATCCAATTCCAGACATAGTCTCCAGGCTCGTAGGCAGCGAAGCGCCGTCCCTTGTTGTAACGGTCAGCATCTGGTTGCTGTTGTAGGTATATGCGCTGCCTTGTCAGCTGCCGCGCCTCTTCCGCACGCTGAGTAAAACTAGCAATGTCCAGGTCAAGCTCATGTTCGTCGTGGGTGTATACGGGCAGCATTGTATCCAGTTCAGTAGTCACTCGATGGCCGAAGACAAGCTCAAAGGGTGTGAGCCGCGTGGTTTCCTAAAGTGCCGTATTGTATGCGAATGTGGCATATGGGAGGATTTGACCCCAGGTCTTATGCTCTATATCCACGTACATAGACAGCATGTCGGCCAGAGTTCTGTTTAGCCGTTCCACCAAGCCGTTAGTTTGCGGGTGGTATGCTGTGGCCCGTCTATGGCTAGTGTGTGTAAGGTTCAGTACAGCCTTAGTCAGGCGAGCCGTAAAAGCTGCCCCGCGGTCGGTAATGATAACAGCCGGAGCGCCATGACGCAACACGATGTCAAGGACAAAAAACTGCTACTTCGGTGGCAGTTCCATTTGTGAGCGACCCGGTCTCAGCATATCAGGTCAAGTAGTCTGTCGCGACAACAATCCAAAGCTTTCCATTAGTTGACATCGGGAAAGGACCAAGAAGATCCATCCCCACTTGTTGGAAAGGAGTTTGCGGTGGAGCGATCGGCTGAAGAAATCCAGCTGGTTTCGCGGGTGGAGTCTTTCGGCGTTGACTGTCATGGCAGGTTTTAACGTAAGATCGTACTGAAGGTAATAATTTCGGCCAATAGTATTTCTCCCGAATTCTTGCAAGCGTACGACTAACTCCCAAGTGGCCGGCGGAGGGTTCGTCGTGACAAGCGCTCAAGATGTCAGGCCGTAGATGCGTAGGTACTACGAGTAGAAATGTCTCTCTTGATCTTACAAAATTAATTGCGCTTGTAGAGAACTCCATTTCGTAAAGCGTATGACTGCAAGCCACGACGAAAAACAAGCGGTACTCTACCACCGCGTCCTTCCAGATAATCGATGAGCGGCGCCAGCTCCGGGTCCTTGCGTTGAAGGTCAGCCATATGGGATTGGGTAATGGCCCCCCCCCAAAAAAAAAAAAAAATCGTCGGCGTTTTCCACTGCAGTGGAGTCCAATGGCGCGCGTGACAAGCAAGCCGCATCTTGGTGTTTATGTCCCGACTTATAGACAACAGTAACGTCATACTCTTGAAGACGGAAGCTCCAACGAGCTAAGCGTCCAGACCGGTCTTTAAGGCTTGCCAGCCAGCACAAGGAATGATGGTCGCTGACAATAAGGAAGGGTCATCCATAAAAGGTGGTCGAAATATGCTGATGGCCCAGATCACCGCAAGGCACTCCATCTCCGCTGTCGAATAGTTTGCCTCCGATCGTGAGAGTGTTCGACTCGCGTAGGCGATAACCCGTTCTACTCCGCCTTGCCACTGAATGAGTGCCGCGCAGAGGCCAACGTTGCTGGCATGAGTAGTACGTCGGTTGCGGCGTCTTCATCGAAATGGGCGAGTATTGGGGGTCTGTGTAGGCGGCTTCCAAGCTTCTGGAAGGCTTGTTCTTGATCGTTTCCCCGCAGGAAGGGTATGTCTTCTCTGGTTAGTGCTGTCAGTGGTTCAGCTATCTTAGAAAAATCTTGGACGAAGCATCGGTAGTATGGACAAAGACCTAGAAATCGTCGAAGTGCCTTTTTATTGGTGGGGCGTGGAAAATTTGACACTGCGGTAGTCTTCTCGGGATCAGGGAGAACGCCCTGTGCACTGACAACATTGCGGAGGAAGCGTAGTTCCTTGAAAGCAAAGTGGCATTTCTCAGGCTTGATCGTTAGTTGCGTGCCTTTGAGTGCTTGAAGCACGATGCGCAACCGGTCCAAGTGTTGCTCGAAAGTAGGCGAGAAAATAACAACATCATCTAAGTACACAAAGCACGACTGCCACTTCAGACCTGATAAAACCGTGTCCATCATACGTTGGAACGTGGCCGGTGCAGAGCAAAGACCAAACAGAAGCACCTTAAACTCGTATAGGCCGTCGGGCATCACAAATGCAGTCTTCTCTCGGTCTCCCTGATTCACCTCGATTTGCCAGTATCCGCTTTTGAGGTCTAATGAGGAGAAGTATCTGGCGTCGCGTAGTCGGTCGAGGGCATCATCAATACTGGGCAGCGGATAGATGTCCTTTTTGGTCACGTTATTTAACTTTCGGTAATCGACACAGAAGCTCAAGGTGCCATCTTTCTTTTTGACAAGAACCACTGGCGACGCCCATGGGCTCGTCGAAGGCTTGATCACGTCGTCCGCAAGCATTTCATCCACTTGCGTTTTAATGGCGTCACGTTCCTTAGGAGAAACCCTGTACGGGCAGTGACATACCGGTAACGTGGTCTCATCGGTGATGATGCGGTGCATGGCGACAGGAGTACGACCGACCTTAGAGCATGTGGCGAAGAAGTCTGCGAAATCGCTCAGAAGAGCCGAGAGAAGATTCCTCTGATCGGGCCTGAAGTCGGGGCTAATTTTAACGGTTTGCAGAGCATGACAAGGTGCGGCCTCTTCTTTAGGGTTCGCTTCGGCGGTGCATAAATGAGGTAAGGCAGTAACAGCTTGAAGGGCGGCAATAGCCGTGTCCTTTGCGAGATGCCGCATCTCCTTAACAAAATTTGTCAAGAGGACAGTAGCACAACTGTTCTGGAGTTGTATGAGTCCACGAGCAACGGCTAATTTTTTCTCGAGTAGTAGCGGAAGATGCGCATCCGCGATGCCCTCGTAATCGTGGAACAAATCATGCTTTACAAGAACCAGCACACTAGTACGTGCCGGAACCCTCACGTCATCGTCGACTATACGCAAATCGTTCAGACCCGGATCTTCGTTTTCAATGCGCGCCACGATTCGTTTCGTCGAAAAGGAAACACACGCTTCTTTCAGGTCAATGACACCACCGTTGGTCAGCAGGAAGTCTAGACCAAGGATCAAGTCTTTCGAACACTCAGGAAGCACGATAAATGCTCCGACATACACAAAACTACGGATTCCGACCCGCGTTGTGCACTTGCCTGCAGGTTCAATCAAGTGACTTCCCGCCGTGCGAATTTTCGGGCCGGACCAATGTGTCAAAAATTTCTTCAATTCTCGGGCGAGACCACGGCTCATTATTGAACAATCGGCACCAGTGTCGAGTAACGCGGTGACATCCACTCCATCAATCGTTACACACAAATCGGAAGTAGTATGCCGGATGCTGTCGCTGCCTGACACAAGCCAAATCTCGTGGGGTCGGCCTGACGATGACGGAGGATCTTCACATTTCCCGATATCAGTGACCCTGCTTCCGAAGGCCGCTGGTATTAGTTTTCCCGGCCAGGGCTGGGAGAGCGGCGTCGGGAAGAGTTGGGACTTGTCGAACGATACCTCGTTGGCGACGTAGACTGACGCTCTTGGTAACCGGACGTGACGGGGTACTGTCGCGCTGCAAGGTCGCTTGCAATCTCAGTAGGCCGTTCGGCATTCCGAGGGTAGAGGTTCTCCGAGGCGAAACCACGCATATTGACGCGGCGGTACGGGCACGCCCGGTAAAGGTGACTGGCTTCACCGCAGTGCCTGGTGTCGTCGACGGTACCGGAACCATGGAAGAATGCAAACATTATCCTCATTCACAAGAAAAGGGACTCTAAGGACATTAAAAATTACAGACCAGTCTGCTTACTGTCTGCTACGTATAAGGTATTTACTAAGGTAATCGCTAATAGAATCAGGACAACCTTAGACTGCAATCAAGCAAAGGATCAAGCAGGGTTTCGGAAACGGTACTCTACTATCGATCAGATCCATACCATCAATCAGGTGATAGAAAAATGCTCGGAATATAACCAGCCCTTATATATAGCATTCATTGATTACGAAAAAGCATTTGACTCAGTTGAAACCACGGCGGTGATGCAGGCATTGCGAAATAAGGGGGTAGACGAGCCGTACGTGAAAGTGCTGGAAGATATATATAGTGGCTGCACAGCAACCATAGTTCTGCATAAAGAAAGTAACAAAATTCCCATAAAGAAAGGTGTTAGGCAAGGAGACACAATCTCCCCAGTACTATTCACAGCTTGTTTAGAGGAAGTATTCAGAGACTTGGAATGGGAGCAGTTAGGGGTAAGGGTAGATGAGAATACATCAGTAATCTGCGATTTGCTGATGACATTGCCTTGCTAAGCAACTCGGGGGATGAACTGTAAATAATGATTGATGACCTAGACAGGAAAAGTAGAAAGGTGGGCTTGAAAATCGATATGCAGAAGACTAAGGTAATGTTCAACAGCCTCGGGAAGGAACAGCAGTTTACATTAGGTAGCGAAATACTGGAAGTACTAGTAGGCGAATATGTCTACTTAGGACATGTAGTCACCGCAGATCTGGACCACGAAAAGGAAATAACAAGAAGAATACGATTGGGATGGAGCGCATTTGGCAAGCACTCGCAGATTATGACTAGCAGCTTACCGGTATCGCTCAAAAGGAAAGTATGCAACAGTTGCATCTTGCCTGTACTCACCTATGGGGCTGAAACGTGGAGGCTAACCAAAAGAGTTCTACTTAAGTTGAGGACAACCCAGAGGGCTATGGAACGAAAAATGGTAGGGGTAACATTAAGAGATACAAAGCGTGCAGAGTGGGTCAGAGAAATAACTCAAGTTACCGACATTCTAGTAGACATTAAGAAGAAATGGACATGGGCAGGACATGTAGTGCGAAGAGAGGATAACCGATGGTCGCTGAGGGTAACAAACTGGATTCAAGGGAAGGAAAGCGTAGCAGGGGGCGGCAGAAAGTTAGGTGGGCGGATGAGATTAAGAAGCTCGCAGGGGTCAAGTGGATGCAGCTAGCACAGAACCGGGTTAAGTGGAGAAATATGGGAGAGGCCTTCGCCCTGCAGTGGGTATAATCAGGCTGAAGATGATGATGATAGGGCTCCATGCGAGGACCCTGCGGCTCCATTGCTGGAGCTGCGACGTTGATACTATTGTCCGGCGGGGGAGCCTTACGTAGGACGGACGCGTAGGTGGGTCTCGCGTCGAACGTCTGCTGGAGAACGCGCAGCTGGGGAACGTCAGCAACTTGCTCAGCTGCCATACGCACCTCCTCACGGATGACTTCAGCCAGTGAAGGAAAAGGTGTTGTGTTGAAAGGCATTCGGAGCGCTTGCAGTTCCTCCCGCACGACAGAACGGATGATATTTCGTAATGCCTCCATGTCGCTGCCGACATGCACAGGGAGTGCGTCGGACCCAATGATGTTCACGCCACGGTTATACTGACGGGCTCGGTGTTGCAGCGTTGTCTCCTTGGTCGCTGCCTCGCTGAGAAACTCTGCCCCAGTGCGGTGCGCGGTGGACTGCGCACCAGTCCCGCGAAAAGTTCTTGTTTAACGCCCCGCATCAGGTGGCGCAGTTTCTTATCTTCTGGCATTTGTGGGTCTGCACGCTTGAAAAGGCGTGTCATGTCCTCAAAGAACATAGGGACGCTCTCGTTCTGGCGCTTACTGCGCAAGTGCAGCGCAGCTTCTGCTCGCTCCCGGCGGTCGGCGCTAGGAAAAGTAGCTTTCAAATCATGACAGAAGGCTGCCCAGGATGGGAAGGAAGTCTCATGGTTTTCAAACCATGTCCGCGCAGACTCCTCAAGAGCGAAGTACATGTTATGGCGCTTACGCTCATCAGTCCACCTTTGTAACGAGCGACTCGCTCGTAAGTCTCAAGCCAGTCCTCGGCGTCCACGAACACGTCGCCATGAAAAGAGGGGATGTTTGGGGCTGATGACACAGGATGTGGGTGGGAACCCTGCTCTCAGATGTCATTGCAGCAGGGTCAACGGCCGTCTGAGGATGCGTCGTCCTGGTAGCGGCCGGAAGGGGTCCGAATTCAGGGGGCTCTCCACGTAGGCGGCGGCAGAGGCGTTGATGTACGGAGGTAAGTTCCGTAACGACAGGTTGATTAAGCAGGACTGTATCGATACCCGGCAATTCCTCCACCAGATTTGTAACCCAAAGTTACACAGAAGGCGCTCTGGCACTCTGGCACCGAAGAACACCAACAACTAGTCAGGGCAGCACGAAAGCGGAGCACCGTTTCGCCTCGTCGACTTCTCCGAATCGCCCGTTGAAACCTTCGTCATCTATGAATGGCATGTGTCAATATCAAGACATAGAAGCCATCTCCATCTGCCTATAGTCAATGGGCACGTCAAAACCGAAGGACCCATGTCGCTCACTGAAAAATTTTGTTCCTTCGCTATGTTTCTAAATGAAGCAAGTTCTTTGACTCTGCTCCATCTGTTCGATGTGGAGGACAACCGCTCAACTTTCCCTCACATGCTACAGCCTTCCTACCTAAAATTGTACATGCGGCATGCCGCGCAAATAAAATGACTGTCTGTCACAACATCATATTCGGACTTAGAAGCAATCCATATGCCTATAGTCAATAGGCACGTCAAAACCAAAGTAATCATGTCGCTCACCGAAATATTTCTTTCTTCCCGATCTTTCTTCCAGAGGCAAGTTCATTGACTCTGTTCCATGTGTTTGATATAGAGGACAACCGCCCATTGCAAATGAAATTATTGTCTGTCACCACATCATATTCGGCATTAGAAGCCATCCACATCTGCCCAGTAGTCAATGGGCAAGTCAAAACCGAAGGAATCATGTCGCTCACCGAAATATTTCTTTCTTCCCGATCTTTTGATTTGAAGCTAGTTCATTGACTCTGCTCAGCGTAGTTGATGCGGAGGACAATCGCTCAACTTTCCCTCACGTGCTACAGCCTTCATGTGTAAATTTTTACGTGCGCCATGCTGCGCAAATGAAATCATTATCTGTGACGACAGCAGATTCAGAAAAAGCCATCCACATCTGTCCTTAGTAAATGTGCACGTCAAAACAAAAGGAATGATATCGCTCACTAAAAAATTTGATACTTCCCGATGTTTTCAAATCAAATTATTTCGTCAACTCTGCTCCATGGGTTTGTTGTTTAGGACCACCCTCACCTTTCCCTCTCGTGCTACTGCCTGGCTAACTAAATTAGACGTGCGCCACACTGCTCACGTGAAATCATTTTCTGTGACCACATCAGAATCGGATATAAAGCCATCAAAATCTCTACTTATTCAATGGGCACGTCAAAATTGCAGGACTCTGGTCGGTCACTTAAAGGTTTGTTTTTTCCCAAAGGTTCGAAATGAAACAATTTCGTCGACTCCGACCCATGTGTTTGATAAAGAGGACAACAACTCATCTTTGCCTCACGTGCTACTGGGCTGTCTACCTAAAATACACGTACTCCACACTTCGCACGTTACATCATTGTCTGTTACCCCACCAGATTCAGACATAAAAGCCATCGACATCAGTCTATAGTGAAATGGCACGTCAAACCCGAAGGCATCATGTCGCTCACCAAAAGATTTGTTTCTTCCCGATGTTTCGAAACGCAGCAAGTTCTTTGAATCTGTTCCATGTTTTTGATGTGGAGGACAACGGCTCAAGTTTCCCTCACTTGCTACAGATTTCCTACCTAAAATTATACATGCGCCATGCTGCGCAAATGAAATCATTGTCTGTCACCACATCAGATTCCGACATAGAAGCCATCCACATCTGTCTATAGTCAATGGGCACGTCAAAACCGAAGGAATCATGTCGCTCACCGAAAGAGTTGTTTCTTCCCGATGTTTCGAAATGAAGGACGTTTGTTGACTCTGCTCAATGTGTTTGATGTGGTGGACAACCACTCAACTTTCCCTCACTTGGTACAGCCTTCCTACCTAAACTTGTACATGCGCCATGCGGCATAAATGAAATCATTGTCTGTCACAACATCAGATTCGGGCTTAGAAGCCATCCACATCTGTCTATAGACAATGGGCATGTCAAAACCGAAAGAATCATTTCGCTCACCGGAATATTTGTTTCTTCCCGATGTTTAGAAATGAAGCAAGTTCGCTGACTGCTTGATGTGTTTGGTGTGGAGGACAACCGCTCAACATTCCCTCACATGCTACAGCCTTCTTTCCTAAAACTGCACACGCGCCATGCTGCGCAAATAAAATCATTGTCTGTCACCAGATCGCATTCGGCATTAGAAGCCATCCATATCTGCCTGTAGTCAATGGGCAAGTCAAAACCGAAGGAATCATGTCGCTCACCGAAATATTTCTTTCTTTCCGATCTTTTGATTTGAAGCTAGTTCATTGACTCTGCTCAATGTAGTTGATGCGGAGGACAATCGCTCAGCTTTCCCTCACGTGCTACAGCCTTCCTACCTAAAAGTGTATGTGCGTCATGCTTCGCAAATGAAATCATTGTCTGTC